>NW_026294595.1:60240055-60840055 GCF_007827085.1 Peromyscus californicus insignis
TACACCTTAACTATACAGATACTATTCATGGGTTCATGCTTCTGAATGACCACCTCTTTTGAATGTAAACATTAAGTATATAGTGTTGGACTTGGAAGACTGCAGTTAATTTTCTGAAGTCTTACTCCAATCAAAGTCAACTGTACTGCTGTTGATAGTCCTCCAGACTCTCTATTTCAGTTACAGAATTAAAAACAAATGATTCCAATCATTTGGATCTAGCAATTAAATATCCTAAGAAGAGAGAAATCCTGATTAATTTTAAATCCAGATTAACTCAGAAGACATCAATAGCTTCCATATTTCCTTTGGTAAATGGAGAAGGATGAGAAGGATACCTCTGTCCAAGGAACATGAGCAATTATCCACACCTCTGTATTCTGTCTTTAAACTACTTATTAGCTCATTAGTTACTCAGAGAAGTTGGTTTTGGAAGCTGAAGTTATTATTCAATATATAGACAAGTAGTTGCTTTGTTGAAAAATTATTATTTTTTCCCTCTAATTTTAGTAAGATTCAGCTTGGCTCACTTTAATATGTTATATTTAAAGCAGTAATTCTTTGACTCTTTATTAGTGTGCTATATCTCAAAATATTTTAATCTAACTTAAAATATTATTTCTAATTTTAGAAACATATGATATACTTTCCAAATGCCAACCACTTATAATCAACTAACATTTATAAGAATACATTTCTAGAAAATAACTTAAATGCTGTTTTGATATCATACAATGGATGTTATGACTTTAACAATTTTTATTAAGCTTTATTTTCACCAAGATTATTTTGAATTTTTACATTTTGTTCTGTCAACTAAAATATTTAGGTCACTGTAACTTCAAAAATATACCAAAATATATTTGATTCATGTTCTTTGTAATAAAGAATGAAAACATATAGAGCCAAAGTGTGTAATCCATTATCGATAATCTATAAATGAAAAGAAAACTGAACTATGGTCTAAGTATATAAGATCCACTATAAACAATTTTATAAGAATCTTAGAATGTTCTATTGATATTAGGACAAAAAATGTTTAGATAAAAGTTAACCTAAAGAACGTTTCAAGTGGTATATACATATCATCCCAGCACTCGGGAACTTAAGAGAAGAAAAATCAAGAGTTCAAAGCCAAGTTATCCTACATAATGGTTTCTAATGCCATCTCAGATACAAAGCAAAATCATGACACAAAAAGAAATAAAAATTAATTTAAGCAGGATTAATTGTTCCTTCATGTATCCTTTTCTAGTGTAATAAATAATAAAAGATATCTCTTCTCTTGTTTGTAAAAATCAAATTATAAAAAGTAACTCTGAAATCCTCATAAACTCATGTAAATTTATGTATCGACATTAATTAAAATTAAGAATTCAAATCAAAATTGTAATCTGTATTACAGTGTAACCTACTAAAAATAAAAAGGATCTGTATTATGGAAATTAATTATGAATATGTTAAATCACAATTAACTTAAATTACAAAATTCCTCATTTTTGTGTGCTTTCATTTACTGTGATAGAAACATAACTTGGAAATTTCAGGAAAAACAGTTCTACAAGTATTACTTAAAGCTTTTGTGTTATTTTTAACAGCACTGGGAATTGATATTCATTGATCTCACACATCAAGAAACCTGCCAAGACTAACCACAAAATCTGTCAGCTGAAGCTGATATTAAAAGAGAGTACCCTGAAGTTATCTGAACTTCCCCTTTAATCTCTTCTGGGAAAGAGCAGAGTCGAGCACAGAGGGCAGAGGTCAAACACTTCCCACACTCTGATGGCACAGGGCCAATAATCTGACACAAGTTAATAAACGTAATAGCATAGCCAGACTGACAAGACTAGGCACCTGGACTACCTGTCTGCGACCTGGGGTTTAAAGTTACGTCGTTTTTCTTTCTTTCTTTTTCTAATCCATTCCCCTGACGGTGCTTCCAGCTCATTACAGGGCTGGATCTGAAAGGTTCACTCGTGCTTCTCGCAAACTTAAATTTTTATATTGCATTTCCTTTGAAGTCTCTCCTCTATTGACTCACCGGGCTCTGCAACCAACCAATAATACAAAATATAGGGTTTTGATTAATCTATTTGATTTTATGGTCACAACCAACTCCATCATTGATCAAAATAACTTCACTTCAGAGAATGAAACTTGCAATCCTCTCTCTTTAAAAAGGAAAGAAAAATATGATTATAGGTGTTATGTTTCCATGGCTAATCTGCCTTAGAAAGATATTGTTGAACTTAAAAGAATTTTGACATGTATTCTAACGTTAAATTCCTTCAGGGGCTGGAGAAAAGGCTAAGTTGTTTAGAGCGTATACTGCTCTTCCAGAAAACCCAAGCTCAATTTCCAGAACCCACATCAGAAGGATCACAAGTGCCTGTACCTCCAGTTCCAGCGGTATCCAACTCCCTGGCCTCTGCAGGCACCTGCACTCACATGCACATACCCAAACACACACATTCACATAATTAAAATTAATAAAAATAAGTCTTTTTTAAAAAATTCCCTATTTCTCACTATTACTTTCCACCAAATTTTAGAGTTCATTTATCATGTATCTCTAATAAAATATCTTGTTTTATCAATTTGCTTTTAGATGATAATCCTTACTAACAATACTCTTTAAGATTCAAAATTTAATAATTTGAATATAATTTATCATTATAGATTATTTTAATATTGAAAAATTATTTTCAAATAATTTTAATGTTAACATTATCTACATTTAAGTGTTTCTCTCTAAGTACTGAAAATATTTCACCATTTGTAGTGGGTAGCTGTTCCAGCTTTGACCTGGAAGTACTACCCCCAGTGAGGCTTCTGGTAACTGTCACATCTACCTATGACCTGCCCCTGAGGCGGGGCTGAGAGGGGAGCCCTTAAGACCCGAGATCCGGATGTGCCAGCGCTCTTGGTTCCTGGTGATCCTGGATGCAGGATGGTAGACTGAGTGGAGTTCTCCAGCAAACCCAGCTGGACCGCAACTCACCTCTCCCGGGTCCTGTAACCAACCACTTTACTAGCTGTAGGTTACCGCCCCCCAAAATAAACCTCCTTTTTTACTATGTGGAGTTGCCTTAATAAAACCCCCATTAACCATTCTTAAAGAAAAATGAACTATAAGTTCCTAGACAGCCAAAGCTGCACATAGAGAAACCCTGTCTTGAAAAAGAAAAAAACAAAACTACTGTGCCATGTGCTTATCAAAATTTAATTCAGAGAAGAAACTCGTTATAGTCATACATATCACAAGAACATAGTTCTGTGCATTGTTCAGGTACTAAAGCAAAGAAAAGAAAAAGTTTTGAATATTTGAAGATTTGGGGTGTTAGGGTTACACTAAAAGAAGGCTAAATCGATAAATTGTTAGCCAGAATTCTAAAATGCCTCCCAAAACCTACCCCTGAGGCCCACAACTCATATAACCCTGTGAAAGTGGAGAGAAGTCCATTCATTTAATTGGACTATATAATATAAGTCTGCATGGTAGCAAAGAGAACTCATAATTATCCCACTGGCCCTGAAGAAACAGGAATTCACGTTTCTTCATCCACCATCCACCATGATGTGGTTTTAGTCATTTATCTGAATGTAAGTGGTAGAAACTCATGAGAACTCTGAGCAGAAAGGCCAGTAGACATGTGCTGGATTCTTGACACAGGAATTGTGAGAGAAAATTGTGTTGTCTCATTACTAAACTGGATACACGGCACTAAAAATAATACATCAAACAAAAAGCAAATAACGAAAACATGGCATGCACTATTCATCAGGCCATTTAAGAGAGAACCCAGCATCCTTGAAATGCTGTTATTTGCATCTATCTCACATCTTGAAAATAAAATGGTTAATCTGATGATGGTTTTAATCTGCACAGTCAAAGGGACACAGTGAAGAACATCATCCTTGGAAGATGTAGTTATTACTCTAATGTGTTTCACTGCCCCTACCAATATTTTGCTTACAAATACTAAAAAACATTAAGACCACGGCAAATACATGTAGTGTATTGGAAATTGTGCTTATCTGCAATACATAATACACACTTTTATCAAATGTTTTTATGCAGAGAAACAAATTTTAAAGGGAAAACTTGTGAGGCTGGTTGTATGGTTCACCTCAGAAGAAATGTTAGAAAAGAAAAATAACATCTCAATCTTGCACACATACTTTATATAAAAAAATTATTTCACCTTGAATTTCTGAGGGAATGTAGAAGAAACAATCTATTCATCAAATTACAATTCCTGGGTTGACATCAACCTACATAATTTAGAAGCAATAGATCGTCTAATACTTTAAACATTTCAGTTTTATGTTACAATTTACTTCTGAACATTTACCTTGCATTTTCTGTATTTCTTGTACCTATTAAATATATAATAATGTTTATATTTTAAATCAAGGGGAGATAACCGGATAACTCTGCAATTCCCTTAGAGTTAATATAGTACAGCACATACTCCATCCTTCTGAAGAAGTAAGAACCATTGTGTTTCTATTTGCTGCATGAGTGTGTATGTGTTACATGCATATGTGTGCACATGAACGTGTAGGTGCATGTGAGAGTTGCAGGTGCACATACGTACCTGCATGAGGAGGCAGGAACCGCACATTGGCTGTTTGCCTCAGTCACTCTCTTTATTTTATGGACAGGCTCTCAAATCATCACTTGGCTAGACTGGCTAATCAACAAGCTCCGAGATCCACCTGTTTGAACCCCAGCCCTGAGGTTACAGATGTGTGCCTCCTCGCCTGGCTTTTAAATGGGTGCTGGAGATCTAGGCTGAGGTCCTCAAACATGAGTATGAAAACACAAGCAGAAAACGCTTGACTGAGTGAGCCTCTGGATTCTTATTTTTAAGCACCTTTAAAAATCTTTGTGGAGGAGAATGTGAGAGGAAATCCAGAAAAGGGTTGGAATGGGAGTGGAGAGTGAATGTGATCAAACTATTTCTTATGGATGTACAAAATTCTCCAAGAATAAATATTTAATTAATAAAAACTAGTAGTTGTGAGAGGGATTGAAATCAGGGCCTCATACATACTAGGCAACTGCTCTGTCACTGAGCTATGTCTCCAGCCTCAAAGACAATCTTAATTTCTATAACTTCACATGTCTTTACAGAAAGAAGAGAAGGACTTGCTCATTCACAGAATTGTTTCCCTGATTATTTACCCTTTTATGTTGACCAGTTCATCAGTTTATGGGGAGAATATGTTATATTGTAATTGTATCCAACTATATATGGCTATAATTAACTATATACAGAAAATGTTTTTAAGTAAAATGAACGTTGCTTTATATTAATTTACATCCATAATGTTTTAGTTTTTCTTCCTTTACTATCACTGTATGGATATCTTTATATAGGTCTTTTTATTTTTTTCCCCTATGAGGGTTGAGCCTGGGACCTCATGCATGCTGGGCAAGCTTTATCCCTGAGCTACAACTTGGGGTTGAGCCTAGGTACTCAGGCATGCTGGGCAAGCTTTATCTACTGACGTACAGGTCCTGTTCACTTTTTGCCAGAGTCAAACATCACTAGCTTGCAAATTGTTATTTTCACATTTTTTGCTCATTATATATTGTCAAATGTTGTTGTATAATGGTTATTGTTCTCTTACACTATCCCGTAGCAGGAATCTTAAGAGTCTTATTAATAAAACAAACCCAGAGCCAAGTATTGGGGTGAAGCTAGAAGATCAGAGATACAGAACAAGCCACAGCTAACCTCACCTGGCCAGATCCTCAGCTGGTCTTGTTTCCTCAGACTGGATGCCTCTGAGTCCTCATCCAGAATGGGTCTCAGCTGAACTGCTGCTCAAAAGCCTGAATGCTTAACCAGCCTAATGCTTCTAGTTTCTGGTCTCCACGCCTTATATATCTTTCTGTTTTTGCCATCACTCCCTGGGATTAAAGGCTGGCTTTCTGGTATTAAAAGCGTGAGTCACCATGCTTGGCTGTATCCTTGAACAGATGGATTTCTGCCTCTGGAATGCTAGAATTAAAGGCGTGTACTACCACTGCCTATCCTTTATGTTTAATATTGTGGTTGTTCTGTCTCTGACCCCAGATAAGTTTATTAGCATGCACAATATTTTGGGGAACACAATACCACACTATCCCATGTCAAAAATTACTAAATGCTTACAATTTTAAAGATATGTTTAGATTTTCTACACAGACACAGCATCTGAAAAATAAGTGGGCACATTTAACTCTGTTCACATTTGCTCCCATATTGCATTGGCTAGGCCCTCTGTTACAAAAAGAAAACCAAAAGCATTTTGTCTTGTTCTTGATTTTACTGAGAATGCTTATACTTCAGTGAAAAGCTGGCTGTTGAAATGTTTTGGATATACTCCAGTAATAAATACTTTTAAACTCTTAGCTTGCTAATGGTTTTTCTCCTGATGGTTGGAGAACTTATCCATCACTTCTGTATCTACAGAAGTGATTCCTTTTAGTCTGTTGATGTTAAAAATTTTTACATTTCTGGTATGTATCATTGGCTTGAAATGTATTTGTGGGTTGTATACCATGTTGAAATTTATTTGTGAATATATAGATTGGGATCTGAGTATATTTGTTAGAAATGAGATTGACATAATCTTACTATTGTATATTAGAGTTGTTAATATTTGTATAAAAGTAATAGTAATTTATTACCTTACTATTTTTTATGCCTTTCTTTTTTTTATTATTTCTGAGAATATCTGTGTCTAACCATAATAAAGATATCAGAATGTGGTGGTATTTTACTTGTACTGAAATGTGATTTTAATTGTATGTTAATAAATAAAGTTGTCTGGGGGTCAGAGCTATTAGAGTCATAGCAAGTGCGTGGCGGCGGTGGCGCACGCCTTTAAGGACCTGGAGGACGGTACATTCAGGCAGTGACGAGGCAGTCACATGTTTGGGTTTACAACCAATGAGAAGGCAGAACAGGAAGACTTTAAAGACAGACACACAGGAAGTAGGTCCCTTTCGGAGAGCTCTCTTGGCTGAAGAGGATCCCTGAATCAGGAAGGGTGAGGCTCTTAGCTCTGACCTCTTGGCTTTCTTCTCTGAATTGGCTCTGTGTTTCTTATTTTATAAGACCGTTGGTTACATCTACATCAGAAACAGCCTCTTGGAAGTTTGGCAAATTCATTTCTAAGGACCATCTAAATATGGTTCTCTCGTTGAGTGGAGATTTGTTTACTGATTCAATTGTATTCATTGGCCTATTTTTTTTTTTTTGTTTTTTTGTTTTTGTTTTTGTTTTTCGAGACAGGGTTTCTCTGTGTAGCTTTGCGCCTTTCCTGGAACTCACTTGGTAGTCCAGGCTGGCCTCGAACTCACAGAGATCCGCCTGGCTCTGCCTCCCGAGTGCTGGGATTAAAGGCGTGCGCCACCACCGCCCGGCCCATTGGCCTATTTTTTATTTTTTTATTCCCATTTTCCTATTTTTTACTCAAATGTATTAATGTGCATTAGTTCAAAATTAAGTATTTTATCTAAGAGCTGAAATGTGGTTAGACTTCTAAGAATTCTTTTCAGTCTTAATTAATGTTAGCTTATATTGTTTGTTTGCTAGGTAATCACAGTTAACTTTTTCTCTTCAGTCTTGATAATTCTTGCTGAGAATGTAAATAGTTGATTATTTTTCAAATAATCATCTTTTAGCTTTCCACATCTGTTGTTTTTACCATTTTTTTCTTACCAATTCAATTATCTTAATTTGCTGTTTTCTTTTTGTTGCTAACTTAGTTGTTCTTATTTCTTGACTCCACATTTGTTAGTTTTACTATTTTTATCTTATCATTTCTACTATTGTCTTTATTTTGCTTTTTCCTTATTTTTTGTTGCTGACTCAGTTGTTCTTATTTCTTGACCCAATGTATAACATTTTATTTTCTATTAAAGTAAATATAATTGAAACTTTAAATTGACCACTAAATAACATTATAAAATTGTTCCATAAATATTGACAGGTAGTACTTTTATTTTCCTACTTTCAATGTTTTTAACTTTTTATTGATTCTTGGTGGATTTCACATCATGCATCCCAATCCCACTCATCCCCCCATGTCCTTGCTTCAGTCCTCTGCCCTTGCAAACCCCACCCCCATAACAAAATTTAAAACTAAAAACAAAAAACCAAACAAAAAAAAAATCTTGGCATGGAAGCTGTAGTGTGGTCCAGTGAGTCACACAGTACAAGCATCTGTATTTGTAAGTGGTCATTGCAATGAGTCATTGGTCTGGTTCGAGGCCTTTGGCTTCTGCCACACTATCAACACTGGGCCCTCACTGGTCTTCCTCCTGGATATCCTATTGTTGCCCTGTGTCCTGGAGGTCCTGTAGCTTTGGATCTACAGGTTCAGCGCCTTCACATGCTCCAGCAGTTCATAGATGAGGTGGGTGTTAGGGTGGGCTACCTCATAGTCCTGCTTCTGGGCCCCGGTGGCAGTAGGGTTAGTTAGCCTGCCAGCTTTCCCTCATCTTCACCACCCAGGCGAGCTTTCCAGCACTGCCCTGGCTAGCTCACCCAATGCAGCAGACAGCAAGAAGAGGAGACAATTCTCCTGCTCTCACACCCCAGGTCAGCTCACCCATGCTCACACCACCAGGGCCAGCTCTACTGTTTTGCCCATGTGAGGTGCCGGGCTCACTCTCTGGATTGCGGCACTTGATGAGGGGCAGGACCAGCTTGTCTGTTCTTATGCCGCCCCCCCCCCCCCCCCAGGTCGGCTCTCCTGCCTGTCACAGGTGGCAAGAGGAGTGGGGAGGCCTATTTCCCTTACTCTTAACCATCCATGGCATACCAGGGAGGGGGCAGGGCTGCTCTCCTGGGCTCAACACACAAACAGGGTCAGCTCTAGTGTGCTACCCAGGAGAGGTGCTGTGGCCGCTCCCCTGTGTGCTGTGGTTAGTGAAGGGCAGGGCCAGTTCTCTCACACTAGTGGCCCGGGGACCAGCTCTCTCATCCTCTGCAGGTGGCAGGGGTGAGGGGAGAGGGGGCATTTTTTTCCTCACTCATGCTACTACATGGCAGATGGTAGGGAGTGGGGTTGAGGTGATCGAGTGGGGTTTGAGGTGGCTGAGTGGGAATTGAGATGGCCGAGTGGGGGTTGAGGTGGCCGAGTAGTTGTGGTGATGGACTGCTACTTTTATATTTTTAGTTTCCCATGTGTGAGCGATAATTCTGAGCATATCAAATCAGACCTTCACAGCACGTCACTGTACCTGCATGGGGTCGGGGGAGGGGGAGTGGAATCCACCACAGCAGCTAAGATTCCCAGTCTCCTCAGACAAGACTATGCAAGATCATCTGGGGATAAGCTGGGGGATCATAGGCGAGCTGACTTAGATATTATCGGGGCAAGGGGGCACACCATAGGCCAGTATAGTCAGGGCTCTTGAGTGAACTGGACAGTTTGCATTCTAGAGTGCCCTTTTGCCTTTACTTTTCAAAAAAAATAAAAAAAGCTGCTGGTGACTAAAGCAATGCAGTTCTTGGCTTATGGATAAGACTGTGAGGTGTTTTCAAGTGATTGTTAGAGTACAATGAATCCACTGTCACAAGAGAGGAAGGGGGCATCCTCCAAATGAAAGCATTAGGCCAAGCAACAATTTTACCATTGTTATATCTGTGGTTTGGGATAAGGAAAAGCTTTAACTCACCCTGACTTGAAACATGCAATAGCCTAAACATGATAATACCACACTACCGTGAGTGATAATACCAAATTTGTTTGCAGGTGCCTAAAAGAACCTCCCAAAGGAGTTAGTTGAAGTTGCTGCACTAGTCTGTGGTGATATTTTATTTGTGCTTTAATAAATAAAGCTTGCCTGGAGATCAGAGGAAAAAACACAGAAGTCATGCAATCTTAGCACACGCCTTTTATCACTTGGCAGGCAGGATCTTTGTGTGTTCAAGGCCACACTGGAAACAGAGCCAGGTGTGGTAGCACACACCTTAAATTCCAAAACTAGTTAGCCAGGGAAGTCTGAAGGTCTGTGCAGACAGACCGGAAGTGGCAGAGATGTGTAGGAAAAGGAAGTGATGAGCTGAATGGAGAGAGCAAATCAGATGGCAGAACAGCAAGGCATATAGACGTGGGTAGACAGGAAGTAACTCGCATTTGGAAGCTGCAGAGTTGGTGAGGTAAGGTTGGCTGGTGGCTTTCCCTATTTCCCTCTCTCTAAGGTTTTCACCCCTATATTTGGCTCTGTGTTTTTTATTTAATAAGACCTTTTAGAAATTTGTCTACACTAGCCTTGTGGTTTTGCTTGAACTATGCACTCGGAACACCTTTGGCTGTATGTTTATAGTTTTCTCACTAAGGCTGATTTTAAAATGTGGTCAATTTATCCCTGCCATCTTAATAAAGCTAACAGCTCTGGCTAATGCATTATGCTAATTAGTACATGCAGAATGGAAAGTAGGTTATTGTTTTAAATCACAATGCACAGTTTATAAAGATACCAGAGTATCTTTACTCAGAACAAAGTATCTTTATGCTGAACAGTCTGATCTTGAAAATCCATTAAGACTGTTGATTTATGTTACAAAGTACTACTTAATCCTGACGACAAAATGTGGAAAGAAAACCACTGTTAGTCAAATTTTATACCAATAATTACAAGTAAACATGAGTTTACATCCTTTAACATGAAAAAGTCAAGTATTGACATATCTGTTACTACCCTAAATATTGCACCTGTATAAGTAAGCTAAGACAATAACTTGCATTTTGATTCATCAGTCATCTCAGCATTTACAATCATAATTACACTGAATTTATTAGATTTTAAAATTCCAAAACCAAATTCATCTTGTCTAAATGAAGAAGTTAGTGTTTGTGTTACCTGGTCGTCATTCTGGGTACACCTAAATAATTCTTGCATAGAAGACATCTTAACTGTAATTGTTGTTCAGAATTCAATGCTCAATGAGGGTTCTTAAAGAAGGGGATTTTCTGGTGAAAGAAGACACAACTATTGATCGCATTTTAAAATACGAGATATGTAAAGGCACAGAAATCACTGTGATGTCTATAAAATTTAACAAAAGAAATTAGAAATATAAGCCAGAAGAGGTAGCACATGCCTATAACTCCAATTTTAGTCTTTCTAAATTGTAAAATGTAACCACCATGGATATATGTGTAGAGTTTTTTTAAACTAAAAATAGACTATCATATACTCCACTATACCCCTTCCTGCCATACAGAGACACTTGCATGTCCATATTTCTTCCCACTATACTCTTAACAGCAAGGAAAGGACTCACCCTAGATGTCTGTCAGTTGATCAACAGGTAAGGAAAATGTTGTATGTATACACAATGGAATTTTATTTGCCCAATAAGAAAAAAAAAGAAAATGTGAAGTTTTTGGGTAAATGGATGGAACTGGAAAATACTGTGTTTCATAACTTTCTCTAATGGGGACCAAGTGTTCAAATAACTAAACCAATGGAAGAAATTTCTCATTCAAACCATTACAATTACCTTTATCATTTTATGGGAGTAAAATAAACATCTATGGACCATGGTAGGCAGCATTGTTCATTTGGGTAATTTATACTCCAACTATAATGAATATGAGTAAATGGCGATCAGAGTTTGTATATATTTTTATAATATAAATAAATACTTTATATATAATACATATACTATATATAATTTCATAAATGAAGTATGCCAGGCTGGAGGTGATAATTTATTAAGGTTCTAGGTGAAATCTGTAATTCACACATATTAGGATTATGTAACTTTATATATATATATATATATATTTAAATCAGGAGTTATCAAATGACAATGATATAAAGTTGTGGTTTTTTTTCAATTAATTTAAGTTTTTTAAAGGTTTCACATCTACTTGGAAGCCACCCAGTTAGGAAATGGCATTTTCAGAACAAGATGCTAAGTGTAAATAAATCATATGTAACACACAAAACTTTTCAGATGTTCTATGACCTTGAGATGTTTTGCTCAATCTATTCTATTCTTGTTGGAAGAGCTTATTTTGTCCTTTAATTCTAGTCACATAGTCCCATAGACTTAGATAACATATTCTCAAAACTAGTTCAAACAAAGAAATTGATCCTTTCAAAAATGAAGTATGTCAGGCTGGGAGCGAGAGTTTATTAAGGTGCTTTGTAAAATCTGTAATTCACTAATACTAAGATAGATGATGTAACTTCCAAATGAAAAGAAATAGCAATCAAGATTTTTTGGTAATGATGGTGTCTTTCTATAATAAGCAAAATAAAGTGACTAGCATTACTTCAACCTACACTTGCCTCAGACATACACAGTAGAAGAAAAGAACTCCATGGTCAAAAGAGTCTAGAAACTAAAATAGGAGGAGCAGCTCAGGGAATGCCTAGAGTGTAATTCCTCCTGTCACTCATGCCAGGCAAGCCCTGGGTCACGCACCAAGAATCTAGGAGAATCAGGAAGAGTGGGGAAAGATATTGCCAGTTTCTGATGAACTTGTGGGGGCTTCGCTTTGTCACCAGAACAGTTTTACTGTGCACAATCACCTTCCCTGGCCCTTCTGGTGTCTGCAAATTCTGCAGTCTCACCACCTTCTAAATAATGACGGTGATGATGGTCATTATCTCTGTGATCATAGTCGGCACACACATGGACGAACTGAATTGCATTAACTGCTTGGTCCTAACAACTGTCCTTAGGCCCATGTTATTACTTCCTAATAAACGGAGACACAAAAGCAAAGTAGCAAGAACCTGTCAAGGTCACACAGCTAGTGAATAATAAAAATCACAGTTATGGCCATCTAAGACCAAAATCCATGTCTTAGTAATCCCCAATCAAATCAGAAGCTTTTTCCGATAGAAGAAATATTAGAATTTCTATGTTCTCCTAAGGTATAAAGCTACAGAGTTTTAGTTTTAGACTGGGACATCTCTTCATACACAGAGATGTCAATGGCAGGCAGCAGAGTGTTTTCCTTTCATTTAGTAATGTCTGAAGGAGAATCAAGACTTACAAGAATAGGATTGACTTCGAGGACCAGACATCTGTATTGTCAAGTCAAAACGCAAACAATTATTCTCCCTATCAGAGAACAGACCAGGAATTCCCTGATACTTATGATATCTAATAGGTAATTTGAATCATCTATAGATGGATGTCAAAAAAACAATAAAATGAAAACACTTCAAATATTTTCATAACCAATGTCTTGTATATTTCTCTGAGAAAAATCTAAGCACCAGCAGTTTGCCAAAATGTTAAATAGAATATTTTAATATAAATATAGTGTTCTTAAAAATATATAGCATTTAGGGGATGGAAAGATGCCTTGGTGATCAAGAGCACTTTTTGTACTTGTAGAGAACCCAGCATCCACATGGTTGCTCACAACCACATGCAACTCCAGCTCCAGAGAATCTGATGCCCTCTTCTGTCCTCAAGGGCACCAGGAGCACATGTTGTGCACATACACATATGCAGATGCTCAATTATACACATAAGAGAAAAATGAATAAATCCTTAAATATATATTTAACATGTGTGTTAAAAAAAAAAAAAACTGTGATTTAGCCGGGAGGTGGTGGCACCTCCATTAATTCCAGCACTCAGGAGGCAGAGGCAGGTGAATCTCTGAGTTCGAGGCCAGTCAGGGCTACACAGAGGAATTCTGTGACAGAAAAAACAACAAAAAAAAAACTGTTAATTAAAAGAGTTTTACTTGGGCTGAAGAGATGTCTCAGCCATTAAGGCTAAGCTCACAACCAAAACCAAAATACTTTTACTTTCTGGTACAGCCTATAATCCAGAGATTCTATTCAAAATATCTGTCAGCTCTTCTGAGGACAATGCAGTAACATAAATATCTGTGAAAAATCTATAGTATGTACAAGCACAATCTAAGGAAACACAAAAATCTGTGTTTCTGGAGTTATTTTGTTATTTTATTTAAAAGTTTATCTGTTTCAAATGAGGCCCATATAACCATCTGTCATGAATTAAGGCAAAAACAGTACTCAATAATTTTAAGTATTTTCTCAAGAATTTCATTACTTCTCAAGTCTGAAATACTTTCTAAAGACATGAAAGAGGAAATGAAATGTGAGGCAATGTGATGCAAATGTTTTTACAACACTGGGGTTATTTCTTGAATATCTTCCTAAATACAAAAAGTCATCCATCGAGCCTTAGTACGTAGGGTTGAATAGCCTTAACATGGTGTACTTTACAAAAAAGAAAAGTGTAATTAATACAGTACGTTAGGGGAAATTTGAAGAGATTCTGAAATGTGGCATTGCAGTAGATCCAGAAAATAATAATTGTTTGGAAAGAAGAAAGTCAAAAGAGAGAAAGATGTCTGAGCCTCTGAGGCCTGTAGTATAGACCAGAAATCTTTGGACATGAAAGGAATGTTTATACATTGTTCTTGTTTCTCCCAAAGCTGTGCAAGACAGGTTGTACTGTATTATCCAAATTTCTGAAGCTATTGAAGTTCAAAGAGTTTAAATAATGTGTCAACATTCAGGTGCTACATCTGGTGAGATAAGAGTAATAGAAGCATAGCTGCCGGTTGCCTTTTTACACATTAATTTGGAACTGCCTCCTGAGGAGTGCTCTTGGATGAGTGGACACACCTTCTGAGATTTGGATGTGGCCAAACTTCATTCTTATAAACAGTTGGTCCATGTCCTTGAAAGTCTAGAGTATACATGAGGAGGCGGCAGCCCATGTAAGGTACAATGTAGAATCAATACCAAAAAAGGAGACAACCTCCAAAGAAAGCCCCAAATTAATCAGCTAGCATGATGAAAATAGTAAGGCCCAAACCATAAAGAATTGGCCAAGTAGGAAAATGTAAATCCAAAGCTACTAGATGGGAAAAAAACAACTTTCAAAATGGAGGAGAAACATTATATATTAATTCAAATCATGTATTTTATGCCCCTGTGACTCTAAAGAAGTATATGATGCCAGGATTAAGAGTAAATATGGATTAAGATTTGTCAGTTGGTTTCATCCATTTGCTTTTAAATTTAATGATGTTGTTTTTAACAGCTGAGTAATACTCCATTGTGTAAATGTACCACATTCTCTTTATCTACTCTTCAGTTGAGGGGCATCAGGGTTGTTTCCAGGTTTTGGTTATTATGAATAACACTGCTAAGAACATAGTTGAGCAAGTGTCCTTGTGTTAGGATGGAGTACCCTTTGGGTATATGCCCAAGGGTGATATAGCTGAGTCCTAAGGTAGATTGATTCCCAATTTTCTGAGAAACTGCCATGTTGATTTCCAAAGTAGCTGTACAAGTTTGCACTCCAATCAGCAATGAAGGAGTGCTCCCCTTACTCCTCATCCTCTCCAACATAAGCCATCATTTGTGGTTTTGATCTTAGCCATTCTGACAGGTGTGAAATGGAATCTGGCCCTCTACAACTAATGTGAGCTCATAGGAACTCACAGAGTTGGAACAGACACATGGGGAGCCTGCATGGGACCCACCTGGGCCCTCTACATATGTGTGACAGTTGTATAGCTTGGTCTACTTGTGGGACTCCTAGCAGTGGGAACAGGAGCTGTCCTTAATGCTTTGCCTGGTTTTGGGGAACCTTTATTCCTCATACTGAGTTGCCTCGCCCAGCCTTAATACAATGGGGAGGAACTTATCCTACTGCAACTTGATATGTCATGCTTTGTTGATACCCATGGGAGGCCTGACCCTTGCTGAACAGAAACAGAGGAGGAATGGATGTGGGGGTGGGGGTGAGGGGAGGTGGGAGTAGGGAATGGGAGGAGAGGAGAGAAGGGAAACTGTAGTTGGGATGTAAAATAAATGAATAAATTTAATTACTAAAAAAGAGATTTGTCAGGAGATAACTGGAAACTTTCAGCAGTGTCAGCTACAGTAAGTTCATAAATAGAAAAATAAAATAGAGTTGCACCAAGAAAAAAAAAAGGCCTCCTTCCTCCTCCCCTGGAGATGAACAGGCTATTTTCTCTTGGAACCTACCACAGAACTGGGTTCTGATGACCTTAGCTGCTTTTGCTCCTCAGACCTCTTGCCTACCCACCACCATACTCAGCCAACCCACCCCTTTCTGTGCCAGGAACCTGCTGCCAGCGGCACCTTGCCCTACCCATATCCAGAGCTGACCTGGGAGCACAAGAAGGAGATGTTTGGTACCACTCATCCAATCCTGGCTGCAAGCGAGTACAGGGAGCAGTGCCAAGCAGCTGCAGTCCCTTGGAACCAAGAACAGTTGCTTTCTGCCACTGTTGCTGACTGCTGCTGACCAGGTGAATCCCTGCATGGAGGTTGTGGGGATGATCCTCTTGCATGAGACACTGTACCAGAAGGCAGATGATGGATGTCCTTTCTCCCATTATCAAGACCACAAGTGGTGATGTGGGCAATAAAGTAGACAAGAGAGTGATGCCTCTGGCGTGAACCAACTGCGAGGCCACTGCCCAGGGGCCGGAAGGGCCCTCTGAATGCAATGCCCAATGCTGACTTTACAAAGTAGCATTGTATGCTGAAGACTGGGAGACATAACTCTTTAACCCTTGCCCTCATAGGAAATGCTAGTGTTGTGGCCCATTCAGCTAGAATCTGCCAGCAGAGTGGCACTGTACCCATTGTTGAGTCTTAAATCCTACCTGATGGGGACCTTGACTTGAAAAACTGACATTATATAACTAAAAAAGGTACCGACTATTGTCTACAAGGCTCTACCTTGAAGGACCTTGCTAAAGCCCATCATGGTTGCCCCAGGCTATGCATGCACTCAGAAATTTTCCAATGAAGAGATCGCCAAAGCATCTGTCACAGATCTCATTGCACAGTATCCTTTGCTGTTACTGGGGTCACATTCCTGTCTGGAAGGCAAAGTGATGAAGAGGTATCCATCAACCTCAATGCTAAAAACAAGCTCCCCCACTGAAGTAATGGGTCTTGATTTTTTCCTATGGCTGAGCCCTGCAGGTCTTTGCACTAAAGGCCAGAGGCAGGAAGGAGACCCTGGAGGCTGCCCAGGAGGAGTCCATGAAGGAGCCCTGGCCAACTGGCCCTCTTATCAAGGAAAGTCCATCCCAAGTGGTCAGCATCAGGGAAGTTAGTATTCACAGGTAGTGAATCCTTCTTCATCTCTTACTGAACAAAGTGTTCTAAGGTCAACACTCCAGGCCCTGCCTACCCACTTGCTCTTGAAAAGAGGCCACCAGACTTATTCTCACTCTCGCTGCCCTCATGACTCTTGTTTATGGAGTTATCTGTGAATTCTAACTCTGCCATCCCTACCGGCCCAGTGCCGATAAAACACCATTTAATGGGGGCTGTGGACAAGAAAAAATATTTAGGATATGAGATGTGGCTGATATGGAAAGGAGATAGCAGAGTACAAGGAGAGAATTTTACATTGCAAAAAAGAAAAATGAACATGCTCACAGAAAGGAAGTCAAGATGATGGAGAGAGTTAACCAGAGAAAGTGATTCTGTTAGCAAAAAAGAGGATACACAGTGAGAAACATAAAAATTAATAAAGCAAGAACATGGTGAATGATCTAGGACATGGCATTGATGCATATTGGAGGCCATATCCTGTGCAGAATGGTGAATATTCCTCCAAGACCACTGAGAAGTACAGAAGTCTATGGATGTATCTCCATATTCAACAACAGTCATCATAGAGTCTAAGGAATCCACACATTCTGTAATGTTGGCAGTGAAGTTATTACTATCGGAATATTAAGGCATGGATCTGACAGGTTTTAAGTCAGATGTATTTTTTTATTATTTTTTTTTTTTTTTTGGTTTTTCGAGACAGGGTTTCTCTGTGTAGCTTTGCGCCTTTCCTGGAACTCACTTGGTAGCCCAGGCTGGCCTCGAACTCACAGAGATCCGCCTGGCTCTGCCTCCCGAGTGCTGGGATTAAAGGCGTGCGCCACCACCGCCCGGCCAGATGTATTTTTTTAAATAACAAAAAAGTACAAAGGAGAGAGGATGAAGCTGAGGACACTGGAAGATCCTATGATGTAGACATTGAATTGTAGGGGTTTTTAGGGGAAGCAGTTCAGACATGTAGTCCTCTCTGCTGCTCTAGGAAGCCTGGCAGAGGAGCAGAGATGGGAGACTACAAGAGATACAAAACAATTTATAACAGGACAATTATTGACGACGTTATGGATAAGCAGAAAAGAACTAGAGTGACCCTGAAGAGTTCACAATCTGAGGAAGAATCAGAAAGGTTAAAAAAAAATGTGAATACTTAGAGTGCTTACAATAACTTGGCCTGGGGCAGGCACCCTGTATGTTCTTATTTTGATTTCTCATAACAAAAAGTGACAGTGTGCAGATAGGTAAAATGAGGGTCAAGAAGGAAAGTATGTCTGACCCTAGATTACTACCCTCAACACAAAGGAGGTTATGAAGTAGTGATAGAGCATTCATCTTTAAATTTTCAAAGATGGATCTGCAGAATCTGGTCTAAGTTAGTGCTGAACTTGAATACAACTTGTAGTAGAGACAGATACTAATGATGTTCATCATGGTTGTTACACATAAGGTAATTATGCATAGATGATGAGCATTTTTGTTATTTTTATTGATGACTGTCATTAGTATTCATTCAGCTAAGTCAAGGGTTTTTGTCTCTTATTAGTTCTCTGCAGTAAAACTCTCAGTGGGGACAGCATTGCTGGGTACTAAGACTAGCTATTGCCAAGTGTTAGGAAATCCCTTCAGAGCTAACTTATTTATTTGACTGAGCGACTCTTTCGTTTCCCCACACTCCACTCAATAACACCAGGCAGTAAAAGAGAAAGGCCTGTTAACTGTGTGGTGAATGAAAAGAAAAAGGAGCAAAGAGGAATCACTGCTCTTCCCTACAATCTCTTCCTGCTAGCTTTAAGGCAGAAAATTCTTTCATGGGGTAGATAGGCTAGCAGAAGCTTAATGCGAATGACCACTTTTCTTGAGTGACATAAAGCTCTTCGGATGCTGGTGTTTTTTTAATTTTTTTTTTCTTCTTTGGAAAAGAGTAAGCAGACAAGTTTACTACAAATGGAGGAACTAAGCTGAGGCTCCCTGGGTTCTCTCAACTGGGTGATTGCTCACTGTAAGACTATGAGACATGAGTGAAATGTAGCAAACGTGAGTATTCTGGAGGGCAGCAACAGTGACTGCTCATTAACTGTGCTCAGTATGGAAGCATCTTGGGAAGAAGTCAGTGTCCCACAGAAGTCCATTCCCCATGAGACTCTGGCCTTTCTGTTATCTGGCTAGTTCAAAAGGCTAATTCTTCACTATTGCCCTCTCTGATAAGATGCATTACAGTGCACAGATGGACAAAAAATTCACTTTCATAAAAATCTTATATTTTTAACCAAGACATGCTTAAAATACTTGACATTAGCATGAATGTATTTCACTATTTCAAGAATAGAAATGTATAACCACAGCCTTCAAAGGAAACATTCGAAAATATAAGCTTATTCCTAATGGCATGATCAACCCCCAGGGAAAAGCTATCACTGGCATGGATGCTTGAGCCTGCTTTATGTGTTATACTTTCAAAGCACAGTCCTGAGCCTCTCCCACACCAAGCTACAGGTCTTGGACCTCTGCCCTACCCCAGGAAAGTCTTTAGAGCTGTGCCCTCGGATAAGTGGCTGCTCAAATGTCCTGCACAGCACCTCTTCCTGTGATTGCAGAAGAATCTTCCCAACCATCTGAGGACACATACCAGAATGGACTTCCTTTGTTTACTCATTTTTCCTGAATTTCTCACTGTTTTCTAAGGTCATTTTGTCTGTTGCTTGTCTAAATGTTTGTGAATTCGGCTTTCCTCCATAAAGGACCTGCAGGTCCTTTAACTATATGAATATTCAAACAGATTTAAGAATTAAGACCTAATACACATATCTCCAAAGAAAGCATACAAGTGGCCAACAAGTGCATGCAAAATGCTCAAAAAGACAAATTATTAATTAGAGAAATGATAATCAAAATCGCACAGAGACTGTGGCACTTTACACCCACAAGGTTGGCTACCATCAAGGAGACAGATGTTAACAAATGCTGATGAGAATGTAGAGGAATTGGAAGCATCCTACACCACTGGTAAAGTGCAAAACAGTGAAGTTATTTTGGAAAATAGTTTTATAGTTCCTTAAAATGTTAAACACAGAGTTACCATATGATGAAGAAATTATACTCCTTAGGTATGTACCTGAAGAAATGTAAACATTCCACACAAAAAATGTGTATATAAATGTTCATAATAGAATTATTCATAATATCAAAAAAGAAAAATAATCCAAGACTCATAAACTAATAAGTGGATGGTGATTTCAAAAACAGTAGACTGTTATTCACCAACGAAAAGGACGTTAGTTCCTTGGCTACATTGCACTAAGTGAGAAATTCTCATGACAACCAAAGTCATGCAAGATTATCTGGCTCCCTCTAGTCAAAACAGTCAGAATAGGCAAATCAAGGGAGACAGAAAGTTATTAACTGCCTAAAAGTAAAAGATAGTGGGGAAAGAAATATGAATGAATGCAAGTTACATTTTGTAGTAATGTGGGTATTCTAAAATTTTATGTATGTCTAAGAAAAATCTAAGAGAAACAAATAAAGTTGTAGGAGAGCTATCCACAAGTTCTGTGTGCCAATGTGCAGTGGTATGTCAATCGGCAGAGATTAAAGTAATGGTGAGGGAACTCCATGGCAAAGGCAAAGGAAGGAAAATGATCCCACAGAGTGCTTCGGAAGATTTTCTGGTGAAAGATTCTTCTCAGAAAGGTGAAACAGCGGAGCATCTTTGCCTCCACACTCCTGAGAAGAGGTGGAGATGATCCGACCTGGACATGTGGTCCTCCACAGGGATGATGTAGGGTACTTTGTATTTTATGGACAGTTGAAAAGACAAGTAGGAAGGTCTACAGGGGGTAAACTGAGGAAGCAGCAAGGCCATGTTCA
The DNA here is from genome assembly GCF_007827085.1 of Peromyscus californicus insignis. NCBI lineage: Eukaryota > Metazoa > Chordata > Mammalia > Rodentia > Cricetidae > Peromyscus > Peromyscus californicus. The sequence continues at coordinate 60,261,045 of NW_026294595.1, forward strand.
GACTGGTTTGAGAAGCCCTGTTATTTCAAGAGAAAGAATATCTTTCCTCTGAGCACAGGGAAAGGGCTGATGGGGAAAAGGTCTTATGAGCTGCTTTGAAAGTCAGAGAGTTTGCTTACGGCCTGCTTCAGGGCAGAAGGACAGGAGAAAAGAGAAGCATTTTCTCCCTTCTGCTACTTCTTTAGATGGCCAGATGTCATACTTGGGGGTGTATTTATTCTCTGTGTTTCATTACCTAGCCCTTTATTTAATTAATGGAGTTTTCTCCTGTACTTTCCAATACCTTCACGGATATTGTTATATAAAGTCTACATAAAATATTTTATTGTAATTAAAAAGAGTGTATTTTGTGTAAAATGCCACATTGAATAAAGATTAAATTTTAAATTACATTCTTCTTCATAGCCATAAAAAAGTTGCACTGCACATGACTGTCCCTGGAAGGACAAAAGAGATACATGTGAAGCTTAAATAGTTTCAGTTTTTTTCATTGCATAACCAAGGTTCACTTGTGTCCTTATAGGGTAAAATTGAAATTATGTGACTGTTCAATTACTGTGGGGAAAGATGTAATCTTTTTTAAGTTTCCTGTCTAGAGTTTTGAGCCACTGGGAAAGACTTTTCTTTTTGACTTATAGACAATTGAAATTCCCCTCACATTTGATCTAAATCTAAATGTCATTTCTCTTTCAATCACAGGAGCATAGGTAGTAATGCATGCTCTTTTTTTTATCATATAACAGTTTTTATTCTAGTAATGCCAATAAAGATGCTCAAATTCATGATTTCATGTCTTCTAACACAAAGCCACTTTTCAAAAATTGAGTATTGAATATATCATATAGTTATATTAAATGCACTAGAATTACTTACTTTTGAACTTAATGTAAGCATTAAATGAAAACTGAAGTTTTCCTTTGCTAAAACTTTTAAATAGTTGGGAGTTTTCTAGTTTTGTTTTCTTAATTTTGCTGTTTGAATCAACATATGATAATTGTACATTCTCAACAGATACAGTGCATAATGCTATATGTGTGCAATTCTCAAACCAGGCCCCTCTGCTTAAACACTTACCACATTTTTTTGCTGGGAAACTTTAAGCCTTTCACTGCCAGTTTCTTATAAAATACATAACAAATTCTTATGATGCAATTGTCGCTATTGATATGTGTTGATATATTATTTTAAATCATTTGTGTGCATAAAAGTGAAGTAAACATACAAACAAGAAGTGATATATGGCTTTAAAGATTCCTAATTATTGTTTTCTCTAAAGTATTCAAAGCTTTTCTAAAACTATTTTAGGGGGAAATGATTGAATCATTATTCCCATAAAGTAAAGTGACAAGACTTAGGAATTCAAAAATGTCTATGCAGATAACAAAGAAGATTAAAATTCCTATGAACCCTGTTTAATTATTTTCAAATTTTCAACTGAACTCTGGGGAACAAAACTGTGTCCAGCAAGAGAATATTTTAAAATAAATTGCTATCATCTGGTTTATGACATAGCAACAGCTTTCCTTGAGGTGACTGGGCATATAAAAGGGACCAGAGGCTGTCAGAGCAGTTCTCTCAGCCTGCATCTGCCTCCTACTGTTGGAAAGATGCTCAGTGCTGGCTGGTTGTAAGAGCATGCTTCATAGTCTCTAGGACTCTTGTTAACCCATCTTCAGTTTTTACAATGACCTTGGTAATCACAACTACAAAATGCTGAACTTTTAGAATATAATATTTTGTATTTTCTCGAATACAATGAAAAACATTCCAGTTTACTAAACAAATATTTTCATAAAGAAAAGAAATATACTAGGTCCAAAATAAAAAGTAGACATCATCACATTTAGTAAAGTTACTAATTATTTTACAATCATAATACTTAAAAAGGTTGATTAATAGGATTTAAATGATTATAAACAATAATGTTTCTCTTGTTCCTCATGGACTGGTTCCCAATATGAGGAAGGGGTTTACATAGTAACTTCCTTTCTCTGCCCCACTTCTCTGGCACTGGGACAGATGCCCACATGCTAACGACACAACCACTGAACTATTCCCTCAGCCCACCAATAACTTCCATTAGTGAAAAGTGATATGTTTGGGAATGGCTTATAATCTCAGCATCTGTAATCACCTGTACACTCTTTTCTTTCTTAGATAAATACAGTATCTTTTATGTGAGTGCTGGGAACTGAACCTGGGTCCTCTGGAAGAGTCACCAATACTCTTAACAGCTGAGCCATCTCTCCAGCCCCTAAGTTGGCCTTTTAATGAGCTTGTCATTAAACCATGTCACTTCTTAAATTTGATCATCCCCAGTGTCAGTAACTGTGTCAATAAAAGTGAAATAACACGAAGAAGCAGTTACTTCATTACCGCAGGTGTTTCCATGCTTTTCCTCACGTAAATAGGCACATTTAAATATTTAGTTCTCATTAAAAATGCCATATTATGTTCTTATCTTTTCACTACTACAGACACTAGATATTAGTAATTATCTCCTAAGATTGCACATAAGAGTATATTCATTTATTTTAATCAGTAGAAATGTCACGTGTGGCAAGAATCAGTATATCATGTGGTCTCCTCAATTTTCTCTAGCAGTGGAAAGTACCACTCCACCCAGAAATTAGACCCAATGGCTCAGGGTATTCCTAGCTGGCTCTCCCATCACAGTGCTTGAGTCCCTTTCCTAAACTGGTCTAGGTAAGTACCCATGTGGACATGCTTTAAGCCAAACTTATAACTGTCTTTCCCTGGATTATGGTATCTCTCAGCTGGCCTGCTCTGTCTCCTTCCTGCTTCCTCTGCCATCTCCCACTTTCCATTCTCTACTCTGTTTTCTGATAGTCTTCCTCCATGGAAGTCCCCCTACAGAAACCAGAAATGGACCCCAGCTATTTCAGTATAAAAATGTGAACTGTGCAGCAGCTCCTCATAACCTCCACATTAATGCCCCTGTCTGCCTGTCCAATCTCATCTCCCTTCATCCACCCTGCTACTTGAACATCATTCAAAATTCCCCAGGAGAAATATTCTGTCACATCTTCAAGTGCCCGGGTACAATTCCAACTCACCTTCCAGAATCCCTCCTTCTAGGTTATTAGGTATGACTTCTTGATATTCTCTATCATGTTGTACCTTTACTAGGCTTCTGTGTGTCTGTCTTTTCGGGGCATTGCCTCTGCCTGTAAGCACCCAGAGATGAATGGTTTCTATTTTTTGTTTGTTCGTTGTTTGTTTTTCGAAACAGGGTTTCTCTGTGTGGTTTTGGTACCTGTCCTGAATCTCATTCTGTAGACCAGGCTGGCCTCAAACTCACAGAGATCTGCCTGCTCTGCCTCCCAAGTGCTGGGATTAAAGGCATGTGCCACCACCACCCAGCGGTTTCTAACTTCTAGACATGGTATTTAATGTATAGTCACATGGATATTGTTATAAAAGCTGAGTTTCGTGTTTTAATTTTCATTTTTAGGAAAGTCCTGATTTTACCATTTATTTTATCTCACTGTTTGCCATAGATATATTTTACAGATGTTACTGATGGAGTTCAGGAAATACCACTCGAAATATTTTGAGCCGAAGGGACGTGGAACAAAACCCTTAGAAGTGTGGAGGAAATTTCGGTCCTCTTGCACCCTTCTTTCTTTAGCAGGCTGTAACACCTGGGATAGCTCCTGTGGCCTTTTGCTGAAGCACTGTAGAAGGGCAAGATGCACCTTTCGTATGGTTGGGGAAAATAGGGCTCTTGTGCCTGGAGAAAAAGACCCGCAGAGAAGACTGGGAAACAAGACGAGCAATGCTTCCTTCAGAGCCTTGACTGCTTCACCTTGTCACACTCCTCCATACGCATCCACTTCTCATGAACACAAATTACAAAGTGCTTCCTTTCCATCGGCTCTTCATTTCACTATGGAAGCTGTGGGTCTCACACACTCACTTAAGTAAACATGCATGCTCGGCTCCTGTTGCTCGGTCCAGCTGCAGAGGCTGTAGGATGGATGAGAAGAAAGTATTTCTCTTCTCCTTCCTTAAAACACTTCCTCATTTTTCATATAGAAAATATAAGAAGCACAGATTTAGCTGTGTGATTCTGAGAAATAAAATAAAATCATACGCTGTGGTACTTTATAGTAAGTATCAGCTTCCCCAGGTCTTAAAAAGACATGGAAGTTTAGGTATTTGTTACTTTTAGAAATCTGGCTGAAGTCCAGAGTCTGGGCATTCTCCTCTCTTAATTTATATGAAAAGTGTTCAATTTCCTTTTCACTATAATTGCCAATTAAAATTATCTAAAAAAGGACATTAACTTGCCTCTTTCGCAATCCCAATTAGCTTAGAGGAACTTAATTTTCAGCTGCATAGTTCCTCCCTCTCCCTCTCAGTGATAACAGGAAAACATAGGCCACAACAGCTGATGGTGCAGCTGTCAATCAGAGTGACTGCCGTTTTTCTTTTTTAAAAAGAAAACCCTAGGCACCTAAATTCATTAGTTTCATTCACAACACTCTAACTTCCTTACAGTTCGAATGTATGTTTTAAATGTTACAAAGCTGGGAGGTATGGGGAAGTTTTCAACCTAAGTATCAAAAACACGAATAAATGGAGTGTGTGTGTGTGTGTGTGTGTGTGTGTGTGTGTGTGTGTGTACATATTACCACCATTCTACCTTAATCTCAAAGAGTAAGTATAGAAAGTGGGGAAATTACCCCACTGCCATTTCCTACGGGTTCTGTGACACTAACTTTTATCTCCCTAGTCTTTGAAGCAAGCAGGGCAGGAACTGGGGTAGCTAGAATGCAGAAAGCTTTACTTTTAACCTTGACTAACCTTTTTCTTTTATCTAAGGCATCATATTATAATTCTCTGTGGATGTCATAACAAAGAAAAGTTTAGGCAGAGCTGTGGAAGAACCATTGGTGTGCACAGTGCACATACTTCCTCCCTCATCTGAACTTGCTCTTATTTTGTTATCTTACGTCACCATCTGCCCAGTTAAGCAGGTCAAAAATATGAATCATACATAATCTTCTCCCTTACCACATTGTTTTGAATCCCAAACATTTCTCATGAGTCCACTCCTCTCTGTATACCATCCACTACCATAGTCTAACTTCTTCACATCTTTACTATGGAAGGCCACTTAGCCTTTTATATCATCAGTTTCAAATTTGTCTTCTATGGTGCCACCTTTCTAAAACTACACTCACTTGTCAGAACATGCCAGTGGACTATCACTGGGAATGGAGGCCCTGCTACCCAGGCTAACAAGAGCTTTGAAAATAAACCAGACATAAAAGAGCAGAAAGGTACCTTTAAGCCAGATCTCACACAAGGCTGTAACATGATGAGAACAGAACACCTGTAAATCAGAGATCAAGCAAGCTTTAATAGCTTCTTTTGTCTGTTATCAATGCCCTATTTGGGTTGCAAATACTTTGTTCATATTTCCCCAGAAAACTTCATGGGACAAACCCACAAAGTAACCAAAAAAAAAGGATCATCCGCCTTCATTTTGTATCTATTTCCTCTGTCTTAAGACTGAGTTAGACTCCTGCTTAACTCGGCACATAGACATGTTAGTCACCCCAGAGATGTCTGTCTAGCCTACCTCAGCCCTTTGTGATGGACAATCTTGATTGTCACTGGATCTGGCATCAACTGGGAGACACACTTCTGGATGGGACTGTAATGATACTTCCTGGAAGGATCACTTAAGGGGAAATCTCCTCCTCCAGAGTGGGCAGCACTTCTGGAAATGCAGAAATAAGGATGTCCTAGAGGAATGTTGGTGTTCTTCACTTGTTCGGTTTCACCTCTTGCTTCTGGGCATCTTTCTGTACCTAAAGTTTTTAGCACTCCCTGACTCCACCCTAACCTTCAACAAAAACTATAAAGAGCTCAGGACTCAGGAAAGTGACCCTTTGTCCTTTTTCCCTGGGTACCTTTATAGCTGTAATTGATGTTCTTGCTTCCACCTCTTTAAAGCTTGTTTTAACTTTCCTCTGGTCTCTGTTTCGTGCTTTGCTTAGGGAGGCATTCATAACTTCAGCAGCTTGACCTGAAGATTGGGGTATTGATCATGCACTGGTAGCACTTCTCCCTAAATTCTAGAAACAGCAGATCTTCACAGACAAATCCTACTGTGATGTGGTCACTCCAAAGCACTCATCTCATGGGAGCTTGCTTGTCCCCTCTGAGACTTGTTTTGAACCATCCTGTAGAACCAGAGCTGAGATAATGATTAACCAGACCTCACTTTGAACAAGATTGCTTAACTATGCATAACTCTCGGCTCCCTGGCCCGATTCTCCTTCTACTTAGACCTAAAAGCACATGATAGTACCCCAAAGATGCACTTCAATTACCAAAGCCCATTATCTGTTTTTCCCAACGCAGCCACTTTGTTTAAACCCTTCCTCTTCTCTTCTCTACTACTTGTCTCTTTAACTGATGTTATGAGTTGCTGAACAAGGCTTCCCTTATTAGGACTCCCAGAGCTGGGGCTTTTATATGAAATCCCCTGTAGCAAAACCTAGCTGACCACATTTGAAGATCTACAAGATCTAAAAGTGAAAGGTGCTAACTCTACCAGAGGAAAAGAGAGTGCTTGTCTCTGAAAACACAAGAACAAGAGAAGAAATTGAACAAACAGAGCTTTGTGCAGAACTGACCAAATCTAACATCAAAATGTCAGATAACTAATGAGACAGAATTTAGGGCTTTGGGGCTGGCACCTTGTCTCATAAAAAGCAGCTTGTAAAACGAGGAACTAGAACATCAAGACTCTAATTTTTGTTCAAAGGAATGAGACCTAAGATGTAGTTCTGGTCGTAAGAAATTTTACATCCTGAAATAACTGGAAAGTAGACGGCTATCTATAACCTGGCTCCAGGAACCCTAAACTTTAGAATATTGCTATCTATCAGGAAACTTTCAGATAAGGAACAAGATGTAATATTGCCTGTCCCTGACATATGGATCAATTAAATTTGAACTGTCAACCACCTAGATATGAAAAAGCACCTCAGGAAAAGCTGTCCATTCTAGAGACATGAGAAAAACATGAAGTCTGCCTGAAATGTAGATTGTCCAATTTTACACATTGGAAGTGTTCTACCTACCTTACTTCTTAATAAGCTCGGCTTCCCTTCTGCTTTACCATTCATGTGTCTTGTCTGAATTCTTTCTAGTGAGATCACAAGGATCAGGGAGCCTGGAGGCAGCCAGGTTGAGATTCCAGGGACAAAAACACAGAGGTAGTCCTGTTTCCTTTTGTCTTTGTTTCCTTATGAAGGACTGTGTGTTTCATAAACTTCTATTAAATGAACTTAGGTGTTCTTCTCATGTTAACCTGTCTTTCACTGCAGGATACTTCAGCCATGAGTTTAGCAGCCTTTGAGGGAAGAGTTCGTCTCCTCTACCATGAAAATATTGAACACAAGCTGATCATGAACTCAAAAACTAAGCATCTTCACAGGCATTCACACAGGAAAAAATAACAATCAAAAGTTCTGAAAACAGACAATGTTGCTGTCGGAATTTAGATAATCTCATCTGCCACATAAGCTGCTTGTTCCAAGTCTCTAGTTCCACAGCACCAAAAATTCACTTCTTTGCCCAGGCAGTACTGGAAATGATCACCTCAGGGGACAGATATGTAATGTGGAAAACAAAGGTACTTTCAAATGTGGAAATACATGAACATCCACTAACGGTTTACCAAATGAATTCATATTTGTTTAAAATTCATTATATAAATGCAAATTTTTTCTCCCTGACTCCCTGAACATATATAATGGTAATCTTAGAACATTTAAGCATCTAGTTCTTTTTCTCACTAAATCTTCATCCAGGCTGAATATAGTGATTTACACACAGTATACTCTCAAAATACCCATGAAGTAGTGGAAGAAAGGCCTCTCTGTATGGCTTTTCTTGAAGGAAATGCATCCATTGGAGCTTTGAAGCCTAACTATGTAATGTGAGTACAGCTGGAATAAAGAAATACCTCTGAAAATAAAGTTTTCATGATTACTAACTGAATCGCACTCATTTTAAGCTGTTCCATGACCTCAGACTTACATCTGACTCTTATTATTCTCCTTTGAAGAAACAGGTTATGGGGCTGGAGAGATGGATCAGCTGTAAGGAGTGTATGCTCTTCTTGCACAGGATGTGAACTTGGTTCCCAGCATCCACATCTAGTAGCTCACAACCATCTGTAACTCCAGCTCCAGGGGCTCCAACACCTATGGACTCTAGAGGCAGGCACATGCATGTGCATACATTCACACAGACACAAGAGTACACATAATTAGAGACAATAAAAATAAATCTGTCTCCAGAAATATGTATGTACATACATATACACATATGTACATAAAAGGATTTGAAAAAGAGCAAGGAGGGGTATATTGGTGTATGTGGTGAGAGGAAAAGAAAGAGAGATACTGTAATTATTATTTCCAAAAAATAAAATAATTAAATAATTTTTGTAAAATAAAATAAATAGATGAATAATAAAATAAATAAATAAAACAGGCTACTTATTTGAAATGGGATTTTTTTAGGAGACATAAAACATTCATTCTCAAAAAACCAGAGGCTTTCTTCCATCAGGACAGTCCTTGATTCACATACCTTTCTGCTGCTCACAGTAAAATACAGTTAAAAGCCATCACATTGGTTCTATTTAAAGTGATTGAAAAGTAGTAGAAAGTAGATTTAAAGAATGGTATATGGTTTAAAGGGGTCAATACAAATCCACAACATACAAACTTACAATATTCCATGGGGGCAGCAAGATGTCTCAGCAGTAAGGACTCTTGCTTCGCAAGCCTGAGGATCTGAGTGTGATCACCAGAAAGCAAGTCAAGGTAAAAGAGAGAACCAGCTGCATAAAATCATCCTCCGACTCCCACAAACGCAGTGTGGCACACACACATACACACACACACACACACACACACACACACACACACACACACACACACACTAAAACAATAAGTAAACTTAAATCATTTTTAAATCTCCCATGCTATGAAAAAGAAGAATTTCCTTGCTCCTACCTTTTCTTTTGATTTTATTTTAAAGAAAACTTAAAAAAGTATTTATCTGTCTCTTTGAGGTGTGTGTATATTCTTTAGAAAGATAAATGAGTCTCCAGCTTGGAAATATCAGAAATATCTTTCTCAGGTAGCTTGGAGCCATTTCTTTCCAATGTGAACACAATAGCAGTTGATACCCTGTTTCTTTCTTCCCACATACGTGAAGATCGGGTGCCTGGATCCAAGTTGTTGCTTCCTGCTTAGCAAAAAGACTTAAGTTTTTGTTTTCCTCTTGGATAAAAGCAGTTTACATGAATGCAATGGGTTGTGCCTTGTTGTCTAAAGGAAGAAGCATGAGTTCTTCACATCTTTGAAATCTCTTTAGCATATTGCCTATGACTCTGAAACAGATACTTTTGCTTAAAAGCCTTAACTTCTTCTACAGGTCCAAATGGTAACTGAAAACTGTATGACAGCCCGATATCTCTGACTTTTCTTTGTGTATATGCTTTGTCCGGAGGAACAAGATTTTGTTGTTCTTAGCCTTTCCTCTTGGGTCATATTGAACAACAGAAAAGCAAACCACACAGGAAGGACTACTCCCTCTAGTTGAGGACAATTACGCATAAGTGTGAGGCCGCACTCTTGACATTGACCTCTGGCATCCACCCACCCACCCACTTGTGCCCACCCACGCAGAGAAAGAGAGAGAGAGAGAGAGAGAGAGAGAGAGAGAGAGAGAGAGAGAGAGATGTATATATACCCCTTCACACAAACAAAAAATGTTTTAAAGCAAATGAAAATAGAATCATCATCTGAAGCCTTCTAGCTTGCAGCCATTGCAGAGCCTGAAGGGAAAACAATAGCCTTGAAATAATATTAGGAAGAAAAATTCTGAAATTAGTGATTCAAGTTGTTAGCAAAATTAATGTCCTCAAGAGATTTTTTTTTTTTTTGAGCAGGGTTTCTCTGTGTAGCTTTGGTGGGTGGTAACAGAATGCAACTGAGGTTATCAGACCCCTGCATAGGATGGCTCATCTGCAAGATTGGAGCTGAGATGACTAATGATGGGTGGTACCACACGTTGACTAGGACTGATTCATTATACACCTCTTGCTCTCTATTTCAACCTAAACCTCTTTTAAAGATGAAAAAAAAAAACCACTGAAGTCATATTGGTGAGACTTTGCAACTTAGGTGTTTTCTTATATCTTTAAAAGAACTATGTGTCTTGGTTATTTTCATTTAAATAAAATTCTTAAGATAATTCACAGAGTAATGAAACAAATCACTTTACCAAAGTGTATATATAAGCTGGATTTTTCTATCTTTGATTGACAAATACAAATGGAAACATGAACTGAACAAGGACAACACCAATAAACATGTCAACCTGGGCAGGGGAAAGCCCAAGAGGCCTCAGCCCTACACAAAGAACTACAGGCAACTAAGAAATGCTGAGACTGGGAGAAACAGTCTTCTCCAGGGAAGAGCACAATAATTGGTTATCCAATAGCAAATGGTCAGCCCTGAAAACACACATACAGATAACATTATATAGACTGAGCAGATTATATTAATGTATTTAGGAATATATATGTGTATACATACACATATACACATCCAATAACAATTAGTGAAAAACGAAGAATGGTGAGTGATAGATGGAAGGATTTGGAGAGGAAGAGGGGGAGGGAGAAATTTTGTAATTACAATCTCAAAAATAAAAATTAAAGAAATTATTTTTAAAAAGACCCTGCCTTAGAATTAACACTACCTTCTTATTGCAAGCAATTTTACAAATCAGTCCTAAAAAATAAGTGCAGCTGATACAGGCACATCACTCACAACACCATGACCATTGACAGTACCATGAGAACACCAATCAATCCAAAACAGAACAGGGAGACTCTGGGGGAAAGCGAAGCCCAATAGGACTAACCCTCCACCCTTTTGAAATAGTCTGTGTATCCCAGGATGACCTCAAACCCTGAGAATTTCTTGCTTAGCCTCCTGAGAGCTGCATTACAGGCATACACCACCACACCAGGTTTAACCACGCTCCTGGATTTTTCTGAGAGCAAACAACAAATTGATTTGTTGCATTGATCCCACATAATGAAGAATTGGGATTAAAGTATTTCCTGTGTCTAAAGGTTTTTGACATGTAAACTCCTGTTTGCTTGATTTTCATGTTATGTGCTGGGCATTAGGTTGTTATATTTGATAAGAACCTCATGTTTTATTTAGTACTGTACTGCTTTAAGAAAAGAAAATGCAACTCTCTACAAAAAGATCCTGTCACATTCTCATTCTCCCTACAGGAGGATCCAGAGGAGGGACAAAGAGAAGTCTAAGTGTACAGATCAATTCCAAAGGTACAGATCATTTTTTTTTCAGTGTAACACAAATCTTAAAAGGTCTCATTAATAGAAAAAATCCAGAGCCAGATATTGGGGTGAATGCTGAAAGATCAGAGAGACAGAACAAGCCACAGCCAACCTCACCTCAACAACTCCTCAGCTGATCCTGTTTCCTCAAACTGGAAGCCTCTGAGTCCTCACCTGGAAAGGATCTCAGCTGAACTGCTCCTAAAAAGCCTGAAAGCTTAAAAACCTCTAGTTCCTGGTCCTTACACATTATATACCATTCTGCTTCCTGTCATCACTTCCTGGGATTAAAGGTGTGTGTCTTTCCCAAGCAAAGACATGAGATCTCACATCCTGGGATTAAAGTTGTGTGCCACCATGCCTGATTCTATTCCCAGTGTGGCCTTGAACTCACAGAGATCCAAATGGATCTCTGCCTCCCCAGTTATAGGATTAAAGTGTGTGTACCACCATTGTCTGGCCTCTATGTCTAATCTAGTAGCTGTTCTGTTCTCTGACCCAAGATAGTTTATTAGGGCACACAATATATTGGGGGACACAAAATGTCACCACATTTCAGTTCTTTCTTTCAAATGTGGGTGTGACATCTTTATTCCTTCACAACTGAAGCAACATTCTAACTGTTTGCCCTGATCGGTTACTTTCGATAAATAGAAGACCAACTTTCAAAGTCTTGGAACAGATGAAACTTGGTGTCAAGACATAAATAATAACACTGATATCATAATTATCTTACTGATAAAAAGGTAAAGATTAAGAAAAATGAAGAACCTAATCCAAGAGCCAAATGAACATTGTGGCAGTTTTCAAATCTCATACAAACTCTTATGCAGTAACAAAGTTTCCTCCATTAAATAGCCAGTCTTGGTTTAGTCAGCAAAAACGTAAGAAAAATAGGAAGGCATCAATTTCAGGCTTTGATTTGCAAGGAGGTTCTTTTTTAAAAAATGTTTTTTATTGTTTGGGCATCCCAGGTTGACATTCAACTCAATATTGCCACTGGAAACACTTCGATACTCAAATGGTCTAATGGTCTCTGTATTTCTATGGAATGGTCCTTCTGCAGTCCTCTATGAGTATTGGAAGGTCTAGCTTCTGTGATCTTACTCTTGCCCTTCTGACTCCTACATGCTTTTCCCTCAGTTCTGAATTACATGGACTCAGTAAAATGGCAGCCATGGCTCTTTCTCTGAGAAAGGAATGATAGCTGCACTGTCACAAAATATTTATTTGATCTGTTTGAAATGGATCTCACATAGTCCTCAAATTTCCTCTGTGCTAGTGACTGGCAGGTGAAGGCCCCCATGATGCTTCAGGATGGGGAATATACATACAAAGAATCATACCATGTTTAGAATGTCAGTTCCCCTCTCATCGTCTAGACAGCAGAGGAGCACAGAGGGTTTAGTTGCTCACCATTGACCAGTGAGTTCTGATGAGTCTCCATATAGCTGAGCATGTGGGTACCCCAGGAGTATGGTGAGAAAGAAGGCATTGAAATGCCATCTGATTATTCATTTGTGTTGTTTGTAATATCCTTTATGATAGACCAGTAAACATAAGCAAAGTTGTTTCCTAAGCTCTCTGACACCCTCCCACAAATTAACAGCATTGAAGGGAGATGTTATGGGAACCCATGATGATAATCAGTCATGAGTGTATGTGAGAACCTATCACACACACTGAGGCTGGTATCATAAACAGCAAGAAGTCTTGTGAATCTGTGCCCTTAAGGTCTAATGTCTGATTAAAAAAAAAAAATTCCAGAGAGTTCATCCCAGAATTGAGTTGAATAGGGAGATGCTTAGCTGGTGCCTGATGCAGAATTGTTAGCTTCCCTGGAAGGAATAAATCCTATGCATCTAAGTGACCAAAGGTGAGGTGGTCTGTATTGAGAGCTAGAGTAGCAACAACCAAAGTATCAGCATGAACAATGTTCTAAAATTCATTTACAAAATCTGCCTGTTCACACGGCATTTTCCTTTATCCTACATTTGTCGTATTTCTGCTTTTTCAGGGACTTCTATCACTCTGACTATTGTATTAATGGCTGTTGGAGAATTCCCTTATCCTCCAGCACTGACTTCTGCAGAAGACGCCTTGCAGGCTCTTGTTTTTGCCCAGGACCTTGGCTCCTGGGTAGAAGTAGACCTGTTCTTAAAGTGTTCACTCTGATACACACTGCTGAAGATGTTTGCCTGATTTCATCTTCTAGTCTTTCATCTGTGATTCTCTCTACTATTGGCTGTCCTGTCTATTGTGACAGTTCTTCAAATATCTTCTTCTTTTTAACATTTGGTGTGGGGTTGGGGTATGGGAGGTTGGGTGTGTGCCACAGTGCATGGGTAGAGGTCAAAGAGCACAACCAGTGAGAGTAGGCTCTCTCCTTCCTCCACGTAGGTCTCTGAGATCAAACTCAAATGCTCAACTCCAGTGGCAGGCATCTCTTCCCACTTAGCTATCTTCCTCACCCTTTTCAAGTATCTTCTGCAGCCAACAGGTAAGGACAAGATCTTTCTTCAAGTCTCTCCATGCTGCCTGACCTCTAGAAAAGATCAGCTGGATTTGTAAGTATCACAGTGCCCAGAGATTTGACCTCACTGTGTCTTTACTATTTCTATTTCCTATGCTTTTACTTCTATTGTTATTTTCCACAATTTCATTTCTGGAGATGTATATTTTTTTAATTCAATAGGCTTATATTAATTATGAACTGTATGGCCATTAGCTCAGGCTTATTACTGACTAGCTCTTACATTTAAATTAACCCATAATTCTTATTTATGTTTAGCCATGTGGCTTGGTACCTTTTCTCAGTTCTGCCTTGTTGTCTTGCTTCCTCGGTGTCTGACTGGTGACTCCTGACTCAGCCTTCCTCTTCCCAGAATTCTCTTTGTCTGCTTATCCTGCCTATACTTCCTACCTGGCTACAGGTCAATCAGCATTTTCTTTATCAACCAATCAGAGCAACACACATTCACAGCATACAGAACAACATTCCACAGCATTTTTCTTTATTTTTGTTTTGTTGTTTGGTTCTTTGTTTGGTGTTTGGTTGTTTTTGGGTTTTGGGTTTTGGTTTTTTGAGACAGGGTTTCTCTGTGTAGCTCTGGCTGTCCTAGAACACATTCTGTAAACCAGACTGGCCTAAAACTCAGAGATCCAACTTCCTCTGCCTCCCCAGTGCTGGGATTAAAGGTATCCGCCACCACTGCCCAAATAATCTTTTCTTTAATACTCAAAATTAGCTTCATTTAAATTTTTCTAAGCTATAAGAATTTTCTTTAAACCTACTGTATTTTGAAGACTACTATAGTGCTTACATTTCTCTAGTGGCTATGAGCAAGACATCTAGATATGTCTTTCATATCTAGAATGTTCCAAGGAAAGATTATAAAATCCTTATCAGTAAGTTTTTTTAATTTTATCTGAACTAGTTTATTTTTAAAGACTTAGATAATAAAATATCTTCTTTTTTTGATTGAAGCATTTTTCCTCCCAATATACTTGTTTAGAGAATTTTAACTCTCATGATGAGGGATTCTTTTTAGTCTATAATAGACCAAAGATTTGTAAGCAAATGATGAAAGTATAACATCATCTTGAACATTCTACTATCAACACATAATTAGGCAGTTATCTTTCTAGCTAGACATCTATCCCCATGCTTTTCATAATATCCCCAAACTTAATTGTGATGATATATTTATCTAAAAATATCTCTTGTCTTCAATGAGAACAAATGTTTTGCCAGACCTTGCTACCAAGTTAGTAATATGACTTTAGATTATTTAAGACTATATGCACAACCCCCGCTAACGTACTGTGAACTCAGCCTGATTAAGTTTAATCTGCTTTAAGAGCAAAATGTAACCAACTTTCCCATGCCTTGAATTTCCCATGCAGTCCGCATTTTCAATATAAGCTAAATGCATAGCTTTAATTGTAAGTTATACTCTCTTCCAAATCCGTGACAAGGAACAATGTATGTGTGTGCTGTGACAATCACTTACTGAAAGCAGTCAACAGATCAAAACAAATATCTCATAAACCTTAAAAGCAATGTGGAATATGGGCTTGTAACATCTATCTAAGGTTTGAGTGTTATTCTTGGTCAGTTAGGGTTAGTGAAATAACTTCCCTTGTAGAATTCTATTAAAGACATCTTTAAAAAAAATAATCCCTTGTTCCTTTCCAGTGCTACATTTTCTGTGCTGTTCAGTAAATGCATAGAAAAGCCTTTTGTTAGGGATCAGCAGAACACATGGGCACAATACAACAGACAGGCAGGACAGATGGATGGATAGAACAGACATACACAGCAGAATACAGACAGGCCAGTAACCACATATGACAGACAGATGGAAGACACAGAGAGAGAAGTGAAAAATTCAAACTGGGGCTCACTCTTATTCAAACTGTTCCAAGAGGAAGTCTTTCTCTTTTCATTCCTTAATGTGACATTGACACATTTTGGTGCCCTACCTGAGGTTGCTTTAATGTGTTCATCGATACACTCCAGTTTATCTCAAGCACTTAGGTGGTGAAGGGCAGAGCATGTCAAGCGAGAGCAGTCAGTAACTAAGGATAGTTACTGCAAATGGCGCTGTGCTGACCCTTTCTTGACTCCAGAGACAGGAAGAAAGGACCTCAGAGGGACCCAGAGATGGGGTGTTGGTTGCATCAGAAAAACCTGAGAAATAGTGAAAAGGAGGAGGAAAATTCAAGACTGTTAGGAAATTGATAGAAAAATTATAGTAATTATACTAATAAATAGCATCCCATAAAACCCCGTGGATATGGAAGACTCCCACTGCTACAAAACGTCACCAGTGATGGAGAGGCATCAGAGAGCATCTCCAACAGCCTTCTGAAATGGCCTACAAATTCTAGAAGTGAGTGAAAAATTATTCAATCCAAATATTTAACATACCATAAACTTTAAAGTCTCAAGTTAAAATATGTACCTCTATGCTCCTTTCTTCTAGTCAATAAATCTATTGTGAATCTGATTAAACTCATTCAATAATTCAGTACTTAAGCATTTTATGAATTATTAAGACTAAATATATTTGTATGGTATTGCCTAAACCTAAATCATTACAAAGTCTATGCCCCAAAAGAATCCTATGCCTGCAAGAGATAGATTACAAGTGATTAATGACTCTCTTAGTTAAGTATTATCATTTGCTATAATTGAATTACTTTAAGAATTTGGCCCAGCACTCTGCCATTATTAAATACGTACAGAACAGAACAAGGAAAACATGCCAGAGAAACAATGTCTTTGACCTTCAAAAACTCACAGTTTAATTACTTAACCAAACCAATTTATGATCAACAATGCAGAACAACTCTGCAGCAGTAGATATACATCATGTGCATTGCGTTAGGGAGCCTTCTAGACTGGGTCTTCAAGTCACTGTATATCAGGCAAAACAAATACCTGTCATTGTTATCTATTTTAACTTTGGATAATACTCACACCAATAATAGTTTTCCTCAAAATGCCCTCTTTTGGGATTAACAGGTTACTATATCTTCAGCATTGTCCATTTGGAATGTGAAAGACCGTTTTCATTTAATGTAGTTTGAATAACTTTTTCAATTAACTAGAGAAAGTTAGTTGAGTGTACTGTAAAATCATAGTGTGTTTGAGTGTGTATTAAACTGAATTATTCCAAGATAAAAATGTTTTAAGTCTGTTTATGATTTATAAGGTTGGTTAGTGGATTGTATCAGCAAGAGAAAATTTTAGATGTGTTGTAAGATATTTGTACACTGTGTAAAGGTGCATCGCTGTGACTGGTGTGATAAAAAGCTGAAGAGCCATGAGCTAGGCAGGAGGTACAGGTAGAACTTCCAGACAGAGAGAGAGAAAGGAGTAGGAGATAATTCTAGGCACAAGAGAGATGCCAGGAGACACGAAAGAAGCAGGGTGGGTGGTATGTGACAGAACATAGATTAATAGAAATGGGGTAATTTAAGTTACAAGAGCTAGTTAAAAACAAGCCTAAGCTAAGGCCAAACTTTCGGAATTAATAATAAGTCTCCCTGTCGTTACTGTGAGCTGGCAGCCCAAAGGAAAGTGAGTATAATTGGCAAGTACACAGAGCTTGCAGCATACAGGAGCGTGACTTATTCAAGAGACCTTGCTATGAGCAGCAGATACACTACTCTGCATTGAGAGACTATATAGAAATGCCTGCCACAGTGTGGACACAACAGCTTCCCAGAACTGGGATGGTTAGGTAGACCCAAATGGATGGAGCCAGCTGCCAGTACCATAAGCCAATGCCATAAGATGGAGGGCCTAGTCAAACAGTTAAAGAGTTATCTCATGCAGTCAGAAAATGCTGCAGGTGCTCAGTAAAGTCAGGTCTGGACCAAAAGAAAAAGAACTGGGTATAGACATTGTCATAGAAAAAAATAATAGTTTAGATATAATAAAGTCTTTAAATAAAAAATAAAGTAAAATAAAAAGAATAAGCCACATAAAGATGGAAAATACACAGGGTATCTGGATCCTGTATGGTGCTTTGTTGACTTTGAATTGTTTAAATGCTAATATACAAAAAAATCTGCTGAGAGACATTGGATTATGGAAACTGCTACATTAAACCAACCTATATATTTTAAGAATGTCTTAACTTCAAAATGAAAGACAGAAAATGTGTTGGGCAAAAGATTATGGCTTTGTTTCCGGAGGAAACAAAAGGTTATGATTCTCTTCAAAATTAAGAAAGATGATATTTGATCAGGGGAGACCTCCTGAGGATCTTGGCTGCAGACATGAGGGGAAAAGCCAAGAAAGACAACAGGACAGGTGACATCTATGTCTATCCCTCTAAATAGGAATAGCTCTGAAACTGGATGAGACATAATAAATTTTGTTGGCTACAGAGTCCTCATGACTTTCTAGTACATGCCATCCTTTCATATGGCATGGATAGAGGTGTGTTTATACAGTCCAAATGGACTTATAAAGTTGACAAATGCCTTTTACCTGCTGAAACATAAAACAAAAAATCTTGTGTGTGGTGATATTGTGTCTCCCAATATATTGTGCACCTTGATAAACTTATCTGGGGTCAGAGAACAGAACAGCCGCTAGATAGATATAGAGGCTAGAAAATGGTGGCACACACACCTTTAATCCTATCACTCAGGAGGCAGAGATCCATCTGGATCTCTGTGACTTCAAGGTCACACTAGAAACAGAGCCAGGCATAGTGGCACACACCTTTAATTCCAGGACGTGAGATCTCATGTCTTACTTGAGAAGGACACATGCCTTTAATCCCAGGAAGTGGTGGCAGGAAGCAGAAAAGTATACAAGGCATGAGGACCAAGAACTAGAGGCTTTTAAGCTTTTAGGCTTCTAGCAGCAGTTCAGCTGAGATCCATTCAAATGAGGTCTCAGAGTCTTCCAGTTTGAAGAAACAGGATCAGCTGAGAAGTTGGCAAGGTGAGGTTGGCTATAGCTTGTTCTGTTTCTCTGATCTTTCAGAATTCACCCCAATAGCTGGCACTGAGTTTTTTATTAATATGACCATTTAAGATTCATGTTACACTCATGCACATTGCACATTCCATATTTGTGCTAATGCAGATATATATTTTACCTTTAAAGATTTGTGTGTTTTCAGAAAGAAAAAAGGACCAGAAACCAATAAAAACAAGTAGTCCAGGAGATCCAGCCTCTCAGAATGCATTTGTTGCAGTTTCCTCAAAATTCTACATCCAGAACAACTTCAAAGCTGCTAGCTGAGATGGTCCAGCCTCACAGACTAACCAGCCAAGATTTCAGATAAGCTCTGAACTTTTCCATTATACAGAGACTGGACAACAAATGATAGCTCTCCCAGGACTTGATCACCATCCCTATTTTTTCAGGACCCCTTAAACATGTCATCACCTACAGACAATAGGAAGTTGTTATTGGTCATGGTCAGGAAAAAAGATGAACAAAGAAGACTGGATTCAGGGATCTCTTTCTGAAGGGAAAATTGGGGGATATAGTATAGAAATAATGGGATAAAAGGGTAGATTGTTGAGTGTACTTTTGAGCAACCACTAGTCTCAAATAGTTTACATTGGTATGGACTTTTGTATATTGATACAAATTTAAGGTTATTTTTGTTATTCTGTATATACATTTCTACTTTTCTTTAATTTACTGTATTATACAGCACCTTTAAAAATGTAATGTGAAGTTTTAGTCCTTGAAAGCTATTTAGGACAATTTTTAAAAAAAACAAATTAGTAGGTAGTCATCTATAACAATCAAACTCATAGTCAAGTTAGGTATGTTTCCTAGGTCATATTTTAAATAGATAGTCTTCAAACACTTAAAAAAAACCTACAGAATATGGCATTTAAATGTTTCAGAAACATAAGGCTTTTCGTGACAGTGAGACACATCTGCTCCTGGTAGTACCAATTTACTTCAAAAAAGGATAATGAGCACCAAAGAACCTCCATATAGAGTTTGCTGTTATTGTGGCAAAGTTAGCCACTTGTCAAGAAACTGCCCTTGTCTCGACTGCTGACAGTGTGCTGTCCAAACCATACAAGCAAGACACAAAAGAAAGCAACTACCAAACTTTGCCAAGACAAGGTAGAACAGTCCTTCAAAATTCCTGCTTCACAGAAAAATCTGTCAGATGTTCTAGGCCTGAAGGCCCAAGATGGATGCCCCAATGTTGCAGAGGTGATTGTCTAGGCAGCCAGCTGCTTCTGTTGGAAGTTGTTTGCTCTGCACTTCCTGTTTACTCAGGTAATATTATATCCTTCTTGGGCCTTTGATGGGGTCAAACACTAGATAGTTATAGTTTTACAGTTTTCCTTGTTAGCAAAATCAGAAAAAAATTTACATAAGACATTTATAAGGTTGAAAAACATAAAATCTTAAGTTGTTTATCTAAGAAAATGATTTAAGGTCTAAATAGATATTTTCAGGATGTTAATACAAGTTATGATAGAAAATGGTTTACATATGAAACTTGGGACTCATCAAGATAAGGTAGATAATAGATTAATTTCTTCAAATTTGACAAATACAAATGGACTGAACATTGTGAATGTAATAATTATTCTTATTGTATATAATTTTGCTGTATTGGAGTTAAAACCTTTTCTTTTTATTGAGACAAAAAGTGGGAAATGTTGTGGGATATTTGTGCGCTATATGAAGGTGTGTTGTTGTGACTGATGCAATAAAAAGCTGAATGGCCAATAGCTAGGCAGGTGTGGTGGGACTCCCAGGACAAACCAAAGCTCCTTGCAAATTAGCGTGGACTTCTAGGCCCCAGTTTCTGGAAAAGCAGAGTTCTTATTTAAGTTCCAGTCTATAGCATTTTGTTATGGTGGCACCATCTGACTACTACAAACCTCTTGTAATCCCAAATCTCCCTCAGCATTGCTTCCCAGAGAGCTTAAAATACATATCTAAAAGCAGACCTCAGCATATCAGCCTAAAAAGTTATTTCCCAGTTTATAGGCTCAGACAAGAAAATATGCCTTTTCAATGAAGTAGCTTGTGCTGAAAAGACACACATTTTCAAGGTGTGGCTATTATACAAACAATAATGTCCCCATTCTCTTAAGATCCTGTAACAATAAAGTCCTGGCTAAAGAGAAGAGAAAAGGGAACTGCTGTTCCTCAGTGATCTGTGAGTTTTAAATACACAAACATGAAATCGTAAAGATATATCCATTCTGATGCCTCCAAGTCTGTAAGATACCTGAGCTTTCTTTGTCTGATTAGAAGAATGACCTTTTATCTGCCTGTCTCTGCAGATGCTACAGAATCTACCCAAACTAATGATCATACTTCCATCACTGACTCAGGCTGTCCTAAAGATAGAAAGTCAGGAGGTGGACTGGGCATTTGATCAGTAAAGCAGAGGGCAAGGCATTTAAGAGATAATCAGTCTAGGCAAATTGAGGCTGTCAGTGCATGTAGGAGCTGGGATACCAAAGAATAACATCCCATCTATTCTCTCTCTCTCTCTCTCTTTCTCTCTCTCTCTCTCTCTCTCTCTCTCTCTCTCTCTCTCTCTCTCTCTCTCTCTCTCTCTTTCTGTGTGTGTATGTTCACACATGTTGTGAAGGTACACATGCATGTGTGTGCATGGAGGCTATAGAAACTGAATCTACAAAAGGAGTCACAGATTCTGAATTTTAAATACTTTTGAACCTATTGATGTGCAAATGAAAGTTGGAGAGTGTGCTGATTAGATCTGTGTCAACTTGACACATGATTGATACATTTTAGAAGAAAGTGTCTCTTGAGAAACTGTCCCCGCCAGCTTGGACTGTAAACAAGCCTGTGGTACATTTTCTTTGTTGATGATTAAGGTAAGAGGGCACAGCTCACTGTGGACAGTACCACCCGAGGACTGGGGTCCTGGGTGCTATAAGAAATCAGGCTGATAGAGTCATGAGGAGTAAGCCAGTAAGCAGCATTCCCCTGTGGCCCCCTGCATCAGCTCCTGCCTCCAGGATCCTGCCTTGTTTGAGTTCCTATCTTGACGGCACTGATGATGAACTGTGATGTGGATGTGGAAATGAAATAAAGCCTTTCATCCACAAGATGCTATGGTTATGGTGTTTTATCACAGCCATAGGAACCATAACTAAGACAGTAACTCATGTTTTAAGATATACTGAAGACAGTCCATGTTTATTGATATGAGTTAAGTTTCTTCTTAATTCTTAAGGAGTTCCTCAATATAGTTCCATGGCCAGATATAACAAGCTAATGCTTCCATTTACCTCTTAGCACCTTAAAGAACAAATTGAAATCAATAAAATATGAAGGATTCTTTCCTGTATATTCTTCTCTTAATGTTGTCTGCCCTAAAGAATCATCCTGATTAAAACCTTAAAAAGTTGTGGTGGCATATCGTTTTAAGTGATTAATTGTATAAACACGTCAGGGACTCAACAACTTAATTATTTTTAGCTTTCAGTCACCTTCCTAGATTTATTCCTTTGGGAAATAATAATGCATTCCAAAACTTGAGAGATATCTCTGTATATATCTAAAGCAGAAAATAAATTTGATTCCTGGATCTAGGGCACAAGAGAAATCACGCAAGATAAACAAGAAGAACACTGGATTTCCTTGTCTCTATAGCATCAAGATGAGGATACATAAACAAAAGCTGTACAATAGGAAAGAGGATACACAACTTATCTTGTTTCACTTTTTTATTACATAGTTTATCTTTAAAAAGAATCTAAAAACTCACTTTGATCCACAAAGGCCACAAAAATAAAAATATAATATTAAATATACTATACCCTTTAGAAAAGGCACTGGGAGAGGAAATAGCATTGGTTGATGCATACCTGAAATTCTGAGGGCAATAGTCTTTTTTTTTGTTTTTGGATGCACTGAAAGCAGGTGTTACACATGCTTTATTAAACAAGTTAAAAGTTGTCTTGGTAATTGATGAAAACAAGGTATGAAACATTGGTTCATGGTGTTACAAAACAAAATGAATACAGAAAAAAGACACAATTGTTTTGTTGATCACAGACAGAATGTTAGGACCCTCTGTCATCATTCTCTTCCTACCCTTGCCAGCCAGGAAGAAATAGCAGGCTCACTTGGAAGGACCTTAGTATCATAGGTTTTGATAATGACAGGTGTAAGCCCAGCAATTAAAAGTCTGCAGAATCCAACTGTCTCCCATGTCACTTTTGGATGCAGGAGAATGATCCAGCACTCTGGAGCCACCCCATCCTGAAAAGGTTTCTCTGAAGTCCCGAGGCCAATCCTGCTCAGAGGAACTATTTTCCCTACCTGGTCATCTTACTCCTGGGGACAATGGGCTTCTCTCAATATGTCAATATGCAAAGTAATCTAGAAAGACCAAGAGTTAAGTTGAAACTAAACAGACATTGTGCTGAGTCTAGGCCTAGACTATCCACTTAGCTCGAAGGATCTGCTATTAGTCCTGCCTCACTCTCTAAGCAACTGAATGGTAGGTAGAAGAAAATCTTATAGTAATGAAAAAGTGTTCCTCTGCCCACCCTCATCTCATCTTATAACCTCCCTAAAGAAAGGAAAAGAGAAAATCAGGCATGTTACCATTTACCCGTGACCCTACACTAATGAGGCTAAGGCAGGAGAATCTCAAATTTGAGGCCCATCTGGGCTCCAGAGTCAGACTCTGTCTCAAAATACAAGGAGTGAAGGGGGAAGACTAGAAGAGGAAAGGAAAGAAGGGAAGGAGGGAGGGAGAGGAAGGAAAGAAGGGCAGGCAAGGTAGCTCAACGAGTAAATGTGCTTTCTGTTTGGTGAGGCAAACCTGAAAACCTGTTCAATCTCTAGCACCCATGTAAAGGTGAACAAGAACAGACTTCTCAAAGCTGTCCTCTGACCTCTACATGTACAGTGTAACCTATGCCCACAAAAATTACACACACACACACACACACACACACACACACACACACAAAAAAAAAAAAAAAAAAAAAAAACCAGAAGCAGAAAAGACTTGTGAAGATGGCTCAGTGGACACAGTAATTGGCATAAGATTGTGAGAATCAGAGTTCAGATTCCGCAGGCATGGCAGCCCACTTGTAATCACAACTCTTGGAAGACAATCCCGCCTTACCCCAGTAAGCTTGATAGACAGACTATTCAAACTGCCAAGCCCTGGGCTCAGCAAGAAATCCTGCCTCCATAAGTGGAAAGCAATGAGAAGACACCCAGGGTTCACCTCGGGCATCCGTACGCATCTGAACACGTCACATTCACCACACAGAGGAGCACATTACAGTACATGCACACACATGTGCATACAAGCAGACATTGAAAAAAGGGGGAAGGGGCAAAAGGGGGAGAGGAGGGAAAAGAGAGGGGAGAGGGGAGGGACAGGAAGGAAGGGGAAGGGAGAGAAGGAGAGGAAAGAAAGAAAGAGGAATTGGAGGAAAGAGACACTTTAAGTACAAATTAAAGAAACTTAGAGTTCGAGATTCAACCAAAAACTGCCCATACGTTTTACTGTTTTCACTAGGTTTGCCGAAAATTTTAATTAAAAGATTTTCAGATCTATCAGTGTGTGTGCTTATTCAAGACGTTTCATTATTTTATCTCAACCTGGAACTAATTCAGAATTATCTTTATCAATCTTATGCTGCACTGTATTGCAATGAGTTTATGCAACATTCTGTGATTAATAGTGACAATAAAGAACGTGGGCAATAGCACATTTTAAAAGTCAAACTCCTCTTGTGTTCTATAATGTGCTGTATAAACAAATACATGCACACTATAAGAATTTATCATCCTCCTTTGGCAAAAAAAAAAAAATACTTAAATTACCATTTTAACATGACAGTAAGAGGAATTGTTCTGATAAACACTCTTTCCAAAATGCATTATACTACATTTTCCTTTTACAAAAACTCAATTTATTTGTCTAAGAGGAATATAAGCAAAACTGCTGTGAACTTAGGTTACCGGCTGTTGCTATGTATATTGTAAGGGAAACTGTTGTAAATATTTATGAAATCACCCAACACTCAGGGAACTCTTTTCCCTTTGTCTGCACACATTTTCTACAGAAATCACAGAAATATACCTCATTTATGGCCTTCCAGCTATTTCCAGACCTATGCTACTAAAATGGCAGTGCTATGCTTCATTAGCAATTAGGAAAAATACAGGACTTGTTAAATGCTGCAGATAAAATTGCTGCTCTAGAATCCGACGGATCTTCTTCTTCTTTTTTTTTTTTCTTCTTCTTAAAGAACCAAGAATAATTGAATATTTCTGTTTAGAAGTATCAGCATTCAACAGCAACCTGGTGTGTGGTTGGAAACAAAAAAAGATGGTTCAATTTGAGAAAATGCACGCTGAATTTAAGGTAGTGAAAAGTACGGCAGGCCGAGCACGGGTCATCTGTGTGGTGGCTCCATAGTGGACATCTGAATAGATGTGCCATCAGCACGCTCTGCCACGAGCATTTAGACAGTTGACACAGTGAGGAGTCTCACGGTGATCACTGCTTATGCGTGGACCTACTGAGCCTCCTACTCACTCAGTCACAACAGCCCAAATGCTTCCTACATATGTCTCCACCAAATCCAGTGAGAGTTAATAAAGACATCTTCGTTTAGTGGGTGCTTACCAGCGCCAGGCACTGTTCTCATAGTTGTACATGGGTGATGTAATTTAACAGAGAGCAAGTCCATGTCCTGCTAGCCCAGATTTTACCAGTGAGATACGGGTGCCTTGTTATTAAGAGCGTCCAGTTAAATTGAGGACTTCTCAAATGCTGCTGCTGCCCAAGTGAAAGCCAGTGTGATTAATTTAAGAAGTTTTTATCATAAGCACAGTCTATCTTTTAAAAACAACTGCATAAATTACAAAGTTTTACAAAGAAAAAAGAGTACTGTCATTTTTAAAGACTTTTCCAAAAACCTTAGGAAGTTAGAGTTTTGTGGAAGAATGAAAGCTGTGGGTGCTCTCTACAATTCAGTCAACAAATATTTTTTAATTAAGCCTTTGGAACAAAGACTGACTTTGGAAACATAATCCCTAAAATGAGATGCAGATTCTGTGACTTTCACTAATCCTTTTTTTTTTTTTTTTAATTTACAATTACAGAATCTTTGGAAGAAAAGCAAGTACAGGAAGCAGCATGCCCGAGTTTCATCACTTATCAGGAAGAGGAGAACAACAGTTCCCAGAATAAATATTATTTTGAAATCACTTTGTACTAAGACTGCCAGAAGAAGCTCTTCTGGCCTTACATGAAGAAACAAATGTGATATAATATACTCAGCCCTGCGGTAAGCAGTGAATTACGGGACTCCTACAGCAGACTGATAGCCAAGACTGGAGAGTGGAGGCTGATCAGCTCGGATGATTACCAGAGTTCTGAAAATGTCTTTTTCTAAGGATAATTGAACTACATGAAATTTGCAATCATTTTAAATAGTTCACCTCTAATTACATCAGTGTGCTAACTTGTTTAACATATTCTTAAAGTAGTTGCTGGCCTGTAGTATGCATAGCCCAGAGTTTGGATAAACTGAGAGTAAATTCCATTATCACTGACAGGAAAACAAAGACAGTTCATTTACTCTGAATATATGATTTTAAAAAACTGCAGTAGTTTGGAGATAGGAAACCTTAAATATTACACAGTCTGACATTTCCTGCCAACTAGATGAAATGTAAAATCGTGGAGTCAATTTTCTAGGTAAGATAACATCTAAAACCCAAATATACTTTTCTCCACATAAAACATCTAACGGAAGTAAAGCATTATGTTCAGGCTGCAGTGTCTGTGAAAATTTACAGAACTACAGATGAAAACTCAACGTACAGACCCTGTCTCTAAGATGAAGAAGTTATTAAGGATAAACACCCCAGCATCATATTCTGCCCTCAACCTGTGGCACACACATGCTGTTTGATCCTCAGAACCAGCATGGCGGAAGGAAAGAACTGACCCCAATCCATTGTCCTCCAATGTCGATACACACACACACACACACACACACACACACACACACACACACACACACACACACTGTAAATAAATAAATAAAATTTTAAAATGATACATGATGATTAATCTTTTTTTTTCAAAAGTAAGCTCTTTAATTTTGGCAAATATTTCAGGAGACAAATAGCCGGTACAGTTTAGAGTATATGCTTAGATAAAGAAGTCATCAGTAACACAAACTTTCTGAATTGCTACTGGTCCCATCATCCTGTCCTGTCTCTTCCACTGAACTGTTGAACACTTGCACTCATAATGCCCAACACTATCAGTGACTTTGTGAACAGAAGGTGGAGAGGTTCTTATGTGGCCTCAGAGATGCTCTGTAGAGCTCTCCAGAGCGACGTGAGCAGCAGTGGTCCTCCATGTGGATGCTGAGCACTCAGTATAGGGTTCTGTCCCCAAAAACACTTAGTTTAAGCTACTGGAAGATAATGTGGTTGTTTCAAGATTACTTTGAAATTGTTGCGATGCAACTTGACACAGGCACACCCAAGAGGGCACTCGTGTTTTCAACAGAGTTGAATTGGGAACAAGAGTTTTCAGAACAAATGGCGCATAGAGACCTCCTAGTTCAACCCCATCAACTTCAAACAATGATAGCTGGTGGGGATAAGGAAATTGACCTAGCTCCAATCTGCTTAGGGTAGAGGTACCATGTTTCTAAATCCACTGCTGCTCTAACTATTCAAATAAGCTAGATCAGAAAGGGCCAAGCTTGAGTTTTCTAACACTATCCCCAAGTGGGGTCATAGGAAGAAAACAGTCCAGGACAGCTGCACACTGAGTAGTTATCTCTACTCTGCAGGAAAAATAACATTGTTTTCTTTTCCTAAATGGTAAAGAGGTTATATTTATATGAATGAAGTTTGTTTACAGTTATCATAAACTTTTTTACCAAAATCCAATGACCCATTAACTCTTGTTAATGAGCCAATGGGCATTTATTACCTCTAGTTAACCAGTTAACAAGAAGCCAGTGTTTCAACTTAAGATTTGGGTCTGTGAAAAAAAGGATTAATTTTCAGAACCTGCTCCAGTCAGATCTTAGGTAACAACCCATAATAGCTAACTAGAGGCCATTCCTCTCACAGTATCTTGGCATTAGAACACACAATTTCAGTGACAACGAAGATTAAAACATTGTGGTCTACTGCTAACAAATGATGATATGATGGTACAGCAACCTTAAAGAACAGCTTATCAGCAAAAATGTAAACACTGGTTTAAGAACAAAAACTTCTGTCTTGCTACAGATTCTGCCCTTGATACTGGGTACATCATTCAAAGGTAACGTTTGCACAGACTACTGTACGTAGGAAAACTACTGGCTTAATCTGCGTCAGAGCCATTGGCATTTTGAATTATAATTTCCAGTACTTTACATTCATCTGTGAAGGCTTCAAAAATACATAACATGTAGCAAAAATAGAGGAACTTTCAAGTTTTTAACAAAAAAAATTAAGCGAAAGAAAATTAGTTCAAGGAAGTGTTAAAGAAACCCAGTATGCCTTTAAGAGATAAAAGAAAACTTTAAAATATTTTAATGATCTTACAGCTTTAAAACTGTAGTTATGTTAATGATAAAAATATAGTTTAAAAAATCAATGACTCAAATCTGGTTTTAGAGGGTTTTTTTTCCTTTTTATGTTAGAGGAATATTTCTAGGACTAATATTGCTTTCTGATTAAAAAGTAAATATTTAGTATGAAGTTAGCAAATTAATTCAGCTTCAGGCTTCTTTATTAAACCTGGGTTAAATGCTATATTTTAATTAAAAATGCTGTGCAAAGTGCTATCCTCCATTTTGTAAGATTACTTTTACCGAGCTATCTTTTTTAATGTTTACATTCAATTGCATTAAATATGACCTTATATTACCTTAAATTCTATTTATCGAATATTCACTACGGTTATTTTTGCTATTTAGACTTTGGCTTTTTTCCATGTTTAGGGTTTTTTTTTATCTGTGCCTCTCCAGAACATAAGGGTGTGTTCTCAACTCACCTGACTTCAGAGACTTTGGGAAGCTGTATTACACCGTGAGGTCCTGATCCTAATGTGACTGAATAACACTTCCCCAGCAGCTATCCCTGAGACCACAGGCTTATTCTCTAGAAAAATGGCCTCAAACATCCCATAAGCCTCTCAGAAAGAACTCTTCTTCTACTCCACATGGTTGAACTACCTGACACATCCTCATTACATACAGGCTGTGATCATTAACTCTGCTGGCCCTGACTCTGCTCCTCCCTGGAAGACGCCAGCCTTTGCTGCTCACCAGGAACCAAACCAACCAGTGACTTCAAAGCTGATATTCATGTGAAGAATCTGGTGTCCATTAGCAAAATGAGCCCATCTCTCAACCAATTCCTAGCTCAGAGGAAAGTGAACGCAATCCACAAGGAGACAGCAGATCTCCTGGGAGGAGGAGGAGGAGGAGGAGGGGGAGGGGGAGGGGAGGAGGAGGGGGGGAGGAGGGGGAGGAGGAGAACCTGCCTTGCGGTGGACTCCAACTCTCAGGAGCATCAAGCTCACAGGTTCTTTCCAAAAGAAGCTTCAAGTAGCATGGCAGATGTTCCTGGAACTGCTTCAGGAAAGAGTCAAGAAAGTAAACAGGATGTGCTGAGCACAGGAAGGTGCATCCAGGCCTCTGTATGGAAAAAGAACAACATCTGGAAGGACCATGAGAGGCAAACTGCATGTTTTACAGCCACTCAAGACAAGCGAAACAAAATGATTCTAAATGAGAAGCAGATAAAAGATTTCAGTGTAGGAATGATAAAAATAGCCAGACAAGAATGCTGCAGGATTTGAAAGACTGAAACCTGTGAGAAGAGCTTGCAATGAGACTTAACTGGAAGATAGACTCTGTGGCTTCCCAGAGGAAACTCCCTGCAGTTGTGAAGTAACATATTCCAGGACGTTGAAGAATGTGAGACTGCTGCTGACACATGACCACCAAGCTGCATCCTTGAGTGCTGTCTGACAGCTCCAGGTTCTTTCCCTACTGAGGACCCAAGGGTACACTTACCAGAAACTTCACAGGGAGCTGGGTGTGGGTGGCTCTTGGGACCGGCCTTAATAGTCTAGGATAAGCAAGATTAGTACAACGCTTGCTCTGAGATAGCCTTCATTCTTGTGTGTGAGGGAGAACAATTAGTGCCCAGTTTTTACTATGGCTAGATTGATTTGTTTCTTGATTTAGGGATTGGAAGTGGGAGATGTTTTTAGTATTCCCAAGAGTCCAATTAGAGGGATATTTTGCTGGTTCCTTCCGTTTTCCTTATCAGACCTTTCTATTTCAATGGCCACCACAATCAAAATATTTCAGGAACCTGTGTACTAGGGAGCCCTTCTCAGTTGAGGAAAATCAACAGTACCTCATTAGCTCTCTTTAAATTTTGAAGCACTTTTTTCAATCATTGTTATTATTAGATGGGAAGATAGCCCATTTGTTGATTGGCAGTTTATTTACTTACAATTTAATTACTGCAATTCTTTGTAAATTCTGTATATTAGTCCCTTGTCTGAAGTACAGCTATTAAAGATTTTCAAATTCAGAGCTTTTTTCTTTTTTCATAATAAAATCATTATATTTCTATAAGAACAGAAAATTTTGTGTGTACATTAAAAAAAAAACCTGTAACCCATAAGGTTTGATGATCTTGACGCTGAGCTGAAGCGCTTCAGTGTTGGTGGGTGTTGTGCAAGCCAGCATGCACGGTACACAGAGTACATGTTGTATGTTTAGAATCACGGAGCTCTTTTTCTTTCATTGTAATTTTCACGTTTATATAAAGACATAAATATATAAATACAACTTTCTGAGTCTGTTTAGTGTTGATTGTATGAATGATTTCAGGGCTGACCACTTGGTATTGTAAAACCAATTAAAGGGATCGTCCCTAGGGAACACGATTTCTCCCACTCTCAGCATTCCATAGTTGCCTGTAGTTCTTTGTCTGGAGGTGGGGCTCCATGAGATTTTCTCCTTCCACTCTGGCAGGTCTACTGATACAGTCTTTGTTCTGGCTGAGGCTGGATCATCCGTCCAAAGCCAGTGTGGGCTATATAGTGAGTTTGAGACCAGCTCTTGTCTCAAAAACAAATAAACAAAAAGAGCTCTTCTTGTTCACTAATTTAGTAGGATTATTCATTCTTCTTATTTTTAGTGATGGTATGTGCTACAAATAAAGTGCTACACTTAAAAAGAAAGTCATTGATTCATGTGGTCCTTTCTTATAACTATCGGGTGTAGCATGCAATGATTGTAATGATAGGTTGCACACTTTCCCTCTCCTCTTCTCTCTCTCTCTCTCTCACACACACACATACATACACACACACACAAACACACACACACACACACACACACACACACACACATACATACACACACACACAAAACACACACACACACACACACACACACACACACACACACACACACACACACACACTGTCCACAAAACATCAACATCAATTACTCCTGAAATCTCTGTCTACTTCCTTAGTGTTCATTATCCATACCAAATGAAAAGTCATGGTATCTGTGAATAAACATTTTGTTGGTTTATTGCTAATTTCTATCAGTGTATCTATGATGGACACAAAATAAGATGAAATAAGGAGCTATTAGATGTTTAACCTTCTGTATGAAATTATTCACGCCAATCAACTGGAATGCTGGGATGTTCCCTTTATCTAAAAACACTCATTTTCCAGCCTGGTGGGTTTAGGATTTCAGGAAAGATTGTTTGGTTCCTATTATGAACAGAGAAAAGTAAATTTTCCAAATCTTTCTTTAAAAAAAAAAGCATTATGAACACTTTGTGTTAAGCAACCATTCGTTCATTTGTTCACCATGTAATAACCTATGTCTGTATTAAGAGCTAATGGCACTGAGACATAAAACAAATCCCCTCCTCTGAAGCACATGTTCTAAGTAAAGAAGCGGTACATACACAAATCTTGACAATTCCATTTGCTGAGAGCTGTGCACAGAGCCTAAAGAAATGTGTAGCTTTCTGGAGATCATTCACAAAAACTTCCACTAGCAGGGACTCAAAGATTTGCTAAATATCACGTGATTTGACTTTTGATCTAGCACTTTGAAAGATGTCCAGAGACTTAAAGACAAGATGGGGATGTACATACCAAATAGGAGAAATAATTTCTGCAAAGATGCTTCAGTATGTTACTGATATACACAATAGCATGGTTAGATAAATGCAGCCAAGGTAGGCAGCTTTACTCCTAGTGGCCTTTCATATAGATCTGAGAGTTTGAGTTTCACCCAAGCGATATGGGGAATATATTTGCATCTTATAAAAACTGAATGAATTTGTGGGGTAAACAGATATAATATATGTGAGCACATCAGAAAGGCATAGTAATAATCCTTGGAAAGAAAACCTGAGCATTTCCAAAAAGAAGAAACAAAGAATGTGATCATTTGTAGCATAAAATAAGACAAAGGGAGCCAGAGGAACAGGTAAGCCACCTGCTCACAGAACTCTCCCACTCACTTGATTCAGTTCCCAAAGACCCAATCCACCACCACCCTTTCCTTTCCACCCACTCACCCCCACATGTCCTTGCCTCCAACTCAGGCAGATATCCCCTGCTCAAGAGGAGACCACACCAGCCAGAAGAAAAGTTAGGCCACCCTCCCACAGAACTTCCCCACTCCCTCGGTTCCCACAGACACAATCCCCCACCACCATTCCACCACCAGCCTCCATTGCCATGTCCCTGCCCCCAACTCAGGTGAACATACTTTGCTTGCTTAAGTGCAGGTCACACCAGCCAGAAGAACGAGTAGGCAAACTCAGACTGAGACTCACTGGTGGACCAGAGGCCACACCAGCCACCAGAACTCCAACCCCCAACTTGAGCAGTGAATACCTGCTGGACCAGAAACCATGCCAGTCTCCAGAACTCCACATAGCCCACATACAAACCTCCTCTGCTTTCTCATTGTCACCCCGACATTATCCCCAATCACCCCTCCCCTCCTCATCACTGTGTCCCAGCCCCCAACTCAGGCAGGGACACCCCCTGCTTGACCAAAGGCTACATCAGCCACCAGAAGTCTAGCTCCCAACTCATGCCAAGAACCCTTGCTCAACCACAGGCCACACAGGTCAGGAGACCAAAGAGAAAGCAGAAATCAAGAAATAAAACACCTATCTAACAATTAAAAATATCAGAAATCTGCATTCAGACCTATAATCACCCCAAACCCAGAGCCAGGGCAGATGTGTTGCAGACTCTAAGAGACCACAGATGCCAGCCCAGGCTAGAATACCCAACAAAAACTTCAATCACTATAGATGAAGAAAACAAGATATTCCAAGATAAAGTCAAATTCAAACAATATCTATCTACAAAGCCAGCCCTCCAGAAAATACTAGAAAGAAAATGCCAACCCAAGGAGGTTAACAACATCCAAGAAAATGCAGAAAATAAATAACCTCATGCCAGCAAAACTAAAAGAAAGGAAGCACACCACACACACACACACACACACACACACACACACACACACACACACGTGCACGTGCATGCACAAAACACATACACACACCACCAAATAACCACCACACAACAACAAAATAACAAAAATTAACGATCATTGGTCAATGATAGCTCTCAATATCAATGGACTCAATTCATCAATAAAAGCATAACAGAACAAATATAAAAAGTAGGATCCATCCTTATGCTACATATAAGAAACACACCTCAACATCAAAGACAGGCATTACCTCAGAGTAAAGGGTTGGAAAAGATTTTCTAGGCAAACAGACCTAAGAAGCAAGCTGGTGTAATTATCCTAAGATCTAACCAAGTAGACTTCAAACCAAAATTAATCAAAAGAAATAGGGAAGGACATTTCATACTCATCAAAGGAAAAGTTCACCAAGATAACATTTCAATTTTTAACATCTATGTTTCAAACTCCAAACTCAAGGTCACCCACATTTGTAAAAGAAATGTTACTAAAGCCTAAATCACACGTCAACCTTCACACATTGATAGTGGGAAACTTCAATACCCACTCTCACCAATTGACAAGTCATCCAGACAAAAACTGAACAGAGAAATATTGGAGCTAACAGATATTATGAATCAAATGGACCTAATGGTTGTCTACAGAACATTTCATCCAAACACAAAAGAGTAAACCTTCTCAGAACTGTGGTGATACTTTATCTGTGCACCCAAATAAAGCTTATCTGGGGATCAGAGAGCAGAGCCAGCCATCAAATTAGATATAGAAGTCAGACATGGTGGCACACACCTTTAATCCCAGAACTTGAGACCTCATATCTTTGCTTGGGAAGGACACACACCTTTAATCCCAGGAAGTAATAAGGCAGGACACAGAAAGGTGTATAAGGTGTGAGGAAACAGGAACTCATGCTCTGGAGGCTGAGGATTTCCTACTGTTAAGAATTGTGACTGGCTGGCTGGCTGGCTTGTTCTATTCCTCTGATCTTTCAGCTATCACCCCAATATCTGGCTCCAGTTTTTTTTATTAATAAGATCATTTAGCAATTCATGTTACACAGAGCCTCATATAATTTTCTCCAAAACTGGCATATACTCAGTCACAAAGCAAGTCACAACAGGTACAAGAAAATTGAAATGATCCCCTGTATCCTATCAGACCACCAGAGATTAAAGTTATATTTCAACAACAGAAACTGCAGTGAGCTTATAAACTCATAGAAAGTGAACAACACTCTACTGAAAGACTGCTGTGTCAAGGCAGACATGAAAGAAATTAAAGACTTCCTAGAATTCACTGAAAATGAATGCACAACATACCCAAACTTATGGGACACACACAAACACATACACACACACACACACACACACACACACACACACACACACACACACACACAAATGGTGCTAAGAGGAAAGTACATAGCACTAAGTTCCTACATAAAGAAATTGGGAAAGTCTTATAGTAGTAACTTAACAGCACACCTGAAAGCTCTAGAAAAAAAGAAGCAAGCTCACCCAAGAGGAATTGATGACAAGAAATAATCAAACTGAAGGCTGAAATCAATAAAATAGAAACAAAGAGAGCAATACAAAGAAGCAATGAAAAAAGAGTTGGTTCTTTGAGAAAATCAACAAGATAGAAAATCTTTATCCAAACTAACTAAAAGACAGAGAGAGAATATCTAAATTAACAAAATCAGAAATGAAATGGGGGATATAACAACAGACACCAAGGAAATCCAAAGAATTATCAGGTTGTACTTTAAAAACTTATGCTCCACAAAAGTGGAAAATCTAAATGAAATAGATCGTTTTCTTGATAGATATCACTTACCAAAGTTAAATCAAGGTCAGATAAACAATTTAAATAGATCTATAACCCCTAATGAGTTAGAAGCAGTCATTAGAAGTCTCCTAAACAAAAGAAAGCCCAGAGACTTTCAGACGGTTTTAACAAAGAATTCTATCTGGCTTTCAAAGACTCAAAGACCCAGACATAAATCCACACACCTATGGACACCTGATTTTTTATAAAGAAGCCAGAAATACACAATGGAAAAAAACAGCATCTTCAACAAATGCTGGTGGTCTAGCTGGATTGTGGAAGAATGCAAATGGATACACACTTACCATCCTGCACAAAAATCAAGTCCATGTGGATCAAAGACCCCAACATAAAACCAGATATACAGAACCTTATAGAAGAGAAAGTGAGGAATAGCCTTGAATGCACTGGCACAGAAGACAACTTCCTGAATGGAACACTGATAGCACAGGCACTAAGATCAACAATTAATAAATGGGACCCCATGAAACTGAAAACCTTCTGTAAAGCCAACGACACCATCAATAGGACAAAATGAAAGCCTCTGGAAAAGATCTTCACCAACTCCACTTCTGACAGAAGGCTAGTATTTTAAATATATTTTTTAAAAAAAATCAAGAAACTAGACATCAACAAACCAAATAATCCAATTAAAAATGTGATACCTGTCTAAATATAGAATTCTCAGCAGAGGAATTGCAAATGGCTAAGAAACACTTAAGGAAATGTTCAACAACTTTAGCCATCAGGGAAATGCAAATCAAAACTACTTTGAGATTTCATCTTACACCTATAAGAATGGCTAAGATCAAAAACACAAGTGACAGCCCATGCTGGTAAGGATGTAGAACAAGGGAAACACTCCTTCATTGCTGGTGAAAGTGCAAATTTGTACAGAAACTATGGAAATCAATATGGCAGTTTCTCAGAAAACTAGGAATCACTCTACTTCAAGGCCCAGCTATACCACTCTTGGGTATATACCCAAAGGATGTTCCATCCTACCACAAGGACACTTGCTCAACTATGTTCATTGCAACTTTATTCATAATAACCAGAAACTGGAAACAATTTAGATATCCCTCATCCAAAGAATGGATAAAGAAAATATGGTGCATTTAGACAACGGAGTATTACTCAGCTGTTTAAAACAATGATATCATGAAATTTGCAGGCAAATAAATGGAACTAGAAAAGATCATCCTGAATGAGGTAACTCAGAAAGACAAACATGGTATGTGAATGCCACTTATAAGTGGATATTAGCTGTTAAGTACAGGATAACCATGCTACAATCCACAGACCCAAAGAGGCTAAGTAACAAGGAGAGCTCATGGGGGTGAGGGAGGATGCATGGCTCTCCCTGGGAAAGGAAAATAGAATATATTTTGTGGACGGCCTGGGGGTGGGTGGGAATGAGAACAGGAAGGATCAGGCAGGGGAGGGATGGAAGGAGAGAGTACTGAGAGAGATGCCTGGAATTGGGGGGCACTTGAGGGGGGACGATGTAGAAACAAAGTGCAGTGAAAATTCCTTGGAGGCATAATCATCATCAGACAGGCT
This sequence comes from Peromyscus californicus insignis, assembly GCF_007827085.1. NCBI lineage: Eukaryota > Metazoa > Chordata > Mammalia > Rodentia > Cricetidae > Peromyscus > Peromyscus californicus. Next base: position 60,297,928 of record NW_026294595.1, read on the forward strand.
GCATTCAGCAACTGATGGGAGCAGATGAAGAGACTCACAGGCAAATTTTAGGAGCAACTCAGGGAACCTCATGGAAGAGGGGAAGAAAGGATTGTAGGAGACAAAGGAATTGAGAACACCACAAGAAAACAGCCCACAGAATCAACCAACCAAGGCTCAAAGGGGCTCACAGAGACTGAAGTGACAATCATCAACCCTGAATGGGTCTGAGCTAGGTCCTCTGCATATATGTGATGGTTGTGTAGCCTGGTGTGCTTGTGGGACTCCTAACAGCAGAAGTTGGGGGTGGAGTGTCGCTGACTCTTTTACCTGCTCTTGGAACTCTTTCTCTCTTGCTGTGTTGCCTAGTACAGCCTTGATATGAGGATATATGCCTAGTCTCACTTCATCTTGTTAAGCCATGGTTGGTTGATCTCCCTGGGAGGCCTACCCTTTTTTGAAGGAAATTGGAGGAGGAATGGATCTGGGGGAGAAGGAAGATATGGGGAAGATTGGGAGGAATGGAAGGAGGGTAAATTATAATTGGGATGTAATGTATGAGAGAAGAATAAGAGAGAAAGGAAGAAGGAAAGAAAGAAAGAAAGAAAGAAAGAAAGAAAGAAAGAAAGAAAGAAAGAGAGAGAGAGAGAGAGAGAGGGAGGGAGGGAGGGAGGGAGGGAGGGAGGGAGGAAGGAAGGAAGGAAGGAAGAAAGAGAATATCAGAAGTAATTACCCTCCTTTATCAGCAATGCAAGGATGCTTTAGTTTAAATTAGCAATTTTTTGAAAATCAGAAAACCACTTACTTGATCATCTAAGAAACCTGAAACTTCATTGTTAGTAAAACTTTACAGTGGCATCAATAATGTTTTATTATATACAATGAAAAGAAGCCGGGCGGTGGTGGCTCACGCCTTTAATCCCAGCACTTGGGAGGCAGAGCCAGGTGGATCTCTGTGAGTTCGAGGCCAGCCTGGGCTACCAAGTGAGTCCCAGGAAAGGCGCAAAGCTGCGCAGAGAAACCCTGTCTTGAAAAACCAAAAAAAAAAAAAAAGAAAACAAAACAAAATAATAAAACCCCATAGTCCTAACACATATATATATTTTGTTTTAAGAAAAAATTCAACTGTCAAAAAGCAAAAGTTTAGAGTGATCTTTTCAACAAATCTGGGAAGATGATAGAGGTAGTCATTGAAAATTCCATATCCAGGGTCTGAAAACTCTATGAATTTGAGGTCTGACATAGATTTAGTTCTTACAGCTGCATTTCATTTTAAAAAATGGGATTTAGTAGGATTTTAGCCTTTGATTTGGCCAGAATTCGGTTTGTGTTAAATAACTCAGTGTCACAGAAAAGATTTGACCAGGATTTAATATCCAAATGTGAAAACTGGGGCAGAGCGTTTGTCCACATCTCAGTTCTTAGTGACTCTGCCCCTGGGAGGTGTCTGGTTTGGGGTGGAGCTGTTGTCTTCTCAGGCTTGCTTCTCAGACTTCCATCTGAAAGTGAGGTCTGCCCACTCAGATGACAGTGACAGCTACGTGAGAGCGGGAATATTCTGCCCTAGAAAAGCCCTTTCTAGGCAGGAAATGGGCAATGGTTAGGGTAGTCCCCACCCCACCTGATTCTGGAAGGTCGGGGGTACAAACTATAGCACAGGTTCTCACTGTGACTCAAGATGGCTTCCTTGCAATATGAACATAAAGAAAGCACTCCCTCTAGAGCTGGAATTTTAAGCCACTACCAGAGAGAGTGTTTCTGTGTTTTTACCATCTTGACAGAAAACATCAAGGGACTGGTTTCTCGATTTGTATTTATTGGCAGATCGTGCAATATGCAAAATTTTCCTTTATACTACTAGTTTCCATCTTTTTATTCTTTCTAACAAACTTGGTTCTGCTTTCACTCTGTCTTAATAATCTACTGTCCACAGCAGCTTCTTCCTTTGACCAACCATCCCAGAGGAAACCTGGGATTGTAGAACTATGTTGTAGACCTCTGAGCTTGTCTGACTATTAAGATGAACAGCCCCACAGAGGTGCAAACTGTGCACACGGTGAGCAGTCAGGGGCTCACTGTGGGCACTGCATTGTCCTCATGGAGCCAACTCTCAGAGCCTTTCTCTTTAGCCTCCTGTAAGTCCAAGAATTGACGGTGGGACTTGTAATAAGAGGACATTGTACACCACTGCCTGCATCTGTTGAACTGAAGCATTGGATCCACTTTTAAATTGCACATCTTAGAAAAAGTGGGGTATTCCCACAAGCGTATCTGGAACTCTATTGCTTAGTCCCAAATGTTTACTAGGTTTACACTAAAATAATTGTACTTGCACAACTTAGCTTATTTTGAAAAATAATATGTATTTCTTCAATAGCCAAGCATTAGGATTATATTCTGTGTATTTGAATATGGACTCTTTGGATTGAAGCACACTGTTGTTCATGACTTACACACAAAAAAGTTGTGCTATATGGTAAACATATTTGTAATGTATGATTTGCTGAAACAAGAATGCTGTACAGAACAATTTTCACATTGTAAGTCTGTCTGTGCACACGCATGTGCACACAAACATATACTCTTACAGAAAATTCTGAACTTTAGTAAGTCTGTGCAACCCTTTGCTATTATGTGTAATATCTACTTAGTAATGAGCTGATTTATGTCATGTAACTGGAGCCAGTCCCCCGAGTCAGTTTGTCACTTGGTATATCACATTGAGGTATTATAGGTATGTATCACCACAACTGGATTGATTGTATACATAATTTATCTCATTGACCATTTTCAACCTTACAGCCAGAGAATGGGGGCTCAGAGAAATGTAGCTTTCTTAGCAAGGACAAGAAAATGGAAATCAAATTAGGGTGTATCTGGTTCACAATTCCTTTTATTAATCAACAAAACTAAGATCCCCAGGAAATTCAAATTGTGCGATAGTCTAACATGCAAAAATGGGCATGCAAGCTGTCTGACTTGGGCAGCATAGGCTAGGACCCACCAAAGAATGTGTTGGTTTGCCATGAATAAGAAAGTAAGTGCACAAAGAGCAGTAGTTTGCTAATTTGTCTCTGAAGGACCCCCCAGTTCTAGGGCTCATGTTGAAAATGAGAGCCTCAGGTAGGGACATACCGACAAGAATGCAGCAGTCTATGCTATCTTCTTCAGACACTGGCAACCAGCACAATTAGAAACCGTTGCCTGCCCCCTGCCTCTGCATTTTACACGGCACGTCCACAGTATGCTTTAACTGTGACTCTTCATTTTCCCACCAACTCCAGTTGGGTACTTGTCCATTATAGTAGTCACTTTGCTCGTGCTGTAATCAAATATCTAACAAGCAGCTTATGGGAGGAAAGGTCTATTTCAGCTCACAATTGGGGAATATAGTCTATGGTCATGAAGAAGGCACAACAGCGAGAATGTTGAGGAGTCTGGTCACGTTGTATCCATCCACAGTCAGGAAGCAGACAGAGGCAGATGTGGATGCCCTGATGCTTTCTCCTTTCCATTCAGTCAGACTCTAGCCCATGGGATGTGCTGCCACATTTAGAGTGGGTATTCCTACCTCCATCTCTTCAGGAACATTCCTCACAGACAGGGCTAGAGGTTTGTTTCCAATGGTGATGTTAAATCCCATCAAGCTGACAGTCAAGATTAACCATCACATCCACCATCTCCAAAAATCCACATTTCGGAACCAGATACAGGTTGCATGTCCCTCATCCAAGAGTCCAAAACATGAAATCCTCCAAAACCCAAAACTTTTTACCCAATAACATTATGTCTTGAGAGGATAATTCCACACCTGACCTCATGTGACCGAGTGCAGGCAAAATGCTGGATCATTAAAAATATTCAGTAAGGTTGCCTGAGGCTATGTAAAGCATAAATTACTTTTGTATTTAGACTTGAGTATTTTACCTAAAATAACTCCTTGCAATTCCTTATGAAGATGCACATATTCCAAAAACAGGGGGCAGGGAAGGGGATCTAAAATCCAAACCTTTCTCAAAGCAGATCAAAGAAATTCAGCAAGTATTTAAACCTATTCACAGCATTTTCACCTCAGTGCCCATTTCATTTCTCTGCCTAGAATTCTATTTCTCCATAGTTTCTTGTGTAACTCCTGCTAATGCTACATGGCCCCCATAAGTACCACTTTCTCCTTAAAACTGTTCCTGTTAATTCTGAACTTCTTCCTACTAACAAAAATACTTCAGCCAACCAATATTCATATAACTTTAATTGAATGGCTGTCTAACTGATTCTTTAAGGTCATAATCATAGCCTTAATTGATATGTACATATGCAGACATTACAGTGTCTTAAAGTACCATGAAAATGTGCCCTAAATACCTGCTATTCACATTCCAAGCAATATTTCCAGTCTGGTTTTAAGTGAGTTGTCACTAATTAAAATTCATACTGGTAATCTCTCCTTGCACCATTAATGTCTTATTAAACATCTGATTAATTACTCTATAAGAGCATATTTTCTGATTAGCTTTCAGCATTTTACAGGTATAAAATATATCTATGAATAGCTCTTTTATATTTACACATTAAGAACTAAAACAGACACATTTTCTTAAGACATTTTTATTCCTAAACATTTACTTAGACCCTGGAATAATGTCTAACTTTATGGAAATTGTTTATGACAGCTTACTTTTTTCATTTTACAGAAAACCTTGAAGATGAGTGAGCCTACAACATGCAGCTGACAAGTTATCAAGTAAGATTATTGATAGGAAATAAAAGATGTGGGCAGGAAGCTTGGGAGTGGATCAAGATTGAAAATAGATGAGTCACTCACATTGAAGGGATAATTAAAGTCATTGAGGCCATAGTCCCTGGGCCAATTACTATGGAAGGAAATACAAAGTCTGAAGGAAATGTTTTATTTAATAATATGAGTTAAGAAATTCCCTAAAAGGACGTGTGATAGAGGAGAAACAATTCAATAGAAAACTGTGGTTAATAAGAGATAAGAAAGTTTTGAGAAGATAGGTCCATACCAACTTCAGAGAAATCGGAGAGAAGGAAATCTAATGAGTAACCATTGGTAACAGTAGGGAGAGAGTTTCCAGGGCTGATGAATGTAGACTGTAGAACCATGTGGACAGAATGCTAAAGGCTAGTTACTATTTGAGGGAGAGAAGTGATAAAAGAAAAGGTAAGAAGTAGAGCTCAAAACTGTATATTACAAAAAGATTCAGAGTTCTCTTGCTTCGACGTTCTGTTTGTAGCCAGGCTGCTGTGCATTCTACTTTTGATCTACATGTACAATTTGAGGCCTTCTTGTTCCCTTCTTAGTCCATACCAGTCTCCCACTCCCATCTCTACATCTCTGGGAGTGTTCTCATTAAGGCCACTATAGTCCCATACTATGTCTTCGCAGAGATCATAACTCTGTTCTTACCATGTTTTAAATTCAATTGCAATTGAAATAATTGATCATTGCCTCCTTTGTGAACCATTTCTCTTCTGGCTTCTATGATGCAATTTTTTCTTGTTTTTCTTGTACTGCAGTAGACTCTGGTATTATCTCTTTCTCCTTTGCTTATCCTCGAAATGATAAGACTACTCCACTGCTAGCCATTTACCTTCATCTATCTCTGTATTCTCTTTAGCTCTAAGGAATCGTGTGGCTTTAGACAGCACCTCTCTAATCTACATTGTTCTCAACTGATCCCTTGAAGGTCAGACTCATTTATCCAACTGCCTGCTTAACATCTCCACTGCCTATTTAAGTGCATATGTGGAACCTCAGTGGAGAAATAGCTGTCTTTCAAGCCCCCTGCCATATTCTCCCCTAAGCTTTTACTTTCATGTCCACATTGAGCTCAGGACAAAAGTCTAGTGCCTTCTTTTCTTGATTCCTCTCTCATCTTCAATCCATCATCAAATTCTACTAACTCTGCTTTTATAAATATTTCTCTAATCCACCCATTTTGATACATTTCCACTGCTACTGCCTCAGTCTAAGCCAGTATCAACTCTCGCTTGGACTATGAATTGGCCTTCTAACTGCATCCTACCTAACACTTGTGTCCCACTCAACCTAGTCTTAACGTCAAAGCCAAGAATTTTCTAATAGTGAATCATTTCTCTGCCCCCTCACTGTGTTTAAATGGAAACTTGAAACAATATGCTTAAATTCTTTAAGTCATATACCACCAAACTCTAGTCATGTTTTTAAAATCTATTTTTGTTTGAGAATTTTATACACATATGCTATATATTTCGATGATAGTCACCTCCCAGTCCCCTTCTCCCACTCCTCCCAGATCTCTACCCTATGTCCATCGCCCAACTTTATGTTCTGATTTTCTTATGTTTTGTGCTGCCCATATACCATAAGTGTTGCACCATCCACTGAAGCACAGTCAATCATCAAGAGGCCATAGCCCTAAATGCAACTGACTCTACCTCTGTCAGCATCCAGTGGCTGTTATAGCTCCTTAACCAGAAGTAGAGACTCATGTACCCTCCCTATGTGCTAGAATATTGACTGGCTTGGTTTTGAACTGGTCTTATGCAGACAACCACAGCTGTTGTGAGTTCATGAGTGCAGTGGTCCTGTCACGTCCTCCAGACACTCTTTCAACCCAGTCCTTTCTGACTCTGGCTCTTACAATCTTTTCACCCTCCCCTGAGATGTTCCCTGAGTCTTGTGGGTAGGAGTGTGCTATAAATATCCTGTTTATGGCTCACATTCTACAGACACTTATTCTCTGCACTTTGGCCAGTTGTGAGTCTCTGTAATGATGTCATCCTCTAGTACAAACAAAGAAACAAACAAAAATACTTCTCTAAAGAGGACCTATAGCTATACTAATCTATGGGTATAAGAAATACATATTTAGAAGGCATTTTGATACCATGTCCATTTAGCAAAATACAGTAGTGGGTTTTCCCCTAAGACTTATACACTCCTCAGTCATAGGTTCCTGACCGTATTCTTCTTTGTTTATTTGTTTGATTTTAAGACTACAATTTACTTACAGTACCTGGCCAGATTTTGCACCTTTGTCCCATGTTACTTTTTATCCTGCTTTGGATGTTCTGGCCACCAATGCAGTCTGTAGCCCCAATACTAATTAGTATCCCTTTAGCCTTTAGTCTCTTCTGAAATCCTTTAGTCTCTTCTGAAACCACTTGTGGACTTTTTTAACTTCCTCAAGCAGGGAAATCAAAACCGTATTCAGAACACTACCTGCAAACAAAGCCCTTGATTTAGTTCACAGTATTCTGCTGTCCTCCCCTGAGTTCTGCTTGTCATATGCACGAGACAAATGGGCAACTTTTTCTTTTTTTTTTTTAAATATTTATGTATTATGTATATAGTATTCTGCCTGCATGTGTCCTTGCAGACCAGAAGAGGGCACTAGATCCCATTATAGGTGGTTGTAAGACACCACATGGTTGCTGGGAATTGAACTCAGGACCTCTGGAAGAGCAGCCAGTGCTCTTAACTGCTGAGCCATCTCTCCAGTCCTCTTTTTTTTATTAAGAAAATTTTTCCATCATTTTACACACCAATCAAAGATCCCCCTCTTCCCTCCTCCCACCCACCCCCAGCCTCCTCCTCCCAACCCACCCCCACTCCCACCCACAAGAAGGCAAGGCCTTCCATGGGGAGGCACACTCAGTTGAGGCAAGTCCAAGCCCTTCCCCCTGCCTCAAGGCTGCAAAAGGTGTCCATCATAGGTAGTGGGCTTCAAAAAGCCCACTCATGCACAAGATGAATTCTGATCCTACTGCCAGGGGGCCTCCCAAACAGATCAAGCTACACAACTGTCTCGCCATGCAAAGGGCCTAGTCCAGTCCCATGTAGGCTCCACAGCCATTGATCCAACTTTCATGAGTTCCCTCTAGTTTGGTTTGGTCATCCCTGCCTGTTTCCCCATCATGATCCTGATGTACTTGCTCACAGAATCCCTCTTCTCTCTCTTTGACTGGACTCCTAGAGCTCTGTCTAGTGATTGGCTATGGATCTCTGCATCTGCTTCCATCAGTCGTTGGAGAAAAGTTCTGTGATGACAGAGTATTCACCGGTCTGCTCTTTAGGCCAAGACAGTTCAGTTCAGGCACCCTCTCCACTATTGCTAGTAGCCCAGGCTGGAGTCATTCTTGGGGATTCCTGGCAACTTCCCTAGCACAAGGTTTCTCTCTATCCCCATGATGTCTCTCTCTATCATGGTATCTCTTTTATTGCATTCCCCCTCCTTCCCTGTTCCAGCTCAACCATCCCATTCTCTTATGTTCTCATCCCCAGTTTACTCATGGAGATCACAAATGGGCAACTTTATCAAGGAGGTAATATGAGTCAATGTCCTTTGTGTGTTTGGTGGTGCTGCGGTGTCTGGCATCTCTCTGGGAAGCCTCTGTTGCTTTGTGTCTGTTTACTACTCTAGTAAACAGAAAGCCACCAATTTAGAGCATGCACTAAGTATCACCCCATTTTTAGATGAAGAGGGCAGGGAACCGCAGTGAGCATAGCTGCTAATTACTAAGTATGTTCCTTCTGGTTGGTGCTCTGGCCTCTGTGAACAGAGCAGTAGCTGCAGTGAGCAATATGATGGATTTCTCATCTTCATCCATGAGCTGTGTGTTAGTTACCGTTCTGTTGATTTGATAAACTACCACAACCAGATGTAACCTAAGGAAGAAAGACTTTGTTTTTGTTCACAGCTGCAGAGGGACAGAGTCCATCGTGGCAGAAAAGGCATGGCATAGCAACAGGAGCAGGAGCAGGAAGCTGTCTGCTCACGTTTTTCACCTGCACACAGGAAGCAGAGGGAGAAGAGGAAGGAGGCAAGTCTATAATTACAGAAAGCTCACCTCCAGTGACGTACTTCCTCCAGTAAAGCTCCCAGCTTAATAGAGCTGGAGCTTTCCATAACGTCCCCAAACAAAATCACCAACTGGGATGTTTTAATCATATGGGGGACATTTCCCATTCAAACCACCACAGTCTATAAAAGCTGAAAAACTTATTTACATACAACTAACTCTGAATCATTGCATCCAATAAGCTCAACATGCACTTCACAGTGCAGATCCCTACTTGTATGTGAACAAATACAGAGACTGACACACATCATATTTCAGTCTTCCTCAGATAAATTCATATGCCTCTCTTGATATTAAAACTGCCTTAGGTTATCCTTCACGCAGTGATCCAGATTTAAACTAACAGATTACACAATTTAACTGTGTGATGGTAAATCTTGACTGTCAGCTTAACTGCGTCTGGATTCAATGAAGGCTCTGGGAGGGCCCATGAAGGTATTTCTGGGAAGGATTAACTTGGTGGAGAAAGACCCTTTACTAAGTAGGCAGAACCTTCCCTCAGCAGCATGGAAGTCTGAGTTAAAAGCAGTACTACTTGCTTGCCTGCCTTGGTTTCTTGCTTGTGACTGTATCCTGTTGCTGCTGCTGCTACCCCTGTCATCCTGGACTGAAGACCAGCTGCTCTCGGGGGATTTCCCCAAGCTTTAGCACCAGATTGAAACTGCTTAGGCATCTAACATTATGGACTGTACAGCTATGAGGTTCTCAGCCTCTCTAGCATGCAGACAGCCATTTTTGCACTACTCAGGCTGCATTCTGTAAGCCAATCTAAAAATCGCAAAGTAATATAATGATCGTGTGGATTACATTTACCAACTGTATCAATTACTTGTCTCATTCCCATGACCAAAGGCTTAAGAAAGGAAGAGTTTGTTTTGGATCCCAGTTCAGAGGGTTCATCATGATGACAAGTTATGGCAGTAGAAACTTGGGAAGGCAGCTAGTCACATTGAATTCAAAGTCGGGAAGTAGAGAGACATGAATACTGGTGCTCAGTTAGTTGTTCTTCTTTTATGAAGTCTGGGGCCCCAGGCCATGAAATGGTGCCACCTATATTTAGTGTAGGTCTTCACACCTCAGTTAGCCTTGTCTAGGAAATTCTTTACAGACACACACAGAGGCTTGTCTCTTCTGTGATTCCACATCTTGTCAAGCTGACAGTCAATATGAACCAGCACACCAAAAAATCCAAAACTGAACTTCTTTCTGTTTTTTGAGGGTTTGGTTTTGGTTTTGGTTTTGCTTAAATGGAGGGATTGCTTGTGTGTTTGGTTGTTGTTGTTGTTTTTTAATTTGTGTGTGTGTTGTGTGTGTGTGTGTGTGTGTGTGTGTGTCGAGAACTGCCATAAAAGATCTCTCCATTGAAAAAAGGATTTTTGCTTGTTTTTTTTTATTGTCCCATCTGTTGCCCATGATGACTGCAATAATACCAAAGAAAAACAGTTTATCATAAACGTCCTTTAAAAGATCATAATGAACAACAGACTGGCCTTAGATTGTACCCTGCATGTATGATATGAGACAATGCCCCTGGATAACTGGGCACAGAGAACAGAGTTGAGGACCTCAGATGTTATGGCTGGGATAAATATTGCACATTGGTCCCATCCTGCTGCTTACAGTCCTACTGAAAATATCCTAACTAAAGGCTAAATGAAACTAATTGAATGACTTCATCTCAGGCTCTGTCCATCACACTAATTGGGCATGCATGTGATTATTTAAGTTTTTCCGAGAATATTTTAGGCCTAGAAAATTTGTGTGAAAGATAATTTGCCATGGACATTGAGCAAAATTGCTCTCTCATGTCAAGGATTACTGAAAACAGGATCTTGATTTCTCTTTAACTATAGTGCATTTTATGGTTGTGGTCTCAATGATTAACCTTCACATATTAAATGTTTGTCTTATTCAAAAAGTCTACCTTATATAAAATAGTTGGATTCAACAAGATCATTGGTCCTCAGCTACAACACAAACCTCCTTAATGATCGTGCAGTGATTGAACGTATCTTTATTAAAGTATGATAGTAAATTTATGAGATTCTTTTTTTTTTTTTTTGAAAATAGATTCAACTATTTCATTCCCTCTCCATTTCCTGTTCAGTGAAGAGCAGACTTCCAAGAGATGACAGCCAGAACAATGTTGTGTTGCTAGAGTTTTCCTGCCTGGCCCACAGTCAGGACAAATCTCTCTCACCCGCCAGTCTCAAGCCGCTCAAACCCGATCAAATAAACACAGAGACTTATATTGGTTTCAAACTGTATGGCCGTGGCAGGCTTCTTGCTAACTGTTCTTACAGCTTAAATTAATCCATTTCTATTAATCTATACCTTGCCACGTGGCTTGTGGCTTACCGGTACTTTGCATCTTCCTTGTCCTGATGGCGGCTGGCAGTGTCTCCCTCACCAGCTTCCTGTTCTCTCAATTTTCCTCTCTGTTAGTCCCGCCTATACTTCCTGCCTGGCCACTGCCAATCAGTGATTTATTCATTGACCAATCAGCAACACATTTGACATACAGACCATCCCACAGCACCTCCCCTTTTCTTTTCTTAAAAAGGAAGGTTTTAACCTTTACACATCTCCAAAGTCAGCTTGGTATATTTGGGAATTTGGGCGTAGCTTCTCTTACTACTTCCTGCTGGAGGGGGGCGCTGTATCTTCTGGGGAAACAAAGAAAATTTTAGGATCATGGAGTAGTCCGTGAGGCTGTATCATCTGAGCCAGTTGTCTTGAAACGGTTCTGGATGTTGGATCATCTGGGCCATGGTGTCATCGGAGACCTTTCAGGGGGTCTTGGCTGGTCAAACCTGATGTATCTTACTCTGGAACAAATCCATAGCCTCTTGCTTTCTGTGGAAACAAAAGAGACTCTTTTCCAAAGCAACATATCCTTACATCCAAATTTTGAAGTCAAAGTATCTTTAAAATATACGTACTGGTTTAACTCAGCTTCCTTTACAATCAAACATCTCTCTGTAGTTAAGAATCCCAAAGACAACACAATCCAGACTCTCTGTGTAATAGTCATCTCTACGTGGCTTATTTTTTATATTAATTTTACTGTCTCTTTAAAGACTTTATTTTTTAAAACCATGTATTTGTTTCTATACTGTATATATCACCTTTTTTTTGTCTCTTTCAAGCCTACGTATATTTTACACACATTTTAAACTATTACATCTGAATCTGTCTTATTGTGAATCTATTGTTTTAAGCTGTAGCAGCTGTGGCTGCTGGCTCCGCCCACTCCAGCTTCCCAACATGGCGTGGTACTTTACCACCAGCTCTGGGAGCTATCGTGGGTCTATGCTTTTATCCAAGCAGCGTGTAGCCCAGAAACCTCTTTTTTTGTTTTGTACTAGCAAAGGCTAAATCCACAGTGTAGCTTAATGTGCCACTTGCAGAGGCCTCATTCCCGCCACACTGCAGGTCGAGCGCGCACGCCAGCAACCCTCCAGTAGCTCAAACCGGCAGCTGCCGCTCATTTGAGAGAGACAATTAGGAAGCTGTTTTTCGCTCCGTTTTAGAATCTTTTTTCTCAGGTTTTAGGTGGAAACTCTTGCCACCACGTTGGACGCCATTTGTTGCTAGAGTTTTCCTGCCTGGCCCACAGTCAGGACAAATCTCTCTCACCCGCCAGTCCCAAGCCGCTCAAACCCGATCAAATAAACACAGAGACTTATATTGGTTTCAAACTGTATGGCCGTGGCAGGCTTCTTGCTAACTGTTCTTACAGCTTAAATTAATCCATTTCTATTAATCTATACCTTGCCACGTGGCTTGTGGCTTACCGGTACTTTACATCTTCCTTATCCTGATGGCGGCTGGCAGTGTCTCCCTCACCAGCTTCCTGTTCTCTCAATTCTCCTCTCTGTTAGTCCCGCCTATACTTCCTGCCTGGCCACTGCCAATCAGTGATTTATTCATTGACCAATCAGCAACACATTTGACATACAGACCATCCCACAGCAATGTTGGGTTTAAATTGAGCCCATGCCCTACACTGCCTGAATGGCCAAGAACCAGAGACTGGACAGCCCCAAAGACCTAAATCAGAATGAAACATGACTAAAAAAAATTGTTTATGAGTTTTAAAATGGTTTCTTCTATAAATAAGTAAAATTTCCATTTTATTTTACAAATGCCTTTAATCGATGAAGGATAAAATTAAACGAAATTGACCGTGACACTAAGGCTATAAAAAAGATCATTGTATTTTAATCAGACATGTTTGAATTCGCTATTCACTTTCCTCCTTTAAACAGTTAATAAGATTACTTTCTACTGTTTTATTTAGAAACTTTCCAAATGAAAGAACTATTTTTATGAGATCAAAATGAAACAAGCATGAGTGTTTCTTTAGCAGTGAATTATTTATCGACTGCTGATTGGCAGAAATCAATAATCCTGAATCAGGCATAAGGCCTGAATTCCATCCCTAGTGCCCACACAGAAAGCCGACCTGATGGCACATACTTGTATTTACAGCGCTGGGGAAGCAGAAATCGGTGAATCTCTAGGGCCCACTGGTCCACCAGCCTCGTCGAATTGGCCATCTCAAAAACCATGACAAACAGCTTCAGAGGAACGGCACCTGTGGTTGACTTCATGGCCACTGTCTGTCTGCACATGAGCATGTGAACCTAAGACTTGCCTCAAGATTTGACCATCATACACACAAAGCAGCTAACTTAGAGATCCTAATTTCTTTCCTCTAGTTGTTAGCAGATACTAAGCATTAAAGGAGAAATTGTAATTCCCCCACAGAAAGTATCTTGGCAAAAAATTGTCTGAGTAACATGAAAAAAATCTTGGTTAGGAGAAAGAGAGGCGTAAGGTAAACACTGGATTTTCATAACACAGTCAGAAGAGCTGAGACTAGTGATCCCCTGTTGATAGATGGTAGGAAGCACAGATGCAAAGTGCCTTTCAAGACACTGGCACTACCAGCTGAATTCACTGAAGATCATTACTCACCTCTGCTCAGTCTATGAATATACTACCTAAAAATAATGATGGAGATCAAAAGTTTCAATGTCCCCGACAGGGCCTAGGGATCATGGGGTAAGATTATGCTGGCAGCTTCATCTTCAAGTTCTGCTTTCAATTGCTATAAATTTTCACACACAAAAATCTACTTCAGAGCTAATATTTTTCAACTGGTCTCCTGGTGATACTGTAAGAAATATTGAGCAAAATGTATTCAATTCTTTTGTGTATTTTATCTGGTAAATATTTATTATTTCCTGGTATTAACCCATAAACATGTCACCATTTGATTCTCTGTACTGATGAAAATATATTTCCTGGGACCTAGGATTAGAGATATTCTGTAAGCACAATGAATAGTAAATTAAGGTTGTAACATAATAGAAAATAAAAAATAGGAGTGCAGGCAAGGAATACAGAAAGATATAGTAAGTTGTATTACTCCAAGTCATACTCTTGAGTAAAACATATTTATCTTATAATTGCCTTTTCACCCCAACTTAACAATGTCACATAAAAATACTCTTAAGCCTACTTAAGAATCAGTTTATCTGAATGATTTCAAAGCATATCCCACCACTTTCCCTCGATGACATCCTACTGAATGACTAAGATTTTGTAATTGAGCATTTACATTTTGGACTGAAACATTTAAATTGGTTGTTGGAAATGATATATTAAGCCTTCTTAGACTTTTCCTATTTAATAGAGAATTCATCTGATTCATTTCTGAGTTTTAGAATTCAATATAGCAAGAATGTGACTTCAGGAGTCAGAATTGTCTTTTCCTCCTCTCACCCAATATTTCCAGACTTTTCTGGTCCAAAAATCTCACAGAAGAACATTTAGGACAATTGTAATGATTCTGTGTGGTCACCTAACAAAACACGGAGGTTTCCAGTCCCAGGGCTTCCTAAAAGGTAAATTAGATTATGAGGCACCATAAAAGGATTCAACTGTTTTGTGCAATGGTTTTTGATAAGACAAATACAAAAATTAGAGCAAGAGAGCGTCTGAACAAATTTACACCAAAAGAGTTTAAATAGATTTATCTATAATCTCAAAGTTTCCTGGAGTGACAGAATATATATATATATATATATATATATATATATATATATATATGTATGCATGCGTGCACACACACACACACACACACACACACACACACACACACACACACACACGTGCTTGCATGGTTGTGTACTACCTAACAATGCTGTGATCAATTCACATATAACAGTGGTCCCATAAGATTAGATATAATGGAGCCCAAAATTTTCCATCACAGGGTGATAACATAGCTGTCACACTGCCATGTATCACTCACATCACTGTAATGATGATGTGTAAATAAGCTTACTGTGCACCACATATAATTGTGTCTGCTATATAATACTTGCTAATTATAATAAATAAATATATTACCGTCTTACTTACTTGTTCTAGTTTGCTTCTTAACTTGGTTTAGGAGTGTACTCTATTAATACCTACAAAAGGATGTTTACAATAAAGCAGTGTGCCTGTTATACAGGCAGCACCCAATCCATCTGTTTATGTCTCTTAATTGCATCATTTTTCTCTTACGCATAGCTTTATAGCAAGCTATTGTATTTGCCGTGGGCCCAAAAGACTATATTGTACATTCTCTATTATACAATATAATATATACATGCATACTTACATTTGCATTTATACAGCATACAGTGTAGTTTGTGGTACACTATACCATCTAGTTCCTTGTAAGTACACTGTAACATTCTCACAGTGACAGTGTAACCTAATAATCCATTTCTGAGACTTTTTCCCCATCATTATGTAGCACAAAGCTGTGAGTACATGTGTCTAGGCAGAGCTACATACTAGTGCTGATATTCACGCTCATGAGAATTGTCGGAGAGTTTTTAAAAATTCCAATACTTTCCAGTCCCATGCAGGCTCCACAGCTGTCAGCCTAAAGCTCATGAGTTCCTACAAGCTTGGTTCCGTTGTTTTTGTAGATTTCCCCATCATGATCTTAACCCCACCCTACCCCCTTGCTCATATAATCCCTCTTTCTTCTCTTTAACTGGACTCCCGGAGCTAGGCCTGGTGCTTGGTTGTGGATCTCTGCATCTGCTTCCATCAGTTACTGGATGAAGGCTCTATGATGCCAGTTAGGGTAGGCCCTCTGCATATGAAAGACAGTTGTGTGCAGCTTGGTCTGTTTGAGGGGCCCCTGCAATAGGATCAGGATCTATCCCTGGTGCAGGAGCTGGCTTTCTGGAGCCCATTCCCTATGGTGAGATGCCTTGTTCAGCTTCGATGCAGGGGGAGGGGCTTGATCCTGCCTCAACTGAACGGTACCAGGTTTTGCTGACTCCCCATGGGAGGCCTTACCCTTTCAGAGGAAGGGATGGGGGGGGTCAGTGGGGGAGGCTGGGTGGGAACAGAAGGAGGGATGACAGGAGAATCTGTGGTTGGTATGCAAAGTGAATTTAAAAATTCTTAAATTAAAAAAATTCCAATATTTTACAACTGATTTGAAAGGGGAATCTAGAAAAACAGGGAGGGAAGCAATCAGGGAGGAAGAAAGAATGAGTATGGATGTCTGCAAAAGTCACAGAGATTCATATAATTGTCTATTTACATAAAATTACATATACATCTAAGTCTGCATATAGAGTGTAAATGGAATTTTACAATATGGTTCGTGGCTCCCCACAAGAACCATATTCTAATACCAGGTGTAAGAAACTCCCTTTTGACTTGTTAGGCAGGGTTGTCCTAGAGACTTCCAAAGCATTATAGGCTATTGCTGCTACCTACAGTTGTCCCCCAGAGGTGGAAGGTAAGTCCCTGTTGCTGAAGATAACACGTTCTTCAGACACAGGACCTGGAGGATACAAGCTATTTGTGACCCAAAACCCTCCTCCTTAAGGACTAGCTTTAATACTACCAACAGGAATGATACAAGCTTCCAGTAGAGGGAATAGATGAACACTTACTCCGCTTTAATACCTATAAACTAACACCCTTAGGTAAAATTGTACCTTAGGTGAAATTGTAGTGTGGAGATCTTGGCAGTTACCAATATCTCCCTGATTGGACTTATGGCTTGCTCAACCACTCAAAGCTAGTAAGGTCATGGAACTTGGAAGAGAATCTAAAGCAACCTCTTCACTAAACCAATTCCTAACTGCACTGTAAATATACATCTTGATACCCACAGATAAGATGTAGCTCTCACCCCTCATCTCTTTGCACCAGACAAAGAACGTTGAGAAAGAGGGATCAGAAACATCGTGTCAGAGGAACAGGAAGTCAGCTGTGAGATTGTGTCTCCCAGAAATTACAGGGAAGCCACACTGACCAACTCAACAACACCACTACGTAAACAAGGATGACATGCATAAACATCCTAACATGAAAGGGAAAATGTTCATGGTGCTGCCTCAACCATAGACAAAGAGCTATGGCAACTAAAGAATGCTGAGAGCAGAAGAAATGATCTTCCCTGGGGAAGAGTCTCCCAGTTAATTATCCAATACCAGTGGTCATCCTGAAATCATATACATAAGAATAACTTTACATAGACTGAGCAGGTTGTAGACAGACAGATGATGATGATGAAGATAGATATAGGAGGGAGGGAGGGAGATAGATGATAGATAGGTAGATAGATAGATAGATAGATAGATGGCAGATAGATAGATAGATAGATAGACAGATAAACAGTTAAAGAAAAAGAGGCCACATATTTGAAAGAGAACTACAGGAGAGGTTGGTGGGAAGAAAGAGAAAGAAGAATAATGTAATTATAATTTCAGAAAATAAAAATAAAAATACTACATTTAAAAACAAGTTCTAAAAGTGACTAATGCTGCTTTCATTGTATCTCATAGGTTTTGGTGTGTTGTGTTTTCATTTTCATTTGAGAATACAAATTGTTCTTTTAAGTTGTCATCTCTGAAAAGAATATTCCTAGTAAGATATTTAAACAACATACTTGATGTAAATCGAGCCTTATTTTAAAATAGGTGTTGTAAAATAAGAGCTAAGAACCTTTCTTTGGCCAGGGGAACCCCAAAGAAGAGGGGGAGGAAGGATTCTATAAGCCAGAGGGGGTGAGGACACCATGAGAACACAACCCACAGAATCACCTAAGCAAGGCTCATAGGGGCTCATAGAATCTAATGGGACAATCATAGACTCTGTATTGGTCTGTGCTAGGTCCTCTGCAAATATGTTATGGTTGTTATCTTGGTGTTCTTGTGGGACCCCTAATAGTGGGACTGGGGGGCAGGGCATATCTCTGACTCTTTTGCCTGTGCTTGGGACCCTTTTCCTCCTACTGGGTTCCCTAGTCCAACCTTGATATGAGGGTTTGTGCCTGATCTTATTGTAATTTGTTATGCCATACTCAGTTGATAGCCCTGGAGGTTTGCTCTTCTTTTTAATTGGAAATGGAGGAGGAGTGGATTTAGGGGAGAGGGGAGGGAACACTGAGAGGAGTGGAGGTAGGGGAAGCTATGGTCAGAATGTAATCTATATAAAGAATAAAAACCTTCCTTTGCCTGTAGTGTTGGTTTCTTACCATTTTGCTAGCCCTTCTCATGATGATACCAGAAACTAGTCACCTATTTTCATTAAGTATCTGTAGTTGGACCAACACCCCTCAACAATGACAAACATCCATAGCCCACCAAATGATCAAAAACCAACCACTCCACCTCTCGGGAATATGAGCATCATGTTCTTAAAATTACTTCCTGTTGTCTGGGGTCAATAGCATCTCTAGGGGACCCTGAGAAATTGGCAAAGCCTTCCCACTGGATCAGGTTCAGAGGGATAACAAAGCCTTCCTCTAGTCCAAGTGGAAATATTGGCAGTGTGTGCAAAAACTAGCAAATGTAGCTTCCTCCTCTTAGATGTTTGCAGCCTGAGACTGCTCACCTGCAGAGACCTCCTTCCCAGAGTCGCTGACTCCTCCTGATGCTGTACATGACAAACACACTGAGGTTCCACGTAGTATAACTGTTGCCACTCTGTCTGAGTGCTCACAGTCCACCTGAGCTCTGCTTTCTGTACGTGGATCTGCATGTCTCTCCTTTCTTCATTCCCTTGCCACCAATAGTCAGGTCAAGGAGCCAAGCTGTGCAGAACACAGCAACACCATGGCATTTGTAGTGCATTTGTGGAGTATACACAAGGTGGTTGGTATATAACAGTAAACAAACAAACAAAAAAAAAAACCCTGAAGTTTGTTTTTATCAGTCTCTCAGTTAGTAGGAAGTAAGCACAAAACAAATGATAAAACTACAGTAAAAAACTATCCTAACTGGGTGTGGGAGCACATGGGTGGCAGGTGGAGGCAGGAGGATGTGTGAATTGAAATATCTACTTCCGTTTGATATGGAACAAAAAAAAAATCTTTCTTAAAGTAATTCACTAAGATCTCAAGATACATCTATTATGGCATTACCTTACCAATTTATAACATTTGGTACCTGGAGGATCACTATGGCTACTATAAAAGCTGTGTGTGTGTGTGTGTGTGTGTGTGTGTGTGTGTGTGTGTGTGTGTGTGTGTGTGACTTCTGTTTAACAGTCAAATAACAAGTAAAGTGAGGTGTGGTGGCCCATGCCTATACATGGGAGACAGAAGCAGGAGAACTTTCCTTAAGTTTTCGGCCACCCTGGTCTAAATAGTGAGTTCCAGACTAGCCAGGGCTTTGCAGCAAGACAATGTCCCAAATGAACAAAAACTAAAACAAACAAAAATTTCAAACAGTAAGTGATGAAAACTAAAAGTTTTGAGAATAAGGTTCCAGGATGTGCTGTGCAAGGGTACAGTGGAAAGATGTCACCATGATGATTTTGATGTTAATGACATATTATCATGCTGTAAACTGCACCAACACTCTGTGACAAATAAGTATGTGTTATATCTCAAAGTCTCTGGTCCAGGAATTATAGAGTGGCCTGGTCTCTATGCTCAAAGCTCTATGCTCAGCTATCAATGGGTTTTATAGCACCAGAGGGTAAAGGAATGGTAGGTGCCACCCAAGAGCATGCTACACAACTAGCAAGTTGGTACCTCTCCAGGTGAGCCTTTCATGGGTTACTTGAGTGTCCTCATGACCTAGTGGCCTAGTCACCAAGTGATCAGAGATGGAGGCAGATGCTTCAATGTCTTCTGCCCTAACCATGGATATCATGCCACACCACTTCTATTATATTCTACTCATCACTTTCCCCAAAAATTCTTAAACTACTGTGGAAAAAGTAAAAGATGGGTGATATTTGAGACAAAAACAATACCAATTTTGACTCTTGTTTTGTTTTGTTTCTGAAGATTCCTGGGAAAATTAAACAATTTAAACCCAGAGTAAACTTGTCCATTGTGTTAGTAACAATAAGTTAATTGCTCTAATAATCTCAAATTTTTCTTTTACTAAGATATTTGCCCAGTTCGAGCCATTAAAAGTCACTTTGCCCCACATAGTCATCCAGGTCCTGAGGTTATTCTGCATTGTGTCCCTGCCTTTGTCCAGAATCTTGTATCCTCCACATTCAGGAAATAAGATAAAAGACATTTGCCTGTGGACATTTTGATGGGCCAACAGTGAAAATGGTGTTCATCACTCATTGGGATATCACCAGCTAACATTCAGTTGCATGGAAAGTGTATGGGAGGAGGTCATGTGTAAGAAAAAGCAAACTATCAGTTAATGACTAGAAACTTTCCTCCAGAAACTTCAGTGTGTATGCTGACTGGCTTAGAATATACAAGTTGAAAAAAAGTAAATAAAGGGGACATCTTTGAGAGTCAAAATGTGTCCAAAATTTGCATAATCACATTCCAGGTAGTTGGTTTTTTTTTTTTCTTTCTACCAAATACAAACAATGAGTTCTCACTCTTCTTCATCCAGCATTACTCGTTTACCTGGTAACTAAATTCATTTTAAATTCACATAAGGATTTAGTCCATTCAGGACATAAGGAAATAGCATACCCTGGAACTTCATAAATACAGATGTCTCTCTCACAGTTCTGGATGCAGAGAAAGCTAGGCCAAGGTGCTATCTTTTTTTGTACTGACTCTACCTACCAGAAGAGATGATAAACTCTTCTTCAGATCTCTTTCATAAGGGAACTAGTGACATTCATGAAGGTTCTTACCCTGTGCCCTGATGACCACCCAGGATGGCCAATCTTGATTGACGGCCTGACAGGATTTAGAATCAGTCGGGAGGCAAACTGCTGGGCATACCATGACAGTCTCTTCAAAGACGTCAAACCGAAGAGGGAACACACACCCTGAACGCCTGCACCACTCCACAGGTTGGCATCCTAAACTGAGTAAGAAAGAAATGCAAACGCAAGCTGACCAGCAGCCCGGGTGTGATCTCTGCTTTCTGACCGTGCGCACATTGGGACCAGCTGCTTCAGATTCTGCCATCAAGACTTCCCTGCCATGATGGGCTGTGCCCTCAAAGTATCAGTCACATTAATCCCTTTCTTCCTTTTGTTGAGCATTTTGTCGCTGCACTGGAATGAGTAATTAATACATAACCCAAAGGTCCTGCTTCCTAACATCATCACTATGAAAGTGGATTTCAGAACTCAAATTTAGGAAGATGTAAACACTCAGATCATAGTGCATATTAAAATAGATTCAGGTCAGGTGGTGGTGGCACACAACTTTAATCCCAGCACTAGAGAGGCAGAGGCAAGCAGATCTCTGTGAGTTTGAAGCCAGTCTGGTCTACAGAGCTAGTTCTAGGACAGCCAGGGCTACACAAAGAAATCCTTTCTCGAAAAACCAAAACAGGAAAAAAGAAAATAAAAGAAAAAAAATGGATTCAGTGCTGAAAAAAAACTAAAATTAAGTTGTTGACAAGTTATTTGAACAAACATTACTTTATTAGAGGCTCAAATAAATACATATAAACTGCAAGTTCCACAAAACATATAAAGTGTTTTCAACTATGTCCCTTAAATAGCATGGGATAGATGAATTTCATTTAGTCCTATGTACAGAGATAAGTCACTCATGTAAAACTCGGGCCCTGGTATTGGCTTTTGCTTTCCACTGTTAGACATTTTCTTATTCTCTCATGAACATCAGTCTTCTTAATTAAGCAAATATATCACCTATACCTTGTGATAACAATCCAACAATTAAAATCTTGGAATTAAAAGCATCATTTGTTTTAGAACATTCAGAGTTGTTCATCTTTCTAAATAACTAGAGAAAATAGGCTCCCCCACACTTCATGTGCTACTTCGCCAGAAGTAGTCTGGTGTAATTCATCACCGGATAAAACATGACAGGCGAGTTCAAGGACGACAGCGGCACTTTGCCTCTGAGCGTGATGGAGCACACACCATGGTAATCACTCTGTTTGCTACTAGTTCTTGGCTTGCAGTGTGAACGTTCTCTCACCTTAGGCCCCACTCGACTTTACTACTAATAACTTTTACATTGCCCTTAAGCTGTTTTGTTTATCGTTCTACATTGCCTATCTAAACAAATCTACTTCCCATTTTCTTCACCTGCCTTTGCTTAAATGCTTATTATGTAGCTTGTCACTATTTCCCTGTGCAATTTATTTACCCCTTCTTGGACCTCCTAATACATGGTAAATATTGACAGTGCTCTGCTGAAGGATATCTCATGAAACAGATTGCCGTGAATGAAGTTAAATGCTCACAACTCAAAAACACGTTACCTGTACTGGGCTCCAAATTGCCCATTGACAATGTGTACCTGTTTACATCCTGGATCATCCAGACACATAAAAGATGAAAATGTCTGCATCTCTAAGAAAGTTGTAATTTGGTAGAGAAATTCTCCCTTCAACCCATCCTCATCAAGATCTTTAATATTAAGAAGAAAAACTTCTTTTAAATGATTTTTAATGTTAAAATCTAACATCATTCACTATTTCCTATCACTTCATTCATAATTCAATGTAACATATGTATATATCTTACCAATATAATCAAACACATTATACATAGCATACATAAGTAAAATTATCTTGAATTCTAGAAAGTTCCAGAAAAATAAATTACAAATCAAAGATTATGTTAGAAATTTAGAAGCTCTGGGCATAGTGGTGCATAACTTTAATTTCATCGTGTAGGAGGCAGAGGCAGATAGATGTCTGTGAGTTCAAGGCCATCCTGGTTTACTTAGAGAGTTCTAGGCCAACTTGAGCTACATAATGAGGTCATGTCTCAAAAAGAAAAGAAGAAAGAAAGAAAAGAAGGAAAGAAAAGGAAGGAAGGAAGGAAGGAAGGAAGGAAGGAAGGAAGAAAGGAAGGAAGGAAGGAAGGAAGAAAGGAAGGACTTTAATGAGCAAATGATGAGAGGTAAATACAGTATGTAGATAAGATCAGTTCCAAGTAGCACTTTAAAGACAATTAGGTTTAATTGTTTTAGGAATAGCAGTCTGGAATCAAAACCAGAGGCAGAGAACAAAGACACTAAAAGAACAGACAATGTAAAGTTAATGGATACTGGAAATGTTAACGATAAATAGTTTGAGATTTTTGTTATTGTTATCTAACTTATTTCTCATAGGTGATATTGCATAAGCAAATTTCTATTTCCACACGTTTGGAAAGAAAGCAGTGAGGATTAGAGTTCTATTTGGGAAAGGACTACATAGTTACCAGACAGCATAGCCTAGGACTCCCAATATTTCCCATATTATTCTGATAAAATGTTATGGGAAAGTAACTATCCAGGCTTAATAATGGCACAAAACAGACAGACATCACTTTAAATACGGCATATGAAACACCTGCTTTTTGCAAGCAAGAACTGAAGTCAAAAGAGGAAACAGACACAGGAAAATAGATCTCTCCCTGTTAAAACAAAGAGACAAAAGTACAGTTCAGCTCTGCTGTTAGTCACTGTAACAAGGGTCCAACGCCACACACTTATTAATGTGCCAAGGTCCCTGCAGAGTGACTCTCTGGCTAGCATTTGATACCCTATGAATCACTGCTGAACACACCCTGAATCTCAGATTTGGGGAAATGGTAACAGGCTACAAGTATAACATATTACAAGTTATTGAATACAGAGAAAGTAATCTTTTCACAGAGATTAAAAAGGGAAAACCAATATATCTTGGATAGCAATTTCAGGATGTTACAGAAATTCCTATATGAAATAATTTTAAATGTTTGTCCTTTTCTGTGGAGAGACAGGGGAGAGAGAGAGAGAGAGATTTCCTCCAGAATCTTTTCAAGCTATAGGAAAACAAAAATATTACATGGATAGGAAAGGCCCGCGAAAGTGGCTAGCAAAGAGTCATTTGTCATCCCCAGGCAACTTCTTATAGGCACCTCAGAAATAAATCCATTCAAAAGCATTCAGTAATTCTAGAAAACAACATCCCTGCCCACTTCCAATTTCCAATTTTCCTACCTTTTAATAAAAAAACGTTACTTGGAGGTAAAAGAAATCTTTGAACCATCTCTTACAATAAAATACAGGCAATGAAATAGCAGAGTCTAGAAGAACAATTTTCCATCCCATGGCTAGCTTGTACAAAAAAAAATCCCTTCTGTTTCCATGAAAATATGTAGGAAGCATTTCTATTTAAAGCACACATTAAAAATGAACAGGAAGATAAAATGTATTTTTAGTTTGTATTTGCTGAGGGTAACTTGTTACATACATGACTGTATATTTTCTTAGCACATAAAATTGTTACGGTCAATTTCCATTCAAGCATAATATTATTAAAATATTAACATCCAGGATGTCTTATACAGAAAATAAACAGGAAAGAGACAAATAGAAATAGTCACATGTCCTGTGCCATCTTTCTTGTCGAAAATTTCAGAGGATCAAATATCATGGCTAGTCAAATGGGATTCATTGTTTTCTATTTCTCCCACAAAGCAGTTCCCTAAGATGAGATTTCTCCGTGACCAATAAACATGCATCTTCACATTTGTGCACATGCAGACATCAAAATACAAAGTTTCAGACAAATATTTATCCAAACACTTGAATTGAGTTATTTTGTACTTGGAGTTATATGCTTGGGAACTCTATGCATTTTATATGTCTAAAAGGAGCTTGATGCTTCCTCCAGAAAGATTTTAGGTCAGATACAGAATCTGGTAACTATTATTAAGAATGGTCTGCCAAGAGATCCACGGCCGAGCCCCAGGTGGAGCTCCCGGAGTCCAATTGTCGAGAGAGAGGAGGGATTGTATGAGCGAGAGATGTTGAGACCATGGTTGGAGGAAGCACAGGGACAAATAGCCAAACTAGTGGAAACACATGAACTGTGAACCAATGGCGGAGGAGCCCCCATGGAACTGGACCAGGCCCTCTGGATAAGTGAGACAGTTGATTAGCTTGAACTGTTTGGGAGGCCCCCAGGTAGTAGGACTAGGACCTGTCCTTAGTGCATGAGCTGGCTTTTTGGAGCCTGGGACCTATGCAGGGACACTTTGCTCAGCCTGGGTGAAGGGAGGAGGGGACTGGACCTGCCTCAACTGAATCTACCAGGCTGAGCTGATTCTCCAAGGGACACCTTGCCTTGGAGGAGGTGGGAGTGGGGGGTGGACTGGGGGGATGGGCTACTGGGGTGGGAGGAGGGAGGACAGGGGAATCCATGGCTGATATGTGAAATTAAGTTAATTATAAAATAAAAATACTATAAAAAAAAGAATGGCCTGCCAAAGAATTTGGTATTTATCAATTATAAAATTAAGTCAACAAGATGTCTGCCAGATATGGTAAAATAAGATCTCACTAAACCAGTGTATACAAAAAAAATATATAAATTCAAAATATAAAAAGAGCCCCTGAATGCATTGCATTAGTTATCCCTAATGAAAAGAGGATGCTTTCTTTGATGGCATGCTATAAATCATCTTTGTATCCTGAATTCTTTGTTGTTTAATTATGAAATTATGTATGAACTAACTCGAACATTCCATGCTCAGTATATGCAGAGTTGGTTAATTGTCACTTATTTAAGCAGAGGTACAGAAAGGCCTTTTCTCTGCACACATCCTTTACACAAATGTCCTCTGATAAACGCAGACCAGCTGGACATGGCAGCACAAAACTGTAATCCCAGTGCTCAGGGGACATCTAGGCATATAAATGATTTGTTCACAGCTGCTAGAAAATGAAAATTCCAACATTTAGTCCAGGTGCCTGTTAACTTCTTATTACGCCCCAGCTCTGTCCCATCCACGGTGGTTTTACCTGACTTTCATGCATTGCCAGTGTCTTATGACTAATTCAAATAGTCTCCTCTGCAGCAGAAACATCCACAGCCCTTCATGGACGCTGTATAGGAAAAATTTAGAAAATTCACCATCTTTGATCATTTCCAGTTCCAAAATCATGCAAACAACGTTCAAGTTTCAGTAAACTTTCCTGTGATTCTTTTTTTTTTTTTTGATATATCATAAAAACATTGGTACAGGATTAAAGTTTGCGAAGATCAAACACTGGCAAACTATTAAATCTGAAGTGTTTCTAAAGATGATGAATTTATATAAACTACACAGAAAAAAAGAGCACTGCTTAGTTTCAGGAAATTACTTCACTTTCAATATTTTATCTATGTTCTCTTCTCCATGAACATGACAAGCATAGAAACTTACTATTTTCTCTTGATTTGGGGGCCTTCTCAGTCTTGTTTATTTGAGAAATTTAATGCAGTTGAATTATTTCTATGAAAACTCAGTGAGTCCTTGTCTTCATAATTTGGAGAAATAGCCTCCCTCCACCTTATCAATAAATCCATTTGAAACAGCAGATGAGCATACCTAATATTCTTCACAGAGAATGACTTCTTGTGTACAAGAAAAGATCGTCTGCACTATCGAGATGTACTAGAATGTTCTCATGCTATCCCTACATACTTCATTCATAATAGCCAAAAAACTGTAATCAACCCAGCTGTCCCTCAGCAGAAAAATAGATAAAGAAAATGTGGTACATTTACACAATGGAGCATTGATTTGCTATTTAAAAAAAAAAATGACATCATAAAATTTGCAAGCAAATGGATGGAACTAGAAAAAATCATCCTGAGTAAGGTAACCCAGACCCAGAAAAACAAATATGGTATGTATTTGCTTGTAAGTGGATAATCACCATTAAGTAAATGATAACCAAGCTACAATCTATAGACCCAGAGAGGTTAGGTAAAGAGGAGAGGTTTAGTGGGGAATACATGGATCTCCTTGGGAGGGGGAAATAGAATAGACTTTATGGACAGACTGGGGTGGGTGGAAATGGGAGCAGAGGGATCAGGTTGGGGAGATACGTGGGATGGAGGGAGAGACTGCAGGGAGAGCTGGCGGCATTTGGGAGTGGCGTGGAAACCTAGGGTAGTGGAAAATTCCTGGAATGTATAAAGATGATCTTAATGAGGACTTCTAGTAATGGAGAATACAGAGTCTCAACTGGCCATCTCTTGTCTCCAGGCAAGACTTCTAGTGGCAGAACTCGGTTGCATTCAATTGAGTTCTTGGCCAAGAGGGTCCCATGGAAATCCCCAAACAACCCAGGCTGTTGCTAAGACAAAAGATTGTTCTCTGCAAACTGACAGTGTGACCCCATTGCTGAGGACACATCTATACAACTCGTTGAACATGGAGAAATCAAGCTGGTGCCTACATGGAGCCTTCACCTCTGCATTCTAGTCTCTAGTGCAGGAAGGTAGTCTGCAAGCTACCAAAAGAGAACCATGGACACCAACCCATCCACAAAACCTTTGTCCTACAGTCTGTCTCCCCTGAAAAATATGCTATGGTAAAGACAGCACAGAACCTATGGGAGTAGCCAAATAATGTCTGATTTGACTTAAGGCCAACTCCACAAGAAGGAACTCATTCCCAACACTGCTTGGGTAACTAAGAACAAAACTATATAGCCTAGAGACCTAGGATAAAACCAAACACTAGTGGTCTATAAAAAAGGAAGAAAAGAAGAAAGAAAGGAAGGAAGGAAAGGAGGGAAGGGGGAGGGAGGAAGGGAGGGAGGGGGGAGGGAGGGAGGAAGGGAGGTAAGGGAAGGGAATGGAAGGGAAGAGAAGGAAGAAAGAAAGGAAGGAAAAGAATCAATTAAATGCCTCCTAATGATATTCTCATAGATCAGTGCCTTATCCAGTCATCATCAGAGAGGCTTCCTCTGACAGCAAATGGGAGCAGATGCAGAGACCTACAGGCAGACATTCTGTAGAGAAAGTCTAAATGGGAGGTCTCCATCAAATCCCTCTCCTCAGAACTCAGAATCCCATGGAAGAGGAGGCATAAAGAACGTAAGAGCCAGAGGGGATGGAGGACACCAGGAGAACAAGGTCCTCTGAATTAACTAAGCAAGGTGCATGTGAGCTCACAGAGACTGAAGCAGCAAGCACAGGGCCCACATGGGTCGGCACCAGGTCCTCTGCATATGTATTATAGCTATCAGCTTAATATTTTTATGGGACTCCTGACTGAGAGAAAGAGTGGATCTCCAACTTTTGTACCTGCTCTTGGGACTCTTTTCTTCTTGTTGGGTTGCTGTGTCCAACTTCCATATGGGAGTTTTTGCTTCATCTTATTATATTTGATTTTGTCATGTTTGGTCATTGTCTCATAAAAACCTGTCCTTTTCAAATGAGAGACAGAAAGGCAGTGGATCCAGAGAAGAGTGGAGAGAGAAGGTGGAGAGGAGCTGGGAGGAGTAGAGGGAGGGAAAACTATAATCAAGAAATATTGTATGAGAAAAGAATCTATTTTTAATAAAATGAAAAAAGAAAGAAATGACTTACGATAGCTGATCCAAAAAGGTCAACTCATACAATACAATTTTTAAAAACTTTATAGAAATTATTATGAAAATTACACATATAAGAAAAATAAGGAAATGAGCTTTGACCTAAAAGAAACATTTTGATAAGACTTATAATGTGTCAGAGAAAACAGCTATAGAAGAGTTTGTAGATCTTTCTTTTTTTTCCCCAACATAATATTTTCATTGGTTATTTGGATATTTCACATCATGCATCCTGATCACACTCAACTTCCCAGTCCTCCCATGTCTATTCCAACCCTTGTGATCTCTCCCCAAGAAGGAGGAGGAGAAGGAGAAACACACAAGTCCAATCTGTGTTGCCTATACACTCACTGGAGCATGGCCAAATGCCCAGTAGGCAGTCCCTTAAAGAAAATTGAGTCCTTCCCTACCCATACCCCTACCAGAAACTGTCAGTTTCGGAGAACTACACTTCAGCATCCTTATCACAGTTTTTAAGAGTTCTGGTCCATGATTTCCTGTGAAAGCTGTTACTTTGGGTGTGTGGGGACAGGAGTGTTATCCCAGAAGCCTTCTATGTCCCTCTTTCTCAACTGTGAGTCTGCAGTTATCGTATATTTCATATATACGCCATATGCTTTCAGGAATCATTTCTATAGTTTGTTACTAGAAAATCTTTCTTAGTGAAATTCTGGCCTGTAAAGATAAAGAAATCCTCTGGAAAAACAAAAGAATCAGGCCCACAATAATGAAAGAAAATTAAACTCTTATTGAACTCTATCACAAGACTAAACAGTGCCAAAACAATGTTGCAGCATTTTGTGAAATATTTCTTTTCTATTTAAAGTATCCTACAAGTACAAGAAAACAGTGCAAGCATGCAAGAATCAGGAATATTATTTCTATACATTTTTCTTGAGGAAAATGCTAGGTTGAACTTCTGTCCTGGTTTTATTTCAGCTGTTGTGATAAATACCGTGATACAAAGCAACTTAGGGAAGAAAAGGATTACTTTAGCTCAAAATTCCAGATAACAGTCCATCATAGCAGAGAAGTGAGGGCAGCAGAAACTTGAAACAGCTGATTGTATCACATCCACAGTCAGGAGCAGAGAGAAATGAATGCAGACATGTATACTACTCGGTTCATCTTCATTCTAACTAGTGCAGGTTCAAAATCCAGGGAATGGTGTTACACAGAGTCAGCCACATCTTGTCCCCATTTTCAATGCACTCAGGACAGTCCTCCACAGACATATGCACAGGCCAACCTGATCTAGACAAGTTTGCATTGATACTCTCTTCCCAGGTGCCTCTAGGTTGTAACAAGCTGACATGAAACTAAGCACCACTGATAATAATAACATGTAAAGTAGGATGAAATAAATTTAGGAGACAATATAAAGAAACTATTTGTCTAGATGAAGGAGGTAAAAGAGAAATAATATGCAAGTAAGAAAACAGCATAATCTTCAATGCTTTTCAAATGGGGGCTGAAATTTTATTATTTTCTCACTGTGAAAGCAAAAAGATCAAAGATAATCTGTTCTAAATTTATGTGATTAAGACCAAAAGAACACAGGGTTGAAGAGATAGTTTAGCAATTATGAGCACTTGCTGCTCTTGCAGAAGATCTGGATTCAGTGCCTAGCACCCACAAAGTTTACAACCATCTACTTCCAGGGGGAGCCAGCACCCTCTTCTGGCATGGAACACATGTGCAGAATATACATGGATGCAAACAAAACACTATACATATAAAATAAAATAAATATTAAATATTTTTAAAGGAATGAAAGAGCCCATCTACTCTTCAATAGAAACAGCTTTTCCTGATTCTTGAAATAAATTTTCTCATCTGTGTTCATAAAGAAGTGTCAAGTATGAGTAAGGTCTATGTTCTTAACATTTCTAAGGAAATTCAATGACAAGAAGACAGAAGGGGTTTTTACTGAATTTTCAGAACAATTTAAAATCAGGATATCAAAATAGTAATAGAGCTTAATAAAGACAATTCCTTCAGGATAAAAGCAAATTGAAGATTAACATCCTTGTCATCTTGTTCCATAGGGAAAATGCCTGGACTATCTGGGGAAGTGGCAGGAATTCAGGACTGTAGATTTGCACATTATGCTTTTGTTCCAACTATAATTTGGGAGAGAAACAAAAGGCTGACAAGTACTGTTGTAATCCCTGCCTGGCATGCATCTAATCTATGTATGAATTGCTAAAGCATTTATGCTGAGATAATAAGTCTAGCTTCCTTTCATAAAAGGAAAGACAAACGAAGACTCTCCTATAGTTCCCACAGTAAAAGTAGGCAGTTCTCTGTCTCTGTCTCAGAATCCTTTTCTTCTTCTTTTTTTTTTTTTTTTTTTTTTTTTTTTTTTTTTTTTTTTTTTTTTTTTTTTTTTGGTGTAGGGGGTGTGGTTCGAGGCAGAGTTTCTCTGTGTAGCCCCAGCTGTCCTGGAATTTACTCTGTAGACCGGGCTGGCCTCAAACTCAGAGATCTGTCCGCCTCTGCCTCTTAAGGTGTGTGCCACCACTGCCTAGCTTTTGAATCTTTTTAAATTCGAAGAAAAATCAGGGCTTCCAGTTATAATAGATTATAGCCTTCAGTATTCACTTTGTGCCATGTGTGAAACAAAAATTGAAAAATATTTAAACATTTATATTAAAGCAGGAATAGTCCCATTAAATAGTAATGTGACTATGATTTAAGAAAACAAAATAGCCCATTTCTTAATTGGACTGTTGGGCATTTTGATGTCTAATTTCTTGAGTTCCTTATATATTCTGGATATCAGTCCTCTGTCAGATGTGGGGTTGGTGAAGATCTTTTCCCATTCTGTAGGCTGTCGCTTTGCCTTGTTGACCGTATCCTTTGCTCTACAAAAGCTTCTCAGTTTCAAAAGGTCCCATTGATTGATTGTTTGTCTCAGAGTCTGTGCTACTGGTGTTCTATTTAGGAAGTAGTCTCCAATGCCAATGCGTTCAAGACTACTTCCTACTTTCTCTTCTAGCAGGTTCAGAGTAGCTGGATTTATGTTGAGGTCCTTGATCCACTTGGACTTAAGTTTTGTGCACGGTGATAGATATGGATCTATTTGCAGCCTTCTACATGTTGATATCCAGTTTTGCCAGCACCATTTGTTGAAGATGCTTTCTTTTTTCCATTGTGCACTTCTGGCTTCTTTGTCAAAAATTATATGTTCATAGGTGTGCGGATTAATGTCAGGGTCTTCAATTCGATTCCATTGGTCCACATGTCGGTTTCTATGCCAGTACCAAGCTGTTTTTATTACTGTAGCTCTATAGTAGAGCTTGAAGTCAGGGATCGTGATGCCTCCAGAAGTTGTGTTATTGTACAGGATTCCTTTGGCTATCCTGGGTTTTTTGTTTTTCCATATGAATTTGAGTATTATTCTTTCCAGGTCTGTGAAGAATTGTGTTGGTATTTTGATGGGGATTGCATTGAATCTGTAGATTGCTTTTGGTAAGATTGCCATTTTTACTATGTTAGTCCTGCCTATCCATGAGCATGGGAGATCTTTCCATTTTCTGAGATCTTCTTCAATTTCTTTTTTCAGGGACTTAAAGTTCTTGTCATATAGGTCCTTCACTTGCTTGGTTAGTGTTACCCCAAGGTATTTTATGTCATTTGTGGCTATGGTAAAGGGTGATGTATCTCTGATTTCCTTCTCCACTTCTTTGTCCATTGTATATAGGAGGGCTACTGATTTTTTTGAGTTGATCTTGTATCCTGCTATGTTGCTGAAGGTGTTTATAAGCTGTATCAGTTCCTTGGTGGAATCTTTGGGGTCGCTCAAGTATACTATCATGTCATCTGCAAATAGGGAAAGCTTGACTTCTTCAATTCTCAACAGAGGAAACTCAAATGGCCGAAAGACATTTAAGGAATTGCTCATCATCCCTAATCATCAGGGAAATGCAAATCAAAACAACTCTGAGATACCACCTTACGCCTGTCAGAATGGCTAAGATCAAAAACACTGAAGACACCTTATGCTGGAGAGGATGTGGAGCTAGGGGAACTCTCCTCCACTGCTGGTGGGAATGCAAGCTTGTACAACCACTTTGGAAATCAATATGGCGCTTTCTTAGAAAATTGGGAATCAATCTCCCCCAAGATCCAGCTATACCACTCTTGGGCATATACCCAAGAAATACTCAACCACACCATAAGAGCACTTGTTCAGCTATGTTCATATCAGCATTGTTTGTAATAGCCAGAACATGGAAACAACCCAGATGCCCTTCAACTGAAGAATGGATAAACAAAATGTGGTACATATACACAATGGAATACTACTCAGCAGAAAAAAACAATGGCATCATGAGGTTTGCAGACAAATGGATGGGTCTAGAAAAAATCATCCTGAGTGAGGTAACCCAGACTCAGAAAGACAAACATGGTATGTACTCACTCATAGCAGGATACTAGACATGAAACAAGGATGAATTGTCTGCTACTCACATCACCAGGGAGGCTACCCGGAAAACAGGACCCCAAGAAAGACACAGGGATCGCCCAATGACAGAGAAATGGAATGAGATCTACATGAACAGCCTGGACATGAGTGGGGGTAATGAAAGGCGAGGGTCGAGGGAAAGAGAGCTTGGGGGAGCAGGAGATCCCAGCTGGATCAACAACAGAGAGGGAGAACAAGGAATAGGAGACCATGGTAAATGAAGACCACATGAGAACAGGAAGAAGCAAAGTGCTAGAGAGGCCCACAGAAATCCACAAAGATACCCACACAACAGACTGCCGGCAATGGTCGAGAGACAGCCCGAACTGACCTACTCTGGTGATGGGATGGCCAAACACCCTAATTGTTGTGCTAGAAACCTCATCCAACTACTGAGGGATCTGGATGCAGAGATCCATGACTAGGCCCTGGGTGGATCTCTGGAAGTCCAATCAACGAGAATGAGGAGGGTTTATATGAGCGAGAATTGTTGAGACCAAGGTTGGATAAAGCACAGGGACAAATAGCCAAATGAATGGAAACACATGAACTATGAACCAATGGCTGAGGGGTCCACACTGGATCAGGCCCTCCGAATGGGTGAGACAGTTGATTGGCTTGATCTGTTTGGGAGGCATCCAAGCAGTGGGACCAGATCTTGTGCTCATTGCATGAGTTGGCTGTTTGAAACCTGGGGCCTATGCAGGATTGTTTGGCTTGGCCTGGGAGGAGGGTACTAGACCTACCTGGACTGAGTCTACCAGGTTGACCTCAGTCTGTGGGGAAGGCTTTGCCCTGGAGGAGATGGGAATGGGGGGGGGGGGGCGTTGGGGGGAAGGTGAGGGGGACGGGAGGGGGGAGAACAAGGGAATCCGTGACTGATATGTAGAACTGAATTGTATTGCAAAATAAATTAAAATAAATTAAAAAAAAAAAAAGAAAACAAAATAAAACAAAGAAATTAAGAAAAAAATGGTTTACATTTTTCCAGGCTTCTTCAGCATGTGGTATGCTGAGAACAACTATGTTCTCAAACCTACTTCAGCAATCACTGTTTTATTATACTTCAACTAAAGTATTTGAAGAAAATGAAGCCTAACACAAAAAGGTTCTGGGAAATAGAAAACTTGATAGTATTTCGTTTTACATACTGTTTCATTTAAATGCAGTGATCTGCTTTGCAGTCTCAAGGGATCTTTGGGTTACGTATTCTTTTATGTCGTTTGAAAGTATTAGCTGAGTATCACAGAACTGCCAAATATTGATGCATTCCAATTACAATATAAAAAACACATTTTTTAATGCCACCACTCTTCTCAACAATAAAGGTTTCATTTAACAATAAGTTGCTGGGAGGCTGTCAAGATCACAGTAGCAGATAAATTGTTTCTAATTATCTAATTTCCAACAAAAGCTAAAATTTTATCACTGACAACAAAGGAAGTCAGAACGGAAGTGACGGCTTTACCTAATTGATTTTGGGAAATGCTTGTGAACATCCAAGTCTGAACAGTGACAGTTTGTCTTTCAGTTATTCCCTAAAGAAAAAAAAGCTATTCTAGCTAAATCACACACATATTCTTTTTTCTTCTTTTCTTCTTGGCTGCTTGTGTGTGTGTGTGTGTGTGTGTGTGTGTGTGTGTGTGTGTGTGTGTGTGTGTGTACGTGAGCACAGATGCCTGATGAGACCAGAAGAGGGCACTGGGTCCCCTGGCACTAGAGTTAAAAATGGCTGTAAGACACTTGACATGGGTATTTGAAAAGGAACTCCATACCTCTGCAAGAACAGGAAGCACTCTTAACTACTGAGCTATCTCCATGTTCTTTTTCTTAAGACACCATTGTGGCCTGGGAAGTGACAGAAGAGCTTTATGTGGACTATCCATTATATCACACAGAATAAGTTAAATAATCTTATCTATAATCATTTGGTGCCTTCTTCAAAGACATTTTAAGCAAGTAAAACTGGCCATTTGAAAGCTGGGAGTATGTAAAAACAAGGAATACAGCAATTAGTACAGTTTGGTGATGCTGCCTTGAAATGATTATAAAAATAGTTGTGCCTTCTTGAAACCCATTGACGAGTATCAAATCCATTGAGAGGTCCTGGGAGCTAAATAACTTTCTGTCCATCTTACATTTCCAGAGAGTACAAAACAACCTAGATGTAGAACTATCTCTGGCTGTCTAGATGGCGCGCACACACACACACACACACACACACACACACACACACACACACGGGGGGGGGGGGGGGGGGGGGGGGGGGGGGGGGTTAGAGGGAGAGTGGGGGTAGAAGCAATTAAACTGGTAAGAGACCTTTCCAGAAGCAATTGCTCTCATGGCTACAGTATTTTATATCTGAAGTGAATGCTAACACTTACAGGAATATGGTGATATTTTCCTTCATTGGTCATATCCATTGTACTGATTAATTATAATTTTTCTAAGATTTTTTAATGATGTTATTATTATTATTTACATCCTGACCACAGTTTCCCCCCCCCCCGCCTTATCCCATCCCTCCTCCTCCCTTCTGTCCCCCATCCACTCCTCCTCCTCTGTTTCTCTTCAGAAAAGGGCAGGGCCTCCCATGAATATCAACCAGTCATGGTATATCAAGTTGCAGTGAAACTAGGCACCTCCTCTCCTGCTAAGGCTGGATGAGGCAACTAGTATGAGGAATAGGGTCCCAAAAGCCAGCAAAAGAGTCAGAGACAGCCCCTACTCCCACTGTTAGGAGTCCCACAAAAATACCAAGCTACACAACTGTAACATATATGTAGAGGGCTTGGGTTAAGCCCATGCAGGCTTCCTGGTTGTTGGTTCAGTCTCTGTGAGCCCCTGTGAGCCCAGGTTACATGATTCTGTGGTTTTTCTTGTGATACCCTTAGCGCCTCTGGCTCCTACAATCTTTCCTCCCCCTTTTCCACAGGATTCCCATAGCTCTGACTAATGTTTGGCTGTGGATCTCTGCATCTGTTTCCATCAGTTACTGGATGAAGCCTCTCTGATGACAACTGGGCTAGGCACCAATCTGAGTATAGCAGAATACTGTTTGGCATTGTTACATTGACGTTTTTCTTTTTGCCAGTCATGTTTTGTTCCATCCTAACTCTCCAGGCTATACAGCCTCTAATGTCCATGAAATATTTTTACATCAGAAGATTCCCCTAAGAACTTGAAGAGAAGACAAGCAGTGGTGGTGGCACCCTTTAATCCCAGCACTCAAGAGACAGAGGCAGGTGGATCCCTGAGTTCAAGGCCAGTCTGGTCTATGGAGCAAGTTCTAGGACAACCAGGACTACACAGAGAAATCCTGCCTCAAAAAAATAAATAAATGAAAATATAATGTTAATAACAATGTGATAAGAATAAGAATCTCTCTGTGCTGGCAGATGGTTTTTTTTGTTTGTTTTTTTGTTGTTGTTGTTTTGGTTTTTCGAGACAGGGTTTCTCTGTGTAGCTTTGCACCTTTCCTGGGACTCACTTGGTAGCCCAGGCTGGCCTCGAACTCACAGAGATCCACCTGACTCTGCCTCCCGAGTGCTGGGATTAAAGGCGTGCGCCACCACCGCCCAGCTGGCAGATGGTTTTATACAACTCACTACAGCGCACATGACCTGGTGACTTGGACTCTGAACCATGGAGAAGTCGCACAGGAAGCTTGTTGGTGGGTGAAATGCAGTCTCTCTATCTCACAAATTCTGCCCTGAAGAACATAGTAGAAACTGCTTATACTAAACACAGCTCCAATATGTAATATTGGCAAATATACTCTTTGATTCTATAAATAATATTTCTTATTTTTAACTGCATTTTTAGTGGTGGTGATGGTGGTTTGTGTGTGTATGAATGTGTGTGTATATGTGTGTGTGTGTGCACTGTCTTGCCAATTCTAAATAATCCTTTATAATTAGGCCTATTTTTTTAATTTCTCAAAGGTAACAAAAATCAATTGTATTCCCAAGGGTTTTAAGAAATATGACATTGCACTGAGGATTAGTTTCCAATACATATCCCACCTTTCAGTGAATCCTGTATTTTGAGACAGGGCCTCAAATAGCCCAGACTGGCCTTGAATGTTAGCCAAAGATGATATTGAACTTATTTGTTTTCAATGTTTTTACTAAAATAAATTAATTGTGCATAAAAAAAGAAATATGTATTTTAAATGAGGTTCTAGTGTTAGAATTATGATTATGAAAATAGGGTTAAGCTGGGCAGTGGTAGCGCACACCCTTAATCCCAGCACTTGGGAGGCAGAGGCAGGCAGATCTCTGCGAGTTCAAGACCAGCCTGATCTATATAATGAGTTGTAGGACAGCCGGGGCCTACACAGAGAAACCCTGTCTCACAAAGACAAACAAGAAGTGAGACAGTGACACACACCACAGGACAGATAAACGGGCCTACAAGATCTGATGTAGTGGGTTTACTGTCCTGTTGCTTTTACCAGCACAAATTTAACTTGCAGCAACAGCAGTGGGCGGGGCACTGGGCAGAAGGCCTGGTGCTGGAGCAGGAGCTGAGAACTTACATCTGATCCACAAGTTGGAGGCAGAGGGAGAAAGACGGGGCTGACATGGGCCTTTGAAACCTCAAAGCCTGGTGACACACCTCCTCCAACAAGAACATTCCTCCTAATCCTTCCAAAAACAGTTCCGGTAATTAGGGACCAAGCATTCAACTATGTGCACCTCTGGGGACTGTCTTAGTTAGGGTTCTATTGCTGTGAAGAGACTCCATGACTATGGCATCTCTTTAAAGGAAAACATTTAACTGGGGCTGCCTCACAGGTTCAGAGGTTTAGTCCATTATCATCATGGCCGGAAGCATGATGGCATTCAGGCAGTCATGGTGCAGAGAGAGTTCGGCATCCAGATCTGCAGGCAGCAGGAACAGACACTGGGCCTGGCTTGTGCTTCTGAAATCTCAAAGCCTCCCAGGAGATACACTTCCTCCAACAAGGCCACAACCCCTGGTATCTAAGCACTCAAATCTATGAGCCTGTGGGGGCTGTTTTCATCCAAACCACCATAGAACCATTCTCATTAAAACCACCATAATAGATATCATTGCATTTTTATTTCATTATCATTTTTTCAAATTTGATTCTATTGTGTTAAGAACATTTCATGTAATATCTCTCAACCTAAAAATTTTTAGAGATTTTATTTTGAAGGAACCGATGTCTCTTAAGGATTCTGAGCTGCTCCCTTGGAAGCTCTTTCCTTCCCAGTTGAGAGCTCTTGTTATTCAGAAATATGAGGCTGTAACTCACTAACACAAGACGCAGAGGTGGGAACCACTGGTAGAACTTTTATACAGACTTGTACATTTGTGGAATACAATTTTACAAACCTCATATGTAACTTTTTACCTATAACTTTCATTACATTGTAAAGTAAATGTAACTTTTATGCACAGAAGAGACATTCTCAACAAAATACCCAAGGGAAACTCATTTTGTGACAGAAGCCCTGTAATCACACTTCTCATAAAACCCTCCTGTAACTTCCAAACTCATTTCAAGCAAAGTGTAAGCCCTCACAATGATGTAAGTCCTACATGAGCTATTAAATCTCTTTGCCCCATAACTAAAGACCTCTGCACCATCCACATGGGTACCCATCAGGCCAGGATTTCTTCCTGCACACCTGTCCTGTGATGCCCGTAATGCTTGAATAAAATTTGTGTTACATTTTTTTAGCAGATCCAATTGTATTTAGTATTATAATAGTTCTATTCTCAATTTCTTAGAAAATGTTTTAAATTTCAAATTCAATAATATTCTTTTGTATTCCTGTAAATAATACACATGGAGATAAAAGTTTCCATAATTTTGCATAAAGAAAGCTAATCTATATTCACATTGCTACAGCAGCACAGAAGGTTTGATTACAACTTGCTATATTTAAGTATGTCCCTAAGTAGATTATAGAATCTAAATTTTCTG
This sequence comes from Peromyscus californicus insignis, assembly GCF_007827085.1. Classification (NCBI taxonomy): domain Eukaryota; kingdom Metazoa; phylum Chordata; class Mammalia; order Rodentia; family Cricetidae; genus Peromyscus; species Peromyscus californicus. Next base: position 60,337,000 of record NW_026294595.1, read on the forward strand.
CACACTATTTCTAAATTTCTCTTCATGCATCCATGGACAGACTCTTCAGAACACAAGCCAGAAAGCTGAATTGCTTTGTGATTGGAACAAATGAGAAAGAAAATGCATGGCCCATGTGCATTCTAGTAAGCTACCACAGTGCCTGTAATTCCCTGCCAGACTTAGATTAACCATTGATTTGATGCATCAAATGGCCCATTTCTTGTAAATGGGTTTTCTTCTATTTAGTGTTTAGTAAGCTCCTCGTCAATGAGATAACTCCCCAGCTGAATAAAAGTTCTCTTAGACGTGGCAGTCTGGAGGATTATTTGCTCACAGTGATTTTACAACCCTCTGCCTTCTGACAACTTGATTTGATATATTTTCAAAAGAAAGTATATTACTAAATATCCTAAATACTTAAGCATTTGCACTTTCAGTCTTAACTCTTGGAGGAAAATGGGGATTCTACTAGGACTTCGTTTCCTTTTGTGTAAAATAGATTATTTTCTCACATAATATAACCTGATTATGGTTTTCCTTCCCTCTGGTACTCCCACCTCCCCTCTTATCCATAACCCCCCATTTCTGTCTCTCATTAGAAAAGAACAGTCTTCTAAGAGATGATATTAAAAAATATAAAATACAATAGGATAAAAACAAGAATCACATCGAAATTGGACAAGGCAAGCCAACAAAAGGAAAAGAACCCAAGAGAAAGCACACGAATTAGAAATACACACACAAAAACACTAAACTGGAAGTCATATAATATAAATTCAGAAGACCTGGTTCATACCCATGCAAGCCGTGTGCATCCTGCTTCAGTCTCTGTGAGTTCATATGAGCTTTGCTTGTGTTGATTTCGAAGGCCTTGTTTTCTTGGTGTCTTCCATTCCCTCTGGCTCTTACACTCTTTCTACATGGGGTTCCCTGAACTCTGAGGGAAGGGATTTAATGAAAACATCACATTTAGGGCTAAGTGTTACAAGGTCTCTTACTCTCTGCATAATGTCTGGTTCTGGTTCTATAATTGTTCCCATCTACTGCAGGAAGATACTTTTCTGATGATGGCTGAACAATGGCACTGATCTATGAGTATAGCAGAATATCATTAGTCATTTTATAACTACTTTTTTATTTTTTAACATCAGTACCATAACAGCTAGGTCTCTGGGCTACCTAGTCTCCAGTTCTTGGTCACCCAAGCAGTGTTGAGTATGGGTACCATCTCCTGGAGTGGGCCTTGAGTCAAATTAGATGTTGGTTGGTTACTCCTAAAAGCTTTGTGCCACCATTGCCATAATATATCTGACAGGCAGGACACTATTGTATATCAAATACTTTGTGGCTTCATTGGTGTTTGTGTTTCTCTTTTGGTAGTATGCAGAGTAACCTTCCTATACCAAAGACACTAGAATGTGTGGAAGAAGGCACCAGCTTGATTGACTTCTCCATGTTCAGTGAGTTGTGTAGGTGTTGTCTTCAGCAACAGGTCCTTGATGCCAGATAGAGAAGAATTTTACATATTCATCACAGGAAAAAGCTATCAAGATGAAGTCTCAATTCTGAACATTTATGCCCCAAATACAAGGATACCCACATGTAAAAGAAACAATACTAAAGCTTAAATCGCACATTAAACCCTACAGACTAATAGTGGGAGACTTCAACACCCCACTCTCAACAATGGACAGGTCTGCCAGACAGAAACGTAACAGAGAAATAAGGGAACTAACAGACGTTATGACTCAAATGGACTTAATAGACATGTAGAGATATTCCACCCAAACACAAGAGAATATACCTTCTTCTCAGGACCCCATGGAACCTTCTCTAAAATTAACCACATACTTGCTCACAAAGCAAATCTCAACAGATTAAAAAAAATTGAATAACCTCCTATATTTTATCAGACCAGCATGCTTAAAGTTAGAATTCAACAACAACACAAATTACAGAAAGCCTACAAACTCATTGTAACATGAATTCTAAATGGTCTCATAAATAAAAACAAACCGGGAGCCAGGTATTGGGGTGAATGCTGAAAGATCAGAGAAATAGAACAAGCCACATCCAATCTCATCTTGCCAGCTTCTCAGCTGATATTGTTTCCTCAAACTGGAAGCCTCTGAGTCCTCACCTGAAAGAATCTCAGCTGAACTGCTGCTCAAAAGTCTAAAATCTTAAAAAGCCTCTAGTTCCAGGTCCTCACACCTTATACCTTTCTGCTTCCTGTCATCACTTCCTGGGATTAAAGGCGTGTGTCTTTTCCAAGCAAGACATGAGATCTCAAGTGCTGGGATTAAAGGTGTATGTCACCATGCCTGGCTGTTTCCAGTGTGGCCTTGAACACACAGATATCTAGATGGAACTCTGTCTCTACAATGCTAGCATTAAAGGTGTGTGCTACCACTGCCTAACCTCTATGTTTAATATAGTGGCTGTTCTGTTCTCTGACCCCCAGATAACTTTATTAGGGTGCACAATATATCAACCACAACTCATGGAAACTGAATAATGTTCAACTGAATTACCAATGGGTCAAGGAAGAAATAAAGAAATTAAAGCCTTCCTAGAAGTCAATGAAAATGAATATACAGCATACCCAAACTTATGGAACACAATGAAAGCAGTGCTAAGAGGAAAGTTCATGACACTATGCGCCTACATAAAGAATTTGGAGAAATCTCACACTAGCAACTTAAGAGCACATCTGAAAGCTCTAGAACAAAAAGAAGAAAAGTAACCCAGGAGGAGTTGGATGCTAGGAAATAATCAAATTGAGGGCTGAAATCAATAAAATAGAAATAAAGAGAACAGTACAAAGAATCAATGAAACAAAGACTTAGTGCTTTGAGAAAATCAAGAAGATAGGCAAACCCTTCTCCAAACTAACCAAAAGGCAGAGAGAGACTATCCAAATTAACAAAATCAGAAATGAAAAAGGATACACAACAGACACTGAGGAAATCCAGAGAATGATCAGGTCATTTTTCAAAAACCTGTACTCCACAAAATTGGAAAATCTAAAAGAAATAGACAATTTTCTGGATAGGTACCACAAACCAAAATGAAATCAAGACAAGATAAACAATTTCAATAGGCCTATAACCCCTAAGGAAATAGAAGTAGTCATTAAAAGTCTCCCAACCAAAAAAAGCCCAGGGCCAGATGTGTCAGCACAGATTTCTACCAGAATGTCAAAGAAGACCAATACTGCTCAAATTGTTCCACACAATACAAACAGAAGGAACATTGCCAAATTCTTTTTATGAGGTTACAGTTACTGTGAGACCCAAACCACATAAAGATGCAACAAAGAAAGAGAATTACAGACCAATCTCCCTCATGAATATAGATGCAAAAATACACAATAAAATACTGGTAAACTGAATCCAAGAACATATATTAAAAAAATCATCCACCATGATGAAGTAGGTTTCATCCCAGAACTGCAGGGATGGCTCAACATACAAAAGTCTGTCAATGTAATCATATAAACAAACTGAAATAAAAAAAAAACCACATGATCATCTCATTAGATGCTGAAAAAGCCTTTGACAAAATGCAACATCCCTTCATCATAAAGGTCTTGGAGAGATCAGGAATATAAGGAGCATACCTGAACATAATAAAGACAATTTACAGCAAGCCAACAGCCAACATCAAACTAAATGGAGAGAAACTCAAAGCAATTGCATTAAAATCAGGAACAAGACAAGGCTGTCCACTAACCCATATCTAGTCAATATAGTACTGGAAGTTCTAACTAGAGCAATATGATAACAAAAGGAGAACAAGAGGATACAAATTGGAAAAGAAGAAGTCAAACTTTCCCTAATTGCAGATGATATGATAGTCTACATAAGTGACCCCAAAAGTTCTACCAGGGAACTCCTACAACGCATAAACACCTTCAGTAAAGTGGTAGGATACAAGATTAACTCAGAAAAAAAGTAGTCCTCCTATATACAGATGATAGGCCAAGAAAGAAATCAGAGAAGTATCACTCTTTGCAATGGCCACAAATAATATAAAATTCCTTGGGGTAACTCTAACCAAGCAAGTGAAGGACCTGTATGACAAGAACTTTAAGTCTTTGAAGAAAGAAATTGAAGAAGATATCAGAAAATGGTAAAAGCTCTTATGCTCATGGATAGGTGGAACCAACATTAAAAATGGCAATCTTACCAAAAGCAATCTATAGATTCAAGGCAATCCCCATCAAAATCCCAACACAATTCTTCACAGACCTTGAAAAAACAATACTCAACTTCATATGGAAAAACAAAAGACCCAGGATAGCTAAAACAATCCTTTACAATAAAGCAACTTCAGTAGGCATCACCATCCCTAACTTTAAGCTCTACTATGAGGCTATAGTAATAAAAATAGCTTGGTATTGGCATAAAAACTGACATATGGACGAATAGAATCGAATTGAAGACCCTGACATTAATCCACACACCTATGAACACCTGATCTTTGACAAAGAAGCCAAAACTGTACAACGGAAAAAAGAAAGCATCTTCAACAAATGGTGCTGGCATAATTAGATATCATCATGTAGAAGATTGCTAATAGTCCAAGTGGATCAAAGACCACAACATAAAACCAGCTACACTGAACCTGATAGAAGAGAAAGTAGGAAGTAGCCTTGAACACGTTGGCACAGGAGACCACTTCCTAATTATAACACCAGTAGCACAGATACTGAGAGCAATAATTAATAAATAGGACCTCCTGAAACTGAGAAGCTTCTGTAAGGCAAAGGACATGGTAAATAAGACAAAACAACAGCCTACAGAATGGGAAAAGATCTTCATCAATCCCATATCTGACAGAGGACTGATCTCCAAAATATATAAAGAATGCAAGAATCTAGACATCAAAATACCAAACAATCCAATTTTAAAAATGGGCTATAGAAATATGGCACATATACACAATGGAGTATTACTCAGCAGTAAAAAACAATGATATCATGAAATTTGCAGGCAAATGGATGGATCTAGAAAATATCATCTTGAGTGAGGTAACCCAGACTCAGAAGGACAAACATAGTATGTACTCACTCATAAGTGGATACTAAATGGGAGGGAAGGGATGGCCAGACTGCAACCCACAACTCCAGAGGCTAGCTAACAGGAAAAGACCCTAGGAAGGACACATTGATGATCCTGTGAAGGAGAAGTGGATGAGATCTACATGAGTGTACTTGGGGAGGGGGGATGGCAGAAAGCTAGGAGTGGGGGATGAGAACATAGGGAAATGGGAGGGTCAGGCTGGAACAGGGACAGAGTGGGAGGGCAGGGAGGAAAATACCATGATAGATGAGGACACCATGGGAATAGGAAGAGGCAGGGTGCTGGGGAGTCTCTCAGGAATCCACGCTGGAACAGGGACAGAGTGGGAGGGCAGGGAGGAAAATACCATGATAGATGAGGACATCATGGGAATAGGAAGAGGCAGGGTGCTGGGGAGGCTCTCAGGAATCCACAAGGTTGACCCCACCTTGGTCTGCTGGCAGTGGTCCAGAGGGTGCCTGGACTGGTCTACTCTGGTGACCAGTCTAGCAAATAACCTAGCTGTCATCATAGAGCCTTTGTCCAGTGACAGATGGAGGTAGATACAGAGATCCACAGCCAAGCACCAGGCTGAGCTCCAGGAATCCAATTGATGAGAGAGAGGAGAGATTCTGCAGGCGAGGGATGTCGAGATCATGATGGGATGACGTCCAGAGATGACTGGCCACACTAGTGGAAGCCCATGAACTGTGGACTGGTGGCTGTGGAGCCCCCATGGGACTGGACTAGGCCCTCTGGATACAGAAGACGGTTGTTTGGCTCGAACTGTTTGGGGGCACCCAGGCAGGGAGATCGGGATCTGTCCCTGGTCTATGGGTAGGCTTCTGGAATCCAGTGCCTGTGGTGTGACACCTTGCACAGCCTTGGTGCAGTGGGAAGGGGCTTGGACCTGCCTAGGCTCAGTGTGTTGGGCTCTGCTGACTCCCCATGGGAGACCTCTGTAGTGGGTAGCCATTCCAACCTTGATCTGGAAGTTTTATCCCCCATTGAGGCTTTGGTAACTGTCACGCCTACAAGGTGGGGCCAAAAGAGGACCTTGAAGACCTGAGATCCAGATGTGCCATCTCTCTTGTTTCCTGGACCCTGGACGCTGGAGGTAGACCGAGCAGAGTTCTCCAGAGAACACGCCGGACTGTGCTGCGTCTTTCCCAGACCCTGCAGCCTACCTATCCCTTCATTTGTAAGTTACGCCACTAAATAAATCTCCCTTTTAACTACATGGAATGGCCTTAATAATTTCACCAATAGACCTCGATTTGGGGGATGTAGGGATGTGGGGTGGCTTGGGAAAGAGGGATAGGGGTGGGAGGAGAGAGGAGGGGAGTCTGTGGATAGCATGTGGAGTGAGTAGAAAATTTCTTAATAAAGAAAAATGAAAAAAAAAGAAAAGCTGGCAAGAAACAAGTCAAGCTAAGGCTGGACATTTATAATTAAGAAAAAAAATGGGCTATAGATCTAAACAAAGGGTTCTCAACAGAAGAATCCCAAATGTCTGAAAGACATTTAAGGAATTGCTCAACATCCTTAGTCATCAGGGAAATGCAAATCAAAATGACTGAGATATCATCTTATACCTGTCAGAATGGCTAAAATCAAAACAGTGATGACAGCTTCTGTTGGAAAGGATGTGGAGCAAGAGGAACACTCCATTGTTGGTGGGACAGCAAACTTCTACAACCACTTTGGAAATCAGTATGATGACTTCTCAGAAAATTGGGAATCAATCTACCTCAAGACCCAATGATACCACCTTTGGGCATATACTCAAGGCATGCTCAATATACCACAAGGACACTTACTCAACTATGTTCATAGCAGCATTATTCTTTATAGTCAGAACATAGAAAACAACCTATATGCCCCTCAATCAAAGAATGGATAAAGAAAATGTGGTATATATACACAATGAGTATTAATCAGCTATAAAAAAAATGACATCATGAAATTTGCAGGCAAATGGATGGAATTAGAAAATATCATCCTGAGTGAGGTAACCCAGACTCAGAAAGACATAATATGTACTCACTCATAGTGGATACTAGATGTAAAGCAAAGGGTAACCAGACTACAACCTACAGGTCTAGAGAAGCTAGCTAACAAGGAGGACCCTGAGAGGAACACATAGATCACTTTGGGAAGGGGAAATACATGGGATCTCCATGAGTAAACAGGGGGTGAAGGGGGGGCAATAGAGGGGAGGGGATGGGGGATGAGAACATGAAGGAACAGGATGGTTGAACTGGGGGAGGGACAGAGTGGGAGAGAACAAGGGAATCTGTGGCTGATATGTAAAATTAAATTAAATTATAAAATTAAAAAAATAAAAAAAGAGATATCTTAATAGAGGTAGCCATTATGAGGTTAGGGAGAAACCTGGTAATAGGGAAATTCCCAGAAATCCACAAGGACAACCCCAGCCTAAACTACTCGCAATAGTGGAGAGGGTGCCTGAACTGGCCTACCTCAGTAATCAGATTAGTGAATACCCTGTCATCATAGAGCCTTCATCCAATAACTGATGGAAGCAGACACAGAGATCCACAGCCAAGCTCTGGGAGTCCAGGCAAAGGGAGGGAAGAGGGATTATAGGAGCAAGGTGAGGTCAAGATCAAGATGGGGAAATCTACAGAGACAACTGAACCAAGGACTAGGACTGGACTAGGCCCTCTGTACATGGGAGACAGTTGTGAAGCTTGGTCTGTCTGAGGGACCCCTGGCAGTGGGATAAGGATCTATTCCTGGTGCATGAGCTGAATTTTTTTACCAATTCCCTATGGTAGGATGCCTTGCTCAGCCTAGATGCAAGGGGGAGGGGCTTGGTCCTGCCTCAACTAAATATACCAGGCTTTGCTGACTGCCCATAAAAGCCCTTACCCTTTTGGAGTAGGGGATGGAGAGTGGGTCAGGTGGGGGAAAGCTGGAGGGATAGAGAGGAGGGATGAGTGGGAGATCTGTGGTTGGTATGTAAAATGAATAAAAAAATTCTTAAATTAAAAAAAAGAATAGGGAACACAGAGCAATGTTAAAGTAAGTCTGACAAACACCATCTCAGGCCAGTGATGAAGGTCTACATCACCAATAGTGGGTCATGTTGAGAATATGTACCTTTATTGTTAGGTGATAAAAATGACACTTTACCTTGCCAGGTGGTGGTGGTAGTGCAAGTCTTTAATCCCAGCACTCAGAAGGCAGAGGCAGGCAGATCTCTGAATTCAAGGTCAGCCTGGTCTACAGAGCAAGTTCCAAGACGGCCAAGGCTACACAGAGAAACCCTGAATCCAAAAAAAGGCACGTTACCTCTCTTATCTGCCTTCCAAAACATGGTAACTGCAGTTAAATTACCAGAAATATGTTGGGGGAATCCCAATGGAGGAGCATACTACAAAATATTTGAGGGATTTTTCTCAAAACTGCCACAGATGCTAAAAAAGATAGAAAATTGACATAAGTGCCCTTATGGAGTTACTGACTATAATGTGGTGTTCCATGTGGCTTTCTGGAACTGAATAAGTGAATAGGTTAAAACTGAGGAAATATGAGCAAAACATTGATTTCTGCTAATGCATCTATATAAGATTACAACTGTAACAAATGCATCATGATAATGTGGGATTCCACTCCTAGGTACCAAATATGTGTGTACATCATTTGTTCTGGGAAATCCATTGATCTATTTCATCCCTAGATGGACATCACCGAGTGTACTGATGTAAACCGCGGTGGTATAAGTCAGTTACTAAATGTGGCCTTCTGAGAGAATCCAGACACGTAGTAAATACACAGTGGGTGAAGCTGTGACTTGTGTAACATGGCACACTGTTTCAAAGTAGTTTTTGTAAGTGGAAATACACTCTGAAACAATAACTAGAAGAAGACAATAAATACAGAAAACGACAACAGCATTGATTGTTATAACTACTAGCTACGGTGTACTTCCTGTTGTTGCCTGTGCTGTCTTTTTATACCACAGAAGAGCAGTAGGCTTGTTTACACTAGCATTGCCCAAACACATGGGCAACGCATGGCACTGTGACATTGGGACAACTATGACATCACTAGGTAATAGAAACACTTCAGCTCTATTTTAATTTAATCCTAGAGTTATGTATAAAACAATATGAGTTTATACATCTCTGTATAAAGCAGAGTAATTTAAGCTATGTCAAATAATGAATTATATTAACTTATACTATAGCTGTGTGATTCATTGTTAATTGAAACATAATTATGGAGTACATAAAAGTATTTTCCCAAGGAAATTAAAAACAAGCATTCAAACAAATGCATATACATTATTCACAACACCACTATTTACAATGGCCAAAATGTGGAAAAATAGACTGAATGTTCACCTGAGGATGAAAAAATTTATAAAATGTGGCTTGTACATACAATGAAATACTACATAGACATCAAAAATGAAGGAATCATCATTTCTCTTCAGGGGTGTGGGTGTTAGTAGATTGGCCGTGCTCCTGTGGATGTCTTATGTTCCAAACCTGTGCACATGTAGGCAGGATAATTGGACTCAGCCAGTTATTAAGTGGGAAAAAAAAAGAAGTTGGGTGTGGTGGCACACACCTTTAATCCCAGCACTCAGAGAAGCAAGTAGCTCTCTGTGAGTTTGAGGCTAGCCTGATATATACAGTCAGTTCCAAGTCACCCAGGGATATATAGTGAGATCCATAGAGAAGACCACGAAAGTGGGGAGGTGTTGAGGAGGTCCAGGGATAGCTGGGGTGGATATCGTCAAGATACATTCGTAATATATGTGGAATTGTCAAAGACTAAATAAAAACATTCTGAAACAAAGCAACAAATGTTACTAAGTATGTGGATAAATTGGAGACTTAGTGAGATAAGTGCTATGTATGATGGCTCCTCAGAAAAATTAAATATACCGTATGATCTGGCAGTTCCACTTCTGGATATATACCCTAAAGAATTTAAAACAGGATCTCAGAGTATGTGTGTATACTTATGCTCACAATAGAATATAGCACAGTAGCTAAAAGGTGGATACAAGCAAAATGCCCACTGATAGATGGGCAGAAAAGCAAAAGTATCATAAGCACATAAACAGCCCATTACTCTGCCTACAGAAGGAAATAATTTAGTTCAGTGCACACACTTGGGAAGTGGAAACAGGAGGATCAGGAGACTTCATAGGCAACCTCAGCTACAAAGCAGGTTTGAAGGCATTCTGGGCTGCATGAGACCCCATTTCAGAACAAATAAGGAAGAAAGACAGAGAGGAAGAGGAGAGAGAACGATGGCATACGATGAACACTGAGGATACTGTGTTAAATGAAACCCAGTTGTAATGGGTAGCTGTTCCAGCTTTGACCTGGAAGTATTACCCCCATTGAGGCTTCAATAGCTGTCACACCTACAAGGCAGGGCCGAGACAGGAGCCCTTAAGACCCAAGATCCAGATGTGCCAGCTCTCTTGGTTCCTGGATCCTGGACACTGGAGGTAGACTGAGCAGAATTCTCCAGAGAAAACTGCTGGACTGTGCCACACCTTTCCCGGACCCTGTTACCTATCCCTTCACTTGTAAGTTACCCCACAAAATAAACTTCCCTTTTAACTACGTGGAGTTGCCTTAATAGTACAACCAATACCCAGTCACAAAGAAACCAATTCTACACTACTTAGTCTGTGTGTGTGAGATATGAGATGCTTAGAGTACTTAAAACCATAGTGACAAACCATCGTGGCAACCGTGTTTCCTTGTTAGGGCTTCTATTGCTGTGATAAAACATCATGACCATAAGCAATTTCAGGTAGCAAGGGTTTCTTTTGTTTTTCACACCACAGTCCATTATCAAAGGAAGTCAGGGAAGGAACTCAAGCAGGGGAGGAACCTGGAGCCAGGAGCTGATGCAGAGGCCATGGAAGAGTGCTGCTTACTGACTTGCTCCACCTGCTTTCTTGTAGCATCCAGGACCACCCAGACTAGGGGTGACATCACCCACAATGGTATGAGTACTCTTTTATCAATCACTAATTAAGAAAATGCACTCCATACTAGTTTACAGGCCAATCTTAAGGAGGCACGTTCTCAGTTGAGAGTTCTTCTTCCCAAATGACTCTAGCTTACATCAAGTTTACATAAAAACTAACCATGACACCAGACTCTGGAGTTACAGTGGGAAAGGAGCTATTGTTAAAGAGGGGTAAAGTTTCAGTGTCTCAGGACGACAAGAGTTCTTGATGGACAGTAATGGATGCACATTATGAATGTATTTTAAACCATCGAATGGCATACTTTAAAATAACTGACAGTACATTTTATGACTATATTTTATCACAATAAACAAAAATTGGAAAAAGGGGCTTGAGCAATGGCTCAGTGGATAAAAGCACTTGCTGCTCTTCTAGAGGACTGGAGTTCACAAGATCCAAATCAGGAGGTTCAAAACTGCCATGATTCAAGCTCCAGAGGACCCAAGGCTCTCTACTGACCACTGCGGGCATCCTTGTACACATGGCATACATTCACACACACACACACACACACACACACACACACACACACACACGTAAGTAAAAATAATAAAAATAAATCTTTTTAAAATTGGGGAGTTTTTTAATTAAAAATAAAAGAAATGGAGTACTGGTGCATAGTATAGCAAGGACAAACCTCGAAATCACAATCCTAAATGAAAGAAGCTAGATATTAATGGTTACATATTATAATGATTCTGTGTGACAAAATATCCAGATATACCATAGAGATGTAATTTGGGTTGATGATTGCCAGGGATTTGAAGGAGAGATTCTCAGAATGGAAATGAATTAAAACACCTAAAATTACATACCAAAGACAGGTTTGTTTTTTACTCACACAAAACTTAAGACAAATTTCATAATTCTGTAGACCAGAAGTCCTCCATGGGATATTTTGGCTGCTTTAAGTCTATGCATCAGTCATAGCAACATAGTTTCCTTGGTTGCCAAGGCTGAGGAAGAGATGAGCCAAGTGCTCTGCAGACTTTCTTTAGTACTTCAGCCCAGCAGTGACAACCACGACTTCCCCCAAGGGGCACCTGGCCAGAACTAGTCACATGGCATGACTCACCTGCAGGAACTGGCAGGTGTCTTGAGTACTGTGCTTCTTCCGTAAACATTAAATGTCTCTGTCACAATAACTAACAGTCTTGTTGAAATTTATAATATAAAATTGGTCAATAATAAAAAGAAATATCAACAAAAGCGTCATAGCATAAGTGTTTTAATCTGTCTGTATTCAGAAGGCAAGATGAAATGGGGGGAGGAAGATATATGCTGCTTTTAGACATATACACATATGTAATGAAATAATATTTTTTAGAATGTAATTAGCAATCTTCAGAACAGCGGGTGGCTTCTGAGATAGAAATGAGTGATCCACAGAATTAGAAAACCTATGCAGGAGACTTCATAATTATTTGTAGTCTTTTATTCTTGAAAAACATCTGGAGTACAGCATAATGTCAATATTTGTTCTAAGTTTATACTGGATACATAGTAATAACCAACACTATTTTTATTGTTTTATATGTATTTGAAATAGTTTAAAATAATTTTTCATAATATATATGGCTAGAATCATTTTACATGGTATTCAACAAATTATTCTAAGCCATGGTTTAAAACAATACATTTATCTCACAGTTTGCATGGGTAGGAGTAAAGACATAGTTTAGATGGCTAATCGGATTTTCATAAGGCGTCATTCATGAGTTGGCCAGGGATAGCATTACATCTGAGGCTCACAGCCCTTTTCCAAAAATCCCTAGATGACTGGCAGAATCCATTCCCTGCATCTGTTGGATTCACAGTGGCTTGATTCTTCAAGGTCAGCAAATGAATCTCTAATATGCTGGCTGTATGTAAGGTGGCATAGTCATCCTTGCCATTTAGTGCATCCTCATCAAAGTGGGAACTATCTCATTGCAAGAGCTTCCCACAATTAATAGGAGAGGAGGATTATTCCAACAGACTGGAATCTTGGGAGTCATGATAGAATTCCAACTACTACAGTGTCTTAAAATTCTCATGATATAGAAGAAGATAGACATAAGGACAAAGACTTAAATGGGATGTGAACTACATTGGATCTAAGTCTCTGTTTGTGTCCCCCTAAGAGCTGACCCAGACTGAAATTGTTTGGGCTTATATATGAAAGGTTCATGTGTTGAAGGCTTGTCCTGAAATATAGCTTGTCACAAACTCTTCATTTTCTTTCCTTCCTGGTCTCCATGAAGCAAGCCGTCTCCTCTGCTGTAATTTCTCATTTTCATAGTATTCTGCCTCAGTTCTGGCCCAAAGCAACTGAATTATCTGATCAACTGAAGCTTCTGGAACTGCAAAATAAGTCAATCACACCTCCTTCACATCAACACACTCAACTGCTTTGTCACTATAACCAAAGTTGACTAATATAGAAACATTAGGCGCAGTTTGTTAGAAAGATTCCAAGAAACATAAGTGAGTTGGATATTGGAGAAAGGCCAGAGTAAACGGTGCCATCATGAGCAGGTTACCATTGTGGGCATGAAGCCTAAGTCCCTCTGAGAACCATATGGAAATAGGTTCATATTTATGCCAATGATGGATGAAATGCTGAAGTATTTTACCCATCTCTGCCCACTACTAGATGAGGGTTTTTTTTTTTTTCCTACTCTTCCTGTCTGTCACTGTACATTCAAGTTTCTGTGGCACCAAATAAATCCCTCAGAAAGTGAAGCAGAAAGATGTAAATTCTTAAGATGGTACATGCCCAGCATGATACAGCTGCAGGTAGATCAAAGCAGCTGTGGGGGGTGGGACACATTTAGATTCTGACATAGACATAGTGGCATAGGCATCATCCTAGCATTCAGGAAGAAGAGACAGAGGCCAAGGGGTTGACACAAGTTTGAGGCTAGCCAGGGCTTTATAGTGAGGACCTGTCTTAAAACTCCAAAGGGGAAAAAAAGGTTTCTATGTCAAACAGAAAACTCGTTAAATTTATTTAAAAGAATGTTCCCATGTATTAGTTGGCTTACTTACCAAGACAAAGTGCTGTGACAAACTCCCTCATCTCAATGACTTAGTAAAATAAAATGTTATTTCTCATAAAAATTAGGATGGTCGGTTTGAAACGTGGGTAGTATGAAGACAGTTTGAGACTCAATTACAAGAAGCTTTAATATAAGCTTATAATAATTAAGATTAATAAAGATAAGGTTTCTAAAGATACCTTGTCTGCGGAAGCAAATAACTGAGTTATGAATCAGTTATTGGTGTTCATGGAGCAGATATGGAAAGCTATATTATTACATCAAAGTAGGGAATATAATAGTGTAGACTAATTGCATGCCCGTTAGAAAAAGAAAACAGATTGATTCAGCAGCTAGAGATCTCTGCCATGGAGGTTGGAAAGCAACTTAACCTGCAATATTCAGGAAAAAAAATTAAAGCATAGATGACCCTTAGGCTAAATATTGGAGGGAGGTATTATAGTTGGCTTTATGTCAACTTGACTCTACTAAGGAGTGTCCACATATTTGGTCAAATCCTATCCTGTGTGCCATAGGTGTGTTTCTAAATGAGATTAAGGTTTAAAATAGCAGCCTGAATGAAGCAACCTGTTCTTCCGAACATGGGAGACCTCGTCCATTTCTCTGAAGGCCTGAATGGAATAAAGAAGCAGAACAAAGAGAATTCACTCTCTCTGCTTGTCTTCAAGTTGGGGTATCAGTTTCCTACCTCAAGCTTGACTCAGACTAAAACTTAAACCTTTTCTCCTCTTTGGCCCTCAGATTCCAGCTGGAATTATACCACCTGCAACTTGCTGGTTGCAGATCACAGAGTTTCTCAGCCTCCTTAACTCTGCTAGTCAATTCCTTATAGCAAATAAATATCTCTATCTATAGATACCAATCTGTAGTCAGAAATTCCTTTGATTTTCTTTCTGTGGGAACCCCAGACTGACAGAGAAGGTGAAAATGGGTCTTTGTACTTAAAAGGGAATAAAAATATCCCAGGCAGAGCAGAGAATATGTACAGGGAAGCAGGTGCTGAGAACTCAGGCAGGTTCCCAAGGACTCCAGTTTTGACAGAGCTGAGGAGGATGTAAGCAATGGAGGGAAGAAGCTGTGAGGTGGGCATGACTCTCAACTGCCGCCTGCCTCCACACATAACAAAATGAAGGACTACAGGATTTTAAACAAAACTATGAAATAAAACCAAGGGGTTAATATTGCTTTGACAACTACAAGAAAGATGTGTTGTAAGAGCCAAGAATTCTGTTAAATGTTGTTAAATATCAACTGTCTTGAGTTCTGTGACATTTACAAGGGAAGATGATGCACTTAGTCAAAAGTTCATGGGTTTAAAGTCAGGTAGACAAGTTTAATGCTACCTTGGAAGTCTGATATGGGAATTAAATGGTTTGTATAAAATTCCTAGCACAATGTATGACCAATAGCATGCACTCAAGGAGGAAACAAAAAGTTCCTTTCCATTCTGGACAACAAAAGAGACAGCAGGATTTTATATGAGAACAAGAGAAAAAATGAGTTGGATGAAGCTCTGACTTTTAAACACTGATAATACTCAGACCCTGTGTGAATAATCATGCCCTGAAAGCAGAAGAGCTGTGACACCAAGGTCAACAAACTGAAGCTGAGTAATCCTAGCCTAGGCACTTGCTAGAATATACTGATCTGACAAATGGGCAATACAATCTTTAAAGAAGAAATACTGCATTCCAAGGTGGAAATTTTATAACAATCCTAATAAAGCACAAGCAAAACGTCTTGAAATTATTTGACTCTACACTAACTGACCACTTATGTTCTTAATGCTGTTCACTGTTTAGTGAAATGTTTGTCTCTTAATCATTTGTATTTCCCAATGAGATACATACTATTCATGCCCTGTGGTTCCCCCACAGGAAAGAGCTTATTCTGAATATTTAATTTCTTAATATATTTAGTAAAAAATAATTTTAGGCATGACAGAGTGAAAGCATGAACTAAATTCCCCACAGTGAAACTCTGAAAAAGAAAAACATTTTTTAATTAAAGACCCAAATAAATAGTAATTATTTGGGTTTTATAGTAGTTGTTTTTAGGGATTAGCATACAAAGTAATAAATAGGTTTCATTATGGGGTGTGTGTGTGTGTGTGTGTGTGTGTGTGTGTGTGATTATATTTTGTTATTCATCATTATCCTCCCTCCTCCACGTCCCTCCTCCATGAATTTTTTTTTAACACTGAATTAAGGGTTGGAGAAATAGCTGAGCAGTTAAGGGCACTTACTGCTCTTTCAGAGGACCAGAATTCAGCTCCTAACACCCACGTCAGATGGCTCACAACCACCTAAAACTCCAGTTCCAGGAGATATGACACTCTCTTCTAGACAGAGACACATAAACATACTGATATATTCATAAATTAAATAAAACAAATCTTTTAAAATCTATACATTTAGAAGGCTAAATCAAAATTTTCAAATGAATAGCGCATCTTTTGCAAGGTTAAGAATCTAGATCATGTCTGTGTGTCTGTCATGCCACACATCCTTACCTATGCCGCCATCGCTTGCAAATATCCCTTAAAGATTTATGTGATAAGGCTTGGCTGCCACCCTCTAATATTATTGGGGGGTGATAGAATCTCCCACATGTAGTAGGAGGACTTAGGGTAATGGGTGCTCCTATAAAGGGGTATTGGTACATGGCCCCTTCCTGTCTCTCTGTTTCCCAACTATCCTGAGATGAGCAACTTGGCTCTATCATATACTCCTCTGCTATGTACCATGAGGTACTGGGCCACCACCAGCCTGAAAGATGGTGGGGCCAGTGACCATGGACTGAACCCTCTGAAAAGAGTAGGCCTCCCAGGGATATCAACCAAACACAGCATAACAAGCTAAAATAAGACTAGGCACATACCATTACATCAAGGCTGGATGAGGCAATCCAGTAGGAGGAAAGGGGTCCCACAAGTAGATGAAAGAGTCAGAGACAGTCCCAGCTCCCACTGTTAGGAATCCCATAAGAACATCAAGCTACTCAGGCATAATATAATGCAAAGGACCTAGGTCAGACCCTCACAAGCTCCCTTCTCTGCGAGCCCCATCAGTCCCCGTCAGTTGATTCTGTGAGCCCTGTTCTAGTGGTGTTCCTGACCTCTCTGTTTCCTCTGAACTTTCTTTCCCCTCCTATGCATGTCCCCCGAGCTCCACAGTGACATACAACATCCCATAAGCTACCCTCTCTTCTGTGACTGGTTGTTGCCAGGACTGCTCTTATGAAGATAACTACAGTTGTTGTACTTAACGATACAGTCATTATATCCAATCTAGCTGACAGCATTTCACAGCCCTTCACCCTGTCCTTCAGCTCTTACCACAGGGTATAACGTTTCCAACCTCTGACTCCTGTTTCCTAGCCACCGTGAAGTCAGTTGCTCTCTCTACCCCATATTCTTCTGCCTTACCTCAGGCCCAAATGTAACAAATTCATCAGACTGGGGATGGAAACCCTTGAAACTGTGAGTCAAACTAAGTCATCTCTCTTTAGGTTGATATTTCCAGTTGTGTTGTTGGTTGTCACAGTAGTAAAAAGCTGTCTAATTTTGTGGTTAACTTGTTGAAGTAAAGGTATTATCCTTGCTGTGCAATAGGCTCCCAGGCCTTAAAACAATTGATGCCACACAAGGCACCATTCTGACCTAAGAGCACAGCATGTAGACCCCCCAACACCTGCTAAAACAAGAACAGAGACATAATTTACCATATTCCATAGTCCTGGGAAAGTCTCTAAATGTACTAACCTTGCTTTACAGTTTCTGTCGTTCTGTTTATTCTAACTGCCCTTGCTAACTGAAGCATGACATCCAGAATACAGTTTTTGTGTATAAAAGGCAAAAAATGGTGAGGCTCAGAGCTACACGATTTGGGCAAGCTCCCCATGTAGCCCACCAGCCAGTGAATAAGGACCTTCTATTGACCTTAAGATTCCAAGTGTTCTCTGAAGGAGTTATTCAAGGAGCATGGCTTGGAACAGTTAAGGGCTGTAAGCTCTACAACACCTCAATGTGAAGGTGTACATATGAGCCCTTCCTCATTAAGACTAAATTCTCAGGAATGTCTCCTTGTTGTACTGACTCTATTTTAAAGACTATCTCCTCTTTGAAGTTCATGTTTTAAAGATTAACCATACATTAAAAATGTACACTCCCTCGTCCCAAGTTACAGGAAAAGGTCATACCAGAAAGGATGCTTAAGAGAAATCAAAAACCAGGCACCCATTATTATATCAGCACAAAACTTTCTTGTTTAAAACCACTGGACTCTTTGTAACATATCTGAATGAGGTAAAATATATACAGTACACATTCTAAAGGAGTCTATTTTTTTAAAAGAAGCAGTAAATGACCAAGGCACCCACCTGTCTGGAGCTCACAAACCTCCCTATATATCTTCCCCTAAAACAGCATATAAATTAATGTTTCGGGAGGCAAAGGGAAAGATGGTCACTGAAAGCAATGGCCCATCTTTAGTAATACATTCAGGTTTCTTGCTGCTAATGAAGGTTTTTATTTCTGTTGCTATCTCTGGATTCATTTGCTCCACCTGCTGGTGGCAGAATGCAGCTTTGCATGGTCACCACAGGACAGGGTTGATGGACAGTAGAGAGCTCTGTCTCCTTATGGACAGGGACTCTGATTTAATACTTAACATTTTTTTTCTGAACAAATATGTCAAGTGTGGATAAATGTCACTAAAATGTTCATTTCAAACTACAGTCTATATGATATGTGACGGGAAAGGAGCTAACACAGAAATAAAACTGAAAGAGTAGAGAACATATGATGGTTGACTTAAACTTGATTCTATAATCTTCTTAACTACCTCAGGGCCTGTTTGCATGGATTCCAACCCTAGTCTCACATTGCCTGTGCAACACAGCTTTCTGGAACCATGAATCAATATTCCATGACACTCCTCAATATTGCATCTTTTAGACCTGCAAAACCAGTGCCATGTGCACAATGCTGTCAAGTTCTGCTACATGTTCCCAATGGAGCCTGGCCTGCTTGTGTTACAGTTACATCTATGTGCCTTCCTGGCTGTGATGAATCAGCTTGCTTCCATCTTTGACTTGAAAGCCATCTTATAACATAGACAAACTAGTCTCATTCCTATGTGTGATTAAATCTGTTTCTCAAAGATTGGGCTATGCCCCACCTGTAACCTTAACTACAAATGGTTCTTTTACTGACTGTTCCAGGAAACAGCAAACATGTCTTTGTTTCAAAAAGTTGTTATGACCACCTTACAACTGTGCCTTCATTTCAGGAGGTTGTTATGATCATCTTGCAAGCATACCTTTGTTTCAAAGGTTATTATGACCACCTGTTGTTATGACCACTTATGTTCTGCTTCTGCAACACTGCCTATTGTCCTGTCCAATCCCCCATTTGGAAATCTGCTACCCATGAGCTATAAAAATCTTTATCTTGCCTATGTCCACTGTTGACCTCTTGAACCCAGCCTTAGGGAAAGGCAGCCTGTGTACACAAAATTTTTTTAAAGCTTATTTTAATTAATTGCTTGCTTAATTAATTTGGCTGTGATAATTTGGGTTTGTGGTCTTTCTCCTCACTTCTGTAGGATTAACTGCAGACCCAGAGGAAATGCTTCCCTAAGTGTTTGTTTTTCAGCAGGAAACTCCTTCAATGACGTTCTCAGTTCAGACTTTCAAACACATTTGCATTGTCTTAGGTTAGAGTCTTTGATGGGAAGATCTGGCTCTTGGGGATTGTTCCCTATTGTCCCAAGGCAGAGCTGGAGGTCTCTCTCTACAATTATAGCCTCTTTTTCAACACCTACCTTGCTTACAACTTTAAATTTTATTGTGCTCTTTTTCTTACCAATCTGCACACTTCTTATATCATTCTGCCCAACTTATTGCTCTTTTTCACTATAGACATAGATAGGTACAGTAAGCAGTACCCATGCTACAGCCTGAATTCATTTCGGTCTTGAATTTCCTCTACTTAAAAAAATTTAGTCTGAGAGCTATCTGTGCCCCCCATGGGCTGCAACACTTGGGAGAGCAGGCCCTGCACCTAGCCTGGGCAGCACAATAGAGCCAACCCTGTTAATGGAGGTGTGGGTGAGCCAGCCTCAAAGTTGTGAGCATGGGAGAGTTGTCCTTGTTTCTAATCTGTCTTGTGGTGGCATGGGGGTGGGGGGAGATGCCCCCCCACCATGCATCAAAGCCTGAGGCAGGTGAGGGAGAGCTGGCCCTGAAGTCACAAGAACAGGAAAGCAGGCCCTGCACCTTGCTTGGCAATACAACAGAACCAACCCTGTTGGGGAAGGAGTGGGTGAGCAAGAGAGAACTGTCCCCATTACTTATCTGTCTTGTGGCAGCATTTCCCGCACCCATCAACACCTGAAGAAGACAAGAGAGCTGGCCCTGTGGTCAAAAGAGCAGGAGAACCTTCTATGTCCCCCACTGGCAATAACACTTGGGAAAGCAGACCCTGCACCTTGCCAGGACAGCACAATAGAGCCAACTCTGTTAGCAGAGGTGTGGGTGAGCCAGCCCCAAAGTTATGAGTATAGGAGAGCTGTCCCCATTTCTCATCTGCCTTGTGGTGGCATGGGCAGTAGAAAGATGCCCTCCCTCCCACCCCAACCCACCCACCCACCCCCATCAAAGCCTGAGGCAGGTGAGAAAGCTGACCCTGAGGTCACAAGAGTTAGAGAGCTGTCCCTGCCCCCCACAGGCTGTAACACTCGGGAGAGCAGGCTCTGCACCTTGCCTGGCAATACAGTACTGTAGAGCTGGCCCTGATAGTGTAGGTGGGGAGACCTGACCCTGAGGGATTAAAAGTAGGAGAACCGGCCCCACCCCTCGCTCACTGTTGCAAGGGTAAATTAGCTGGGGAAATGTTAAACAGCTCCCCTGGTGGTGAGGAGAGGGGAGATCTGGTGGGCTGACAAACCCAGCAGCTGCCCAGGCCCAGAACCAGGGTTATGACTTGGCCCACCCCAACATCCACCCCATCTATGATCTGCTGGAGCATGTGAAGGAGCCTGACCTGCAAACTCAAAGCTCCAGGATCTCCATAACACAAGGCAGCAACAGGATATCCAGGAGGAGCCCTAGTGAAGGCCCCGCATCAAAGGTGTAGTAGAAACCAGAGGCCTCGAACTAGACCAATGACTCTTTGCAATGAATTCCTTTAAGTAAGGCTATGTGGATAAAAGGGTTTGCTGCTGGCTCACTGTGTCACACTGCAGCTTCCATGATGAGATTTTTTAATTTTTTTTCCCTTTTTTTTCTTTTTTTCTCTTAAATTTTGTTTTATTTGGGGGAGGAGAGTTACGGGGCAGAGGGCAGATGTGAAGGGACAGGAAAATGAATGGGATTAAGAAGCATGATGTGAAAGACACGTTGAATAAATAAAAAAGTAAGTCTGTTACCTTTAAATTCAATCTCACTCAAGTTATCGGTACATAGGCAGATGTAACCAAATTCTCCCACACAATATCATATGAATGGCCTCTAGAGCAGTTCCTAATAAAAAGTCTTTGTTCCCACACTGAAACGTAATAAACTGCGTCTCCAGGATCTCCATTTCTCTCAACATTCTTGTCTTCTGAGCTTCCACTAGAATGGTCCATTAATCTCCACTTAACAACAGTTTGAGGGTTTTTCTAGCTTGAAATTTCAAACTGTTCCGCATTCCTCCAGCAAACTAGTTTTCAAAGGCCTAAAACTACAGTCAGATTTAGGACAGCAACAACCCTACTCCTACTATATTTCTCCTTTAGTTACTTGAGTCATTCCTGTGACAAAATAGAATGGTGGCAGAGTCACAGTATCAGAGTCTAAGACTGTGTCCACAGTCGGGAAGCAGAAAGCAACGAACATTAGTTCTCAGCTAGCATCTCCTTTTTAGTCAATCCAAAACACCAGCCCATGGAATAGTACTGCCTACCTATAGCACAGATCTTTCCACCTCAATTAATCTCATCTCAATAATTCCTCGAAGGCATGCCCAGAGGCTAACTTAATCTCTACAATTCCTCACAGGCTTGCCCAGAGGCTAACTTAATCTAGATAATCCCTCGCAGGCTTGCCCAGAGGCGCTATCATCATTGTGGTCACTAGGGGTGGGCTTTGAGGTTCAAAAAACCTTGTACCATTCACAGTGTGCCTTCTGCCCCTGCTTACAGAACAAGACGTGGGCTCTCAGCTGTTTCTGCTGCTATGTCTTTATTCCACCATCAAGGACTCTAACCCTCTGAAACTGTAAATCCAATTAAACACTTTCTTTTATAAGTTGCCTTGCCATGGTGTTTCGTCACAACATTAGAAAAGTAATAAGACAGTCTCTAAAACTGCCTAAGTCAATACTCTACATTAAATATATACAGAGATAAACATGAATATGGATAGTTCCTATTGACTTTGTTTCTCTAGAGAACTCTCTTCCACTGCTTAAAACATATAAAGTTTCAACCCTATAAGATGAACTAATTATAAATATCTGCTGCAAAATACTGTACTTATAGTTGATGTTGTGTGCCTTTAGCCACAATAAAAAAGAGATTAAATTTATTGTAGTAAATGAAGTCACAATACTTCAAACAATGGTAGGGTCGCTGAAATAAGTATGCAAACTCTTAACACTCTTGAAAATGACATTTATTTGAATATAGAAGTTCTAAGGTTTTTAAGTTCTTTGATTACTTTGTTGTAATCTGAAATAAATTGTATTTTGCTATATATTAATTTCCCCACTAGAAAGTAAGGAGCTTTGCATAGAAATTAAAGTTTTATTAAGATTTGTTTTTTTTTTTAAGATGGATATCAACTACTAAATTAAAGGAAGTGGATTTGAAAGTGTGCTGCTGCTATTCTCTATGGAGCTGAGAGTGCTGGGTCCAGTGTAAATATCGTCAGAATTGCAGTTTTAATATTCAGAGTTATCACCAGAGTCACAAATACAACAGAAGCTATTACGTCTATGAAACCTTGAAAGTGTGACCTGGGAGTCTTTCCAGCATAATATGAATTACTAGAAATGAAATGAGTTACAAATATGTCCCCAGCCTAAGGTTGGAAGGCTCATGAATTACTACACCTAAGAACCCCCAAAGCCCTAGCCTAGATATTATTGTAAACCTCATCTACTTTCTTGTTATGCACAGAACTATTTATAATATCAAATAATGTATTGGGGATTTTTCCCTTGTAATTCCAGTATTCATAATAGTTCTAATTTGTTTCTCAAACTACCCTTGAGAAAAAACACACATTAACAAGATCATAAGAAAGTCACTGAAGAATTGTTGCTGAGGCACATCAAAGAAATTCAGCCTAGATTGAGGATTTATTAGTATATGAGCCAATGAAATAGGCAACTGGGTGGTTCCCCCCACCTTGGGTTAGATGTTGTATATCAATCTGGCTTCTCTAATACTTCCCAGGTAAACTGGTAAAGTCAATCCTTTTTTACTTTTTTCAATGTCTGTTGTTTAGTTTGGAAACAAATGTATGTTCTACCTAAAAAGAAAAGCTGGATTTCTGTTGTAAATATTTTTACCACATTCTAAGTTTTGTTTATTTTTTCTTACCTTAGTCTACATTTTACTTACTTTTGTGCTTGTGGATCTTCTCTCTTTCCTCTTTATCAGGGAGGAGAAAATGATCTGTCTCTCAAACGCTTTTGATGCAAGAGCCCTTACTAAAGAAAAATAGGCTCATGGTTTTTTATCATTAGCACATTACATGCCATGACAATTTATCCTTACAGTTTTAGAAATTAGTAGCCTGAGTTTCAGAAGATTTCATCAAAAAAAAATAAGACTGCAAATCTGAAATTTGATTTTGAATAGTGTTAGTTTTAGAAATGACATGACAATGTGAAGAAAATTTTTAAGCTCATCAACCATTTGTTTTGTCAGCAACCTTTAGAGTCGTGCACCAAATCATTTTCTCAGATCAGCTACAGCCCATCTCGTGTTCCATTTCTGTTCATTGTTGTTGCACATGGAATGTGTCACCAGAGCATAACTAATTGTTCTCACTCTCTCTCCTCCAGTTTATGTGTTATTATGATGAAAGGGTGGTAGAAAAATGAAGGGGAGGAGAACTGGAGGGTGTTAAAATATCAAATTCTAAGAACACACAGTGGTGAAGTTAATGTTTCCTATTTGACTTCAATAACAGATTAATTATTGGAATAAGATTTGCCTGATGGGAGGGGAAAAAAAAAGATTTGCCACATTACTATAGTTGATATTCCAAAGGGAATATCAACTATAACTCAGGGGAAAACCCAAAAGCAACTATTCTCTCCTAGTTAAAAAGCTTCCTAATAATCAGGAAGCATCTGGTAAAAATGATTCTCACCTCAGCAAAGTCTAATAATTGACTTACTCCTTCCATCTGTCAATAATCCATCAATCAACAGTCACTGGTGCTCTTTACAATGGACCAGTCCTGTTCCCGATGCTGGAGCAGAGCTGAGAACAATACACACAACCCCGACCTCTAGGAAATATGCTTCTAGTTTGAAGGGGGAAGTAGTAAATAAATAGACAAATAACTCGGTGCCGGACATCAACTGTTTTCAGATAGGAGAGCTTTTTCTTTTAGGAAGAAGAAAGGCTTTTGTTCCATTTTTTCTTCCTTTAGTTTTGTTTTAAGGCCAGACATTATTATGCAGCCCCAGGCTGATACCAAACTTGTGGTCTTTCTATTTTTGCCTCCTCAGTACTGAAAGGATAGGTGTGTATCATCACATCCAGCTCAGAAAAGCTTTTCTGAAGAGCTGATATTTGTTTGAGGATCTAGGTTTAGAAAAAGGAGGAGGAGGAGGAGGAGGAGGAGGAGGAGGAGGAGGAGGAGGAGAAGAAGAAGAAGAAGAAGAAGAAGAAGAAGAAGAAGAAGAAGAAGAAGAAGAAGAGAGTCATAAAAATATGTGAGGAGGAACATCCCAAGAAATAGGGAAAACAAACACAAAGGTGTTGAGGTCAACAGACATCAAGGACAGGGAGTCGATGAAGAGCGGCAAAAACAAAAAGTGCAGTCCAACACGCTGGCCAAAGCAAAATCCCCAAAACCCTACAAATCCTACCAACTATAAAAACTATGATTCAACTACTAAGGTAAGAAAGAAGTAGGTTTGGAAGGATTCCTACTTGAAGTATAAATCAGCTGTTTGAACCTCAGGTGGAGCTGCAAGTTTGTTAAGTGGATCTCAAACTTTTAAAACAGGCTGGAGAGGTAAGTTAGAGATGCTGTTAATAGAAATAAGAGCCTAGGGCTGGATAAGATGACCTAATGAATGAAACCAGAGAGACGAGGAGAGCTGAAAACTATGAAGAGGAAATGAAGGCCAGGAAGGCAGAGAGCCTGAGAATACAGGTAAGTGTGTGCCTTAGTTTTGTGTCCAATTGACACAACATAGAGTCACCTGGAAAGGGAATCTCCATCAGACTGGTCTGTAGGCATGTCTGGGAGGCAGTCTCTTGGTTAATGATGGATGTGGGAAGGGTCAGGCCACTGTGGGCAGTGCCACTCCTAGATAGGTGGTCCTGGGTTGTAAAAGAGAGCAAACTGAGCAAGCCATGGAGATCAAGTTAGGAAGCAGCCTTCCCCCATAGTTTCTGCTTCAGTTCCTATATCCTGGTTCCTACCTTGACCTCCCACCATGCCTTTCCTCAGTGATGGACTATAACCTGTACATCACCCTTTCTGGTTCCTACCTTGGCTTCCCACTCTGGCTTTCCTCGGTGATGGACCATAACCTGTACGTCACCCTTTCCTCTCCCAACTTGCTCTGGGTTATGGTGTTTATGAAGCAATAGGCAGGAAGTAGGAAAGTGAGGCGAGTGCGGAAGGGAATCAGATCTGGAGTCAAAGGCGGAGGCCATGTGACACATGGGTACTGATGGCCCAGGAATGCTGATAAAGTCAGGCCACACAAGGATGGAGACCTGACAACACTCTTCAGCATCTGGAAAGCTACCAATGGCCTTAACAGGACTGGTGTGGGAGTGGTGGGGGAAAGGCAAGTACTACTGGAGACGTTTAAGTGAAAGCTGAGGTGGGAAGTAGAGACGATTTATGGAGACAGCACCTCTGGAAAGAGGTAAAGGGAGAAAACAGTGGGGCATGCCTGTAACTCCAGTACCTGGCAAGATAAGACCAGAGGAGATGAGTTTGAGACCAGATGTATACCCTGTCTCAAAAGTTAAAACAGAGGGAATCAAATGGATTAAGACCAAAAGGGTAAGTCAGGAGAGACGGCTCAGTACTTGCTGCTCTTGCAGAGGACCTAGGTTTGATTTCCAGCACCACATGGTGGTTCACAACCACCTTTAACTCTGGTTCCCAGGGATCAAGTGCCGCCCTCTACTGGCTGCCATAGGCACCAGGCAATGAGGGAGTGCACATACATGCAGGCAGAACACCTACACACAGAAGATACATTTCTCTTAATTTAAAGATAAAAGATAATTTTCACTTTAAATATAAAAGATAAAGGGTGTAAACCAAATTAAGAGTACTGAGAGAGGATGTGAAGTCAGGGAGGATTATTTTAAAGATGGAAACTGTGCTGGTATGTGGTCAGCAATTGTCTGGTAGGGATAAGCAAATCGTTAGTGCAGAATGCTAGGTTCAAAGTCTTTGAAGAGAATGCTCCAGAGCCTAAGACAGGAAGATCATCACAAGTTTGAGCCAGCCTGAGCTACATAGAGACCTTGTCTCAAAAAAAAAAAAAAAAAGAAAAAGAAAAAAAGAATTGAAAGGATGGGATGCTACCGGAAGGTGGCGGTGTTGGCTCCTGTTAAGAATCAACTCTTTCTGCAAGTGGTAAGGCAAGGGATACAGTTACAGATTGGGTGTGGGGGTAGAATTTGCTAGTACCACAAAATAAAAAGCTACAAATGAAAAATTGACTAATTTTTCTGAGAGCTGCAGAATGTATCAGTACTTGTCTGTAATTAGTAGTTAAGTAGATCCACTAGTTTCATAGAAATCAAATCAATTGGCACAATATTCCATGCCAATTGGCTGTCTCTGCTTCACATCCACAGACAACATCCCAGGTAAGAGAGGTCCTCTCCGTAATACAAACCAGAAGACTTGGTATAAAGTAGATTAGTGATCCCCCGTCCCTGTCAGGTTTCACATCCCTCCACGTTGGATGAAGATAACACATCCTCAGCCATTCTCATCCTCAGTCAAAGGAAGACTTCTTTTTACCACCACTACAGTAGGAATGTCATCTTCAAATTAAATGGGGTTTAGAAACAGGTGTAGGTTCTATGCCCATATTCAGATTGGCATGCAGGGGATGGGAGGAGAAAACAGGATAGGAAGGAGTGGAGAGCTGGGGAGAGAGTGGCTGTTAAGTATGAAGGAGAATGTCAAGTGGTAACCTTGCCATCAAACTTGCTCAGCCAGAGGCCCTCCTTGTCAAAAGAGGTGAGCCAATGAACTCTCCAGCCAGTTAACAGATGTGCCTCCATATCTAGTTCCTTTTTACCCCTTCCCAGACACTGTCCCCCAGATCTACACCATGAAGTTGCACAGAAGCAGCCATTCCCTGGAAACAATAGTCCTAAGTCCTATTCAGTATCAAGTATCAAACTTGCCCCATATTGATCAAAATCATGTGATCTGAGCTGCTGGTTCCTCCCAGATGCTGTTAGCTATTGAGAGCTGCTGGTAGCAAAAGTCCATGGAGTATACAGCAGTGACAACTAGAGTTCAGAAGGTCAACCTATCAGAACTAAGAGTTCTGTGAGAGGAAACCATCACGCAAGGCATTATAGAATTACTGCCTTTTGAATGAACTGGCTGCCTCTTGTTATAAACTTCTTACGCAATAGCAGCTGCGATTCTCCCCATTTACCACGCATCTCCATGTTATGTGTACATGTAATCTCATGACTGCATCTCAATCTTATGGGCACAACTTTCCCTATACATCTGGGGTAATTGGATAACTGTCCCTAGCTGTGTTTATTTTTCATTAACATATATCTGGCCAGGGTCATTTTCCAGACAAAAGTATTTCAGCAAAGATACCTTTTTTCCAAGGACAAAACTGCACATAGATAAACATTAGCTCATCTCACCCACAGATAGAGAAAAGAACCACTAACAATTAAATCCTCAACCCCTTACCTTCACCCCGGGTTACTTACACAAGACCCTAATTTAAGAGGTTTACTGCTCACATTCCTGGGATGATGTTTTAGCCATTTGCTAGTTGCTGAGTTAAGGCAGTTACTTCCCACTGACCCAAGGAGATTGCCTACAAGGTCAGGCAGGTGACAGGTGCCAAGCTTCTTTCTTGTGCAAATTAAGTTTTAATTCCTCCTCAGCCAGGTGCTATTCCTAGATTTTCTCCTCAGCAACCAATCTGAGCCAAGGTGCTTTTACTGACCAAATGCTTCATGCTCTGATGTAGGTTGCTTAGCCACCTAGCATATGTCCCCCTCCCTAATCAGAAAGCAGCTGCAGCTGGGACGAGCGGGAAAAGTGGCGCCAAAGACAGTTGACTTTCTTGTGACTTACTGACCCCTAACATTTTACCTAGCCATTTCTAGATTATAGTTTGAGCACATAAATTCCCTAATTGATCTTAGCCTTTAGTTGACCCTACCAGAGAACTCTCTTTTAGTCACTCCCCTTTTGGGTTGTAATTGGAAGCTGACAGTTATTGCTTTATGTGTGGGTCCTTATCACCTCTCTCTGCGTCCCTGAAAGCTTCAAGCCTTGCATTGCTTCACCAAAGAACTACTGTGTGGGTATATACACTGGTTCTCTGAGAGCACCGGGAGAATTGATTGAGAAGAACAAAGATGAGGACGGAGATGGAAAGAACTAGGTAGAAGGATGAGAGAATAGCAGAAGGGACTGAGAGCAGGAGGGACTGAGAGCAGGAGGGACTGAGAGCAGGAGGGACTGAGAGGAGCTAAGTACGAGAACAGAAAAGAAACTGTGTAGATAGAATTTACTGAGAAGAATAAAGGAATAGACTAAAGAACTCAGTGTGCTTAGATTCATTGAACATCCCTCAGATTAGACTCCTCAGCTGGTTGTTAGACTCTTCCACGGACCCTGGGAGCAAACAGTATAGGCTGGACCTGATATTGTTTGTGTTAGTCAGCCCCCACTCCTAATTTACTTCTCCTTTCCCCACACCCACACTCCTACTTTTCTTGTATGTATCTACACAGAGAGAAGTGGGTTAGGTGGATTTTTTTTGAGACAGGGTCTCATGTAGCCTACCTAGCCAAGGCTAGCCTTGAACTTCTCCCATAACTGAGGCTGGCCTTTAATTCTTGATTCTCCTGCCTCTGCCTCCTGATTACTGTGATTGTTCCACCAGTCAGCCTTGGGAGATAAGTTTCTTTGAGACAGGGGCTTGCTATGTGCAACACAAGGTGGCCTCAAACTCTCCATCCTCCTGCCTCCACTTCCCTCAGTGCTGGGATTACATGCATGCACCATCATGCTTGGCTAGCCCACCCCACTTCTATCTGCATTCTTCTCCATTTAAAACTCATTTTCTCTTTCTTCTGTCCGATTTTCCACTGACAATGACTTTCCAATATCCCATAAGGAAGGTCTTTGATGATTAGTTCCCTACCCACACTTATGCTAACATTCTATTCACTCTCTTCCCTCTGCCACACAGAATAGATGTGGAATTACCTGAGTCTGTCTCATAGTCCTTTGCCTCTTGAAAATGCCATTTCTTCTTGTTACATCATTCCCTGGGTTTCCATACCTCAATGTCAAAGTCAAGTATCAAGTCGCCTGGAAGCCTATCACTGCACATCCAGCCTGTGGTTCTTATATATATTATCATCACCTGAAAGTTTTAAATAATATTGGGGCCCTTCCTCTGAGAGTCCAATTTTATTGGTCCTGTATAAAACAAGGGCATCAGGACTTTTAGCATCTTCCCAGATAATATTAATGTACAACCAAGATTGACAGCCCTAAATGCTATCAAAGCCCTTCTTCTGAGACCCATATCATGTACTTTAGTATCAAAACTTCTGGTCTTGCACATTTACTTTTCTGTGGACCACAATTTTGCTAGACTTTGCACCCCAGTGAGTACTTCAAAAAAAATAGAAGATTGTTCAACACATGGCTTTTTATGAAATGGGGAAAGAATCTTTTCTCTTTATACGTGTAAGTTGTTGTTTCTAATGAGATAAAACCAGAAGTGGTGTGGGAAAAAAGAAAAAAAATACAGTTAGATGTGTACATGTGTTCATATAATGCCAGGATGATGACATGATGTTTGAAGCCAGGAATGATTCAAAATGACTCCTGAGACCTGCACACAGGACAAACACACACACACACACACACACACACACACACACACACACACACACACCACTGGGCAAATCTTTTACAAAAGTAACAAAATGTGGAACTTGTCACGCCTTCTCCCCAGTGTTCTGAAGGTGTCAACATCAATGAAGTTTTTCTGAAGCCGCCCTGGTTCCCGCTGCTTCCTAACTCTGCTGATCTGGTGATGTGTCAGCACTTTCCGACTTTACTCTCTCTCTGTCTGATCCCAAACCCGTTGTTTAAATAGTGGACTGTCCTTGGCTGTGCTTTACTATTGGAATGCCCATAGTTCTGTTAGTGGGCCTCTATCTTCCTTCTTACTCATTCGAAAGCAACCCTGAGATAAAAATGAGAAAAGCAAGTGCAATAAAATAAGAGAGGGAAGACACTGCCCACCCGAGAGTCCAGAAAGGCTGTGTGTGTGCCCCGAATCATTCTACTAGTACCTCCCACAATTCTGGTTATTTATCCTTAGGTAAATATTAACTATAAATTTGTGGTCAGATTAGAAGGAATATAAGTTGACTTTTGCAATTACATAAAATCTGAATTTTAGGTTCAACTGGGCATATGTTATAAGATTCCATTTTCATTAAATGTATAATGGTACTCATGGCAAAGAATCAAAGCATTTCATGTACAAATCACTTTTGAGTTAGAGGAAAGAAGGGGAAAATTAAGAAAACCTGGCCTAGTGCTGAATGTGCAATACCCAAAGCTGACAATAATAATTCTCTGAGCTTCCAGAGAACTTCAGATTCAAACCACTGATTTCAAAGACTTCTTGAGATTCCTGATTTTTAAAAGTAAAGGTGTTTGGGAAAGTTGGCCATTTTGCAAATAATGCTATTTGTGTCAGGACTCCAGAAACTGGACTCATTTTGAAGCTAAACAAGAACGATCATTTTTCTCTATTTAGGTCAGAATTGATTTTCCCTCTTTTCTGTTTGAGTATAATGAGGTGTTGTCTCTGGTGGTGGTGGTGGTGGTGCTGCTGCTGCTGCTGCTTCTCTGGCTTGTGCAGAGAATGGATGAACACCAGTACTGGAATATGTCTGACAGTGGCTGACTCTTAGATAGGCAGTTTCCACATTCCACTTACAACTTTTTACAAAAGCAATTATTTCTGAATGGATGCTGATTTTAATGTCTGGAGTCACAGCCTGAAACAACAACAAACATTGACAGGAGCTGTTCCGATAATGTAACTGAAAGGAGGTCACTAGCACAGCAGGAAAGGCTGGAAGGTGTTTGTTATTGTCACTCTGTCTTCTGTTTGTCATGGGAATTTCCCCTAAAGTAATATGTTTAGCCAGTAATAGTTTATCAGATATCTTTTCAATCTTTGTTGTGTGCATGCATAGTTTATGCTGCATTTCATCTTTTGGTCTCTACATGCATATCTTCACAGATAAGTTCTAAAATATTTCTAAAAGTGGGTCACTTTGCATGTAGTATCTTATATTTTTTCCACTTAAAAATAAAACATCAGCATCTTTCTAGGGTGTTCAATTTGCTTCTACAAAGTCAGGAGTAGTGGTGGACACCTATAACCTCAGCCCTCAGAAGGCAGCAGCATAAGGATTACAGTTTGAAGGCCAGTCTGTGCTGCACAGTGAGTCTCTGTCAAAAAAAAAAAAGCAAAAAAAAATCCTACAAAATTTTAAATGCACTTTACATTTCTAAGTCACATACCGTGGTACATATTTATGGGGAACGGTGTGCTATTTCAATACCTGTGTATGATACATAATGATCTAATCAAGATAATTAGCTACCCATAACCTACAAGACATTCTTATAATAAAATTGTTCAAGATGTCCTAGAATAAACTTTTATTTGATCCTAGGCAAACTGTATCCACTGTCACAATTAGTTATGCAGCTAAAACAACTCAGCACACAATTACCCAAAAATACTTCCTTATTGCAATCTATTTTCATAGATTTATCCAATGTGCAATATGCTTGATACTAGGGGACAAAAATAAAGAAACTTTAAAAATAGAAATGAATATTTACTGAGTAGTAATATTTCTAGAATTGAAACTAGAATTATTTCATATGCTAGCTCATACATCCTCACAAGGTGATTATAAAGTAGATTTTACTAACCTCAAGATTAAAGAAAGTGACTGAAATAAAGACATTAAATAAGGTACTCAAAATAGTGTTAGGAAATATGAAATGAGAATTGGAACTCAGCCGTTCCCTATTAACAGGTTTTCTTTGGGGCCAACCAACCAGCTCCCAAATAATGACACAGAGACTTATTATTAGTTATGAATGCTCAGCCTATGCTTGTCCCACTAGATCTTATAACTTACTTTAACCTGTTTTTCTTCTACATTTTGCCTCAGGGCTTTTTGCCTTTCTTTCATTCTGTATGTCCTGGCTGGCTGGTGACTGCCTGGCTGGCTGGCCACAGGCGCCTTCCTCTCTTTCTCCCTCATTCCCTCCCCTTTCTTTCTCCCTCAAGCCTAGATTCCTCCTCCTATTCATTCTCTCTGTCCACCAACCTGCTGATTCCTCTACTGCCAAGCTACTGGCTGTTTAGCTTTTTATTAGACCTAAGCAGGTGCCTTAGGCCGGCAAAGCAACACATCTTTACCGGATTAAACAAATACAGCATAAACAAATGTAACACATCTTTACACCGTTAATGTAATATTCCACAACAGTTCCCTCTCTTCATCTCATATCTTTACAATACCGTAAACAATGTTCTTCATGAACTATTGGGATGTTTGCAGTGGCTTTTTGCTCACTGGAAAGACATGCACATGTGTGCATATGAAGGTACACTGACCAGAACAGTCTCCACAAGCGCTGCTTTACTTGGTAATTTCTCTGTTGAACAGTGAAATAATTTTCCCAATAAAGTCCATTTTTCAACTACATTAATATAAAGCAAAACAACTTTAATCAAAAATGTGAAATAATTTTACTGATGAAAATATAATAATGCTTTCTGGTAGGAAATCACTAAGAGCAACATTTGGCATCACAGAACATGCTGTCATTAGGAATTTGCATTATACGTTACTCTGGACAAGCAGTATTAGTCAATCTCATCCAAATATCAAACATAGGAACAATCCTCAAATCAATTAAATATAGCTGGCTCTAAAAAATAATTGCAATGCATTGCCAACTCAGAAAAAGATCCCAACATCACTGCAATTATGCCTGGAAGCATCCGGACAACTTACATTTCAATATGGCTAAAAGCCTGTTAATTTTTTTAACGTTTGCTTTATTATTACTTCAAGGGAACTTCATACATGGGTCTTGTATTCCCATCATTTCTACCCCACAGTCTCTCCCTTCCATCTCCTTCCCTGCCCACCCCCTTAATTTCATGACCTTTTCGATTATTATTCTTACACACACATATGTATGTATATACACAGACATATATGTATATATAAATAGATCCTGTTGAGTGTTGCTCATGTGTTTATGTGTTTAGGGATGACCACTGGGGCTAACCTATCATGTGGCCTCCTCTCTGGAAAAATCTGATCTTCCCTCTTTCAGCAGTCATTCATTGCTTGTAGCTCTTCATCTAGAGGTGGGGCCTTGTGAGATTTCCCACATCCATGTTGGGCGTCCACTGGTTTTATCATTGTGCAGATCTTGTTTAGGTGACCATATTGCAAATATTTCATCGTGTTGTATGACAAAACTTTTCCTGGGGAGGTGAAACACACTCATCTCCCCACTCGAGATAGGGAACCCACACCACTTCAATATGCGGATGACACCAAAGTCCAACTTGGTGACCCAGTGAGTTAATAAAAGATGTTGCTTACAGAAACAGAAATGACCATAAGACAATTGCATCACCGAGGTCCACCCTAGCCTGGGTGACAGTTCACAAAAGCTGGGAAACCCGGAGGATGCTGCATAGCCCACAGGCAGCTCCAGAGGTTGGAGAGTGTCCATTCCAAGCGCCTCGGTTGATCTAAATCTCTTCCAGGTAACTCTTCTTATCTCAGAGTCTTCTTAGCAGCTCAGCTGGTCTGAGTCTTCTTTGCAGCTGGACTCTGCTTCCTCTGGTAGGGAGGGGCCTAGTGAATCTAGTCGTTTTCAGGGAGTTCTTGCCGGCATTGTTGTTGTTATTGTTGTTGTTGTCATTGTTGTTGTTGTTGTTTACCTCCCTGCCTAAGAAGCTGCAGGATGGAATGTTTTCATCTCCAAGGAGACTGTTACACAACACAAGGATGCAGCTCCCTGCCTTGTGTAGAAGACATTATCTTAACAGGTGTACTGGTCCTCTGATACCTACTTTCCTGTGATGTAGAAGTTGTGTTGTAGACATATTGTGTTAACTAGTTTTTATGTCAACTTAACACAGGCTAGAATTATCTGAGAAGAGGGAACCACATTGAAAATACCTCCCCAAGATAGGCCTGTAGGCAATCTTGGTGGGTATTTTAATAATTAGAGATTGATTATGAGAGGGCCCATCCCATTGTGGGTAGCGCCATCCCTGGGCAAGCAAATTGAACAAGCCAGGAGGAGCAAGCCAGTAAGCAGCAATCCTCTATGGCTTCTGCATCAGTTCTAGCCCCGAGGTTCCTGCCTTTAGTTCCTCCCCTAAGTCCCCTGGATGGTGGACTACAAACCATAAGATGAAATAAATCCTTTCCTCCTCAAGTTGCTTTTAATCATGATATTTTATCACAGGAACAGAAAAGTAACTAAGACATGTATCAATTGGGAGTAGACACCCCATAGTCGGTTCTCTGCATTTTAAACAGTTATGGATTTCTATGTTTGAGTTCTCAGCCCCAAGTGGCATATCTATATCAATCTTCTGCCCCATAAGGCTCAGGGAACATCACAGAAGAGACAACAGAAGGAATATAAGGCCCGAAGGATGCAGGAAGCACTGTGAAATACTGTCTTCTGGGGATGGATAGTCATCGCACTCATGAACTTCCCACAGCTTTGCTAGCCTACATAAGATTTGCACAAAAATCAAGTAAATAGAATCAGTCAACATTTCGGCAGGTAGCACTAACTGGACTCAGTAATTTAAAAGGGGAGCCATGAATGTAGAATGGGGAATGTGTTAGGGAATGTCTGGGGGGGAGTGAGGGTAGTACTTAGCATAGATATGATCAATGTATACATGTATGAAATTGTCAAAGAATAAATAAAATAAAAAATTAATTTTAAAATATTATATATATATGGAGAGAGAGAGTGTATTGCACACACGTGTGTACATGTGTTTGCATGGTGCCATGCATCAACATCTTTCAGTTCATGCAGTCCAAAACTACTTCCTCTTTTTTATTCTGTACCTCTCTCTCTCCCTCTCTCTGTTTCCCTGTCTCTTTTTCTGTCTCTTTCTCTTTTTCTGTGTCTGTCTGTCTGTCTGTCTCTGTGTGTGTGTGTGTGTGTGTGTGTGTGTGTGTGTGTGTGTGTGTGTGTGTGTCCATGGTGCAAATGTACGGGTCAGAGAACAGCTTTTGGAAGTTGGCTCTCTCGTTCCACCATGTGGGTCCCAGGGATTGAACCCAGGTCATCACGTTTGCCGTGGTGCCTTTACCCACTGAAATATCACACCAGACCCCTAAAAAAGTTAAATTACATTTAAAAAAAAAAAAAGAAATGGACATGCATTCACATGATGACGGTGTGGGAGTTGGGCTCCAGGAATGCCCCTAATGAACCTTAAACCTGGACTTCCCACCTCTATGAAGTCCACTGCCACAATGGATGGCACCAAACAATACAGACAGAAGATTGGAGAGAGTCCAGGCGAGAGCTCCCCATTCAGTCACAAGAGCCTTCCTTCTCTTCCATCACTCTAGAGGGAGCGGGTAACCATGAACTGGGAAGAACTCACGTGCCTAGGAGGAAGTTCTTAGGGATGAATAACTGAAGCCTCCTGCCACTTCCCAGTAACAGCTTCTCTCGTGAGTGAGCCATCTTAGCCTCGGATCCTCCAGCCCCTGTCATATGACCGCAGCGTCAGCTGAAATTTCAGTCCCACCTCATGAGCAAAATCAAAGCCAGAACATCACTAAGCAGGCATTTTATTTCTGCCCTAAGAAGTGTATGGAAAATAATTTTCTGTCTTTTGAAGCCTCTAAATTTAGAGTTGCTCCTGCAATGAGAGATGTTTATGTTTTCAGTTGCCTTTACATCTATCCCATGCCTTCTTCACACAGCCCTGTCATCTCCTGTTCCATCACCTTGCCTACACTATTGAACAACCATCTCCAACCTATCCACCTCCAGAATTATCTATAAAATTATGAATTGGTTTTTCTTACCTCCCTTTTAGAAATCTCTAATGATTGTCAGCAGCCTAAAAGGTAAAGTCCAAACATCCTTACATACAAAATCCATTGCAACCTCATCACAACAGCCTTATAGGTTCATTCTGACTACTCCGTCAACATGTTTTAATTCATGCAGTCCAAACTATTTCCTCCTTTCCATTCTGTACTTTCTGTGTTCACTCCATTCCTCCACACAAACTGTTTACCACATTTCTTTCCCTAGAAAGATCGTTTTTTAAATGTAAAGGACAAATGTTACATTTTCTCTGGAGTCTTCACAGATGCTGTCCCCAGTATAATTAACTGTTCATTCATCTGTCTTCCCTCAGTACATTAAATATGTCAGTGGTAAAGTATTAAAGCATAATGTATTACATTGTGTTCTAGTTGATCGGGTGTGTTTTTACCTCCTCTCACAGACTGTGACCTTCCTAGGAAAAAGAGCTCTGTCTTAGCCATCATTCATTCCCAGAGTGTTGGCATGCTAAATGAGACATAGTAGGAACTCAATGTTTTTTAAACCAATTAATTAAAGTCTGAATGCTCCATCCTATTCTTTCTTATTCCTTGCAATAAACTGAAGGAATTTACAGGTCACAAGATTCTACTTATATATCAGGGACCTATTTGTTTTGTTTTCCAATTATCTTCTAAATCCATTCTTCCTTTCCACCCCTACTTTACATTCCCTGGCTAGAATGCTGGACTGCAAGAAGGAAGTATAGGAATATGATGTGAAAAGAGCTGTTGATGCTGCCTAATAGTAGAGGAGAGTTAGGTCAGAAAGGAAGAAGACCTTAACATTGACACCTAGGTAGATTCCCGATTTATTCATCAAAGCTATATGAATAATAAAAAGACTGTTATGTTAGAATCATAAGCATTCTTTTATTCAATAGTTGCATATTCTTACAGGGTACAGTACCAAGATCCAATGGATTCATAGTGTACAAAGATATAATCATTGTGTTGGGGAGTTTCAAACTCCTGCCTTCAGACTCTTTATAAAATAAGTAACAAGTTTTGAACTATACTCACCCTGATGTGCTATAGAACATTATAACTCACCACTACATAGTATAATTGTATCTTGATATCTATTTATCTTCAAATGACCACTATTCTATCAACTTTTGTAGCCCCTATGTATTAAGCACCACAGTAAAGGGAATTCATGTCTGCTATTACAGAACTGTTCAAAGCCCATAATTTGTGAGGTCTTAGACCCTAGGGGGAAAGCTACTAGTGTTGTTTTACCAAATGGACATACTGTGCCTGTCAAATTACTTCTAAATATTTATGTCTGTGCCTATACAGGAGTGCTGTTCTCAGCCTTGGTCAAAGAAGCCTTGTTTTGTAGTGGGCGGTGTTGAGACTCATAACTGGTAAAAATGCTGAGAATAAGTGAGTACTGGGTGTTCATCTCAAAACAGGATATCTATATAACACCTTCTAAAGATCAAGGGAAACAGCAGAGGAAGAGGCAGAAAAAAAAAATGTAAGAGCCAGGTGACAGGGAGAAGTGCAGGCAAAAAGCAGTCTTCCAGACATGACATGCCACTGCATTTATTAACTCACAGCATCTGTAGTTACACATGCAAGACCTGTACAATATTGTACATGGATGAGGGAGGAGAGCATGAGGCCCCACCTCTACCTATTTGTAGATAATGATTGCTGGGAGAGAGGGTGCAATTTTCTTCAGTGATGCAGCCACTAGTAAGTTGCCTATGCCAAATAAGTAAGTCCTTACCCATGCTTATACAAGCAACCCTAGTTAAATTTAGTAGGTCACAAAGGAAAAAAATCATGAAGCAAGAAGGGGTTCTATTTTTTAAGAAGGAATTCAGCAGGAGGGAAATAGGACAAGAGGTATATATGGTCAAAATACATTACAAACATTTATGAGATGTCAAACAATAATTTTTAAAACCAAGTTAATAATTATGGCAATAACTTCTTATATTCTATCTGATCTCAATGGAAAAAAATAGAAATCAACAAGAAGAGAAAATACAGAATATGAATAAATTCATGAAGGCTGAACAGCATACTGTTCAATGACCAATGGATTGTTGAAGAAATCAAGAGGGAAATTAAAAAAAAAATCCCTAGAACAGAATGAATATGAACTTGAAAACAGAACATGACAGGCCTGTGGGATCCAGTGAAAGTTCTTCTAAGAGGGAACTTTGTAGCTCTAAGTGGTTACATTAGAAAAACACACATCTCAAGGAAATAATTGGTTGCACCTCAACATCTTAGAGAAGCCAGAAGCTGAACCTAGGGTCAGTAGACAGACAGAAAGAAGTAACAAGGGTCAGTCCAGGCACTAATGAAGTGAAAACAAGGAGAATACAGGGCTCAATGAAGCAGAGATTAGTCTTTTGACAAAATAAGCAAGATCAACAAACTCCAAGCTAAACTTACCAAAATAGAGAAAATGAGCCAGGTTAATCAAATCTGAGACAACAGATGCCAATAAAATTCATAGGATTACCAGGGTGTAGTGTGAAAACTTATACTCTAATATGTTGAAAAATCTAGGAGAAATGGATAAATTTCTATATGCCTAGGGCCTACTGTAATTAAAGCGAGATGACATAAACAACTTAATACACCTATAACGAGGGGTGAGATTGGAGCAGTGATTAAAAAAACCTGCCCACGAAAGTAATTACCTTGCTTTAGAGTTTATCTAGAAACAGAAGAAAAATGTATAAAGGGGACACATGGCTGGAAAGAAGACCCCCAAAAGATATTAACATCTCAATTAGAGGTATAGTCAACCAAAACTTGGCCTTATTGGGAGTTGAAAACCATGGAACACATTTTGGAGTGTCCACTGAGGGTAATGAATCTACTTGCTTTACTATTTATTCATCTTTTTTTCTGCAGTGATGGGAACTGAATCCCAAGCTGTGTGTTTGCTGGGCGAATACCCCACCACTGAGATCCATCCCCAGTCCATCTGCTGCACTTCTGACCTTCTGCAGTTCAGCTTCTCTTGGCACATTAGCTCCCTGATATGCCCTGTGCCACATGCAGCATGATGCCAGAAAAAAGACTCAGAAGTGAGGCAGCTTCAGAACATAAAAGAACTGATTCTCGCCAAGCTGCGGGGGATGTGAAAAACAGACCATGAACTACAATGAGGACAGAACTCAGTTCAGGGGTGCGGCGGGTTAGAATTTCTGGCATTCCTTCACTGTTAGTTTAGCATTTCCTAAATAGCAGAAGCAATTTCTTCTGATTTTTCCTCAGATGCCCAGAGTGATATCTCATTTACTATATTAAATATCTCATATCTAACACGGGTTTCTTTTTTCCTGACCACACTAGCTGGGAATAAAGATATGGGGATATTCAAGAAATATTTAAAACTCAGAAAAAATGCCTAGATCAATTATTTAAATGGAAGGATTAAAGGGAAAATCTATAATAATCAACTAAAGTAAGATATACAGAAAAAGAGACATGAGCTGAGGAAATGGTGACACACACCTAAAAGCCTAGCACCTGGAAATCAAAAGCAGGAGGATCAGGAGCTCAAGGTCATGTTAACTGGTATATTTGGGACTGGAGAGATGACTCAGCATGTAACAGTATTCACTGCTCAAACATGAGGACCTGAGTTCAAATCTCCAGCACCAATGGGAAATACCCGGGTTGCCTATACTCCCAACTGATGTAGAAGGTGAAGACAGGGGATAACTGGGGTTTGCACCAGCTTAGCTCCAGGGTTCAGTGAGAGACCCTGTCTCAAGAGAATTGCAGAGTAATACAGCACACACCTGACATCTTCCTTTGGCTTGTGTGTATGCACTCCCATACACAGGCACGCGCGCGCACACACACACAC
Source organism: Peromyscus californicus insignis (assembly GCF_007827085.1). Taxonomy (NCBI): domain Eukaryota; kingdom Metazoa; phylum Chordata; class Mammalia; order Rodentia; family Cricetidae; genus Peromyscus; species Peromyscus californicus. The sequence goes on from NW_026294595.1 coordinate 60,377,634, forward strand.
ACACACACACACACACACACACACACACGCACACGGGAATAAAGTAGATTTGTTCTCACTGGAGAGGCACACACAGAAAGAAATCATTCTTTTTCAGATAGGTAGAGTTTGATGAGCTGCTAGCACACCTAGACAGTTATTTAGACTCTTGAAATCATTTGACAGAATTGTGAGTCTGCATTTGAGCCAGTGACCTGGATGTAAAAGTCATCTGAGATCCAGTAAAGTTGGAGCTCATTGAGATTTCTAAGGAAGACTATTTAAAATGAGAGTCAATATAAACGCTGAAGGTACAAGTCAGGAGAAGCTGGAGAGGAAACCGAGAAACTGCCAGTAGGTATGGTAATTAAAGCAAACAGACAGTCCTGAAGAACTCAAAAAGAACATTCAGAAACTGACAACAATGTCAAGTAGAACAGATTTCTTGCGAAACATCGGGGTCCCAAATCATCTTCTGAATTCAACAGGGATGAGATTATTAGCAACTGAAGGAAAAGCACTCTCAGGGAGCAGTTTGGACAAGGCTTTGCTGAAGGAGGTTGACTGCTGGAGAATCGCTGCTACAGAAGACAGCAAGGGAGGCTACTAGAAAAGTACACAAATGCTAATGTCTATATTATAGTTGTATAAAAATTTCATATGTATATTATGTTTATTCAGTTTAATTAAAGCACTATAAATACAAATGTCTGGTGACTTTCAGATTTATTGAATATCTGAAAAAAACAACTAGTGGTTTGGTTTGGTTTGTTTTTTGGTCTGTGTCTTAGGGTTTCTATTGCTGTGAAGAGACACCATGACCATGGCAACTCTCATAAGGACAACATTTAATTGGGGTGGCTTATAGTTCAGAGGTTTATCTGTTGTCATCATGGCTGGACATGGCAGTGTGAAGGCAGACATGGTACTGGAGAAGGAGCTGAGAGTCCTATATCTTGATCCACAGGCAACAGGAAGTGAACTGAGACACTGGGTGTGGCTTGAGCATATATGAGACCTCAAAACCCACCTCCACAGTGAAACACTTTCTCCAACAAGGCCACACCTACTCCAACAAAGCCACACCTAATAGTGCCACTCCCTATGAGCTTATAAGGGGCAATTACATTCAAACTTACCACAATCTTGTTTTGTATTTTTAATTTTTCATTATTGTTTTATGTGTATGAGTGTTTTGCTTACATTTATGTCTATGTACCATGTGAATGCCTGCTGCCCACAGAGGCCAGAAAAAGGTGTGGGATCCTCTAGAACTGGAGTTACAGATTGCGATGAGACCTCATGTAGATACCGGGAATTGAACCAGGGTCCTGTGAAGGAGCAGTCAGTGTTCTTAACCACTGAACCATCTCTCCAACCCATCAGTGATTTTTAAAGACTTTGTTACTGTGGTGGTTTGAATGAAAATGACCCCCATAGGCTCATAAGGAGTGGTATTATTAGGAGGTGTGGCCTTATTGGAGTAGGTGTGGCCTTGTTGGAGGAAATGTGTCACTGGTGGTGGGTTTTGAGGTTTCAGATGTTCAAGCCAGGCCCAGTGTCACTCTCTCTTCATGCTGTCTTCAGATCCGGATGTAGAACTCTTAGCTAATTCTCCAACACCATGTCTGCCAGCATGCGGCCATGCTTACTACCATGATGACAATGAACTAAACCTCTGAACTGTAAACCAGTCCCAAATTAAATGTTTTCCTTTATAAGAGTTGCTGTGATCATAGTGTCTCTTCACAGTAATAGAAACCTGAAGACAGTTATTTATACCAAAAGCAGATTTCTTTATTTTGATATACTAGTTTAGGTCTGGATATTCATGCTGCAGATAAAATTTTCTCCCATATAGTAACATCCAATAAAAGTTCCTGCTCCCTGTATACTCCAGACATTTAGCTGCTATGGTGCTTCTGTACTGAAAGTAATAAAGCTTTTAATATGCTAGCACTGCCCACCAGGCACTTGTGTTAATTGAGAATTTGTCAGTATGTTACTCCTGGCTGCACGTGGCTAAGTCACACTGGTATTAGCAGGATTACAGTAATGCAGCATAATAAGGTTTCACAGCCTTTTATCTTTAACCTAACTCGTGGCTCATGCCATACACTATTTCTTTAAAACGGGAATTTAGAAAAGCCTTTGCTGGGCATAACAGTAGCAGCACTTTCCCCCCTAAATTAGCATTTACCCTGCAGTCATTTCTAAATATCTCCACAGGCCTATCTCAACAAACCAGGTCCTCTGCATAGGAGCTGTACACTCCAGCAATATTTTATCCAGACCACAGCTCGAGAACAATTAGAGATGCATTATATCACTATCATGAGTTGCATAGTGTTTATAAAGGAAGGAAATGAGAAGAATTGGATGGCATAGAATAAAATGGAAAATACCAGAGTGTATTGCATATACCAAATATAAACATCACTTCGTGGCATTTATGTTGTTTTATGCTTACTTAGCACATACAAGGAGTGATATACATTTCAATTTATGTTTGAAATTAAAATATGTGAAAGGTACTCTTCTGGAATATCTCATAGTGTAGAGGCAGCTGATGAGAGTCAAGTGCAGAAGTGTTTGTTAACAGACATACAAAAAGAACATTTCAGACATCACAAGTGCTATGATGAGGGGATTTCATCTCAGCTGCAGGACCATAGGAATGTTTAAGAAAGAAATACCAGTTGTAGTGTTTAAGAGCAGATTATTCATTAAACAAAATTCTAAATATATTATCTGAAAATAATTTCTAGTAATCTTCTAGAAATATTCTATACCTTATAATTTCTATAAAACAGTACACCTAATTGTAGCTGGAGTTTTCCTGTGTCCCACCTGGCCCAAGGTCAGAACAAATCTCTCTCACCCGCTTAGAAATTCTTCTACACCTAATTATCAGTACTTCCTAGTCCACAATGCCATGCCCTTTAATCCTATCAAAGTAAAGTGTTAAGTCATTTTTTATCTACAGATTTTGTTTAGGCTTTCTGTTTCTAGTTGCAAAATACGCCTTTTAAAAAAAGAATATGGGTCCAGCAAGATGGTTTTGGGAAGATAAACGTACTTGCCACCAAGTCAAGAACCAGAGATTCCCTGAACTCCACTACAATTCACCTGCCTCCCATCTTCACTCCCTTCAGCTCAACCTTTTCTCTGCTGTCAAAGTATTCTTTTACAAATCAACAAAATGATGTTCTCTCTCTGTGCCAATGAGCTTTTTGTGGTCAACTCGACACAAACTAGAGTCATCTGGAAAGAAGGAACCTCAATTGAGAAAATGCCTCCATCAAATTTGCCTATAGGCAAGCCTGTGGGGCCATTTCTTGATTAACGATTGATGTGGTAGGGCCAAGCCCACTGTGAGCAGTGCCACTCTTGGGCAGATGGTTCTGGGTTGCACAAAAAAGCCATCTGAGTAATCCAAGGAATGCAAGGAATGTTTACTGAAACAGCACTCCTCTACCACCCTGTTTCGGTTCCTGTCCCTAGGTTCCTATTTCGAGTTCCTGCCCTGACTTCCCTTGTGGAGGACTGCAAGTTGTAAACTGAAAGAAACCTTTTCCTCCCCAAATTGCTTTTGAATTTTCTATTGCAGCAGTAGAAAGCAAACTCGGACAGCCTCTATTTAAAATTGTTAGTTATCCCCCAGAGTTTAATGGCAACGCCTTATTGCTGGAAACATTACATACCTAAGTCAGAGAACATGGAGAAAATCAAGCTGGTGCCAACCTAGAAGCTTCATATCTGCTGGCTAGTTTTCTTAGTACATGCTGCTAGGTGAGAAAAGTCATTACCAGTCTCCCAGCTGTGAACCCTGTGAACTACAATGATTTGCCTAGCAAGATACGCCCACTGGTGAAATACTGGCATGAATGTTATGGGATTAACCAACCACTTTCTGAATTTATTTAAAACCTGATCCACAAGATGAAATCCATGCCTGTTACTATTACCTGGGCCAAAAATCTATGGCTGTCTAGGTCATAGGCCCCAGGGTAGAACATAGTACTATTATTCTGCTAAACGGACATAGTAATAAACTGCCCCTGAAGTTTTTATACCCATAAGTCAATGCATCTCCTAACTCTCATCAGAAAGGCTTCTGCAATAGATGGCAATGAATAGAGACACACAACTGGTCAACCTACAAACTAGAAGATACTATGGAGTTCTTACCTCTAAATGGGACGTCTATATCACATACCTACCCCATCCCCAACACTCAGGATCATCTCTGCAGGGGGGGGGGGCAGAAAGATTGTGAGAGCTAGAGAGAATAGAAAGGCCAGTAGCAAAACAGTCTTTTCTGGACAAGAACATGAACTCACAGTGGCTGGGACTACATATATAAGACTTCCATGAAAACCAAGCCAGGAAAAAAAGAGGAGAAATGGGAGTAAGTGCATGAAGCCTCACCCCTATCCAAAGAACTATTGGAAATTGATGGCTGCTAGGGAAAGGAGAGTCGTTTTTCTTCAAGGATGTGGGCTCTGGGAGCTGCCCACGCTCCAATAGATGGCCCCATATCCATGTGCATAGAGGTAGCACTATGGGGACTCAGAGGGCTCGTGGGGGTTTTGTATTCGTTTGTTGGTTGGTTTTTGTTTGTAGTCCAGTTCACTCTTTAACCAGGTTGACTGGCGTTGAACTCACAGAGATCCACCTGCCTCTGCCTCCCAAGTTCTGGGGTTAAATTCATGTGCCACCACACCCAGCTTGATAATTTTATCTTTTTCAAGACAGAGAAAGCACATGACGTTGGGAGGGAAATGTGTGCAGGCATAAGGTGGGAACTCAGAGGGAAGAGGAAGGGGCATAGATTTGATCCAAACACATTACATGCATGCGTGAATATTAAATAAAAGTTTTTAAAATAAATAAAATCCTAAGTAAATAAATTATTTCTAATAAAGTAAGACCCTTAGTATACAAGACTCTTCTCCCAGCTTGTCCTTAAAGGCACAGATCCTCTTTATTGCCGTTACTGCTCCGGCCCACATCTCTTTAGCACACTCACTCTCACAAGTTCACTGAGGTTTCCACCTGCTTCCCAGTCACATCCCCCACTGCCCTTCCCCCTCACCTGAATGCCACTTTCCTGCAATACTGAACCATCTGTCGGTACTGGAGAACACAATTCTCCCCAAAACTGAGACTTTTCACACACTAGTCCTTCACCTGCAATTACAGCTTGCCTTTTACAGCTTATCCTGTTAGACTCAGCAAAACACTGCCAGATGCTTTCATGCTTATATTTTTTTCTGAACATTTTGAAATATCCTTTTCCAAGATCTCTACTTATCAAGGCAAAATTCACTATTGTGTCTTCTATATACTATTGCCCTATGCAGAGATATTATATTTATTAGTAGTATTTTATTAGTAATATATCAGTTATGTTATTATAATGCCGTAATAACTGTTTATATTTTATCATTTTTTACTAAATATTAAACCTTCAAAGTTCAAAGTCCCATTCATCTTTGAATCCCAAGCATCATACAATCTGACATGTAGAAAGTGAATCTTTAAAATAAATAGCATGAAACAAAAACAAAAAATACCATTAAATGATTGTTAAACATTTGCCAACCTTACTATTTAAAAAAATAATTTTATCAAGGCCAGCCTTGACTACACAGCCAAGTTTGAGGACAGTCTAGGCCACCCCAGACACTGTCTCAAAAAACTACACACACACACACACACACACACACACACACACACACACACACACACACATACACACACAAATTTTAAAAAAAATAATTTAAAAAAGCTCCAGGATTTGGATATGTGATCAATCATGAAGCAGAAATGGTTAGTCTTAAAGATGAACGTTGCTGTCATGTACTTGTACACCGTCAAAATCTTACTGTTATTATCGTCTGTTGTTCTCACAATTAGAGAGACAGCTCAACTTTGTCTGGATCCTTTCATACAACAAACCATGTGCTTTCCACCAGGCAGCCTCCTTTTTACAACATGGGAAGCCACGAGCTGAAGGGGTAGACCAAAGAAAGGGTAATTAGGCAGGAGGTGAACTTGTCTCAATTAACCTTTCTTTGGGACTTGGTTAACAGGACTCCAACCTTTTGTTCAGAACCGGTTTCTCACTGTAATTTCTAGCCTTTGCTTTTTCTCTGAAAAAATCAAAACTGTTCGTGTGAGTTATTTCTCATAAAAATAAGACTCTCTCTTCCACTAAACTTTGGTTACTTCTCCTTTATTAGCATTCCTCAAAAGTTTCCTGAAACTCTTTGATCACACATTCAAGGTCTTACTTACATTTTAAAGCATGGTTTAGACAGTGCAAGGACATGAATTCATTGAAGCGACAATCCTTTCATTTCTTCTCACCACTGTTAGGATCCAATTCTCTCAATTATATTTCTGATGTCATTTGAATAAATAAATCCCTATTATTTTTCCAAAACGGGAGCATGAGATGCATTAAGTATCTGGGATTTTTCCTAACATCTGTTAGCATTACCACAACTGCTCAGAACAATAGGCCTTTCCTTACTTCATTCTTATCTTCTATTTTTCTTGTCTCAAAATAGGTTTGAATCGCATTTTTAATTATTTGTAACAGCAATTCTAAAGATGGGTGCATTGTAAAGCTTAGTCTCTTGGCCAGGTGTCCGCAAGCCGACACCACTCCGTAGTCATTTCTTTCCTGTCTTCTAGTACAGACTCTGACATTGCCATCCGGGCTTTCTTTGTGCTGATTCCTTCCCTGTAGCTCCTGCCCATCATCAGTGGAGTTCATCGTTTACCGTCAGTGACGTTTACCGTCAGTCGCCTGGTCACCCTCAGCCACGGTTCCATTTACGTCTCCAACCATAACTTCATGTCTCCTTTTTTTTTTTTTTTCAGAAGTTTTGGGGAATTTTCTAAAATCTGTATCTATTTAATATGTTTAGCAACCTACAGACATTTCACTCAAGCTGAATGTCAGTTCCACATCATCAATCAATTCTTTCTTGCTTGGAATTAACCACAGAATTGCAATTCCCTTTAGTCTTTCTTGACCTTTTGAGAGATGAGATTGTGAGCAAAATGTGGCAAGAACCTATCAGAAAATCTGCTTGTACAAAATTTGATTTCTTGTAGCTGTGGAGACGACTGTGATGAGGGTGCAGTATATCCAAAATAACTTGAGGATTAGGTTCATAGGTTTTGGGCTCCTGTTCTGATATTATTACTTGTATGACTTCAAGAAAATGATTTAACATCTCAGATGTTCTTCATCTCAGACGCTACTTTATTGGGAAATTAAGTAAAAAAAAAAAATTTCCCCCTACAGTTTTATGAGGATCAAATGAAATGATTATATTAATTTAACATAGGGTATGTAACAAATATTGTTACTATAAAATATTTTGTTGACATTATTATCAATATTACCCTTCTAATAACATTTGGGAAGCATGATCTGATATTTAAAAGTAAAGGGGAAACTATTTAAAAACTGAAAGTACCAATTTTTGAATCAGCTACCTTTGCTAAACAGGCTGCTGGTGGGAAAGTTTGATGGTTTTTAACCGTTCTTTGGATCTCATCGTGTGTCTGTGTCTGTGGAGTTTATTTTCACAGCCCTTAAAGCTTTGGCCAACTAACATGAAGCATCATTTTGGAGTGTAAGCTTTATGAATTCTGTACACCTGTCCACTGTCTTCTGGGACTCTGTTGTTACCACAAGAATAAGTCAGAATAGACTTATTCATATATATATATATATATATATATATATATATATATATATATATATATATGAATATATATATGCTAAGTCAAGGTCAAGCTAGGCCCAGCAGCTCTACCTACAGAGCACAAATCCCTGAATAAGCATTAAATAGACCAGGTCAGAATATCCACACTAGCGAAACTTAAGCATACTGAGGTTTTGTGTTTTCTTTTTCACAGAATAATTGTGATGACAGATAACACTGAATCTTGGTTCAGAAATTCTTCAGTTGAAATACAACCATGTCAGCAGGTCACTGAGACCATTGGCCAGCTCTTCTGCGTGGCCTTCCAGCAATCTTTGGAATGATGTAATTTGGCTTTACCCTCATCTAATCCCACAGTAGGAGATCAGACAGAAATGCAGTGTGAAGGAAATTAGACATTAATGTCTAGGGAGAAAAGAAATTGAGCTGCAGCTAAGTCTCTAAGAAACTGAGGTCCTAGACAAGTTATTGTACTGGAACAGGTTGTCCCCAAATCTTACTAAAGAATAAAAACACTGAGGTTTAATGTGGTGGCATCATGCCTGTCATCCCAGCACTTGGCAGGGAAGAAGCAGGAAAAGCATGTTTAAAGCTAGCTTGAACGACACAGTAAAATAAAGCAAAACAAAATAAAACGTACTGGGTGTAACACGAATTACGAAGCAGTCTTAACAATAAAAAACCCACAGCCAGATATTGGGGTAAAAGCTGAAAGATCAGAGAGGCAGAGCAGCAAGCCACTAGTTCTTACCCCTAAGAAATCCTCCCCAGAAAGAGAGTGAGCTCCTCTCTCCACCCCACCTAATCACTTCCTCTCTCCACCCAGCTCTATCACTTCCTGTCTGTACAGACCTCCAGACCTCTATGGTTAACTAGTAGCTAACTGCTCCTTCTGATTTTCAGGCAAGCTTTATTTGTTAGAGCACAAATAAAATATCACTACAATAGGGCAAGTTTTTCCTTGGTTTGGGGTGTTTTGTTTTGTTTTGAATGTAAATTCCCAAATCAGAAGTAGTGCCAAAAAAGAGCTATTAAAACTTTCTTGAAAGCCAGCCAGGCAGCGGTGGTACACATCTTTAATCCCAGCACTTAGGAAGCAGAAGCAGGAGGATCTCTATAAATTGGAGGCCAGCCTTGTTTACAGAGTGAGTTCCAGGACAACCAGGGCCACACATTTGAAAAATCCTGTCTCGAAAAAATTAACCACCAAAAATGTTATAAAGAGAAATCCTAAGAGTCAAACATTCTTGGGCTGGAGAGATGGCTCAGAATTTAAGAGCTGCTCTTCCAGAGGTCCTAAGTTCAATTTCCAGCAACCACATGGTGGCTCACAACCATCTATAAATGGGATTTGATACCCTCCTCTGGCCTGCAGATACATGCAGGCAGAACACTGCGTGCATAATAAATAAACAAACAAACAAATAAATAAATAAATGGAACTTTCTTATCTGTAACTTTGACATCTCAAAGTCTCAATTTTCCCATTTACATTATTTCTGTAAGTTCGAAAGAACTTTCTTTGTGAGTAACTTTTTCTTCAGTATATTGTATGTAAGAATAAATTTACTTAAGCAACAGTAAGGCATTAGCCCCTTAATAAAAACTTCTCTAATTGTTAATTAAACACTCCCTGTTTTTTGGTTTGTTTTTTTTTTTTTTAAAAAAGCCCTTGTGTTTTCTAAGTAATGTGATGTTTACACACAATAAATAGACTCAAGTGTGATAAAGAGAATTTCAAGAGTTCCAGTCCCTGCTTGTCTGGGCACTTTCACCCAAGTCATTCTGGCAAACACTAGCCTGGGTGCTAATGCGAAAGCTTTGTGTAGATATAATTAATGTCCCAAAACGGTCAACCTTAAAATAGTATGTCCTCAGGGTCCCCACAGCCAGTTTGTCCAAATTCATAAGCCCTTTAAAGAAACTGCACTCTTTCTGGCAAAAATAAAAAAGAAATTTAAATCGTGAGAAGGACTCAATGGGAAGGAGATTCTCCTTGGTCGACTTTCAGTGCAGAAGGAGCCACAGTTCCTGGGTGATTGTCGGCAAGGAGATAGGGACCTCAGTCTGACACGACAAAGAACTTAATCAGAGCCAGGCGGTGATGGTGCACGCCTTTAATCCCAGCACTCGGGAGGCAGAGCCAGGCGGATCTCTGTGAGTTCGAGGCCAGCCTGGGCTACCAAGTGAGTTCCAGGAAAGGTGCAAAGCTACACAGAGAAACCCTGTCTCGAAAAACCAAAAAAGAAGAAGAAGAAGAAGAAGAAGAAGAAGAAGAAGAAGAAGAAGAAGAAGAAGAAGAAGAAGAAGAAGAAGAAGAAGAAGAAGAAGAAGAAGAAGAAGAAGAAGAACTTAATCATTCCACAACTACAGGAAGAGACATACCCCAACTGACGCCTGGATTTTAGCCTTGTGGGACCAGAAGCTCACACCACTAGTGAGTCACGGCCAGAACTCTGAAAAGATGCCTGGGGTTTAGAGGCTGTTTGCTATAGTTGCTACAGCATCACAAAACTAACATGCTCCGGGAAAAATCTTTGTGTTTGAATTTTAGTTATTAAAGGAAGCCAAGCTTTCTGAATCATTTGCTATAATGCATCATGTGACTCCTTTAGTCAAATTTCTATTACTGTGACAAAAAAACACCTAAGATAAACAAGTGGTGTGTGGACAGGCTTATTTTCCCTCTCTCTTTTAGAGCTTTCTGACAATGCTCACTTGTCTTGACCACTTCGTGTGTGGAGGAGCAGAAAGCCGCTCAACTCTTGGGTTGCTAGGATACTGAAGGAGAGGGCAGGGCCTGGGTCCCTATATCCTCTTCTTCAGATCACACCTTCAACAAACTAATCTACTCCCACTAGGTCTCACCCCATAGAGGTTTCACCACTGGCCAATAGCGTCACAGGCTGATGACCACGCCTTCAACGCATAACCTTTGCCCTGAACAATCCTCTAAAACAAGGCCCAAGAGCTTCCCTTCATGACTTCCCTTACCCTGTATATCCCATAGCAAGATGCTTTAACATTATACAAATGAGTATAGTAACAGATTAAATAGCCCCTTAAAGCAAATGCAGAAATAAAATGTTGACGAAATTTGGCATTCTTTTCTTGAATTGTGAAGCATCTCTCTGTAGGTTAATTTTAATTGTGAGTCTAAACAGACAGAAAAATAAATCATGGTATTCAGAAAAAACTCAGCTATCAGTTTTGGCATACTTTCTAAATTGTGCTATTAGGGTCTTAGATGTTTCATTTTTTACTGATGAAATATTAATCAATCTTGTATTTATTCTTCAGTTGTTCTGTTTAATAGTCAATTCTGAGTTAATAACGTGCTATAACCCACTGGTCTGGAGACAAGGGAGGAAGCGATCTATTCAGTTTACTCTGAGCAATCGCTTGAGCATACTTAGACAAAATTGCCACGTTTAGAATTTTACTAGATTTTTTTTTTCTTTCAGTGATTGGTTCAGGGCTATTATTCAAATAAAGAAGCCACTTTAGGAGAATTACTGTGATAAACTGTCAACCTAACACTTCTTTCACAAAAGGGGTTTACTGCCATCTCTTGGACTGTCTAAGCATTTTGCTCTCAAAAAAGAACAAACACACGAGGCTACTGATTATGGCTAAAATTTCTTTACAAAATAAAAGTTGTAAATAGTTGAAAAGCAAAAAGGTATTACTGGCATGTACTTGCTTCACCAGAGATTTGTTTTACAAAACATTGATACATACCTGCATTTTCTTGGATATGTTGAAAAAAGAATTCTGGAAACTAGAGGGGTCGGGGACACCAGGAGAACACAGCCCACAGAGTCAACCAACCAGGACTCATAGGCGCTCACAGGGACTGAATCGACAATCACAGAACCTTTATGGATCAGAGCTAGGTCCTCTGTATGTATGTTATAGTTGTATATAGCTTAGTGTTCTTGTGGGACCGAGGGGGAAGGGGCATGTCTCTGACTCTTTTGCTTGCGTAGGGACCCATTTCCTTCTCCTGGCTCATTCAGCCTTGATATGAGGGTTTGTGCCTAGTTTTATTGTAACTTGTCATGCTGTGTCCATGATATCCCTGGGAGGCCTGCTCTGTCCTGAAGGGAAAAGGAGGAGGAATGGATCTGAGGGAGAGGGGATATGGAGGTGGGGGGGAGGGATGGAGGGAGGGGAAACTTCAGTCAAAATGTAATAAATGAGAGAATTTTTTTTTAAAAAAAGGATTCTGGAAACTGAAAGCCAAAGATAAAGTGTATTATCCTAATTTTAAATTTAAAATATTGGTACCCACCTCCCGTTTCTCGTCCTTCTCCCCCAGATGCAGCACCTGCCGCTGCTTTCCCTGGCCTAGGAGCTAAAATTCCAAGGCTGATGCGACCATTCTGATGCTGGGGGACAATACTAGTGCTTGAGAAATAATTATGGTTCCTCACTAAAATTAGGTTTACTTTAACCCTACAGACATCACCGGAGTTAAAGCTAACAGGACAGATGGAGAGGTGCCTAAGCACATGCTTCTTCCAGGGGACCTGAGTTCAGTTCCCAGCACCCTGTCAGGGGTGAGGGGCTCACAGCCACCTGTAACTCCATCTGACACCTTTTTCAGACCATTGAGAACTCTCTCTCTCTCTCTCTCTCTCTCTCTCTCTCTCTCTCTCTCTCTTTCTCTCTGTCACACACACCACACACACACACACACACACACAGGAATTAAAAAAAAAAAAAACTAATGACAAAGAGCTTAATCATTGAGGTAAAACCAGAGTTCAAGTAAGCTGTATTCAGTTTATGTAATAGTTGTAAACACATTTCTATTATGATCCATCATTTTTACCTACACATATTTTCATGTTTAAAAATTAATGAAAATACTTGAGGAAGCTTAGTCTCTATGTGTGTATACAAATATATACACATATGATACATGTATTTACTTTTACTAGTGTAAAACTACACATACTTTTACTATGTGTAAAGCAAGAGAATACAAAACAATAAATCTACAAGCTATTAAAACAAAAGTGGTTTCTCACTCACTTAGAAAGGAATCCTCTAATAACCTGCAAATACCAAAAGAAAATTCTGAATTCTGCTTCTCAAAGTAGTGGTAGGTGTGGCTAAGCGCAAGAGCCACAGTCTCACCACTGGGGGGCACTGTGTAGCATCTGTACAGACTTCTGCTGGCAATTAAAGTAATATGCAATTTTGCAAAAGAAAATTTTGTCACTTTGAAGAACTTTGGATTTCTATTTTTAAAGTGTTCTATTAGCTCATTTGAGAAAGTAACAAAAACACCACTTAATTGCTTCTGGGGTTGTGAAATTCCCAGGGTATTTGAAATTATCCAACTTTAAAATAATTGTGACTGCATTACTCAGTATTGAGGATGCACGTGAGCAGAAATTATCTGCTCTCTCAGCAGGGAGAGCATCTAAAATGAAATTTGTAGAGAACATAAAACTGATGAGTGTGATAGGCACATCAGAGTCTGAACTTCCGCACGTAGTAAAATCCACACTGCTTGACTTCTTAATTATTGCAAGCAAAAAAAGTATTACAATTGCACACAAAGTTTAAAAAAAAACTAAATGAATAAAAAGAGAATCATAGATCTTTTCACAGGAGAGAAGAAATGTGTTGGTGCTGCTGGCTTACAGCCCTAACCTCATTGTGACACCTGGTGGATACTGTTGAGAAGACAGAGGACAGCGGCATGCTGCGCAGTGACAACCTCCTGTCTACAGAGCACGTGACATGTAGCCGCCCTAAATGGAGATACGCTGTGCAAAGCACCGTCGTGAAAATGTGTAATATCTCACTGATCATGCTCCATATCGACTGTGTGCTGAGACGGTGTTATTAAAGATGCAATCGTTAAGATACATTAATACTTCTGTTTCTGTAGTTTTTCTCCTATGTGGTAACTGAAAATTCCGAAGTTGCCTCTAAGATTCGCATTCATGGCTTGCCTTGCATATCTGGAGAATGATGCTGTGAAAGCATCTAAGGCTTAAATATCATAAAGATAACATTTCTCAGCTCGTTTCTGAAGACAGGAGAAACATTCCTAGTTTAATAACTATATGGTGAGCAGATTTTTAAACATTTTATTATGTTTAGTTGGGAAGCACATGTGTGGAGGTTGGAAGACAACTTTAGTCCGTTCTCCTCCTCTACCACGTGGGTCCCAAAGATTGAACTCAAGTCATCAGGTTACAGCGACTGCTCCCCCGACCCCCGAGCCATTTTGCTGGCCCAGATTTTTTAAATGACTCTAAGTAAGCCATTCCCTTTGTATGATTTCTTCCCTTTGTGTTCAAAGGACCTGTGAATAAATATCATTTATTTCACTTGGGATATACTACATAACAAGAGTGAAGGGGGTTGACAGATATAATTAAGGTCTCTAAGAAATTGACTTGAGTTCATTAAAAGAAAGACTATGTTGGATGGGGCCAGATTTAAAAGACACTCAACATAACAACACTCTTCTATGGGCACAAAGAAGCTAACCACAGTGTTGTAGTCCTTCAACTCTAAGACACCAAATCCTGCCAAATAATCAGTGAGCCTGAAAGGGGTCAGCTTCACATGAGGCTGCAGCTCTGCACAGTGGTTTCTTTGCTGTGAGAGCTGAGCAGGACCAGCTGAGCTGTGGCTGGACACTGACCCACACACACCGAGCAACTTGTGTTCTTTCTAACTGTAATATTTACTAGAATGATTTGTTACAGAGCAGAAAATAAATAATGTGGTGATATATTGTATACCCCAATAAAGCTTACCTGGGGAGCAGAAGACAGAACCAGCCACTAAATTAGGCATAGAGGTCAGGCAGTGGTGGCACACACCTTTAATCTTATCACTCCAGAGGCAGAGATCCATCTGGATCTCTGTGAGTTCAAGGCCACACTAGGCTATATGAGAGAAAGAGAACCAGGCAGTGGTGACACATGCCTTTAATCCCAGGAAGTAAGATGGCAGGACACAGAAAGGCATATAAGACGTGAAGAAACAGGAACTCACTCTCTTGACGCTGAGGATTTCATAGAGGTAAGCCAGTGGCTGACTGTTATGCTTCTCTAATCTTTCAGCTTTCACCCCAATATCTGGCTCTGGGTTTTTTTTTATTATAAGACCTTTTAAGATTCATGTTACAAAATAACATACCTTTCAATTGGCTTTTTTTACTTTACTTTTTGTATTAGAACATTACTAACATTCACTGAAATTTGATTTTCCTTGTTCATCTAAGGCATATTCATCCTAAGACGTCAAAATCCTTAATAAAAACAAGCACTTTGAGAGTAATACATGGTGTAATAATATACTTTAGTATACCATGTACCTTTTATAACATACACAGCGGAAGCAAATAAGCACAGTGCAATTATACAACACTAAATATAAACCTCTCAATAGAGCTGCAATTGTAACAGCCCAAGAGCAGCTCTTGGCAACCGAAAGCTGTGGTGCAGCTTCTTCTTCATTCTGACTAAAGCTCTTAATGCCTCAACAGACTTAAAGTCTGCTCACCCTAAATATCAAAAGAAAACTGAATGCGGGGGGGGGGGGGGGGGGGGGGGGGGGGGGGGGTTCTGAACACACAGACCCTGTGTCTGCTGAGTATACTCACTATCGCCACGCTGCACCCTCAGCTCAGACCTCAATAGTAAGTGACAACTGGTTACCAGAGTAAGGAAAGCAGGACAGTTCTGTGAATTACCTCCACTAACTTCACCATCCGGAGAGAAAAGCTATCGGTGTGTCTGCTCAAAGAGTTCCCACGTGCACAAGACTGGATATGCACAGGTAGACGAAGAAAATGAAAGCAAACCACCGCCACTACCCCTTGTTTTTCATTTGACTACCTCCCTGAAATTGGATCTGAGTTACTCCTAACTCTCTCTTATTTATCTAACACAGGTGGTTACTGTGCTGGCTAGTCTTATGACAACTTGACACAAACTAGAATCATCTGAAAGGAGGGAACCTCAGTTGAGAGGATGCCTCCATAAGATCTAGCTGTAAGGCATTCCCCTAATTAGTGATTAATGGGAGGGGGCCCAGCTCATTGTGGGGTGGTTCCCCCCCATGGGTGGTGGTCCTGGGTTCTATAAAGCAGGCTGAGCAAGTCCTGGGGAGCAAGTCAGTAAGCAGCATCCCTCCCTCACTTCTGCATCTGCTCTAGTCTCCAGGATCATCTCCTGTTTGAGTTCCTGCCCTGACTTCCTTCAATGATGAATAGTGCTGTGGAAGTGTAAACTGAATAACCCCTCTTCTCCCTAACTTCCTTTGGTCATCATGTTTCATCACAGCTACAGGAAGCCTAACTAAGAGAATTACCCAACTCTTCTTATGTTTTTTAATCTTTATGTGTGTGGTGCTTTGAATGAGAATGTCTGTTACAGTCTCGTGGATTGGGATATTTGGTCCCCAGCTGGTGGCACTGATTGATGTTTAGGAGGTGTCATCTTGCTGGAGGAAGTAGTCTCTGCAGGTAAGCCTTGGGAGTTTAAAGTCTCTTGCCACTCCCAGTTCACACAGTCTACTTCATGCACGAAGTTCCAGACCGAGGCGCTTACTTCCTCTTCCTGTTGCCATGCCTTCTCACCATAATGCACTCTTATCCTTCTGTAACCGTAAGCTCAAATAAACTCGTTCTTCAGTAAATCACACTGATCACGGTGTTTTATTCCAGCAACAAAACAGTAACTGTGACAATGTGTGTCATGTTCGGCATGTTCGTCTGTTTATTTTATGAGTACAGCCTGGTACTTGCCAGAGCCAGAAAAGGGTGTCAGGGCCTCTGGAACTGATGTCACAGACCGGGAGTGGGCCTGTGGATGTTGGGAAGCAAACCCCAGTCCTTTGAAAGAGCAGCCAGTACTCTTAACCCTTGAGCTGTCTCTATCCAGCCTCCAACCCAGCTCCTTCTTGTGTATCTGAGTACGTTTGTTAAGCTGGTGGGTTTTGTTTGCTTGTTTGCTTGTTTCGCTGTCCTTGTATTTTGGTGTCTGTTTCTGAGAAGGGAGCTTTTTTCTTAAATTACTTTTTATTAAATCAACACATTTTCTAACTTTTTACATTCTGTTGCATGTCCGGTCATCTAAAGGTCCTATTAGTTGTTTTGGGCAGTGCCATTGGAAACTTGTGTTGGAGAATTCCCAATAGTGGGTATGAGCTGCTTCAGGCCTGTGTCTGCCACTCCACCTTTCTCAATTTCACATCCTTCATCTCTAGAAAACAATAAAAATAAGGTGAAACAACACAAATACACTGGCTCTGCTCCCTTAAGACTTCCCTGTGCTTAGCCAAAGCACTTAGAACCAATGTCTGCTATAACCAACAGTAACATGCATTCCGTCGAGTCGGAAGCTGAGTTAGCTGAACAGCAGCTACATTGCCATCAAGTGCTGAGTGGGAAAGAGGAGGAGACAGGAGAGTCTATGGTGGTATTTTACTTGTACTGAAATGTGATGTTAATTGTATGTTAATAAATAAAGTTGCCCGGGGGTCAGAGCAAGAGCGTGGCGGTGGTGGCGCACGCCTTTAATCCCAGCACTTGGTAGACAGAGCTAGGTAGATCTCTGTGTGTAAAAGGATACAGTCAGCATTGGAGACACACACCTTTAATCTCAATCCCAACCATAGAAGACTTGGAAGTCTCTACAGACAGGCAGTGATGAGGGCAGTCATGTGTTTGGGTTTACAACCAATGAGAAGGCAGAACAGAAAGACTATTTAAAGACACACACACACAAAAAAAAAAAAAAAAAAAAAAGACACACACACAGGAAGTAGGCCCCTTTCGGAGAGCTCTCTTGGCTGAAGCAGGAAGGGTAAGGCTCTTAGTTCTGACCTCTTGGTTTTCTTCTCTGAATTGGCTCTGTGTTTCTTATTTAATAAGACGGTTGGTTACATCTACAAGAGTCGGCATAGTTTTCAGTTTCAACTAGTCTTTAAGAAGTTGCTAAACTCTGACTTTCTTGTAGATGAATGTGGTATTGTAGGTTATACAAGAAGAAGAGAGACGAAATGAAAGAAAGATATAGGCCCTGAGGAGCAGGAAATTAAAGTCCTGCGGCTTTTTACCCTGAAAGTCATGAATGTCCTTGAGGGGTTTTGATTAGCTTCACTTCATGTTACTGGTGATATTTATTTGATAATTAGAGTGTAGAAAGGTTTCTCTTCAAGTGAACGTCTTGTGACTCCTATGTCAATGAGTTTCTAATCTCTGTGTGAACTGAGCTACTGTCTGAGTCTGTCTCAGCCAAGTTTATTGGAATTCCAGTTTATTTGGGAAAAACTTAAGAAGACTTCATTTTAAACTAAAGGGCACCCCAGTCCTTAGACACAATCCTGCCTCAGATTCATAAAGGCAAATCAACAGAGTCAGTCAACCCTAGGTTAACTCTCAGCTTGGAACCATTTCTATTGATTAAACTTGTGTTTCTGCCTTATTGGGAAGAGCAAAAGATCCTTGGGAATGCTATGGAGAAAAAGGGTACCATAAATACCCTGTTTATGCCCCTTAGTCATGCCCCTTATAACTTCTATTTCCAATTTCACACAAAAGGATGACATGACTGCTTTTATGTATGAATTATTCTTCCAGATTGGCAGAAGTCTTTTGCAAATATAAAAAACTTTCAATGTTAAAAAAAATTGTTGGTGATTCAGTTGAGTATTATTCAGTTTCCATGAGATTGTAGGTTTTCTGTAGTTTTTGTTGTTGTTGAAATCCAACTTTAGACCATGGTGGTCTGACAGAACAAAGGAGGTTATTCCAATTGTTTTGTATCTGTTGAGATTTGTTTTGTGGCCAAGTATGTGGTCGATTTTAGAGAAGGTTCCATGGGGTGCTGAGAAGAAGGTATATTCTTTTTTGTTAGGATGGAATGTTCTGTAGATATCGATTAAGTCCATTTGAGTCATGACATCAGTTAAGTCCTTTATTTCTCTGTTAAGTTTCGATTTGGGAGATCTGTCCAGTGGTGAAAGTGGGGTGTTGAGGTCTCCCACTATTAATGTGTGGGGTTTTATATGTGATTTAAGCTTTAGTAATGTTTCTTTCACATATGTGGGTGCCCTTGTGTCTCTGGGAGTCCAATTATCGAGAATGAGGAGGGTTTATATGAGCGAGAATTGTTGAGACCAAGGTTGGATAAAGCACAGGGACAAATAGCCAAACGAATGGAAACACATGAACTATGAACCAATGGCTGAGGGGTCATCAACTGGATCAGGCCCTCTGAGTGGGTGAGACAGTTGATTGGCTTGATCTGTTTGGGAGGCATCCAGGCAGTGGGACCGGGTCCTGTGCTCATTGCATGAGTTGGCTGTATGAAACCTGGGGCTTATGCAGGGTCGCTTGGCTCGGCCTGGGAGGAGGGGACTGGACCTGCCTCGACTGAGTCTACCAGGTTGACCTCAGTCCGTGGGGGAGGCTTTGCCCTGGAGGAGGTGGGAATGGGGGGTGGGCTCGGGGGAAGGTGAGGGGGGCTGGAGGGGGGCGGGAGGGGGGAGAACAAGGGAATCCGTGGCTGATATGTAGAACTGAATTGTATTGCAAAATAAAAATAAAAATTAAAAAAAAATTGTTGGTGTTTCTAAACATATCAGAAAATAAGAGAAAGTGGAGTAGATAAGATACGTTGCACGTGAAACATCACCACAAACTTCTATAAAATCAGAGAGTTAAAAAGTGGGAAGGAGCCGGGCGGTGGTGGCGCACGCCTTTAATCCCAGCACTCGGGAGGCAGAGCCAGGCGGATCTCTGTGAGTTCGAGGCCAGCCTGGGCTACCAAGTGAGTTCCAGGACAGGCGCAAAGCTACACAGAGAAACCCTGTCTCGAAAAACCAAAAAAAAAAAAAAAAAAAAAAAAAAAAAAAGTGGGAAGGATTAGCTATAAGAATGAATATGTTTATAATGACTATTAATTTATAAAAATTACTAAGAAAAGCATCCTATTGATTCCTTATGGAATTTTGTTAGCCTTTACGTTTTTCTACAACAGCAAAAGCAGATAGGTAATTTTATACATAAAAGACAATGAAGAAATGAAACATGTTTTCTACAGGAGGAATTCTGCCTCAAGACTATCAATTCTTAACTGAGGTTTTTT
Organism: Peromyscus californicus insignis; assembly: GCF_007827085.1. Classification (NCBI taxonomy): domain Eukaryota; kingdom Metazoa; phylum Chordata; class Mammalia; order Rodentia; family Cricetidae; genus Peromyscus; species Peromyscus californicus. The sequence goes on from NW_026294595.1 coordinate 60,397,495, forward strand.
TTTGGGGGGAGGGGCGATGAGTGGTTTGATTTTTCATGTTTTTGTTTTAGAATTTCATACATGCATAGAATGTGTTTTTATTAAAGCCAACACCCCACCCATTCTTTTCCCTCTCCAGCTCATTCCCTAATCCCCAATACTTTCCTCTGCCAACTTCATGCTCTTTTTTCAAAGCCCACCAAGCCCGCTCAGTGCTTCTGGTATGCTCATATATACCGGGTACAGGGCCATCCATGGGAGCGTGGGTTTCTTCAGTGATACATACAACAACTGGTAAGTTGTCCATGCTCTGGTAAATAACCTTCCATTCCTATTCCTGTAAGCAACTCTAATTAAACTCGTGAGACCACAAAAACAGACACAAAAGGAGAAGTGGGACCCGCTGGGCAGAGGAAAGTGAGAGGGGACAAAAGAGTGACGAGCAAAAGTGACCAGAAGGCATTATACAGGTACGGAAATACCAGCGAAACCCATTATTACATAGTTGATATAAAATAAGAACTAATAGTGACTACTGTTCTGTTGATGTCTACTGTTCTCTAAAGGAAAACTTTTCTATCAGTGTTTAACAGTGGGACCTAATCCATCTGGGGGTCTATAACTAATGTCATTAACTAGATAGCTTTTAAGCAGCAGAAATTTATTTCTGACTTTGCTGGAGACTGGGAAACACACAACCAAGGAGGGAGCAGAGGTAGTGCCTGGTAAGAGCCAGCATTCTTATTCTTAATCAATTTTGAAGTGGCGCAACTATTCCAATCCTAACAAATATCACTAGATGTCAATGCTTTGACAGTGTTGAGGTTCCTGTTACCCCCAGCTTCCACTGTCCATGCAAATGTTAGCACACATAAAGGGTCAATAATGTTGCAATTTATTATGAAAATGGTTTTCATCTCAACTCCTTGGAAAGTTCCAGATGACCTTCCCATGTCTATCTGTCTCTTTTTGAGAACTGTTGATATAACATGTGGATGCTGGGATATAAGGAGTTTGTGTATTTTAACTCTCATCCATGGCAGAAATAGACAAACTGATCACTGAACAGCTACTTCTTTATGTAAAAATTCCAACCTTAAAAAAAATCCTCCAGAATGAACAGGAAGCAAAGTTCAAGTCTGTGTAAAACAGATTAAAAGAGGAAAACCTGCTGGAGGTCGTTCAAAACTAATGTAACAAGAAGGTAAGCTATAAACTGCACATGGTGGCACATCCATAATCCCAGCACTCAGCAGACTGAGGGAAGAGGACTGCCTTGAGTTCTAGGTCACCCTGAATTTCACAATAACCTCTTATCTCAAAGAGAGAGAGCGGGGAGGGAGGGAGGGAGGAGGGAGGGGGAGGCTAGAGTAGTGAAAGCGGCAACAGAAAGGAGACGTATCAACCAATTTCAGAAGTATCGGAAATGTCAGCATGCCTTAGCTTTAGGAAAATATGGAAGAGATAGACAAAAATATTCCTCCAATCCAAGGAGGAGAAGCATCACTGAAGGAAGAGAAAATGAAGGACTCACTTTCCTGAGTTTTCACTTTTTTTTTTTTTTTTGGTTTTTCGAGACAGGGTTTCTCTGTGTAGCTTTGCGCCTTTCCTGGAACTCGCTTTGGAGACCAGGCTGGCCTCGAACTCACAGAGATCCGCCTGGCTCTGCCTCCCGAGTGCTGGGATTAAAGGCGTGCGCCACCACCGCCCGGCGAGTTTTCACTTTTTTAAGCACTTTCATCTTCAGACTTTTTAGACGTGTTTAAAAACAAATTTCTTTATGCATCTCTCTATTGATGGACACCTAGGCTGGCTTCATCTCTACGGTGACTAGTGATGCCATAGCACAGATGCACAGGGATCTTTGTAGAGTGCTGGCCTAGACTCCTTTGGGTGTGTGCCAGGGGTGGTAGAGCTGGACCATATGGTAGTTCTCTTTTTAACATTTGGAGGCACCCTCACTTTGATTTCCACAGTGACCAAACTCATTTTCATTCCCACCAGCAGGGTTTCCTTCCTCCCCACTCTGTCCCCCCCTAACACTTTTGGGATTAGTCTTCTTCCATTTCTGGTTGTAAGCCTAGACATCAATGGCTGAGCCATCTCTCCAGCCCATTATCAGTCTTCTTAATGGTGGCCTTTCTGACTGGGGTAAATAGGAATCTCAAAGCAGTTTTAATTTTAATTTTCCTGGTGGCTAAGAATGTTGAACATGATTTCATATGTGTATTCACCATTTGTACTTCATCTTTTAAGAAGGTCTCTTCTATCTCCTGGGTAGACTGGGGGAAGGTGGAAATGGGAACATGAGGGATTGGGTTGAGGGGTGGGTGGAGGAGGAGAGTAATGAAAGAGATGATTTAATGGGGGAAGGCTTTTCAGGACAGGTAGAAATCTGATGCAAGGGAAACCCCTACGAATCTACAAGGATGATCCCAACTAACACTCCTAGCAATAGAGGATAGGTAGTCTTAACTGGCCATCTCCTGTGATCAGATTGGTTACTATCCCAATTGTTATCAGAGAGCCTTTGTCCAGTAACAGATAGAAACAGATACAGGGACCCACAGCCAAGCACTGAGCCAAGCCTGGGGAATCCTGTTGAGGAAAGGGAGGAAGGATTGTATGAGCCAGGGGGTTCAGGGTCATCACGGGGGAACCCACAGAAGCAACTGGCCTGCTCATGGGAGCTCACAGCCTATGCACCCATGGCTAGGGAGCCTGCATGGGACCAGTATAGACCCTCTGCATACATGTGACAATTGTGTGGCTTGGTCTAATGTGGGACTCCTGGCAATAAGAGGGACGCCTGTCCCTAACACTTTGGTTGGCTTTTGGGAACCTATTCCTAATGCTAGGTTGCCTTGCCCAGCCTTAATTCAAAAAGAGGAACTTCATCCTACCTAAACTTGATATGCCATGCTTTGTTGACACCCATGGGAGGCCTGTCCCTTTCTGAACAGAGGTAGAGGAGGGGTGGATTGGGGAGGAGACAGAGAGGAAGTGGGGTAGGGAATGGGAAGAGGGGGAGGGAGGGTTCAGTAAGGATGTAAAGTAAATAAAATTTTTTAAGTAATAAAAAAAAACTAAAAGAAAATGGAGGGGGGGTGCACGCCTTTAATCCCAGCACTCGGGAGGCAGAGCCAGGCAGATTTCTGTGAGTTTGAGGCCAGCCTGGGCTGCAGAGCGAGATCCAGGACAGGCACCAAAACTACATAGAGAAACCCTGTCTCGAAAAACCAAAAAAATAAAAAATAAAAGAAAATAAAGAATGTTTCTTCATTTTATTAGCCTACTTATTGTTTGTGCTTCATGTATGTGTATCAGTTCTCTCCTTCTACTTTTATGTGAGTTCTGGGAATCAAATGCAGGTAAAGGCACTTGGTATTTTCTTGGTGGCCTGCATTTGATCCCCAGAACTCACAAAGTTGTCCTCTACCTCCATATCTATGCTGTGGCATACATGTGCCTCCTCACACATACATAAATCATATATATATACACATATGAACATATACATCATACACACTTATGAACACACAGTAATAATTAAATAATTAAGAAAGGGGTTGGAGATGTAGGTCAGTTCCTAAAATGTTTACTTAGCATGCATTAAGCCTTGGGTTCGATCCCTAGCACTGCATAATTTGGACAAATTCTTGGAAAGTAGAAGGAGAAGAATCAAAGTTCAAGGTCATTTTTGGGTAGATAGCCAAAGCAAAGCCAGTCTGGACTACAGGGAACTCTCTCTTAAATTATGTATGAATAAACAAAAGTTAAAAGTTTCACTTGCAGCTGGGCGGTGGTGGCGCACGCCTTTAATCCCAGCACTCGGGAGGCAGAGTCAGGCGGATCTCTGTGAGTTCGAGGCCAGCCTGGGCTACCAAGTGAGTCCCAGGAAAGGCGCAAAGCTACACAGAGAAACCCTGTTTCGAAAAACCAAAAAAAAAAAAAAAAAAAAAAAAGTTTCACTTGCACAAATAAAAGCACACTCCCAGGAAGAAACTTCATAAACACTTGATGAAATTAAACTCAACCACCAATGAGATGTGTTACTTGATGGCTTAAACACCTTCAATTAGAAGTAAGAAGTGGGTCTTGCCTCTTCTAACAGATAACTCGCACAGTGAATGTAAATTGCGGTTTTATTCTTGAATAATAAAAATCTTCACAGGTTTTTGTGATGTAAGTGTATCTTCAAAACCATGTACTTTGTAAGCTCATATTAGGAGAACCATTCAAGCAACTATAGCATGGTTGGAGCAATCCAAGAAAGGCTTTCTCAGTGTGCTCACTAAAACTGCTTTTCAGATTACAGCAGTTTAATTTTTTTTCTATTCAACTGTCAAAAGTGTCTGCTGGTTTTCAGCCTTGACACATGGCATTGGTATGTGAGTTATACATTATATTCACACATAAATGTTAGGGAAACTTGCCTTGTTTTACTGCGTTTGAAGGCTCTGTTTCATTTCTATAGGAAATAACTTGATTGATGCTGTAAAATTCGTTTTGCGTTTATCTTCTTTGCCATGAAGGTTTTTCATATCCGTGTGTGCTACCTTTGCCTCAGAGTGTGAAAAGATAAGCATTTATTGAAGAATATCATTTGTTGTATGCGTTTTGGAGTCTCACATTTGACATTTGAATTAAATATATCCCAACTCTTCTTACAATTTACTTGTAAATGTATTATAGTTAGAAAACAATTTGTAGGGAAGTCCAATAATAAACTGGTTCAATAGGCCATTAGTCTCCAGTAATAAATAGGAGTTAAAAGGCTGCACAGTTAGGCTCTGGCATTCACATGGCACTCAATGCTGAACCAACCTGCTTCTTCCCTTGGCTCTCTGCAGGCCTCGGTGAAGCAATGGAAATTTGATTCCACTAATAAAAAAATGTTAGATAACATATTCCCTAAAACAGAAAGAAAGAAAAGGAGCCAGGTAATGGTGTCAAATACTTTTAATCCCAGTACTTGGGAGGCAGAGGTCAGCCTGATATACACAGAGCAAGTTCCAGGACAGCCAGAGATACACAGATAAACCCTGTCTTGATAAAAATAAATAAATAAATAGGAAAACAAATAAATAAATAGTCCTTCATGCAGAAAACATAAGGATTAATACAATAAATATACTTTTTTCACTTTTCTTATTTCTTTTAGTGCATGTGTGGGTGTAGAGACAAGAGAACAACTTGTGGGACTGGTCTCTCCTTTCAGCATTTAGGTTCCCTGGCCTGAAACGCACATCATCAGGCTCAAGGAAGCACCTTTACCCACTGAGCCAACTCAACACCCCAACTGGCACGATTGTGTTAGCAGTACTAGACAGTAGTTCAACAGGACACAGAAGACAGATGATGTGAAGATAAATCAAGGAAAGACTGAGTAGGAAGCGAGTTTATAAGTTGTCTGCCTAGCCACTCTGTTCCTTATAATCAAATAAGAAAGAAAAAGATGTAAAGGGAGAGGAGGGAGATGTGAGGTAGATAGAGGGAGATTTTATATCCTAGGCCAGCAGTTCTCAACCTGTAGGTCGTGACTCCTTTGGAGATCAACCACCCTTTCACAAGGGTGTCATATCAGATATTAACATTATGATTCATAACAGTAGCAAAATTACAGTTATGAAGTAGCAATGAAAATAATTTTATGGTTTGGGGTCACCACAACATGAGGAACTGTATTACAGGGTTGCAGCATTAGGAAGGCTGAGAACTACTGACCTAGTCTGTAATATTTTGTGGTTGGTTCTGTTTCTGGAAATCTATTTTAAATTCATTTATTGGATACAAACCAATTAATCCAGCCCAGTACTCAAGAGAAAGTAAGTTAAGCTCCCCATCTTGAAGGCATCAATGAATGTCTGGGCATGTTTTATGCTAATATATCCAAGTGTCACAGCAGGCAGGGAAATGATTCTCAAAGAGGAAAGAATGAAAACTAGGTTCAGCCCAACTTAGTCTGCAAGGCTGGATCAAACTTCTAGAAAATCGGATGCCAGGAAGTTTACTGCCAGCATATTTAAAGACAATATAATTTGGAAAAAGTTTCCTGGTATAATACAATCCCCAGTGTACAATTGCACAAGGAGGTAATAATTATATCAAAATGTAACTCAAAGTATATGTCATTTCTTCTAAGAAGATAGGTTCTAGGATAGTCTGCCTATACTAGTTTAAGGGCCTAGGGAAGGATCTGGCCTGGTCTTGATCATACAAATAGTGTAGAGGTCATTTGGGCTATTAGCCTGGTCCTGGCTGTGGGAGCTTGGAGGAGCCCCTGACCATATAGATAATGTAACGGTCATTTAGACCATTAGGTATTTCCCATCCTGGTTGGGGAAGCTTGGGGAGCTCCTGGCTGTTCAAATAATATAAGGGTCACTTAGATTACCAGCTCCTCTGGTCCTGGTTGTAAGAGCTTGATAAGGCCTGGCCCAACACATATCGAAGATCACCAAGGCTATTAATCACTTCTAATTCCCAGCCTTCCATAAAAACAGCTTATATGTCCTTTCCTTTGAAAGGACAATTCTGGGTGCTGAACATTCCTGGTTCCCCGGAGATCTGTGAGGGCAGGACCTTCTTGTTCACAACATTGTTCCATATTCTATCCCTGTACAGTGCTATAGCTCAGGAGTCCTTTCTTGGCTCTCACATTTCACCTTATTCAATCTCCTACCCTGAGTGATCTCAACTACTCCCAGGAGTTCTTTTGACACCTATGTAATAGATGGATCTAAAATTATCCTTACCCTGGCCTCTCTCGGTGCACCCATATTTAAATTTTCAACTGTGTCTCAAGCCATCTCAGCCTATCCAAACTCATTCTTTGTGTTCCTCTCCCCATGTCTCCATTGTGCTCCTTGCTCTAAATCTTCAGCCCTGTTATCCAAACACAAACTTGTTCTCAGTTCCCACCTGTCCTTCTTACCTCTCATAGGCTTTGACATAGATTTATCCTGATTATTTATAAGTCCTAAATAACTCAATTGAGTCCCTTATCTCAATCATTATCTGTACAGGCTGTCATTCATCTCCTACTCTACAGCAGTAACATAAAAATTGATTTCACTGTCTAGTCTCTCACCATTCTAATTTATCTTTTGTCAGGTTTATCTTGGTTAAAATATGGATCTGAGCTCATATATATCTCTATAAAAGCCTTGAATGGCTCACTAATGACTTCATTTTAAAGCTCAAGCTCTTTAAGGTCATATATAAGACTCTAAAATAAAATCTATCCTAATGTGTTTTAGCTGCATCTCCTATCACTGTCTCAACATTTCTTTAGCAAACCAGTCATTACCTGAAAATGTCACGTGTATCGACATACATAGACATACATACACACATGCTCTTTCCTCTGCCTGAAGACCCGATACGCTCTGCTCTGCTTAGAAATTGTTTCCATTGTTTGCAAAGGCCCTTTTCTGAAAAGCTAACTTCCCTGGGTGAAAACTCATTTCACTTTCTGTACCCCACAATATTTTTCATACACTAACAGTATTTGTCTGACACCTGTATGTTGTTAATGCTTTTAGGACTGTTTCAATTTCAAATTTTCTATCTTAGCCTTCTTATAAGATGAAAAATGAGGGTGGAGATATGGAGTTACAGCTTTGTGGTTACATGCCCATTGTGTTGTAGAATATTATTTTAAGATGTATTACATTTGTTCATGCTGTGGAACATTTGCTTAATGATGCAAAGATGTGTTGCATTCTCTTATGTTGCATTTGTTTAACTCTGTGAAGCTGTGTTACTGTGCCTGTCTAAAATACCTGATGGCCTTATAAAGAGCTGAACAGTCAATAGCAAGGGAGGAGAAAGGATAGGTTGGGCTGGCAGGCAGAGAGAATAAATAGAAGGAGAAATCTGAGAGGAAATGTAAAAGCAAGAGAACAAGAAGAGGAGGATTCTAGGAGCCAGCCACCCAGCCACCCAGCCACCCAGCCAGCCATGGAGTAAGAGTGAAAGTAAGATATACAGAAGTAAGAAAAGGAAAAGGCCCAGAGGCAAAAGGTAGACGGGACAATTTAAAGTTAAGAAAAGCTGGCAAGAAACAAGCCAAGCTAAGAACATTTGTAAGTAATAATAAGTCTCTCCATTATTTGGGAGCTGGCCCCCAAAAAAGCAAAGAGTAAAAAGAGAAAAACATCCAACAACATTTTGGCACCCAACCTGGAGCTAGAGTAAAAGAAAACCCAACAACACTGTTGCTTTTCCAGAAGACCAGAGTGTGGTTCCCAGTACCACGTAGGGCAGTTCACAACCACCTATAGCTCTAGCCAGGGGGTGCAAAGTCCTCTTCTGGTTACTGCAGGCATACACACACACACACACACACACACACACACACACACACACACACAAATAAATAATAAATCAGAATATAAATTTGTCAGGTGTCTTAGGTTTTTATTGCTGTGAAGAGACACCATGACCACGGCAACTTTTTTGTTTGTTTGTTTGTTTGTTTCGAGACAGGGTTTCTCTGTGTAGTTTTGGTGCCTGTCCTGGATCTTGCTCTGTAGACCAGGCTGGCCTTGAACTCACAGAGATCTGCCTGGCTCTGCCTCCTGAGTGCTGGGATTAAAGGCGTGCACCACCACCGCCCAGCGGCAACTCTTAAAAATGAAAACATTTAATTGAGGGGACTCACTTACAGTTTCAGAGGTTCAGTCCATTATTATCATGATGAGGAGCATGGCAGTGTGCAGGCAGATGTGGTGCTGGAGCTGAGAGTCCTACATCTTGCAGGCGACAGGAGGTCAACTGAAAGTCACACTGAGGGAAGCTTGAGCAATACAGACCTCAAAGTCTGCCCCAATGGTGACACACTTCCTCCAACAAGGCCACACCTCCTAATAGTGCCACTCCCTTGGGAGCCATTTCTTTCAAACCATCACATCAGGCCACATTTTCTACTTTTAATTCAGAAAACACAAGTGCCAGTAACACCATTGACCTCCAGGCGGTCAAGATTAAGCTGAGAGATTTTTTTCCAATCTTTTGATTGGGGGTGAGGGGGAGCAACCAGTATCATTATGGGGGATTAAATGTCATTTCAAACTTACAGCACAAGTAAATAGCTTGGTAACATTAATACCTTTTCCATATTGACCATTCCCCATTTTCCACAATTCACAAAACATTGTTGCAAATCTACATTTCATATTAAGCTGTGACCAGGAAAACTAGGGGGAAAGGAGCCTACAAATGTATGCATCATCATGGAGACCTTCATCCTCAGAAGTATCTTCTATTGCACGACTTTGTTGTGAACTTGAGGCACTGAGTGACAATTACGAGTCCCATGATTACCAGGAAAATCTCCAGATGAGTCTGGGTGCTCCTGCGATCTCGGCACAGAAGCTTTTCTCAATTCCATCTCCAATAACAAAACCAAACATAAAAGTAGATGTACCACTGCAGAGCAAGTGGAGAAGAAATTCTCCGCACTCAGGCACCATTCGTTTGGGATGTTCTGTTTGTGAGCCTGGGTTCCACTCGCTGAGCCCTCTCTCTGGCCCGGCATCATTCATTTTGTTGTCGCTGTTTGCTTGGTTTGGTTTGGGTTTTGTAGGTACTGTTGCTGCTATTGTTGTTGTTCTCACTGTTGTTTTGAGGCGGGGCTTCTCTGTGTAGTCCTGGACCTTGCTATGTAGACCAGACTGGCTTTAAACTCACAGAGAGCCTCCTGCCTCTGCCAGCAAGGACTGAGATAAAAAGGTGTGCACTACCATGTCTGGCCACATCATTCTGTCTGGCCACATATAATCACAAATCCTAGACCATTCATAAACCCCAGAAAAGGATGAAAATCTTTATAGGGTTTAGATTTAGCTTCTAAGACAGAAACTGTGTGAAAAATGTTGGGGGGGGGGCGCTGGAGAGATACCTCAGCGGTTAAGAGCACAGACTGTTCTTCCAGAGATCCTGAGTTCAATTCCCAGCAACCACATGGAGGCTCCCAACCACCTGTAATGAGATCTGGTGCCCTCTTCTGGCCTGCAGGAACACATGCAGACAGAACACTGTATACATAATAAATAAATAAATATAAAAAAGAAAAACGTTGATACCTGTTAGAGGAAAAATTGACACTACTGTAACTATAGAATGATCATCAATGTATTATAAATTTCTGAAGCTTATTGGTAAAATAAAAACCTGTGATGAAAGCATTCCTATACAGTTAGGAAGAAAACATTTAAGTAATAGAGTAACACTATCTAAGTCATATCATAGCACTTACTTTGAGAGGAATAACTGGGAAGAAAATTGAACAAGATAAAGAAAGTAAGAGCCTCTCATAACAGTCCAAGCAAAAGATGCAGCCCTTAAATAAGATTGTGAGCTGGAAAGCAGACGTCTGAATCCTACTGAAGAGAGGACTGTGGCTCACAATAAATCACTAGTGTAAGGCCTCCAATTCTACCTAGAATTGATGGGGATAGCTATGAATTGGCTGGGTTCAGAGGTTGAAGAATAAAACAGTTCATTAAAAATCCCAGCACTCGGAAGGCAGAGCCAGGCAGATCTCTGTGAGTTTGAGGCCAGCCTGGTCTACAGAGCAAGGTACCAGGACAGGTACCAAAGCTACACAGAGAAACTTTGTCTTGAAAAACCAAGGGAAAAAAAAGATTCTAGTGATGGTACCTAGATGGTACACCTTTTCTTCTTCTTCTTCTTCTTCTTCTTCTTCTTCTTCTTCTTCTTCTTCTTCTTCTTCTTCTTCTCTCTCTCTCTCTCTCTCTCTCTCTCTCTCTCTCTCTCTCTCTCTCTCTCTCTCTCTTTTTCTGGTCATATATGTAAGGCATGAGACAGTAATGGGTGATGTGTGAAGGTGGGAAATAGGAAAACTTGAACCCAAATTCAGAATATCAATTAAGTAGCAGAAGCTGAAAATCATTCACTTCTGTGCTAAGGAAAGTGCAGACTCCTTGCATTGGATTCCAGAGGACATGGGAAACCACCAGAAAGCTATTACTAGGGAAATGACATGATTGATGGGGATCAGGAAAAAAATGGTTTAAGCTTCAGTGAAGCAAAAAAATATTTGGAAATTGTACATCTCGATTTCTTGACAAATGCCGTAATAGCTATTATAATGGTGCCAGCAGTATTTCAAATAGAAACAGATAAGTCATCCACTTAAGAAAATTTTATGTCAGTGTAGGTTGCAGTGAAGGGTTACAGTACAGAAACTCAAACTGACAAGTGAAAAGAGATTTTACATGCTCTGCTGAAACACTGGCAAGTCTTTGGTCATAGTTTATTTTGGAGGGGAAAATGTCTTAAAGGAGACTGCTTGAATGTCAGAGTATTTTGAAGCACTAAATATTTAAATAAAAATATTTCCTAGTTGGGACCATCTCAACTAATGATTCAGCAATTTACATGGTTGGGTATATTAGTCTTATGTTTACCAAAATAATTTGAATAAAATAGCCTCTGCTCACATAATAGCAATTATCTATACTGTAGTTCTATCCCTTATCAGAGTATTACTTTGATAGGGTTTCCATAACACAGTACTATAGATTTTGTACTTAAACAATATGGAGGCTGTAGAAGATCAAGAATAAGGTATCATGTGGCCCAGGCTGGCCTTAAACACAATGGAGCCAAAGATGACCTTAAACTTCTGATTCTTTTGTCTCCATCTCCCAAATGCTGGGATTACAGGCATGGACCACCATGCCTCATTTGTGTGGTACTGGAGATTGACCCCAAAGCTTTGGGCATGCTAGACAAGCACTCTGTCAGCTGAGCTACAGCATCATCTCTGTGTTTGGTTTCTTCTAAGGCAGTGGTTCTCAACCTTCCTAAAGCTGCAACAGTTCCTCATATGACGGTGACCTCAACCATAAAATTATCTTCATTGCTACTTCATAACTGTAATTTTGCTACGGTTATGAATTGTAATGTAAATATCTGATATGCAACCCCTGAGAAAGCATCATTTGACTGCTGTGGGATGGTCTGTATGTCAAGTGTGTTGCTGATTGGTCAATAAATAAATCACTGATTGGCCAGTGGCCAGGGAGGAAATATAGGCAGGACAAGGAGGAGAATAAAGCTGGGAAGTGGAAGGCTGAGTCAGAGAGACACTGTCAGCCGCCATGATGACAAACAACATGTGAAGATGCCGGTAAGCCACGAGCCACGTGGCAAGGTATAGATTTATAGAAATGGATTAATTTAAGATATAAGAACAGTTAGCAAGAAGCCTGGTATGGCCATACAGTTTGTAAGCAATATAAGTCTCTGTGTTTACTTGGTTGGGTCTGAGCGGCTGTGGGACTGGCGGGTGAGAGAGATTTGTCCTGACTGTGGGCCAGGCAGGAAAACTCTAGCTACATTCGACCCCCAAATAGGTCACAATCCACAGGTTGAGAACTGCTGTCCTAAGGCCTCTCCTTGGCTCAGAAAGCCCCTTTCTGCTCTGTCTTCATGTGGTCTTTCTTGCTTCTTTACACACAGAGAGATACTCTCTTACACCATATTTGTGAAGACACAAATATGTAATTCCAGCTACTTGGGAAACCCAGGTGGGAGGGTGGCAAATTCAAAGCCAGCCCAGGCTAGAGAGTTCAAGGCCAATGTGAGTAACTTAGGGAGATCCTGTCTCAAAAGAAATTTTTAAGCTCAAATTTTCTTTTTTAAATAAGGACTTCAGACTCCATTTAGATTGGATTAGGGTCTATCCTGAAAACCTCATTGCAACTTAACTACTTCCTTTATAATGTCCCTATCTCCAAATATAGTCACATTCTGAACTAGTTGTGGGAATTTTGAATTTTGGGAACACAATTAAATCCCTAACAGTTTTGGGTTACAAATAGCTAAAACCAACTCTAATTTCCATATAAAAGGAATGTATTGGGAATATTGGCCACAGAGTCTAGAATTAGCATGGTTTAGTTAGAAGCCAAGAGCAACGAACAGCCAGGCAGTGGTGGCACAGGCCTTTAATTCCAGCACTAGGGACGCAGAGGCAGGCAGAGGCTTGTAGATTTCTCTGAGTTCGAGGCCAGCCTGGTCTACAGAGCAAGTTCCAGGACAGCCAGGGCCACAAAGAGAAACCCTGTCTCCAAAAAACAACAACAACAAAAAGAACAGCCTCAACCTTCTTCTCCATGGAGTGCTGCAGTATTTGGTTGGCTTTGCAGGGCTGTGGTGGCGCACACCTTTAACCTCAGCGCTCAGAAGGCAGAGGCAGGTGGATCTCTAAGTTCAAGGCCAGCCTGGTCTACAGAGCAAGTTCCAGGACAGCCAGGGCTACACAGAGAAACCCTGTCTTGAAAAACAAAGAAACAAACAAAAAACGCACAAAGGAACCAACAGCAGCAAGAGGCCAATAATGAACTATGATTCTTCAGCTGCGACTGTGAGAGTCTAGATTGTTCTAGATTCCCCTATGTGTATTGTAATGACTGCCAATAAAAATCCTCAAAAATCAAAGGCATTAAATGAATCACTAAAAAGGAAGAGATTAAGATCACTACATTCTGGCTGGAGAGATGGCTCAGTGGATAAGAGCACTGGCTGTTCTTACAGAGGTCCTGAGTTCAATTCCCAGCAACCACATGGTGGCTCCCAACCATCTGTAATAAGAACTGGCACCCTCTTCTGGCCTGCAGGCAGAACACTGTATACATAATAAATAAATCTTCTTTAAAAAAAAATCACTACATTCTACCCTTACAGGAAGTCTTAAAGTAATCAACTTCTGAAGAAATACATAATACAGGAAGTAAACTGTCACAGTGTCCCACAAAAGCCCATGTTGGCTTGAGTGGCACTCCTGGGGAAGTGGGACACATAAAGGGTGAAGGGAAGTCAGGTCCTTGGGTGAATCTTTAAAAGGAATATTGGAGTCCCTGCCCCCAAGTGTCTCTCTTTGCCTCTCTTGTTCTTTGAACAAGCCTCCACTATCCACTCCCCCATGGTGGTTCTGGGGAACCACCTGCCCAAGGTAGCAGTTTTCTCCTTATAAAAAAACATTGAAAAATCAATAGCTCTCTTCTCTGGAAGGATGATTCTTCCCGTAATCAAGGCAAGTAAAACAATAACTATGCAAAAGAACAGCCGTTCATTGTGTTGTGCTTTGTTTTGTTTGTTTGGGGTTTTTTTTGGTTTTTCGAGACAGGATTTCTCTGTAGTTTTGGTGCCTGTCCTGGATCTCACTTTGTAGACCAGGCTGGCCTTGAACCCACAGAGATCTGCCTGGCTCTGCCTCCCCAGTGCTGGGATTCAAGGCGTGTGCAACACCACCGCCCGGCCTCATTATGTATTTTTTAAGTATGTATTTTGATTGCGCAAATACTAATAGACTCATTTACATATCAAGGACAAGTCGTAATTTTGGATCAGACTACAACAGAAATATTGGCCCTGAAGCAAGACTGTCCGGGCTGAAATCTTTGTCTCAGACCTTACCTTAAATTTAGGCAGCTTCCCTTCCGTGTTTCACCTAAAGAAGTGCTAACAGTTAACCATTCATACCTCAGTGTAGCTGTTAATGAGTGAAATCGTGTGCCAAGTCATCATGGAATTCACCAAGCACTTAAACTAAGCTTAAACTGGGCTTAGCCCATACTCATACTTTCGCATAGTAAAATGGTGACTTTCAGGAATCGTTAAGGCGTTCCCTGAGAACCTAAAATTAATACAGGACTTCAGAAGAGAGCAAAGGCTCCATCCACTAGGACTCCCCTTCTGACGATCTCCAAACGACTTTATTTCTTCACATTGTTTCATACTGAAGGTGCAGCATTCCAACCCCGCCCCTGCAGGGGTCAAGAAATCGGTTCAGAATTGCTGCAGACGCTTCGTGACCACCCAGGATGGTACTGTCTAGTGCTAACCGGATCTAGAACAGTCTCGTTCAAGGGTCCACACAAGCTAAGCTGACCGACTCCGTAACACTCGTCAGGCAAGTGACGGAGGGAGCCTAGCAAGCCCCAAACCCCACTAACCCAGGTATCACGTGGTCCGCCTTTTCCCGTTCCCACGTCTCATCCACGCCCCCTCCTGGCCCGCCGCAGCCGGCGCGCACGCGCAGCTCCACTTCCGGGCTCCTTTCCTCACACCCCACAATGCCGTGCGGCGCCGTCCTGTCGCAAAGGCCGCATCCGGGCGGCGAATGAGCGAGTCGCTTTCCGGGCGCTGCGGCGGCGGCTGGGTCTTCCTGCTCCCGCCGTGCTGCCGGACGCCCCGACGGTAGCCATCTGCGCCGCAGTCGGCCCGGTGCCCCCGCCTCCGCGATGCCCCCCAAGAAACAGGCTCAGGCCGGGGGCAGCAAGAAGGCGGAGCAGAAGAAGAAGGAGAAGATCATCGAGGTGCGTACCCTCCCCCCTCCGCGCGGGGCTGGGGCTCGGCGGGCTGCGGAGCGCCGCTCCCGGGGCCACGTGTCGGCGCCCAGCCGGGTGGGCCCCGGCCCGGGTGGCGCTCGCCGCCCCTCATCGCTGGACGGAGGCCGCTGCGCCCCGGCGCCCGCCGCGTCTCCACCCACGCGCCCGCCGCGCCCACTCGGCCGCCCGGTGACCCCCCGGCCCGGCCTTTCTCTGCTCACGAGTTGCAGCCGTTCCCAGGGCTGTGCCTGAAGAAACAGGCTGAGCGTCGTTCTGGAAGGTCTCTTCCGACAGGCCCAATGCCTCTTGTATTTTTTTCTTTATCAGACAGTGAGACGTAGCACTGTTGATTTTCAAGCGCCAGCATATTTACTTGATTTTTTTTTTTTCGGTCCATCTGGAAACTTTCTGGTCAAGCAAAGGGTAGCCCAACAGTCTTGGACATAGTATTTAATTCAGAGTCTGAATTAAATGTGTGGGCTGTGTCACTGCCTGTGTTGAATACGATTACGATGCTCCCAGTTTACCTGTCTACACACAAACACTCGAGAGACTTTCAGTGCATTGGACCTGTAGGCCTTCAGTGAGTGAGGCAGGGGGTTGATGTTCTTAAATGTTCCCCAGCATGTTTACAACGATTGTATACGTGAGTTTCCTTAAGCTAGTTAGCCATATCTGACATTCGGTAAACATCATGTGTCTCTTTGTGAGATCTGCCCCACTAATCCTCCTCATACTTAAAAATAACAGGTACTCCATAGATTTGGGGGTGTAATTGGGAAAAGCGTGACCGTTTTACAGCATAACATCTGAATAAAAATGGCCTTTTATAGGTTCGTTCTTATTAAAATACCAGAATGAATGTTTTGGTGTTTTGAAATGAGATGTTTGCTTGTTTTTGTTTTCCAACATTTGATTGTTGCAGCCTTGAAAGATAGCAGTGAGAATCCCCAGGGTTCCCTTCTACAAGTCTAATGAGAACTAAGTTGGCTGATTTCATTGAAATAGAATTAATGTGAAGACATCCAATAATCAGGGCTGCTGTAGCTCTGCAGTAGAACTGCCATAACCAAAACATTTGAAAGCAAAATAATTGCAGGGAGGTAGAGCACGCCTTTAATCCCAGCACTCGGGGGGCAGAGACAGGCAGATCCCTGTGAGTTCAAGGCCAGACTGGTCTACAGAGCAAGTTCCAAGACAACTGGGGCTACACAGAGAAACCCTGTCTTGAAAAAAAAAAAGAAAAGAAGGAAAGCAAAATAATTGTCATCTTTACATCTGAAAAAAAAAAATCAGGACTTTGGAGACAAACCTCTGGGAATAATAATCTGATGGCGGTTCAGTGCTATGCTAACAAAGGGCATTAGGCCATATCATTTTGCTTAAAAACTACTGAGATTGAACCAACATAATACAAACCACAAAACAGTAAAACCTCATACAAAAATAAATGTAACATAAGTTAGAATGCACTTCAGACAATATAGAGCTCTAACCACTTTTAATTAATAAGACTAAAGGTATTTTTTTAAAGTAGTGGTGCAGGTCTCTCTGAGTGGGAAGACAGCCTGGTCTACAGAGTGAGTTCCAGGACAGCCAGGGCTATACAGAGAAACCCTGTCTTGAAAAGAACAAAACAGAAAGTCAAAGTTATTTATAGTATTTTATCTAGCCTTAAAGTCCTACATATCTTTTGGCTTCATTCATCTTGTAAGAAGAAGATGTTGTTATTTTTCTGGGTGGTATACCCAGGACATTACACAGCCTAGGGTTGCTCTCTACCACTGATCTACAATCTAGTCAAGAAAGTTTTGTTTGGTGGTGGGTTTGGTTGTTTTTGAAGTAAAGAGAAACAGACTTTAGTTTCCATTAGTGAAGACATCTTTGAAGATAGATGCATTTTCTAAAAAAAGATAACTACATCCTTTAACTGATTAAAAGTATCCTAATAGGGTAACAGAATTAAGCCTGGTTTGGTTTGGTTTGGTTTGTATTTTCTTGAAAACCCTAGCATGTCTTGATGACTTCCATAAGGAGCTATGCAGTGGTGGAATAAGCTTATATTTTGGCTCCTTAGTCAAATTTCATGTAAAACAGCCCTCTATTGATTTTCATAAGAAAAGAAAATTGTCTGCATTTTTTTCCCTCTTCCTCTTTTAAACTGTCTGGGATATCATGAATTCACTTGTGTGAATATGTGTTTTTTTTTCTTGAAATGAATGTATCACATAGCAGTCCAAGTTTTATTCTCCATTCACATATTGTCCCCAAACAGTATATAAGATTTGTTTTCTTATAGCCAAAATAGTACATTGAGATCAGCTTTGAGCAACAAAATGTCTGATCATAGACCAGTCTGAGCCTGGAATCCCAGCTGAGGGATAAGGATTTCAAGTTTGAGGACAGCCTTGGCTACAATATAAAACCCTATCTTAAAGAATAAAAAAAGGGACTGGAGAGGCAGCTCAGCGTTTAGGAGGACCCAGTTTCAATTTCCAGCACCCACATGGCAGCTCACAACTGTCATAACTCCAGTTCCAAAGGATCTAGTGCCTTCATACAGACATGCATGCAGGCACATAAAAATATATCTTTAAAAAAAAAAGACAAAAGAAAAATAAGTATAATCATTGGCTTGGGTTTAGGGAAAGCAGATAAGGAATGTTTGGCATGTCATGTGCCGCCACCCCCCCCCCCAATCAGGACATGTAGCACTGAAGAATAGTTATCATCAAGACCTATGCAGACAGGACCCAGGCTTGTAAGGATGGAGAAGCTGTTGGTTGCTGGCAGCTAAATTAATCAGTTGCAAAATGTCCATTTCATAAATAGACAACAAAATACATTAGGTTGTGTATTTGGAGACAAAACCACTGAGTTAATACAGTGTAGCCTCCGCCTACCCTAGGGTCCCCAGTAATAGAATCCAGAACCCACTTACCTTGGAACACTCAACGTTGACTTTCTCCTGCTTTGTTTTTTCTTAAACATCTTTAAGGAGCGGAAGCTGGCCTGTAAAGGGAGCGGGATTGCTTAAGGGTCAGAAGAGAAAAGAGGTCAGAGTTGTAAGTGAAGTCTGGAACCGGGTGTGTTGAGACTCAGGAAGCAGTCCTTGGCTTATAGCCTCCTTTCTGAGTCCTTTTCATTCTGCTTCTGAATTCAGCCACTGAAACTTCAGTACCCTTCTTTCCTTATACCTGGCTTTTGAAACCTTATACATCCAGTATTTTCCTAGTTTTATTTTGTAGAGTCACTGAAATCATTTCCTACCTAATACTTTCCCACTGCCAAATCCATCCCAACTTGGTAAGAGCTTGTCCAAGACTTTATTGAAATAGTTGGGGTTGTAAACCATCCTAGTTTTCAGGTGTACCAATGTTATTCCAGGATGTGCTGTTTAGAAGGCTTATTGTAACTGGAGCTATAGCTCAGGTCCAGTGCTTACCTAGTACATGTGAAGCCCTGGGTTACTCTCTCTAGTACCACAGAAACTGGGCATGGTGGTATATTTCTGTAATTCTAGCAAGTAGATCAGAAGTTCAAGGTTATACTCAGCTACATATCCAGTTTAAGGCCAGCCTAGGCTGTGGGGGGTGGGGGGGGTGTTGCTTTTGGTAAACCATTCTCGCCTATAACTTAACCAGACTCTGAAAAACATAGGTTTTAGTGGTGGGAGGAATAAGGGCTTAGATCAAATACATAATAGTTGACAGGTATTGAGCTAGACATGGGTTCTCAATACTTTGAAGGCAAGGGAAAAGCCATGTATAAGTGATACATAGCTCCTTTATTTGTCTCAAAGTTATTAGTACCCATTATGCAGTTGAGATAGCAAGCACAAAGGTAAAATAACTTGACCAAGGTATACTGAGCTGGCAAGCAGGAAGCCAGGATTTAAACCCAGAAAGTTTAAACCCTGGGTCCTTGCTGTCAGCTATCTTCTATAGTGCCTCCCTGTTGTAAATCTTTAATTCAGAAAGCTAAGGTTAGACTCATTTTCCTATGGCACAGTTACCTGGCTCAGTTTGACTCTAGATTATATTCTTAAACAGAACTTGGGAACATGACAAAGTTTCTATGCTTGTAGGAAGAGGTATCTTAGGTTTGTGAAGAAACAGTAGAGTGTATATGTGTCTGTCTGTATGTATGTATTCAGGAATATACTTAGTAAATGTGTGCCCTTTCTCTAGAAAAAAAAAAATTCTTGTCCAAAAATAAACTAGAGTTTTCCAAGATATTCTTCAAACTGGTTGATAAGGGCTAAAGCAGCGCAGTTAAACCTGGAAGCTTGCTGGGGGTTTTCTTTGCTTGTATTTTGTTGTTGTTTTAACTTTTCAGGTCTGGAATTATATACTTCTCCTGGAAACTACTATTGGAAGTATGTTGTTCTCAAGCTGCCAGGTTCCTGTGGGCCCTTTTTTCTTCTTTTTTCTTGCTTAAATATTTTTATGTCAGTATATGCTTTATCCAGTTTTATTTATTCATGGTTTATTGCGTCTCTGTACTTGCATATTGGACAGAGTATTTATAGATGCTGATGCACTTTGGTCCTGATGTTTTACCTAGAGTCTCCTTTCCCATTCGTGATAGCTTATTACTGAACAAAGAAGATAGGGCATTTCATACTTGGTTGCAGCCCTGTATTAATCACTCCCATATGTCATATGACCCTTGGCCTTACCCTGGAATTGGCTAGAATATTAAGCTTTGTACAAAAACTGAGGATACTATTTATAAAAAGCTTGATAAGAGACAATTTCAGCTTGTATGTGTTTCCTTTTTCATGTGCATAAGCTATGGAATATGTATGTAAACTTGTAATATCATGCTGGGATATTTAAACACGAGGCAGACATTTACGTAAGTAAAAGTAAAGCAAAGTTTAAGTACACGATAATGAATAAAGCAGTATTTGCCAGTGAGAAGTAACCTTTTAGAATCAAAACACCTTTGAGCTCTTTACTGTTAAAAACATTGAAAGACTGTATTGAGTTTAAGATGCTGTGACGAGTATGTTGTGTTGCATGGTTTTGGATAGTTCTTTCCATAGTGTTTGTTATTTCAGACTGAAGGCTTTTCAGAGAATCTCGAGTTCCATTTAAAATACTTTTTTGCCTTCTGTGAAACCACTCATAAGCAAGAGAATGAGAAGGAAAAACACAAATTCTGATTTGAGAGTTGGAGCCATCTATAAAGCGCTTCTACCTGTGAAGGTTGGCAGCTTACAACAGCAGGCATGACTGAGTGCCCAGTGTTGTAAACAGTGTTCTGGAAAACTCAACACTAGGAGACACTATATACTGCAGAAAGTGAGAGGCTGAAAACTGGATTAAAGATGTTAGACTAGCTATAGTTAATACCCACTACAACAAACAGGTGTATATTCCTGAGAGGGATGGAGAGTGGTGTACTTTTTTCAAACACTGGGCACAGAGGCAATGGAGAAAGTGGTTCACATGTGAGGCTGAAGCCGGGTGTGGTAGGACATGTTTATAATATATAACACTCATGAAACTGAGGCAAGAGAATTATGTCAGGGCTATCCTGATAAACCATAGTAAGGCCTGCCCCCCCCCCCCCATGGGCCTGAGAATGTCCAGGATTTGTGCAGTAAACTAAAAGATAACTGTCCCCCACCTGTTCTCTTTCACTACCCTATAGTAGGGCTTATCCCTCTCCTAGCCAGATCCTTGCAGAGAAATGAAATTACATCAGTGAAACAGTTCAGATGGCAGTGCCACCCATTCATATTAGGGAAGATCTCACTGTGTTGGTTTCTTTGGGCTGCTGTAACAAATTACCCAAAACTATTACTAGATGGCTTATTTTCTCACCATTCTGGTTGGGAAAAGTCTGAAATCCAAGTGTCAACACGGTCACATCCCCTTTCTGAAGGCCATGGGGGAAAAATTCTTCTTGACTTCTTCCTAGTTTCTGATGTTATCCAGCAATCTTTGGTGTTCCTTAACTTGTGTTTGTGTTCATCTCTGCTGTCTTCACATGGCCGCCTCTCAGGATAGGTTTCCAAATAAGGACACATTTAAAGTGTGGTAGACACAAGTTTTTAAAGTTTTCAAGGGATACCATTCATCTCATTACAGCCCGTAGAACCATGTACGCACATCCTTATGTATCTGAAATCCCAGCCTAGCACTTGTGGTGTGCCTTTAATTCCAGCCCTCAGGAGGCAGAGGCAGGCAGATCTCTGAGTTGGAGGTCAGCCTGGTCTACAACACAAGTTCCAGGACAGCCAGGGCTGTTACTCAGAGAAACCCTGTCTCCATAAAACAAAAAACAAAACAAACCTATCTAAAATCCTTTCTAAAGGCTTTTGTAGCATACTTATTAAATTGAGGTAGAAAGCCAAGGATCACCGTAAGTGCTGACCACAAAATGAGAACCTCCATAATGGGAAGCTTCCAATGAGCTAATAAAATCCCAAACTTAACTAAAATACTGCTTTCCAATTAAATTTGTGTTTTTGTCCTAGAAACTAGTCCAGAAATTTATGTGTCCATTCTTGTACAGCATTCCCCAAAATAAATTCATCAATACCTCATTCAGCATAAGCTTACAAAAGTGCATCCTGAGATCAATTGAGTTTTGAAAGTACTGTGTATATCCCCTCTGCTAAAAGGGGATGCTAAAATATATTGTAATTTAAGATTTTAGGATCTAGGATTTGGTGTTCAGCTCGGTAATAGAGGAATTACTCATATGCCCATTGCCCTGGGTTGTGCTACCATTACTGGAAATGAGAAAGAGTTAAGAACACTCTTCAAAAGCACTTTCCTTAACTTCCTTGAGCGTGGGACTACTTGTACCAGTATAACAGCTCCACAGGTCCCAAGGACTGGTATCTGAATCACACCGAGGAAGAAAACAGCATAGTAAGATTTAATGACAGTGACCATTTTAGATTAGTATTAAATGGTGAATAGTCCTAGTTGACATTTTGAGCAATAAATGTGTTCATACTCATTATACTGGCTAGTTTTTATGTCAGTTGACACAGGCCAGAGTTATTTTGGAAGACCTCAGTTGAGAAAGTGCTCTCACAAGATTGGCCTTATTTTCTTGATTGATGATTGATGTGGGAGGGTCCAACTCACTGTGAGCTGTGCCACCCCGAGGCTGGTGATCCTGAGTGCTATAAGAAAACAGGTTGAACAAGCTATGAGGAGCAGCCCAATAGGCAGCACTCCACCATGGCCTCTGCATCGATTCCTGCCCCCCACCCCAGGATAATGGATTACAAGCTGTAGGATAAATCCTTTCCTCCCCAAGTTACTTTGCTCATAGTGTTTTATTACAGCAATAGAAACCCTTAACTAAAATAGTGACATATTGCCTGATGTTGTAATATTTTATATATTTTTGTGGCATTGGAAATATATTTTCTGGGCCTAGAAAAGTGATTTAGTATTTAAAGAGCACTGGATGCACTTCTAGATGATCTAGGTTCAATTCCCAGCCCCCACATGACAGCTCACAACCACTTACACTCCAGTTCCAGGGCATCCAACGCCCTTTTCTGGGCTCCATGGGCACTGTACACATGTGGTGCACAGACTTGCGTGCAGGCACAACACACATACACATAAAATAAAAATAAATCTTATTTTTTAAAAACTTATTTTTCCTGTCAATAAATAAGTGGTTTTTACACATCATTGATAAGATAGTAATAATAATATACCAAGATATTTCTATGTTCTTTCTCATTTAGGACAAAACTTTCGGTCTAAAGAATAAGAAAGGAGCAAAGCAACAAAAGTTTATTAAGGCTGTCACTCATCAAGTGAAGTTTGGTCAACAGAATCCACGTCAGGTAAATAATTTAAGTTGCTGTCTTTTCTGATGGGCATAATACAGTATACCATCTGTCTCAGGTTACTTGGTATTGTAATTACATTGTGAAGTAATATCCAACTCTCTAAACTTCTTACATTTTAATCTCTTTTTGTTGTTTTCGAGACAGGGTTTCTCTGTGTAGCTTTGGTGCCTGTCCTCGATCTGGCTCTGTAGATCAGGCTGGCCTCGAACTCACAGAGATCCGCCTGGCTCTGCCTCCCAAGTGCTAGGATTA
The DNA here is from genome assembly GCF_007827085.1 of Peromyscus californicus insignis. Classification (NCBI taxonomy): domain Eukaryota; kingdom Metazoa; phylum Chordata; class Mammalia; order Rodentia; family Cricetidae; genus Peromyscus; species Peromyscus californicus. Next base: position 60,420,931 of record NW_026294595.1, read on the forward strand.
AAGGCGTGCACCACTGCCACCCAGCTCATTTTAATCTTTCTTACGTCTTCCACAGCAGTACCTCTTGAACATTGCTCCCACCTGTTTTGATATAACTCATTTTTTCTAATGATAATTGCATACTGTTCTACAGTACACTATTTTATTATTAGTAATAGTAGTATTTTATTTCATTGTTCAGAAATGATCCCTTTTTTTCCATCTTTTTGACACTTAGAATACTTCCACAAGAAATATTCTTGTGCATAATGTCTTTAAATGTGTTTAAGCTTTTATTTCCCTTGTATAAATTATCTATTATATATAAACAGACTTTGTAGATCAAGGAAAATGAAGTTAAATACTTTTTACATTTTATTTATTCTACTTTGTGTATGTGTATGCACATGCCGCAATGCTTGTTTGTAGGTCAGTGAGCAACTTGTGAGAGTTAGTTCTCTCTTTCCACTATGTAGATTCCAGTAACTGACTTTCTCAGGACTGGCAGCAAATGCCTTTACTCACTGAGCCATCTCTCTGACCCTGAACTTCTAATTTTAATAAGTTTGTCTGAACAGATTCTGTGGACTAATATTTCACATCTTCATTTCCTGTATGTACTAGATGCTAAGGTTTCTTAGTGTTTTCCCCCATAATAAGTTTAAAGTGACATTTCATTGTGTTCCTCAGTGGAAGAGTGAGTCTTCTCATATGCTTGTTATTTTACACATCTGTGACTCATCTCTCCTACCCAACTACTCAAAAATACTGGCTGCTTTTTTCTTACAAATGTGTAAGAAAGCCGGGCGGTGGTGGCGCACGCCTTTAATCCCAGCACTCGGGAGGCAGAGCCAGGCGGATCTCTGTGAGTTCGAGGCTAGCCTGGGCTACCAAGTGAGTTCCAGGAGAGGTGCAAAGCTACACAGAGAAACCCTGTCTCGAAAAACCAAAAAAAAAAAAATGTGTAAGAAATACTTTTGTTAACATTGCAGATAATTTGTTTTATCTCTATTTTGCTGTACAGTGATTTTTCTCACTTTCTGCTGGATTGTTATGCATAATTTTCTTAGTTTCTTAGGTTTTGTTTTATTTATTTATTTTCTGGTTGCTTCCTTTTTGCAGTCTGTACTTTGTCCTATATTTTATGTATGTGTAAGATTCTCTTTAAAGTTGAATAGCTACTTGGTCCAGCAGCATTTCACCACTGAATTGGAATATAACTACTGATATATTAGGATCTGTTTCTGGATTCTCTCTTCTGTTCTGCTTATTTATTGTCTGTGTCGTTACCACATTGATTTTTATTATAGTGAGTGGCCTAGACATATGTGCTGTTAGCTACATTGTGTCTCCTTTTTATTCTTGCTACTTCTGAGACAGTTGTTCTTTCATAAGAATTGGTAACTTGCTCAAAAACTTTAGCCTCTTTTTCCTTCAGATTCGTTAGACCTTTCATCCCATAAGGTTTTACAAATATGATCTTTTTTCCCCCCATTTCCTTAATTCTTGGCAGTACTCTTTGGACATAGAAAAGAAATTCTCAAGTTACGTTTTTAACTACAGTGTTTTAGTCTGACAGTATCAGCATAATATACCTGTTAGATTACTAATCTCTAACTAAAACCCATTTCTTTTCTGACAGTATCAGCATAATATACCTGTTAGATTACTAATCTCTAACTAAAACCCATTTCTTTTCATACTGTCTCCAAATCATTCTCTCTTTCCCTCTCAAATCACAACTTTATTCCAGAGCCAAAAGATAATATTCTTTCAAAGTGCTAACTTTACCTTGTTTAGTAAGAATGTCTTCAGACTAAAACAACTAAAGTTCAAAAAAAATTATTTTTTTTTAAAGGAAAGGTACATTGTTGCTGGTGTATTTAGATCCCTAAAAGGATGGTCGTGTTTGTACTGACTAGGTACAGAGTTTTGAAAACTATTGTTCCTTAAGCAGTACAATGTGATGATTGAGATTTAGCCTGCATTGTATTAGATATTATAAGTAGTACTCAAGGGCCTTGAGTTACCGTGGGTTTGGGCATCCGGAAGAGTCCTAGAATCACTGCTCAGAGGTACTAAAGGATAGCTGTGTGCTAAGCCTTGGAGACAGGTAACTTGGGTTAAAACTTTTTTGGTGCATGATTTAAAATTGTTCACAAATACTAGTTTTTATTGTACAGTGGAAGGGCAGGTGTCCCTTGTAGGATTCCCCTGGTGGTTAAAGAAGGCTCCTGTCCAATACTATTTCCTCTTCCTCTGACATCTTCCTACTAGTTTGAGTAGTTGTTTCAGACTTAATAGACCTAGAAATGTTATAAAATTCATGTACTACTTAAGTATGTCATTGCATTCAGTATTATATTTTTGATACTTTCTTGGGTAACTGGTCTAGCTTTGAATATAGAGTACCTAATTACCACATATTACTTGGAAGCTGAGCACCTATCCTGTTTGTAGACCCAGGCCTGAGGTTCTGCCCTGGGTTGTGTGCTGTGGAAGATGGCCCTGCTCTTAGTTATTTCTCAAACATCTCTGTGGTATTGTATTCCCCCAAATATTATGCATGCTAATAAACTTATCTGGGGTCAGAGACAGAGCAGCCACAACATTAAACATAAAGGATAGGTAGTGGTAGCACACGCCTTTAATCCTAGCATTCCAGAGGCAGAAATCCATGTCTTCAAGGATACAGACAGGCATGGTGACTCATCACGCCTTTAATCCCAGAAAGCGAGCCTTTAATCCCAGGGAGTGGTGGTAGAAAGCAGAAATGTATATAAGGCGTGAGGATCGGAAACTAGAAGCATTTGGCCTGGTTAAGCTGGTTAAGCTTCAGGCTTTCGAGCAGCAGTTCAACTGAGAGCCATTCGGATATGAGGACTCAGAGACTTCCAGTCTGAGGAAACAAGACCAGCTGAGGAATTGGCAAGGTTAGATAGCTGTGGCTTGTTCTGTCTCTCTGACCTTCCAGTGTTCACCCCAATAACTGGCCTCAGGTTTGATTTTATTAATAAGAACTGTTAAGATTCATGCTACACATCTCTTCCAGGGGGTGTGCACCACAGATCCCCAAAAGAGCTGTCAGGGCATGTGAAGGCCCCTTCCCCGTTCCCACGTGCAGGGAGAATATGTTGTGCTGCTAGTTTACCTAAGAGCCTAAGGGAAGTGTGCTAGAGACACGGGGCAGAGCCTCTACTATAGCATTTCCTCCTCACTTTCTACCCTCTAACTCATACACAGACAGATGCTGTGAGCCTGGGGATCAGTCAGAAGACGACGAGTAAATGGGGGCTGACTGCATGGCGACCGCTAAGCCTCGTTCAGCAACTCTGTAAAAAGGAGCCTGAGTGGTTTCAGTTTGAACATCATAGGCCAGAAGATGTTTGTCAACTAGGAAGACAGTCACATTAATGATCGTTGTCTCCTTGCCTCAGGTCCCAATTGATTTCTAACTATAAATATTTCAAGTGGTTTATGGGCCTCTAGTCTATTCTTCTAGATGCTACATATGAGATGAGCCTAGTCAGCAAAGACTTTTTTTTTTTTTTTTGATTTTTCGAGACAGGGTTTCTCTGTGTAGTTTTGCGCCTTTCCTGGAACTCACTTTGTAGACCAGGCTGGCCTCGAACTCACAGAGATCCACGTGCCTCTGCCTCCCTCTGCTGGGATTAAAGGCGTGCGCCACCACCGCCCGGCTAAGACTACTTTTATTTAAAAGAAAGCAGAATGTTTTTTGTTGGTGTTTAGACACTTCCACTATTAGTTGAAGTCAGAACTTGTAGCATTGGTTCATTCTTCTCCCAGGTTTGTTTTGTTTTTCCTTTTTGAACACGTTTTCTTCTTATTGATTTATTTTCTTCCTGCTGTTTCTTGAGTCTCTTTAACAGATTAGGTTCTGTTTTATCACAGACTGGACCCTGTCTAGTTGCAGTGAAATCGGTATCGTGGCCAGTGTAGCTGTCTTTAAACTGCTCTGCCCAGATGCTCTGTAAGCATTTCATGCTCCTGTGTCCAAAACTGAGCTCATCTCCACCTCCTGCCCTGAAACCTGTTCCTCCTGTATTCCCTGTCTTTTTCAGCAGCGTTTATTGTGCATATGCTAATCCCCAGCTCCTCTTCCTCCTCTGTGTTATGACCAGAGTCCTTTAGTTCTGCTTCCTAAAACGCTCTCTTTTCTCCTCATCCTTATACTAATACCTATTTAAAACATTCGTGCCTTCCTACCTACAATTGCAGGAGACTCCTTGCCTTTATTCTTGGATTGCTAGTCTGTCCTCCAGGTCACCACCCTGTCTTTGTAAAATGAAACCTGATCTGGTTACTTTAACCCACTAAGTTATAGACTCTCACCTATAGATAAAATCCAACTTGTCATTGACGGTTCTCGTATCTTGGTGTTCTCTGGTCCTTTGTCTTCACAGTGCAGGTTCGTACTACGTTCCTTTCTTGTTCATCAGAAGAATTCCTCTATAAAGATACTAGCGCAATCTGATTTTCTAAGCATATAGACCTTCTTTGCTTTCAGAGTACTGTGTATATTGTGTTATTCTATTATATATTCTGAGCTTCCTTAAATAAGCATCTTGTATTGTGTCTTCTAATATAGGTGCTGAGGTATAAATGTTTTAGATGAATACACTAACCATATTAAGTATATAAAACATATACTAGCACTATGGATGTATTGTGTCTTCTATTATCTCCTGAAATTAGTGTTTTTCAATAAGGGCACTATAGTTTGTGGTGGTTACTGACCATTATTGTATCACTGAACATGTCAGGATATTTTCATCTCACGTCAAAAAGCACTCATATTTGTAGAGTATAGGTTGTTTTCATTGGAAAAAAATACTGCAATTGAGATCTATTTGTTAAATGCCAGGGTTAAGTGTTTAATACTTGCTTGTTGCCATGAACTTTTTTTAACCATGAGCTTTGAATGTGTTTTAATTAGGTGTGGTGCCTAATTATAGGACCAAAAAGAATTTGTTTACAAAGCTAATAATTTTAATAGGTTAGCCACAATACCTAATGTGTAAGCCACTTAATGTAAAGACTGCATGCATATAAATATGCAAATATTTTGTTATATTAGTCATTACTATATAGTGAAAACAATTTTGTAAGCAATCAGATTGACATTTTTGACTTGGAAATGTAGGTAGCACAAAGTGAAGCTGAAAAGAAATTGAAGAAAGATGACAAGAAGAAAGAACTACAAGAGCTAAATGAGCTGTTCAAACCTGTAGTTGCTGCACAAAAAATAAGTAAAGGTAAAATTTAAATGTCAGAGTGCTATTTTTATCAAATATAATTCATGTTCCAAACTTGACTTGTGAGGAGCTGGAGTGATGGCTCTTGCTCTTAAGGAGGACCTGGTCTCAGTTCCCAGCACCCACAGCAGGTGGCTCACAGTCATTCATAACTCCAGCTCCAGGGGATCCAACGCCCTGGCCACCTCAGGCACCAGGTACATATGTGGTACATGTACCTACATGCAGGCCAGCACTCACACATAAAATAAATTTTTAAAAAATTTTTAATTACTTTTAGTCCCAGCTCTTGGAAGGTAGGGGCAGGCAGATCTGTATGAGTTCAAGGCCAGCCAAAGCTAAACAGCAAGACCTTGTCTTAAAAAAAAAATAAATAAAAACAACTTGATTGTTTTCTGGAGTTTTGTTCTTTGTGTTTGGATGGGGGTGGTCTTTAGGAGCCGAGACAAAGCTGTGGTTTCATAAATTGTAAGTCTCATACATATTTGGGGCAGTATTCTTCCATTCTTGTTTTCCTTTGCCTCCTGCCTCAGTGACTCAACAGCAAAGGAACTCTAGAATAACCTACATGTTTGGGTTTCCACTTCTGCTACTTACTTTGTTAAGAATAGAAGAAAAACAAAGAACTTTAAAGAAATATCTAACCAAACACCACTATGTGCTACTCTCTCACATTAGTAAATAGAAAATAATAAGTTAAGCAGAAGTAACTATATCCCAGGTGCAAGCTACACCGTATCATCCAGCAGCCTATAAGAAAGATCGAGGGGCAGGGGGACACAAACAAGGAACAGCCAACACCTGCAGCAGGAAGGGGGTCCTGGAAGTGGGTTGCCTGCCTGAATACAGATGTTACTTCCCGTTTGATACAGGTGCAGATCCCAAATCTGTGGTGTGTGCATTCTTCAAACAAGGACAGTGTACTAAAGGAGATAAATGTAAGTTCTCTCATGACCTCACTTTGGAGAGAAAATGTGAAAAGCGAAGTGTTTACATTGATGCAAGAGATGAAGAACTTGAAAAAGGTATTTCTTAACTTTCTCTTAAAGTTTGAAAATAAATTTTTTTTTGTTGTTTCTTCCTACTTAGTAATAGTAGAGTATTAATTAGCATTGTTCAGAACAGTTGGGGTTTTGCATAAATTTTAAATAAATGATGCTTAGAATACAATGATGTAATTTGGATTTGGCCATTTTACTTCCTTTCTGTGCTAATGTCTCATTTATCTAAACTGATTAAGGAGCTTGGGTAGATAATTTGCAATGCTGTGTATGCTGTTTTTGCTGCTTCAGAAAAAATGGTTAGATTATGAATATTACCTGTCTGTTTAGAGGCCTGTACTGTGGGAGCAGGAGATCAAAAGTGCTTGTTGTGTCTTCTTTCTGTAGATACTATGGATAATTGGGATGAGAAAAAGCTGGAAGAAGTAGTAAACAAGAAGCACGGTGAGGCGGAAAAGAAAAAACCAAAAACTCAAATAGTATGTCCTTTTCTTGAATTGAGTTGCTGTGGCATTTTTTATTAGGGAGAATTTTTTTTTTTTTTTTTTTTTTTTTTATATATATATATTTTTTTTTAATTTATTTTAATTTATTTTGCAATACAATTCAGTTCTACATATTGGTCACGGATTCCCTTGTTCTCCCCCCTCCCGTCCCCCTCACCTTCCCCCCAACGCCCCCCCCATTTGTGTTGTTTCTTTTTTTTTTTTTTTTTTTTTTTCCCCTTTTCTATTTTAATAAAAAGGAAAAAAAAAGAAAAAGGTTATAACTAACAAAAGAAAAACTATATACAAAAGTACAATGACTATATACAATATATACAAGTAATAAATGTCTAAACAATGTCTAGTCCATTTGTATTTGACAAATTCAGAGAAAATAATTTCATTATCTATCCTATTTTGTTAAGTCCAAAATGTATCTAATTCACTTTCTATCCTAATTAATCTTCAACTATAACTAACTAACCTTCAACTATAACTAACTAATCTTCAACTCCCTCAGAGACCCAAGAAGGAAATAATATTAGCTAACAAAAATAAAAACAGAAAGTGCATGCAAGCAACTTCCAAAAAATTTGTGAGTTGACAGAAACAGCCAGCTGCCTGGACAGTCACCTGAGGTTTCTCCACAGTGTTGGGGCATCATCTTCAGCCTATAGGCTTAGCATATCTGACAGACTCATTTGTGAAGTAGGATGTACACAAGGTCGACAGTTCAACCTCACATTGGGTGAGAGCAGTCCATGTACCAGAAACACCTGAATTCCACTAGTGTCATGTCATGATTCAGGATTTTAAATTCTGGAAATTGTTGTTGATTTTTTAATTCAGCTGTCCATTCTTGGCTGTGTATATATGGCTTCATCTTAACATCCCGTTCTTCTCCACATCCCTCTGTCAAATGCCAGTTTACTATTGCGAGGCGTGAGCTTAGTTACTCTTCAAGAATAACTGTTTCAGCTGCTGTTCCATTGCACATCAGAAGCCATCGGCCCACTGCCTATTCAGCTGCCTTCGAAGAAAAGGGCACTGTACCTTTTCCAAATTGCGAAGGCCACTTCAGGGATGGTGCCATATTGTCCTGGCCTCAGAAGATGCCTTTTGATAAAGCCATAACCACACTCGTTTTGGCAAGAATCAGTAGTCCTTTGTTTCATGTCCTGTCTGTCCATTTTGTCAGCAGTTGATTCAAGGATACTTTGTTATTAGGGAGAATTTTATGGCAAGGTATTGATGTTTTCTACTGGACCGTTGAGTATTAGAAAATCGCATTTCACCAACATAACTATAATACATCAAGCTTTATTTTTGGAATTTACAAATTGTTTTGTTTTTTAATTAGAATGTTTTAACAAAATTGGTCTAAAAGCTGAGTAACTAAGTCTCCTAAATGCAATTTTCTGAAATGATTTTACTTCCTTAACTATGGGTTAGCATAGCTGGACATGGTAACATATACCTGTAATTCCAATAGGTAGATTATATATTCCATGCTGGACTAGGCTACATAAATAGACTCAAAAAAAACAGGATGGCTACAATACATACTTAGATAAGAATCTTCTATCTTGTGGGTAGTGATGGAAATAGGCTTGTCATTAATTGTTTGATTTTAATACTTTGGAAGTTTTTTAAATTGCTAGGTCAAAAATATTTTTTACATATGAATTCCAAAATGTGTTTTTTGATAGGTAGTAGCTCTAGAGTTCTGGGAAATCTGCCTTTAAAAATTCAGATTATTCCTCTGCTTCTGTACTCACTCCATATATCTGTATCCTGAGTACATGTCTAGCAAGATTCTGCTCTGCTTGAAGACTTAATAGATAAATGTTGGTTCGTGTACACTCCTTGCTTTTTTTGGGAAATGGATACTGGTGATTTTTCATTTGTGGAGTTGCTGCCTGACATTTGAGCACAGTTGCACTTTGTACCATTTGTGTTTGCAGGTCACTTCTATGTTCCTTTTGAACCTTGTACTGCTATGACTCCTGTACAGAGTTGCTGTTTAGTCAAGTAATCGCAGTAGGGTTTATGTCATTATTGCTAGGATTTGTTTTTGTTTTGTTTCATTTTTTTTCTTTATTGTGCCTTGCAGTGCTAAGAGTTAGACCTTGGACTGGATTTATTTTTAAAAATCATACTCTTGGGGATTATATTTACAAAGACTAACTGAAACATCCAGAGTAGAGGCTTTGGATTTTGCCAGTATACTGCATGGTTTGCTTTTAATTAATTATGTGTAACATTAGTGTGTGTATGTGGTATGTGCACATGAGTACAGTGCCTGTAGAAGCCAGAGGCATAGTCAGATCCCCTAGAGCCTGAGTTAGAGGCAGTTTTAAGCCTTCTGACATTAACCACTGAGCCATCTCTCTAGCCCCTGGCTTGGTTTTTGAGAACTGGGTCTCTGTAGCCCAGGCTGGCCTTGAACTCTTAAACAGTTCTTGCCTTGGCTTCCTGAGGGCTGGAATTACAAAGGAGTTAGCCACCGGACCTGGCAATGTATTAGACATATTTTCAAACATTTTTGTGTATAAGTGTGCTTTGTACATAAGTTAGCCTTCGGATGTGAGTATTGTTAGTTGTTCATATACGTAAGCAACTCAAAGTGAGATAGATTTACACTGCACCACCACTTCTGAATAATACTGTTTCTATAGGTGTGCAGACATTTCCTTGAAGCTATTGAAAATAACAAGTATGGCTGGTTTTGGGTGTGTCCTGGAGGTGGCGACAATTGCATGTATCGCCATGCACTTCCTCCTGGGTTTGTGCTGAAGAAAGACAAAAAGAAAGAAGAGAAAGAAGATGAGATTTCATTAGAAGATCTAATTGAGAGAGAGGTAACAAATATCTTTTCTCTTAAAAGCTATTTTTAATTATTTTTGTAAATTCTAATATTAACCACTTGGGGGCAATAGCATGTTAAGAAAGGAAAAATAATATGCCCTTTTCCTAAAGTTACTGTACTTTAACTACTCTTGAGTGTCTTAAATGTCAGGTTTACGGATGACATTATCAAACTTGCTGTAATTATAGGAGTGTGTAGGGGTTTGTTTTTAAAGCACTGGCTACTGCTGTTTTCCTACCATGGGGTTATTTTACATGCTTTTTTATGCCTTGTGTTGATGGGACTTTTAGGTTCTTTGCTTGGTGTCCTTTTCTCTTTGTGACATACTCACATGAGTGTGGAAAGAAACCACTTCTCCAGGTTCTGATTATATGTTTCACCTGTCCGGTCAGAGGAGAAGTGGTCTGAGTGAAGAGCTTCTTCAGCTGCTGTTCTCTAGCTCAGTGAAGTAGATGATTGTGTGGGTTGGAGGGCGTTGAGGATAGGATGAAGTTGAGATTATTGGGGAAACTAGATTTAGGATTGTTTGCTTCATTGTGCGTGTGAGTGACTAATACTAAGATTGTATACACTCCGTAAGTGGCTGTGTTGTGTGTCACACAGGATGAAATAATGGAGTGGGGATGTTAGAGTCCAGAGTGCTGGAGATGGTTTTTACCCTAGTTCCACCACTGCCTGACTGTTCATGCTTGATGAGTGTGCTGCCACCCTCTGCGTGTGTGGAGATGAACGTGGTAGTATAGAGAGCTTTCAACAGTGCACGGCCAGCCGATACTTAGTTTTCTACCCATTTATTACTTATACCCCTGAGAAGTGCAGGTGATACTGTGTTTTTTGGTTTTATCTCTCATCTGAAAGAGCACAAATGAAGCTTGGATTTATTATGATTTTTTTTAATCTATGAGTTTTACCAACAGTTTTTCACATCAAACTTTTCTGCTCAAGTTAAGAGATTTACCTCAAAGTGCTAGCTGGGTTTGTGGGGGGGGGGGGGGTAGTAGTAGTTGTTTCACTCATTGCCATGCAAAGTAAAAGTACCATAATGTAGTCTATTTACTGTTTTAGGGCAGTCACGGGGAAACGATTACCTACATTAAAAGGAAAATGCTGTTAAACAACTATAAGTGACTTTAAATCTCTTCCCTCTGCAGCGTTCTGCCTTAGGTCCAAATGTTACCAAAATCACTCTAGAGTCTTTCCTTGCATGGAAGAAAAGGAAAAGACAAGAAAAGATTGATAAGCTTGAACAAGATATGGAGAAGCGGAAAGCGGACTTCAAAGCAGGGAAAGCACTGGTGGTATGTCCCAGACTCACCCCGATGGCCCCTCATTCTTCTGTCTCACAGTTTTTAAAATGCAGGATTCTGTCTGTCTTTAGTCTAGGCAATGTGTCTAGAAGTAATGGTAACTTCCCCTGAGATGATGATATATTGTGTGTCTGAATAGATCAGTGGTCGTGAGGTATTTGAATTTCGTCCTGAACTGGTCAATGATGATGATGAGGAAGCAGATGATACCCGTTACATTCAGGGAACAGGCGGTGATGAGGTAAGACCAAGCTTTGACCTCCCATGTTGATCCTACAGGGGGGGAATGGTAGAGAGAACAGAAACCTGGTTAAAAGCACCAGCCACTGGCCAGACTGGAATTCAGGTACTATTTCCATCAATAAGAAACTTTCTCTAGACCTCCACTCTTACCTGCAGTGCAGTTAAGTAATTCCTAACCCAGGCTGCTTTGAGAATGAATGGGTTGATTGATGTTTACTTTTAGGATTGCTTTCTTTATAGAAAATTTAGTATATGCTGAGTGGTAGTGGTGCACATTTTTGATCCCAGCACTTGGAACACAGAGACAGGTGGACCTCTGAGTTCAAGGCCAACGTGGCCTACAAGGCGAGTTCCAGGACAGCCACAGCTGTTACACAGGGAAACCCTGTCTTGAAAAAACAAACTAAAATAGACCTTAGTATAGTGCCTTGATGCATACAGTTAAGTGCTATGTGCAATAGATGGTTTTTTTTTAAAAAAAAAATGTTTTCCCTTAAAATTTGTTCTGCAAAAACAGTCAGGGATTAAGGTCGCCACATAAATAGTAAAGAACGTGCAAGAATAGCAGTTCTTTAGCAGTTCCACTAATACATCATACAGTTTTTTTGTGTCATTGTCATGGAATTCCAAATTGAAAGAATGTCAAACTCCAAAACCATGATTCCAGAGAAGGAAACTTCAGATACAGTATTACTGCTTTTTTTTTTTCCTTCTGAAAGATTAAGGGGGAAAAATGAGTTTTCAAATAGTAGTTGATCACTTGTTTTCTCTTGGTAGTAGTAATAATTTTGTTTCCAGAAAATAATGTGTCAAGATTAAAAGTGAGTTGAGGAAACTTGTAATAATGTTGCTTTCTCTCTGTTGTTAAGGTTGATGATTCTATGGGTGTCAATGACATAGATGTAAGCCTGTACATCCCAAGAGATGTAGAAGAGACAGGTATCACTGTAGCCAGTCTTGAAAGATTCAGCACATATGCTTCAGATAAAGATGGTAAGTATGCTGCCCTTTTCAGAGTTCCAAAGAACTAGTAAACTATTTAGAGGGAGCTAAACTGGCCTGGGCAAATGCAGGCTCTAGACTGGAAATGTGAACATTGTCTAAATAAAAAAGGTAGTGGAAGCTGTAGAAAAGAATGACATAATGGATATTGAAACCATGGACTAAACTTAGAAGGAAACTGAAAACGAGTTTAGAGATGTAGCTTTTTGGTATTCTCTAAAGTTCTGTGTAACAGGCTAAAAGTCATCTATCTGCACTAGGGTCAGAATGAATGAGCTCAGCTAGTCAGAGTGCATAGCTTAACAATCTAGAATATACTGCACACAACAGTGTTACAGGACAGATCCAAACGGAAGTGTTTACAGAACACACAGCTCTTGAGTGAAAGCATTCAGAGACTCGAGTCTCAGGGGTAGTAGAATCACGGGTAATTTCTTAGTTGCAATTAGGAAAAGGGATGCTAGAGTAAGATGCTTGTTGTACTAAGACAGTGGAGAGCTCGGGAGAAGGGGACAAATGAGTACAGATCAAGTGTCAGAAGCAGTGTGGGCACGGCAGGGGCTTTAGATGTGAGAAGTATGAATGTGTGTGTCAGACAAGGAAAAAGGCTCTGCTAGGGGAGGAGGGAAAAGGAACAAGTCTGGGGTCCCAGTAACAGTTTACAGTGAGAATGGAGGGAAGGCTTCCTAGGGACTGTGTGCACATGAAGATTGGGTCTACATCTCTTGTACCTTGAGTAGGAGGTTTGAAGACTAAGTTAAGGATGCATGCTGTGAGAGAAAGCACAGAGGAATACTAATTAATACAAAGGCTGGAATACAGAAGACTAATAAACCTGAATTTTATTATGAAAGTATGCAAATCCTAACTTAAACAAGTGGTTTACCCTCCCGAGCTCTGAGATTGATAGCGATGCAGAGACTGATTTCCTCTTTCTAAGTGGGGCTTTGGTGGCAATATATGAACTTCTGATCCCTATGACCTGGTGATCAGAAATGTTTAAATGAAATAAAATTGAAACAAGGCTGTTAAATTGTCTTTGTGTTAGTGTTGTTGATCAAGAAGAGGCAGCAGCGTCTTTGGTTTCTCGTTTATGGCCTGCCCTTGCTGCAGGAATTTCAGGGAGATAATTCTGGGAAAGGAAGACAGGCATCAGTCTGCTTTCAGTTGCCACTGTAATAATGTCTTTTATTTCTAGGCGTTACTGGTTTCAGTTTTGTTTGGTTTTTGTTTTCAGAGAACAAATTAAGTGAAGCCTCTGGAGGCCGGGCTGAAAATGGTGAAAGAAGTGATTTGGACGAGGACAACGGAGTGGGGGGACAAGAAAATGGATCCATCGATGCTGTTCCTGTTGACGAAAATCTGTTCACTGGGGAAGATCTGGATGAACTAGAAGAAGAACTAAACACACTTGATCTAGAAGAATGACACCAGACAAGTCAAGGAAGAAAATCAGGTCAGCTCAACATGATCAACATGAACTGAAATTGACTGCGTTAATTGCTTTGCCACCTAGAATCAACAGGATGTTTATTTCCCCGTGATGATTCTGGAGGGATACTGTCTTCCAAAAAAGGAATACTCTCCCTCCGTCTTCTCTTCTGACCTTGACTACATCTCCTAGTAAGTTCAGAGTAGTTGATAACAATTGAAAACGGTCATTACAGAAGATGATTGTTGTTGTAACTGTCCACTCCCGTAGGAAGTGTAACTGCTTCTCCAGCTTTTGGTTTTCATTGGGCATGTGTTATTTCCAGGAACAACAAATTCATACTTAAAATACTTTCCGTTTGATGCAGTTTTTAATGAGTGGTTTCCTTTCCTTTGTATTTATATGTTTTAAAGACTGCCTGAAAGGTGGGCACTGTCCTTGATAAAGGAAACTGCATATGCAGGTTCAGTATTGTCCATCTGGACAATTAGGTGGACACTGAGAATGAACTTGGTCAACCTGACAGGGTCAGCTACAGTGCCCTGTATTAAAGCTGTTTAGAGTTCTCCCCCTTTTTTGCCAATAAAGTTGTAAATAAAAACCATCATACATCCAAATCCAACTCTGGTCTTTTTACGTTTTTCTGTGAAGAGTTTCTTAACATTCCTAGCTTGGTATTTTAATTAATATTGATTATATTGGCTGTGTGGGTGTCATAGACACAAAGATTTAGTGGATTTTCTTGGTACATGTTCTATAACCATGGAGTACTGACAATGTTAACAGTTGTTATTTTTCATTTCTTTTTTTGTTTTGTTTTGTTTTGTTTTTCGAGACAGGGTTTCTCTGTGTAGTTTTGCACCTTTCCTAGAACTCACTCTATAGACCAGGCTGGCCTTGAACTCACAGAGATCCGCCTGCCTCTTAATAATTTATCTTTTTTTAATTTATTTGTTTATATCGTATATACATTGGTGTTTTGCCTACATGTATGTCTGTATGAGGGTGTTGAATCCCCTGGAACAGGAGTTACAGACACTTATGAGCTGCTGTGTGGGTGCTGGGAATTGAACCCAGGTCCTCTGGAAGAGCAGGCAATGCTCTTAACCACTGAGCCATCTCTCCAGCCCCTATTTTTCATTTCTTAAGTACTTAGTTAATGTACTTGTTACTTTAATTCTGGAGTTGTTAGATTACCTAATTAAATGGTTACTACAATTAAATACTTCCTTGGAACCAACATTACATAAAGTTTGATTACTCTGTTTGCAAGAAGGTAAGCAAATTCACCAGTAAACTTGGGGCTGAGGGTCTTGGCCATTGATGTCCCTTGAAAATTTAGAGTAATAGCATATTTTAAATAGACGTAGCCAGAGTTTTCCTGCCTGGCCCACAGTCAGGACAAATCTCTCTCACCTGCCAGTCCCACAGCCGCTCAGACCCGACCAAGTAAACATAGAGACTTATATTGCTTACAAACTGTATGGCCGTGGCAGGCTTCTTGCTAACTCTTCTTACAGCTTAAATTAATCCATTTCTATAAATCTATACCTTGCCACGTGGCTCGTGGCTTACCGGCATCTTCACATGCTGTTTGTCATCATGGTGGCTGGCAGTGTCTCTCTGACTCAGCCTTCCACTTCCCAGCTTTAGTCTCCTCCTTGTCCCGCCTATACTTCCTGCCTAACCAATGACCAATCAGTGTTTTATTTATTTGACCAATCAGCAACACATTTGCATACAGAACATCCCACAGCACTTAGACATTAGATTTTTAATGGCGTACTTAGCGCTAGATAACGTTAAGCATGGTTTTGTGTTTTTAATGGGGTTATTTACAAATGTGGATTTTTAGAAATTTTTTTTTAAGTATCTAAGGAAATAGCATTAAAATATCAGGTGACCTAAGCCCTAACCTGTTTTCTGCCTCAGAGAAATTGTATAATAAGTTTCTGGGTTTTAGTTTTTTATTTACCTATAAATTTTAATACTGATTGTGGGTTTAGGATATAGCTCACTTAAGAGTGCAGAAGACCCTAGTTCTGAAATTGTTTTTTAAAAACCTGTTTTCTAAAAGTGCTTTCAAAATCTCACTTAGGAAAAAGAAAGACTATATATCTTATTAATTGATAACCTCAAAGTTTATAAAGAATTTTGTTTTTTAGCTCTTATTTATAGTTAACATTTTCAAATATAGAATATAATGAACCAAGTTTATTTCCCATCTACTTTTTATATAAAAATACTGTTTTATACTTTATATCTACAAAGTATTTCTCCCAGTCTTTTTGTGAAGAAGTTTGATTACTTAGTGAATTATCTAATGACAAAATAATCTAAAGAGCTTACGTCTTTTTTGTATTGTTCACATTAATGTCAGTCTACATTAATGCAGTTAATACGAAATTGAGTGTGCTTTTCCAATCTTTAGTTTTTATTACAAATTTCTCTTACATAATTCCCATTGTTAACACATCTTTGTATTCTAATTTCAGTGTGTAACTTTATTCATTTTAAGAGATCTGGAGTTTAGAAAAATCTTGAACGTAAATATAAGTTTTCTACAAGACAGGAAATATAAGTTTGCACTTACTCCGTATGCTCTATTAAATGAGCTCTTTTCTCCTTACATAAGTTGGAGTTCATGAGACCATACTTATCCTATGTTCAGTAAGCCCATTGTGTGACCTCATGTTTGACAGTCTAATTCAGAATAGTCTGAATTTCACCTTACCTTTGCATAATGGCTTCTCATAATCTAAGCCCCACTCTACATGAACTAATAAAAATTGTGTAATTGTATAATATATCTAAGTCATCCATTGGATGATTTTTCAATATGATAGTAACAAAACTGCAGGTTCACAGGTTTAGATACAGATTATTAAGAAAGCCTTATAGCCAGCTCCAAACTTAAGCATGAAGTCAACAGAGGGCATTTGGGACAGAAGTAGGTAGATTGTTGTGAATGTCTTGTTCATATCCAGGATGAAAGCTTTGTGTAGAGAATATTGTCATCACAGACTCTAGATCTTTATCACATTTGTTCAGTATAGGACTATTCTGATATAAATACTGTTAAATAAATATTTGCAGGTACTTATCACTGTTGATATACTACAGACTCAACAGTGAGTATTTCAGTAAGTGAATTTTAAAAAATACCAGAATTAAAAACGGACTACCAAAGCTGGGTGGTGGTAGCACACCCTTTTATCCCAGCACTTGGGAGGCAGAGGCGGGCATATCTCTGTGAGTTTGAGGCCAGCCTGGTCTACAAAGCGAGTTCCAGGACAGCCAGGGATACACAGAGAAACCCTGTCTATGAATGAGTGAATGAATGAATGAATGAAAATGAACAACCAAAATCTTGTTTTGAATTTTTCAATCCTTAAGCATATATTTCTCATAACTGTTTGCTGAATAAAGATAATAGTTCTCAATTAGTAGAGATTAATAGAAGCTAACTTTTAATTAAAGTAGAATTTGGTGATGTATCTCTTTTTATATCTTCATCGACAAACCTGGGTAAAACATTAGTACAGGGTGCTTTTAATACTACTTTTCTTACGTTGTATATTTTCTCTTGTATTATTGTTTTTGGTAATGTAGAAAGAAAAAGTGACTTTTTATTCATCCAGTTAGTAGATAATTTTACACTTTTCACATAGACAACATTTTTTTTTTTGGTGCAATATATATAACCTGAACTATCTAACCTATTTTAAGATATCACCTCTTTGTGTTTTGGATGTATATTTTAGAAGGAGAATATCAGAAATAATGATAGTATATTATTATTTGGTGTATCTATTGACCTAGCTATTAATATAGATACTTTGCAAATAATCTGTAATCAGACTTTGCAGTGACATTTTAGGGGTTTTTTGTTTTGATTTGAATCAAGGTCTTAATGGAGTTCAGGCCTTGAATTGGCACTGTAAGCCAAGGGTAATCATGAACTCTTCCAAAGCATTGGGGCTGCAGGAGTGGGCCACTTTGATCAGCTTTTTGGCGATTTTGTTGTTGTTTTCTTTCTAGATTTCATTGTGATTTGTTGTTTGGGTGAGTGGGAGGGGTGGTAATGGAGATGTCCTTTGTGAAAATAACATGGTGGATATTTATCATGCAAGAGTTATTTTGTACCTGGTCCCGAAGACCAAAATCTGACAGCTGATCTCATTTTCAAACAAATGTATCTAAGACTAGCAGTCCCTTGTGGAGCCCAAGTACCAGGACCTAATGTGCCTTAGTCCATCTAGTAAACCTTCCACTGTTAACTCAAAAGACAGTAAAGTCTGGGGATGTGGCTCAGTGCTGCAGGGCTTGCCTAGCATGTACAAGGCCCCGGTTCAATCCCTGGCACTGGATGGTACGGGGGAAGGCAGCTGTAAGTTACACTTTAGTTTCCTTCCAAATGTGCAGCTGTGTTTCATTTGGTCTGAATCCTAAATTGTACTTTTATGTCTTAGGAAACTGTATGTAGTCACCATTATGACTTCTAATACTGTACGTTTTCAGAACAACCTTCCATCATATACAGAAATGTATCAGAGAATGTATCAAGGGTATTTCAGCAACTGAAACTTGACAAGCTGCAGGCATATTGTGTGATAATGTGCACTAACTTTAGATGTTTTTAGAAGCATCCTTGAATCTTGACACTGCTAATAACCAGGAGAAGGGAAAGCCTGAGCAGGTAAATCTGGTTTTGGTCAGTAGTTTTGTATTTAACATTTAAACAGAAAACAACTAGATATGTGGAGCCAGGTGTGTTAATTACACACATTACACCATTCTGTTGGCCTGGTATGCTAAGAGCTATAAGATATTCCTAGATGTCTTGTACTGGTTACCCACAACAGAGGGAAGGGGTTGGGGATTTATTTTTAACTTCTTATTCTAGTTGGAAAATAGTAATAGTTATGTATATTTTTGATCCATTAACTTTTTTATACTGGAGACCCACCTCCGACCCCCTACTGGGAAGGAACGTAATCGTTTGATGGCTTCGGCATGTTTCATGATGTAAAATTAAAAGAACTGTAATCTAATTTGAGATGATTGTTCCAATTTTTAGTGCATGTGTCATGCTTTCCCCCAAAGTAATTTTCTAACTGAAAGGACAATGTGTGGGCTATCTGAAATGCAGCCTGATGGGACTTTGGCATGGTGACTCGTACCTGTGACACTTGGGAGGCGGAGAGGCAAGAGGATTTTGAGTTCTAGGCCAGGCTAGACTGCATAGCAAGACTTTATCCTGAAAAGTTTCAAAAATAAATACAGCCTCAGAACCACTTAGATGTACAGGAGGCCATAGACATCTGCCTTTGTGCTCTCCTGAAAATGGACTTTTTTTTCCCTTCCCTTTCCTCCCTCTAAACCATCCCATGTAACCGTTCCACTCTCCTTCAAAGTCATGGCCTCCTTGTTTTCATGAATTGTTAATGCATGAGTATGGATATACATATATGCTCCTACGTAGAGCCTTCAGTTCGTATTTTTATAAATGTAATGACCTCAAAATTAGTGAAAACTAAAAGTTAATAGGTCTATTACTTGGTCGTTTCTGATTATAGGCATCTGTCAAAGTCAACATGTGGCATTAACAATCTTTAAAAGATTGTCAATCTTTTTTCATTTTTTTTCCTTAGATAGTTAAAGACAAAATGCGAAACTGACTGAACTTGTCCTGAGGCAAACAGCTAAAGCTTAGGAACAAACTAAAGTGAGCCCCTGCGGTTTCAGATGTTGACCACAGACTTAGGCAGCTAACAGGTTTCTTCTTGTGCGTTGCTGCTAACAGGTTTATTCTTGCACTTGGGTTTGTATGTCTCATTTCATTGCATAAGTGAATAAGAGTCTGCACATTACCTATAGACGTTCAAAGACCTTCCTGTGAGAAATAGAGTAGTAGTTTACATTGGGTTTTGCATGGAGATGTGGGCCACCATTTTAAGTACAACTTCTTTTTTAAACTGTGATTTTAAATTGTAAACTACTAGATCACTTGGGGTGGTACACACCTTTGTTACCAGCATTTTAGAAGCAGAGTTTGAGACCAGCCAAAGCTACATAGTAAAATTGTCTGAAAAACAAAGAAAACTCATAATAACATCTAAGCATAAAGTAAATCAAGTCTCAAAGATTCCTTTAATTTACAGGAATCCCTATAAATTTGAAACTAAAGTTTTCAAATATCTTCACTCAATTTTTAACAGCTTTAAGGTAAAATTGGGACAGTAAACATCTGATATGTAACAGCTGATGTATTTACCAGTGAAAACATAGTCAATGTATAATGTATGCTTATCTTCCCAAGATTGTTCTTGCGCCTTTGTAATCCTTTCCTAAAATGAGCACTTAATTTACATCCCCAGGAAAGTAATAATCATTCTAGGTTAGTTTGCATTTTTATAATTTTATTGGAATCATGTTATTTTATTTGTTTATTTGCTTTCACTTGGCATAACCGGAAATTACAGGTAGTAATAGTACATTTCTGGAAATTGCTAAGTACTATTCGTCTGAATGCATATAGTGCAGTTTGTCCATTCACCTGTTGGCTGGTATTGTTTGTTTCTGGTTAGGCGCCTTTACACATAGTCACCTGACTAGTCATGTACAGATCTTTATATGAGCAGTGCTCTTTTCTTTTGACTAAATACAGCAACATGTGGTTCACACTTTAAA
Source organism: Peromyscus californicus insignis (assembly GCF_007827085.1). Classification (NCBI taxonomy): domain Eukaryota; kingdom Metazoa; phylum Chordata; class Mammalia; order Rodentia; family Cricetidae; genus Peromyscus; species Peromyscus californicus. Next base: position 60,441,218 of record NW_026294595.1, read on the forward strand.
TTTTAAAGAGAATGTTAGAGTATTTTCTAAAGTTGTGCCGTTTTTATTTCTAACATTGGTTTATAAAGGTTCTACCTTTCCTTGATGTGGTGGTTGGTTTTAAAGGAGGTAGGCTAAAAATTTGTTTAAAATTTCTTATTTCTAAGCCGGGGTGGTGGTGGTGGTGGTGGTGGTGGTGGTGGTGGTGGTGGTGGTGGTGCACGCCTTTAATCCCTGCACTCAGGTGGCAGAGGCCAGTGGATTTCTGTGAGCTTAAGGCCAGCCTGGTCTACAGAACTAGTTCCAACGAAACCCTTTCTCTAAAAAAACAAAAACAAAATGTATTATTTCTTTATATGTGCTGATGTGAGTTTATACATGATGGAGGCCAGAAGAAGGCATCAGATGCCCTGGAACTTCAGTTACAAATGGTTGTGAGCTGCCATGTGGATACTGGGAACCTGAATCTGGGTCCCCTGCAAGAGCAGTAAGCATATTTATTTAAGCTCTGAGCCACCTCTCCAGCTCCCAAAATGCAGTTTTTGCATGTAGTGAACAATCCAACTGGTGTTACACCAGTTGTTGAAAAGACTGAATTCATCTTACATCTTTATAGGCAGTCAAACAGCAGTTCTGTTTTTTGTTTGAGACCCTTTTGTGGGGGGAGGGAGTAAGCCATATTCTAAGGAGTTGTTTTCTTTCTGTTTATGGATTGTCTGCATGCTTTTGTGATACAAAGACATTCTTGCCTTTTTATGATCTTAAATGGAAAGCATTCAGTATGTATGGTGACTCAATGGTCCATCTTCACAGCGTGCTGTATTTTAATTTCTGGATTTAATTAAATCAGCTTATTGATGAATCTGTCTGTAGTTTATTTTTTTGGTGCTGGGAATTAAATCATGATCATTAAATCTCTTACATGATCAGCAAATACTTTCATTGTTTCATCATTTCAATTCATTATTCATCCTTTAATTCTATAAAAAGGGAATCTCCCAAATAAATTGTTTTGCTATCAGAGATCTTTTCATGTAAAAATTAGTGACAATATATTTAAAGCCTTGTAGACTTTATGGAAGCTCAAGTGTTCATTCGGTCTGTTGCATCAGTAAAGGCACAAACACAGTGCAGTGTTGTTTCCTGTTGGCTACCTTCTGAGAACACCATTAGTTTCATCATTGTGGGAACATGATAGAGAGCACTAATAGGAACCCTGATGATGAGGGTCAGCAGAGTTAGACGGACAGATGTGAAGAGATGTGTAAGGCTACTGTTGGTGTAATTCAGCATGCTGGTTTTTGTTGTTAGAATCCACTTTTTTGTTTTTGAGATGGAATCTCATAGTGCAGGCTAGCCTCAAAACTGGGTGTGTGCAGAGGATGACAGGAGGAGTTGAGTTTGATCCCCAGCACCCTCATAAAATGTTGGGGTTGTTAGTCCAGTGCTGAGAGGCAGAGACGGTGAATCCCAGGGGCTCACTGGCCTGCCAATCTAGCCTAATGAGAGAGCCTCAGATCCAAGTGAGAAACCCTGTCTCGGGGGCTAGTGCAATGGCTTAGTGGATAAAGATGCTTGTTGCCAATACCGATGATCTGAGTTTAATCCCAGGGACCCATGTGACAGGAAAGAACCAACTCCTGGAAGTTGTCCTCTGACCTCCATGTGTGTGCCATGGTACACAGGCCCACACATAATTAGAAGCACAGTTCTGGTAGTTTGAATAAGATGTCCCCATAGTCTTGGGCATTTGAACACTTAGTTCCAGTTGATGGCACTGTTGGAAGTTGAGGAGCTGCAGTTTTGTTTGAGGAAGTATTTCACTAGAGGTGCACATTTAGAGAGTTTAAAAACTAGAGCCATTTCTAATGCAAGCTTTTGGCTTCCTGCCTGGGATTAGCCGTTCTTGCTACCATGCCTGCCATACTTCTCTACCATAATGATGACTGAGTCTTACCCCTCTGGGACTGTCTATAACTATAACTGTAGATACTCGTCTATAACTTGCCATGTCATGGTATTTTATCATAGCAATAGAAAAGTAACTAATACAATGGTGAGAGATCAGCCAGCCAAAAAAAATGGTTCCCTTGATAAGTAGTAAAAGTCTGCATAGTGTGGATTCCCCACAACTGCCTGAATTCATTGTACAGTTCGGCATTCTTAACTGGGTACATACATTTCTCTTCTAAGTAGGCCCTAAAACACATTACCTTCTTTCACAGAGAATTATAGCTGAGTTGGTATACTGTGTCTGTTTTGGGTTTTGATACAGTGTCTTATTATGTGGGCCAGGCTGGCTCTGAACTTGATCTACTTTGTTCCAGCCTTCCACTTTTGCCAATAATAAACTTGATGGAAATATTAAGCAGGAAGTAGGCTATGAAGTTGCCCATAGGTTTCCTGACTAGCTATATCTAAACTCAGCTTTCTTCCTGGGCAGTTGGTAATTTCATCTGGCCTGACAGGGAAGCAGTTAACAGAACTGCCTGTAACTCTGTTTGAAACCTAAAATTGGAGGAATTGTAGATCTTTTCCATGTGCTCCAGGCTTTTCTGCCATCTTCGTATTCTGTCCCTTGCCAGCCTCACTTGCTTTCATGATTTCAGTAATCACTTCCACATGAGTGACTATCTCTAGCCCCATATTTCCAATAAGCTGCTCACAGCAACATGTGTTTCCTGCCAGTATGTCAGATTCCAAACTAAAGTCATTGTTTTTCCAAAACCTAGATTTTTTTCCCTCATTATTGGGATTTTATTACCCGGAGACTTGGACTGAAAACAACCAGTCACTGCACCACACTAGGATTTCTCCTACAGCACTGCTCTTTTCTGTTCACGTGGCCACTGTCTTTACCAGGTTCTTATCTTTGTCCATAATTTGACACACATCGTTCATATTTCAAACCAGGGACATTTTAGAGTTTGAGGTCATGCCAAAGCAAGTTCTTTTAATAGAAATATTAGGACAACTGATATACATGGGACTGTCCCTTTCAACCTGAGATTATAGTCACCAAACTTATCGTTAACCTGTTTCTTTCCCAGGAAAATCTGCCCTGCCAGATTTAGCTTTTAATAGAACTCTGTTAGTCATGAGTTCTCCCTCTTTGTAATTCTGCATGTTCCTATTTTTGAAACACTCCACATTTCCAAATAGGAATAGCTTTAAGAATCTAAAGATGGGGGGCTGGAGAGGTGGCTCAGAGGGTTAAGAGCACTGGCTCTCTTCCATAGGTCCTGAGTTCAATTCCCAGCAACCAAAGAAGACTACACATAATAAATAAATCTTTAAAAAAAAAAAAGAATCTAAAGATGGAGTTCTTTCATGCCTTTGAGTCACCAGAACAGAGGGCCCCAAATTCACAGGTGTGCCTTTCTGCTTGTATGTACATATCTTTGAGGGGGAATTTTGTTATTTTGTTGGAGGAAGGTATTGGTTGTAAACTTGATATATTGGTTGTAAATTTGATAGGACCTCCCTTAGGAGCGGCCTCAAGGTATGCCAGTGAAGGATTTCCTGATAAAGTTTACTAAGGTAGGAAAATCCACCATAAATGTGGGCAGCATCATTTTACAGGCTACATGAAAAAGATAGAGCGGAGCAGCTGCGTTCAGCATCCTCTGCTGACCTGCAGTGCACTATGAGGTCCCACCTGCTGGTCCAGCCGCCACTCCCCTGCGTTCAGCATCCCCTGTTTCTTAACTGCAGTGCACTGTGAGGTCCGGCCTGCTGGTCCAGCCGCCACTCCCCTTCTCCACTGTAGTAGTCTCCCAGAAAAGAGTTTACAGGCATGAGCCACCAAATCTGGCTTTATTTGTACACTTTGACTCGCACAGTGTTGTTTATGTACAACCAACAACTCTTGTCATTCATTTTAGTGCCCTCTCGCATTTTGGTAATGAATATTTAGCAATTTGATTATTACATGTTTTACCATCAAATTCATTTATTTTGAAACATTAAGACTGAAGCCTATGGTGCCTTGACCAAATATTCCGTATTCTGCCATAAAAAGATGACCATGACATTTAAGTACATTCACCTTATTCGACCTCACTAAAATTTTTCATCTTGCAAAACTAAGTTTATATTCATTAACCACTAATTCTCTCATTCACTTAGCCCTTGACAAGCATCTTCCCAGTGTGTTTATGTTACCTAGTTCAAATGAATGACATCATACAGCATGACTTCATCCATGTTACCATGTGACTGGATTTGTTATACTATGTAGTACTTCGTGTGTGTGTGTGTGTGTGTGTGTGTGTGTGTGTGTGTGTGTGTGTGTGTGTGTTTGGCACATGCAACATTTCTTTGATGAATCTCCCATCTCCTGGTTGTTTTAAATAATGCTGTATTAAAAGGAGGGTAGCCGGGCGGTGGTGGTGCACGCCTTTAATCCCAGCACTCGGGAGGCAGAGGCAGGTGGATCTCTGTGAGTTCAAGGCCAGCCTGGTCTACAAAGTGAGTTCCCAGGAAAGGCGCAAAGCTACACAGAGAAACCCGGTCTCAAAAACCAAAATAAATAAATAAATAAACAAATAAATAAAATAAAAGGAGGGTGTACAAATAAATACTTCTGAGCTTCAAGTTTGAATTCTTTCTGCAGTATACTCAGAACTGAAGTTGATAATCAGATGATGGTGATGTTTTCACTTTTAAAGGAATATCCATTTAGTCTCCATAACGTTTCCACCATTTTACATTCCCTACAACAATACACAGAGGTTCCAGTTCTCTACACTCTTCCTCAGTTCAACTCATTTTCCTTCTTTGGAGTAAGTTATTTTATAGTACAAAGATCCAAATGCATTTATTTGTAGATAGCTTTCCAGTTCTTTCTCCATTTATTGAAGAAATGTTCTTTCCCCATTGTGTAGTCTTAGCGTTCTTGTCAGAAATCATTTGACCAGACATGGATGAAGAGAAGTTTCACAAGACTCCACTCCAGATGAAGAACTCCAGGCAGTCAGTGGCTGCTGAGAGAAAGTGAGCCAGTTGTTTCGGGGACAGTGAGGGCAACACTAACTGGACTCAGCAGGTGTGTGTAACAGTAATCACAGAAGGTCATGTACATGAATTCAGGAGGGTATGTGGAGGAATTGGGGTGGGGAGAGCAGGGTGGAAATGATGCAAATACAGTGTATGAAATCCTCAAAAGCATAAAAATCATTGACTGTTAAGAATTGTGCAGATCGCCGGGTGGTGGTGGCGCATGCCTTTAATCCCAGCACTTGGGAGGCAGAGGCAGGCGGATCTCTGTGAGTTCGAGGCCAGCCTGGGCTACCAAGTGAGTCCCAGGAAAGGCGCAAAGCTACACAGAGAAACCCTGTCTCAAAAAACCAAAAAAAAAAAAAAAAAAGAATTCTGCAGATCTACAGAATCTTTTTGTCAAATTACATCAACTTAATGGCTGTTGCTCTGCAGTAAGTTTGAAAATCAGGAAGTATGCCTGGCATGGTGGTGCACACCTTTACTCCTAGGCAGAGGCTGGCAGATCTGAGTTGGAGGCCAGCCTGGTCTACAGAGCGAGTTCCAGGACAGCCAGGGCTACACAGAGAAACCCTGCATCAAAAAGAAAAAAGTCAGTAATCCTTCTTAAGATTCTTTTCTTCAGGATCCTTTGAGATCTCATGAATTTTAGGCTGGCTTTTTTCATCTGTTCAAAGGATGCCACTGTGATTGTGGTAGGTATTGCATTGAGTTTGGATCATTCCTGGTACTGTGGGCATTTTAACAATATGAAGTGTTCATATGGGCAGGAATTTCTCTTCAGTGTTTAGCAATGTTTTACAGTATTTTGTGTACAGGTTTTTCACATTCTTGATTAAGTTTAGTGCATAATATTCTATCCTCTTAGATGCCATGGGAAATGAATTTTCTTTGTTGCTGCTGTTTTGTGTATGTGCATGCATGCATACATGCATGCATGTGTGTTTCATGTGTTAATTATATTTTGCAGCTTTGCAAATCTTTGTGGAATTTTTTTTTTTTTACCTTTTTAGAGCTTTATTGGGGTGGGGGAGAGACAGAGAAAGACAGAGAGAGAGAGAGAGAGAGAGAGAGAGAGAGAGAGAGAGAGAGAGAGAGAGAGAGAGAGAGAGAGAGAAGGGGGGAGAGGGAGAGAGGGGGACCGACGGGGGGAAGGAGCGCAAAGGAGAGGGGACAGAGCGGAATTTTTTTTTTAAACAGGTAAAGTAATATTACCTAAAACCAGATAATTTTATTCTTCCTTTGGATGCCTTTCTTTCTTTTCCTTGTCTAGTTATCTGGGCAGTGTGGTGTACTGTGGGAATGGCCACCTGTGAAGCTCCTTCATGCAGAGAGTAGGGTTTCACATGCTGTAGGCTTCACTGCCAAGCTGTTGCCACAGTCTGGCCCTTAGGTCTCATTTTGAGTTTCCTTCTGTTTCTACTTCGTTGAATACATGTTATCCTTAAAGACTATTAAATTTTTTCCAAAGGTTTTTCTGCATTGAGTTCATGGTCTGTTTCTGTGCATTCTCTTAAAGTGATGTAATAAATTGATTTTTATCTGCTAAATTGATGATATTATGCATTTCTTTCTTGTTTATATCATCTTACAAGTAGTATGCAAAATAAAATATGAAAAAAATGCATGTATAAAAAAAGCATATATTCAAGATAAGATCTTACTGTTTAAAACTATTTTAAAAGTTTAAAATGAGACCCAGATACATTGGTGTACACCTGTAATCACAGAACTCAAGGATCTGAGGAAGGAGAATTGTGAGTTCAAGGCCAGCCTGGGTTGTTTTTTAAGAAGTAGAGAAAATACATACTCAATATTTTTTCCATTGTGTTTTTTAACTCAATCTTAGAAGCCTTGTTCACAAGCCAGTGAGCTGGACCAGTAGGTAAAGGCCTGATAACCTGAATTCAGTGCTGAGAACTGACTTCTGCAAGTAGTCTTCTGATATCCACACACATGCTATGCATGCACCCCTCACACACACTGAAAATAAATTATAAAAGAAAACCAACCATATTCACATTGTAATTTATAATGGGTTAAAAGTAAGACCATTGTTCTATGAGAAGCTCTTCATTCCTACTATGTATTATGGAGGTATTGTGGTCATTGATATAAAAATTTGTACGATTTATGTAGAAGAAAACAGTCTATTCAGATACTCATTTGTAAGCAATGGGCTTGCAGGATGAATCAACCTGACCAAGGTCCAGCAGATCCGTTCGGACTGAATCGTACTCTGTGACCAAAAGGATTGTGCAGTGGCATCAGTAAGCTATTGTTAGTAGGCTAGCCAGCTAAAGAGGTGATTTGTTGCATCCCTGGAACGTGCCCACAGCAATTCTTTGAGCTATGACTTGGAGGTTTTTTGAGACAGGGTGTTACTGTTCAGCCCTGGCAGTACTGGAACTTATTTTTTAGACCAAACTGATCAAAATGTGCCTACTGATAATATGTTGTCCAGACTGTGAGAACCTAAGCTTAGTTCAGATGGAAAACTTAAGAATACGTTGTGTAGTTCACTGAAGTCACTGTAGAACAGAGAGGGGTCAGTGGAGAAACTGGTCGTGAGTTCTGTCCTAGCTGTGTTTGGTTCATTCTGTCAAATATGGGGGAAAATCTCAAATCACCATTTTGTTTCTTTGCAAAGCACCTCAGCTTCATTCAGCAAACATTTTCACAGCTACTTTGTGCCAAATTGTCTTCTAGGTATTGGCAGTAGCAAGAGCTTTAAAACAACCCCTTAGAGAATGATGAAAAATGAGAGCTGAGCTACTGGGGTGGGTTGTGTAGAGCACAAACATGAAAGTTATACCTAAATTTCCAGAGTTCCGAGGGCTAAGCATGGCTGCCCACATAGGGAAGGGTTTCTTGCATCTGAACTTTCACAAGCCCAAAGGACTAGAGAATATAAATGTGCAGGCAGAGGGGCCCTTTGGACCTTACAGGTCGAAATTCATAGGCAGTGTGACATTTCTCCTCCCGCTCTGTTGTAGCCGTGGGTGCCAAGTCTGTTTCTCATCTTTGTAACGACACTGCCGAGCATGTGTGTGGAAAGGTGTGGCTGATTTGGACTGCAGTAAGCTTTTTCTTGACATCATCTAACAGTCTGATCCGACACCATGAACAATTGCCGTGCTGTGTGAAAGGAAAGTATAACACTCCACTGGCTCTAAATGGAAGTGGACTGTTAAAGCAGATTCTCGAGAAAGCAGAACAAAAGCGACAAGTCGTTTGTAAATTAAAACACATTCTTGGCACAGCACAATGTTGAACGAGGCAGAGAATATTTTCGACAACAAAAGAACTGAGCAAAATGAATCTAAAAATGTGGATATCAAACTGAAGGAGTTAGAATATAAGCAATAAACCATGTGGGGCAGCCATCCCAACATAAAGACAAAACACTGAATTTTTTAATACACGTGTTAGGAGAATTGTTGGATAAGGTTATTAGCCATTTCTAAGTGTTGCAAACTCTGGAGAGTATTAGATTATTTCTGCATGAATTGAAAAATGCAAGATAGGTTGATTGAGAAGGTGCCTGAGGATGAAATGTAGGTTGGTTGTGCAAAGAATTAAGAAACAAGACTGCCCTTTTTCAGTTCTCCTTGTTCTGTGAAGAAAATAAGCAGGCCATCTCAAATGATTTCTTTGTGTCCAGGATATAGCTCATCCCAAATAGCTTTTGCATTGCCTGGGAGCTCACAAAAGGAGTCCCTCAAGGATTTCTAAAAGCTATGAACTAGTTTGAGTACACTATGCTTTCTTTGTGTGTGGCATCCAGCAGTTCAACATTCAAATAGGCACTTAATAAATGATGTTGCCTTGAATAAGTTAAGTCAGTTGTTTATAGTTTCAGATTTATTGCTACTGGGACAGTCATAAAAGTATCATTTTTAGAAATGTCTCTATACTTTGAACCACATGTAAAAGTAAATTGTTTCTTAGATATGCCTTTTATCACAATTCTTTGCCCACTGATAAGCAAGTTCAGGGAGATCCTTGAATCATGTTTGGTATAAAAAACCTCATTGTGTCTGGCAAGAACAGATGAACTAATACATTTTCTGTTTCAGTTAATTCATGTTCTTGTCGTCCTAGGATGGGTTCCAAGGACAAGGTAGAGTTCTGTGACTACATGGAGACACGTTTTGTCATTCTTTGATTTGTTAGACGTGCCATGGAGAATTTGTACCCTTCATTGTTCACAAAAGCCAACTGGTTGTAGGACGAACTGGATGGTGACAATACAGCCACATATCATCACCCTTGACATTTGCAGGCTAAAAGGAACTCTTGTTTTGTTTCTGCTTTTCCCACTTGGTTCCCGGCTTCACTCACTGGCTCAGTAAACAAGACTTGTAGAAAGATTGAAAGTCCAAATGCAGCCTGGTAAAAAACGGCAAGAATCGAAGGCCTACGTACAAATCTTACTCTCCCCCTGCCTTTGTAGCTGGATGGACCATAACCTCCTGACCTCCCTCCATGGTAAAAGGCAGCAAACAAGATTCACCCTGAGGATGTGGAGCTCTGAAGAAGTGTATGTGAAATACAAGCATACAGGCAGCCAGCTATGAGTGTTGGCTTGCCTTGTCTCTTTTCTATTCCTGTTACACATCATGTTTCAAGAAGAAAAAGCTGTCACACATTTCTGCATCTTTCATATACACAAATAATACATTCTTACTGATACTAATCATACAAATCTACCACGTGTAATATCAACAATACTAAATCATGATTATACTAGCAGCTATAATTTTAAGTTTGTATTACATTTATTGTGCGTGTTCATGTGCACACATGCATTTATATGCATGGACCCATAGCATACATGCAGAAGATAATTTGCTCTACTACATTAGTTCTAGGGACTGATCAGCAAGCTTTGGGGCAAGCACCTTTATCCAGTGAGCCATCATACTGGGCTGGGTAAAGTATTTTTCATGAACGTTGATTTCTGAGTTGTTTGAATAATTTTCAGGATACTGTAAGAAACATTAAGTACAAGGGTAGGCTACCATTGTTTGGCAAAGCTTGATCTAGACTTTTTTTTTTTTTTTTTTGGTTTTTCAAGACAGGGTTTCTCTGTGTAGTTTTGGTGCCTGTCCTGGATCTCTCTCTGTAGAACAGGCTGGCCTCGAACTCAGATCCACCTGGCTCTGCCTCCCGAGTGCTGGGATTAAAGGCATGCACCACCACCACCCGGAAGCTCACTTTGAGCCAGTTGAGGTAAAGGAGGACTTGCATCTCAGCACTCCAGAGGCAGATGCAGGCGGAGCTCCTGAGTTTGAGGCAGATTGGTCTACACAGTGAGTTCCAGATCAGTTGGGGCTACAGAGTGAGACGGTCTCAAAAAAAAAAAAAAAAAAAAAAAAAACCAAGCCTGCCACTTGGTTGTTTTGGGCCTAATCCACAAATTTGGAACCCAGATAATCCAGAAGGAGAAATTCTTTGTGTTTGTGCTATGGTTTCAAAGTCCACATGGGTTCAGTGTGTTGAAGACTTGGGCCACCCAGAAGATCATTGTAGCACTGCCCTCTGAAAAAAAATAAGGTAAATCTTTGGTCCTCTCTGTGCTTGTTGCCATTAAATCATACCCTCTTTGGACAGTCATGTTTCTTCATCCGTGAGTGTGCCCACTTCTAATGAATCTAACAGGAAAATGTTCCTTGGGAAGGCTTTGTGAGTCACCATTTGCGACGGCTCCCCGGACACGTGGGATTTTGATCAATCTGTATTACTTTTTTTCTTGTTAACATGTCTTGTTATAAAGAGTCCCTTTTGATAAGGAGCAAACATCACACTTTGCCTCTCACATAGCTGTCGGCCGTCAGAAAAGTGAAGGTGTGAGCAAAGATGTATTTGCTCAGCAGACAGGGAGTCAGTGGCAGGCCAAAGTAAAGATCCCACCCAACTCCAACTCGGTGAGCCGGTGTATTGTACTGGAGTTATTTCCAGGAGTGTGGGTGAAGGGATTACTTATAGGAGCAGAAAGGACTCAAGCTACATCACCAAGGCCCACCCTAGCATGGGTGACTGCTCACAAAAGCAGGGAACCTGGGGCACGCTGCAACCCCTGCGAACAGCTCCGCATGCCGCAGGGGGTTCTCTTAAGGTGATCTGAGCCTTCTCCAGGCCCTGGGCTGACCTCTGCTTCTTCCAGGTAGCTCAGCTTATCTAATAGTGACTCTGCAGTCTTCCCTGCTTACATATTTGGGGGGGGTGGGTGCTAAATGAAATTATGATGTTTACTACCTGAGCTTGGTGAGAATGTGTTTCACCTGCCTTTAGAATATCCCGCTGTTTCATCTCTCCTTTAGCCTCTTATAAGGAGCTTCCATCTTAGAGTAAACTACAACACATCGTGACCACAGTTCTGAAGAGAAAGGTGAGAGGGAATCAACAAATGAGTTGCCTGGAAAGATAGAGCCCTGGCATGGTAGCGCATGCCTTTAGTACCAGCACTCAGGAGGCAGAGACCACATAGAGGAACCTGTTCCAAAACAAGAAAAAGGTAGAGTAGGGTCTCAACCAGTGCAAGACATGAATTTGAAGTGAGAACAACAACCTGGCCGCTCATCTTCATCTGTTCAGCTGCCCAAGTAGACAGCAGAAAAGTACTTTTGGTTTTCGAGGCAGGGTTTCTCTGTGTAGTCCTGGCTGTCCTGGAACTCAATATGTAGACCAGGCTGGCCTCGAACTCACCTGCCTCTGCCTCTGTGTGTTGGGATTAAAGGAATGTGCTAACAGACCTGGCCAGGAAAAGTAGTTTGGTGAGGGGGGATGGGGGCAGAACCTGTTATAGCCAGCACAGTAATGATCCGCAGGAGGAAAGAGGTCAGTTTGGTTCAACACACCTTAAGTCACTGGTGTTAGTTCAAACTTCAGGAGTCTGACACCAAGTAGTTTGTTTCAGACTTACTTAAACACAGCACAATTTGGTGAAAACTTTCCCTGGTAACTCAGTCCCATGTGCATAATAAAGCTTAAGACATCTCTACAATTGTAACTCCTTGTAAAATACATGTGACACCTCCCATAAGGATGGGTTCTGTAGATTGACAAGCTCATGATAAGAGATGATCCTGTGGACTTGGACACAATGATAGCACAAAGCTTACCATGCTATTAGCCACATCTATTCCCAGGCTTCTGGGCAGAAAACAGGTCATGTATCCCTTCCTTTGAAGGGACAACTCTGTGTGTTTAACATCGCTGGTTCCTCTAGTGCCTATTTGTAAGCACAAGGACCTCAGTACCTCCCATAAGGGAGGATGAAGGCTAGAGCACAGACTCTGGAGTCAGACTGGATTCAAATTCTGGTTCTGCCTCTCTGTAGCTCCATGATCTTAAAAGAACTGATCATCTGTAAAGTGAGTATAATGCAGCCTTGTTTTCCCTTTGCAGAGAGATTAGAAGCAGAGAAGAGGTGTACGTATTTCCAGCTTGGTCTCCCAATCTGGAGTTAGACACACATATCCTGTCATAGGCTCACAGTGTTGACAAGTATAAAGTACACAGAATGGTGACTGACACATGCAAAGCTTGAAATAAGAAAATTTTAATCTGCTGAGAGAGTGAAATAGAAGATTGGTCAGGAAAGCTAGAGGTATATGGTGTAGCTCTGTTGGTAGAATGCTTGCCTAGCAGGCACCAGGCTCTGGGTTGGACCCCAACACCGTGAAAACAGTTTGGTAGAAGTCAGAAGTTCAAAGTAATTATCAGCTATACATCAAGTTTGAGGCCAGCAGGGGCTATGTGAGACCCTTTCTCACAAAAAAACAAGTAACAATAAATAAAAGTGAGGAGAGGTTAGAATGATGAATAATGAACTGGGATTCCACTTCTTTAGATCTTAGTACATATGAAGAAAACTTTTGATGTCAGGAAAAGTCCTTCAGGCAAAGGAATGCTGGAATTTTTTTTTTTTTTTTGAACCTCGATGGCTGGGAGGCAGACCTGAAACAATCTCTCATGTAGTTCAGCGATGAAAGGAGAAACATATGCCAAGAAAATGGCAAATATGAGTAATTCTGAGTCTTAGTTGAAAGTGCTCTTTTTTTTTTTCTGCTGTAACTAGTTCAGTGATCCAGGACTGACTCTAATCCCTGCTCCAAGGCACCTCACACAATTTGCATACTACCCATTTCAGGAGTCTAGAGTTACCTGGAGCTTGTCATGAATCTTCCATGTTCATTCACCTCAAATCCCATATTCTCATTAGCAGGTTTTGGTCAAAGAAATGGAAGTTTCCATGTTTGTTACTTTTACACCATTCCATCAGTTTCACTCTTTCCTGCTGATGCAGTGAGTATATCATGTTTTGGTTTTGTTGTTGTTGTTGTTGTTTTGTTTTTTGTGGAGGTCTTTTTTTAATGTCCCATAAGGAAACATCAGAGACATTAATGAGGTAACAAGGTATTTACCAGTCAAAGAATGAGCAAACAAGTCTTGTGCTTAAGGATGTGGCCTCTGGAGCCATCATCAGCTCTCACCTCCTTTCACTTCTGCTAGCTGGGCATCCTTGATTTGGGTTCTCAGTTTTCTCATTTGCAGATAACAAGACTGGCTATGAAGATACATAGTGAGTATAAATGTTTAGAACAATACTTGATACTGTTAGGAGCAGCCCGCCAGAGATGACCAACTACTCAGACACAGTTTATAGCCAATTGAAAGTCTTTATTCCAGTCAGTTGGGACTACACTCAGATTTTCAGAGACCTAAGTATAGCCCTGAGCATTTAGACCAACAGGCTTTGAAAGACAAAAAAAAAAAAACACATTTGTTACCTTCATCAGCAGGTGCAGGGAAGGTTTGCACTAGCAAGCAGTTTAACAGAAGCCAAGATAAGCTGTAAGCTTCGGGGGGAGGTCTGGACAAGCAAGCAGTTCAACAGAAGGTAAGATAAGTTAGCTGGGGCATCTTGACCTTGGGTTCCTAGAACAGAGTTGGGTAATTTTCCATGGGATTCTCCATCAAGGAGATAAAATTCTAGTTAAACCTGAAATAGCCACAGTAAGAAATAAAAATTGGCGAACCTCTGCACTGTCTTCCCCTGTCACAATATACTATGCTCTCAACAAAAATTAAACATCACAATTAAATAACACATACAGATTATCACTTTTTATAGTTGTCTTCCTAAGTACCAAAACTTGAGACTCAGACAAAAATATTTGCATACCCCATCCTTTTGATTTGCTTTTAGTATTTTCTAAAGAAACCCTGGGCCTGTCCTTTTAAAAAAAAAATCTCTTAATGATAACTTGGTAAGTGAGGGGAGGGTTAAAAAGTACAACAGAGATAGCTCAGGTGGGATTATGAGTTCATGTTCTCTACCATATATTCCTTGGGGTGTTAGGGCTGAGTTAATAAAGTGTGCAGTTCCTGGTTCAGCATTTGCCCTCTGCTACTAGAGAAAAGACAGCAGCAAGAAATGTGAAAAAGAACCACCTACTTGTATCCAAATCATTATTGAGCCATCCTCACAGACTTGGAAACTTCCATCCAGGTTCCTGCAGGACTATGAACATCGTTTCTCTACCCGCAATGCTCTTACAGCTCCCAACCCATTCATTCTCACCTCCACTTTTAGATGAGATATTGGTTATTCCTACAGAATTTTTGTAGAGGTTTTGTTTTGTTTTATTGGCTGCCTAAGTCAGATCCAACTTCAGTCCTTTATTGTAGAGAAACTTCATCCTGTTGCTAGAGGAGGCCAGAAGGCAGAGAATCCACTAAACCTGGAGTTACAGGGGGTTGTAAGCCTCCATGTGGATGCTGAGAACCCAACCCAGGTACTCTGCAAGATCAGTGCATGCTGTTAACTGTTAAGTCATGTCAGCAGCTTTATTCTCTTTCTTTTCTCCCAGTACTGGACTGAAGCCAGAGACTCTTGCATGCTAAATAGATAAGTTACCCCTAAGCTACAAAATTTTCCCTTCTGGCCTTCTTATACTTTTTTTATTTTGGCCTAGTGTGGTGGTTTGAAAGAAAATGGCTCCCAAAGGCAGTGGCACTATTGAGAAGTGTGGCCTTGTTGGAGTATGCATGGCACTATGGAGGTGGGTTTTGAGGTCTCATCTATGCTCAAGCCACATCCAGTGAGACAGACCACTTCCTGTTGCCTGCAAGATGTAGAACTCCCAGCTACTCCAGCACCATGTCCTCCTGCATGCTGCCATGTCTCATCATGATAATAATAGACTGAACCTCTGAACTGTAAGCAAGCCCCAATTAAATGTTTTCCTTTATAAGAATTGCCATGGTCATGGTGTCTCTTCACAGCAATAAAAACCCTAAGATACCCAGGGTCTCACTGTGTTGCCCAGACTGGCTTTGAACTCACCCTGTAGCCCAGGCAAGCCTTGATAGGACACCTTCCTACAGTTGATTCCTAAATAGCCAGGATTGCATTTCTACAGCCAAGCCTAACTTTTGTAGCAGGAATCTTAAAAGTTCTTATTAATAAAAACAAACCCAGAGCCAGGTATTGGGGTGAATGCTGGAAGATCAGAGAAGCAGAACAAGCCACAGCCACCTCACCTTGCCAATTCCTCAGCTGATCCTGTTTCCTCAGACTGGATGCCTCTCTGCTGAACTGTGCTGCTCAAAAGCCTAAAAGCTTAACGAGCTAAAGTTCCTGGTTTTTCATGCCTTATATATCTTTCTGCTTTCTGCCATCAGTTCCTGGGATTAAAGGTGTGAGTCACCATGCCTGGCTGTTTCCAATGTGGCTTTGAACTCAGAGATCCAGGCAGATCTCTGCCTCTGGAATGCTAGGATTAAAGGCGTGTGAGCCACTATTTTCTAGCCTCTGTATCTAGTGGCTGTTCTGTTCTCTGACCCCAGATAAGTTTATTAGGGTGCACAATATTTTGGGGAACACAATACCATCACAAACTTTGTTCCTGTTCTTAACCCTTGGAGACTTTTCCCTGTAACTCCTCCACTGTGAATGACTGAAGAGTAACTGAAAGTAGTGCCTAGAGGAGAAAGGGACCAGTATTATATCAGTCAATGGCTATGTAACTAGGGCAAGGAGAAAAAAATAATCACTTTTATTTTTTTTAGGTATAAAATTGTGATGATTTGAATAAGAATGCCCCCCATAGGTTCTTATGCTTGCATACTTAGTCCCCAGTTGGTGGAACTATTTGGGAAGAATTAAGAGGTGTGGCCTTGTTAAGTGAGGTATGTCACAGGGTTGGCTTTGATGTTTCAAAAGACTTATGTCAATCCCAGTCTCCTCCTCTGCCTTTTGGTTGTATTTCAAGATGTGAGCTCTCAGCTACTGCCCCAGCACCTTGCCTGCCTGCTGCTTGCCTGCTGCCATGCTTCCCACCATGATAGCCATGGACTCACCCTCTGAAACCGTAATCCCTGGTCATGGTGACTTATCATAGGAACTAAGGCAATGGTACAAGAGCTGCAACTGTTCTTACACACCTTAGCCATCTCCTCAGTACTGACTACACAGGAAAATTCATCTAATGTTTTTGTTGTAGTGCTTCTTGACCTTTTGGTAAGAGCAATTGTAGTATTTTTGTTGAGAACTTCAACCTACCACCTGCCAAACCAGAACTCTGTACACAAGTAGAAACAGTTCCAAATGAGAGACACTTAAACAACACATTAACATCTGCTTTCTTTAAACACTTTTCTCTCCAAGACTAAAACCACTTACAAAGACAGAAGTCTCATAACTTAGCATGTCTTTTCGGTGGTGGTAACACTGGGGACTGAACCCAGGTTGTCACACATGTTATTTAAGTGCTGAACTGCTGACCTACATGCCCAGCTGCAGGGCAAGCCTGGTAAACTCCTCCCTTCCTTCTTTTCTTCCTCCCTTCTTTAAAAAAAAAAAAATTGTTCATCTTATGTGTGAGTGTTTTGCCTGCAAGTATTTATGTGTACCACGTGAGTGTCTGATGCCTTCAGAGGTCAGCAGAGGACACTGGATCTTCTGAAACTAGAGTTGTGAAAAGTTGTGAACCGTCATGTGAGTGCTAGGAATCAAACCTGGCTTCTCTGCAGGAAGGCATGTGCTTTTAACCACTGAGCATCTCTCTAACACAAGCCACTTTCTTTGTAACCCCTCATTCAAATGTCAAAGGACTTTTTCTTTCAGAAGTTTGAAAGGTCCTACTGATACAGCTGTAGAACTGCTATTAAGTGTACTTCAATAAGGAAACACAGTGACAGCTAATGTTGTGAAAAGCAACCACTTTTCTACATTGATACCAAGTAGCATAGATCCTAAAGGACTGAAAATTCTAGACACAGGAAGGGGAAAAATTGAATTTAGTTTGATAATATTCTCATTTCCTTTTCTCCATTCTTCCTGGAAAAGAAAATTTGCCTGGAAAAGAAAATTTGCCTGGAAACTTCTTTGTCACTGCTCAGAGACCTCCATAAAATTTCCCTAGTGACACAGGCCTGGTGAGCTTCACATTGCTCAGCCTATTGTCCCATTCTCTCCACATTCTCTCTCTACTTTGAAGAAAACATTCAATCCCATTTAGTCAAGGGACATAATGTTAATGTGTTAATAGGCTACTATCCAGTCTTAATAAGATAATAACACCCTTTATCCAGTTAAAATCTGAGTTCCCAGAAAACCCTGAGGGATGACTAATGTGGGGAATTTCTGCCTGAGACTCATGGGCTGAAATAAAGTTGAGCCATTGAGGCTCTCTGTTTCCTTTCAATGACTGCTATAGGGAACTTCCTGTAATTGACATGGGCAGGGCTGATTCAGAAAATCAAACAAGCAGTTCTTACCAATCGAACACCCTTACAGCCAAAGAGAGCAAAGAGTTCTGTGCAAATTAACAGTTGTTTCCCACAGTAGGCATATTTTTAAAAGATAAAGTCAGGCAGGCCTACATCCCAAAACTCAACAGACTGAGGTATGAAAGGTCAAGGCTATAGAGCTACATAGTGATACCATGCTCCACCCCTACCCCAAAATGCAACATCAGCAGAGCATGGTGGTACATCTTGTAATTCTAGAGTTTGAGGGATAAATATATGAAGATAAGGAGTTCAAGGCCAGCCTCTTGGCTACACAATAAGTTGAGGGCAGGGCATCCTGTCCTTCATGAGATACACTTTTCCTCCCCCCTTAAGGAAAAAAAATTATTTTCAATAAAAAATTATATATATAAAACTAAAAGAAAGAAGCTTCAAAATAAAATCTCCACCTCCATTTCAGTCAGTCTGTGTACTGAATTTTACAGTATGGTGCTACGAATTACTATTAGGGTCAGTAAATTAGGTAAGTCCCCCAAAAATTGTTTATCCACAAAATGTATCACTTTTATATTATTTTTCTTTGATCCAATAACCTTTCCCAGACAACTTTGTTGTTGTTATTTGGGTTTTTTGTTTGTTTTGGTTGGTTGGTTGGTTTCTCCATGTTGCCCTGGCTGTCCTGGAACTTGCTCTTAGACCAGGCCTCAAGATTAAAGGCACGCACCACCATGCCTGGCTTCCAGACAACTTTTTCCTGCTTTGATTATTAAATGTATATTTCTCAAGTTGCTTTTAAAACAATTTAAAATTATTTGCTGGACTCATTCCTCTGTTAGACAATTAGAGCTATGTGAAAATTCTTCGGTCTTTGTTGTCATAATAAATTTAAAATGTATAACAATCGTTCTCTTAGTTAGAGTTACTAGTGCTGAGATGAAACACCATGACCAAAGAAATTTGGGGAGGAAAGGGTTTATTCAACTTAGGCTTCCACATCACAGTTCACAATCACAGGCAGTCAGGACAGGAACTCAAGCAGAACAGGCAGGAGCTGAAGCAGAAGCTAGGGGAGAGTGACTTGCTCAGCCTGCTTTCTTATAGAACCCAGGAGCACCAGACCCGGGGTGGCCCCACCCACAATGGGCTGGACCCTCCCCCATCAATCACTAGTTAAGAGAATGCCTTACAGGCTTACTTACATTCTGATCTTCTGCAGGAATTTTAAATGAGGTTCCCTCCTTTCAGATGACTTTAGCTTGCGCCACCAAGTTGACATAAAACTGTTATCACGTTGATTTAACCCACTAGATGCTGGTTGCACACACCTAATCCTAGCACTTGGGAAGCACAGACAGAGAATCAGCAATTCAAGGCCAACCTCAGCTGCCCACAATCTTGAGGTCAGCATTGGCTACATGAGACTTGGCCAAAAAAAAAAAAAAAAAACCAACAACAACAAAAACAAAACAGTGAGAAGCCTCAGCAGTAAGGGTACTTCCCACCAAAGCCTGGCAACATGAGTTCAATCCCCAGAGCCACATGTTGGAAGGAGAGAAACAACTCCCACAAGTTGTCCTCTGACAGCCACTTTTACACCACATACACACACACACACACACACACACACACACACACACACACACACACACGCACACACACACACACACACACACACACACACACACACACACACGCACGCACACACACAAACATACACACAAATAAATAAATGTAAAAAAATAAATAAAAATGATACAGTAGAAAAAATAAGCAAAAGTTATGAACAGTAACATAAAAAAATTAAAAGGAAATAACCACAAACATTTTGAAAATATATTCAAACTCTTTTGTAATGTTAATCCCAGTGGTCAAAAATAAGACCACTACCACAATTTTGAGCCAAATTTGAATCAAGCTTTAATTAAATACTGGCCAGGAGGATGGGCTCTGTCTAGGACCATTCAAGGGTTCCCAGGAAATGGCCACAAGTCACATTTTTCAGAACCTTAAAAAGGCAAACCTACAAGGCCACAATACTTCCCCGCCAGATCCAATTAAGGGCAAGCATATCCTGATGTACTTCCTGTAGCTGGAAGTTTCTCCAGTCCTGCCCACCCCACAGTCGGCGAATCTCTCCCACCCACATCCCTCAGCCACTTGGTCCCAAGTAAACACACAGAGGCTTATATTATTTACAAACTATGACCTATGGCTCAGGCTTCTCGCTAGCTAGCTCTTACAACTTAACTCAGCCCATTTCTATTAATCTATGCATTGCCATGTGGCTATATGGCTTCGTGACTTACATGTACTTTCATATCTTGCTTCTCCTGGCAGTGGCTCACAGCATCTCCCCACTCTCCTTTTCTTCTCCTCTCTCCAGTTTGAATGTACCGCCTCAGCTTATTCTGCCTCACCATTGGCCAAACAGCTTTATTTATTCACCAATCAGAGCAACACATATTCACAGCATTTAGAAAGATATCCCACAGCAACTTCCTGCCTGCATACTTCCACCTACATCCCAGTCAGGGGCAAGTGTACATCCTGGCATAATTCCTGCCCACGTACCTCCTGTCTACATGTGACTAAGCACATCTGGTACAATTGAGTCAAACAAATTTGCTTAAGGGGCAAAAACATGTGGCTTGTTATCTTCCATAAACAAAAGCCTCCAGCATTTCAGGAAATATCTGTCCTTGAGCAAGGGGCTTACAAGTTAGAGACACTTTTATTCATGGCTCTCTTAGGCACAATAATTAAAACTTAAAACATGCCAGGTGGTGGTAGTGTATGCCTTTAATCCCAGCACTTGGGACACAGAGGCAGGAAAATCTCTGTGAGTTTGAGGCCAGCCTGGTCTACAGAGTGAGTTCCAGGACAGCCAAGACTACATGGAGAAACCCTGTCTCAAAAATGAAACAAACAAACAAATAAAACATAACTTTGGTTTTCTCATTTCCCCCTTGAGTTGTCTCCTAAATCAGATCCTTGACTCTGTGATGGGTACCTGTTTATATTGGGATCTGATAACCATCAGCTTAATGGTACCTAGACAAGGAATTATCAACCATTTAAGGCATTAATGATGCAAGACTTAACAGTAATTAGCAGAAACAGAAGGGCCAAAAGCCCTGCCATGGCTGACATCAGAGTTACTATCTAGGTGGAGCCTAGAAATGAGAATTTATTTCATCTCAGATCCCCCCCACCTTTTTTACAATGCTTTTTTTAGTACAGCCAAATTATCTCAACTAATTCCAAATGGTTTGTATCAAAACAATTTTCTCTTAAAGCTGTACAATATCCTCTCTGTTTATGTAGAGCAGGTTGAGTTCCCTATCATATTGTAGAACTATTTCAGCTAATGAATCTATCTGTTGATAGATCTGGGTCTATTTGGTTTTAACAGGTGCCAGAGGATGTGGGAGTATACAGCAGATGACAACTAGTATTCAACAGGTCAACCTACCAGATGAATAATTCTCTGATGGGGAACAACCCCACTTGGCAAAGCCATGGGGTCAAGGAATGTAAATGACTGGTTGTTTCTGTCTGTAATTTTTCTTATGTGCCACTACATTTCTTCCCTAAAAACTGCTATGGGTGTTTTCCCACTGCTTGTGTGTTTATCTCATGTATATATTCCATCTATTGGGCACACTTACAGCTGTGGATAGTCAGGAAGATGATTTGTGCTTAAGCTATATAATTCTGATGGATAGAAATAATACTAGAATATTTTCTTAACTTAGACTAACAGAAAAATTCTTGGCTACAAAGACAGCCTTTTACACATTTTCTAAGACCTCAGAGTAAATCCAAAACAGACTAAGTTGCCCTGGAGATGATTTGATCAAAGAGAAATCCTCAAGTGTCTGTTGAACCAAAGTCAGGCTGATAATATTGAGACATGGCTTCCTGTACAGGTCCTCTCAGCAGTTGGCTTTCTGCAAGTACTCCTGGCCTCGAGGTTCAGCCAACTAACTGTTCATTGTTTAAGTTCTGAATTTCAATGTCATTCTCTATGATGTCTCTCAGGCTACATGCTTACTTTACTTACTATGCCCAGTCAGCATGACCTCCCTAGCCTGGAAGAAACTGTGTGACTTATGTGTTATTAGAATGGGTCGGAACCTGAAAACGTAACATATAGTTGTCAAGAGTTTGGTGTGTGCATGTGTGTGTGTGTGTGTGTGTGTGTGTGTGTGTGTGTGTGTGTGTATGTGTATGCTGAAAGGGAGATGTAGCTGAGTGTGTAAAGAGAGAATGTGTGGATATTTGTAACTGTGTGGAGACAGAGATGTGCATGTAGGGCAGAGATGTGTGTGTAGAGGAGAGTGAGTGAGTGAGTGAGTGAGTGAGTGAGTGAGTGAGTGAGTGATGTAGAAGAGAAATGCAAGTTATGGGTGAAGAAATGTAGCAGGGTAGAGAGAAGTGTGTGTAGGAAAGAGCTGTGTGAAAAGAGATGAAACTACATATAAAGATGCATGGAGAATGTAGCTCTCTAGAGACAGATTTTTAGAGAAAGATTTTTCAGATGAAGTAAAAGAGAAAGTTACCATAAGAAAGCATGTGTTTCCTTATTTTTCCCTCAGATAGAAAAGTCAAGTTCTCAGATAGATAAGAATTTTTTCTAAGTCCTCACTACTCTGTAGGCATTCTTTTTGCTACCCTGAAGACTGATCTTCCTGGGCTGCCTAAAACAGGCAACTTTCCTGGTATGCCAATAGGCATTATAGGTACCCATTTTGTCCCCTGTGCCAGGGAATTTCCTTTTGATCTAACATTCCAGCCTGTTGGGACAAGGGACAACATACCCTCTTCTGTAACTACTTCTTGTTGAAAATAGGATGTTGTTGTCAGGGCCCAGGAGGGCTAAAATGCTAGTCAAGGATTGGAAGGGGGTTCAGGCAATGACACACTCACCAGAAGCATTTGGTTCCCTGACCCAGATGAAGAGACAGGGAATATTTACATGGGCTGTACTGGTCCACATCAGCTTTCAGCAAGTCCAGGGCTTGCAGTTGTTTGGAGCAAGTTATAGTCAGCACCTGATGCTTGGATGGTGTCTGTTTACCAAGTAGAAGTCTGCTGAAACAGACTAGGGACAGAAGTTAAAATTTAGGAACTTAAAGGAAAAATCATATATTTGGAACTTTCAGGCCCATAGTCCTGGTAGTTGTGGCAAGAACAGGAGGGAGTGAGAGAGAGAGATCCCATCCTCAGGAATAGACAGGTAGGGAAACTTAGGCTGTATTTATATGGAGTCCTTTTGACCTGTGAGAGGCAGATCTAATTCTTATGACTCCCTCAACTCCCTGAAACATATGAATTTTTTAGTTTACAAAAATACATACAAGTTTTACATATATTAGTATGACTACTGTTTGTAATTTTTACTGAAATTCATATTGTAGAAAAAGCAGCTAGCAGGTGTGTCTATAAAACAGCTGGAGTAAACTCACAACTTTGAGTCATAGCAAAAGCTATAACTTTGGATTAAAAAGGATGAACATTCTTTTTTCAGTCCAGAGGGCTGTATATATAGATTTGACCAAGATGCTTTTAGCCCAATGAGAAGCACCTTTAAGTCTATACTTAGAAGACAACCACAGGAAATTTAAAATCCTGAGCTTGTGACTGATAGTGGCAATCAGTGCTCTACCATCTTATCAGAACTCCATTGATCAATGTTAAAACTCTGAACTTCTGAAGTCTTAGTGTAACAATAGCATAGAAGGGGGACAGAAGTCCAAAACATTTCCCATTTTCACATACATTAAATCACTTTCTAACACCTTTACAACTTGTATTTCAGAACTTATTTAAGCTTTCACATCCTTAGACCTTTATATACCTTAGAACATTTTCTTAGAACCTCAGAACTTGCATAGAGTTTTAACCCTTTTTCTTATAATATAACCATTTACCAGAGACTGTGTAGTTATTACTGAGAACAGTCATTGCAAATCAGGTTCCTTTAGTGGAAAGTCACATCTGAAAACTGTTTATCATTTAATATGAAGCCTGTTAGCAAGGCAAACCTCTCTTCCTTTTCCTAACAAGAGACTTAGTAGATCTAGGAAAAGAAGACCTGGCTTTTACATATGAAATGGACTAACAAGGTGCCTGCAGCCTTGGAGAAGAACCCAGTTGTCTGCTGTTGCCAAGCTGCCAAAGTTATAGCTGGCCTAGCCTTCAATGCCATCAGAGATCTGAGAAGAGTAAATTATAGCAGGAAGAATAATTCAAATAGTCTATGCATCAATTCAAATGAGAGATTTACTTATTACCTTGATATCAAACAAGGCTTCTGTGGCCTCTATGGCTTCTTTTAGGGCAAAGATACCAGGGCAATATCAATCTTTAGCTTCCAGGCCCAGGAGACCTGAGAGACTTTTCCTGTGGAGGAGGAACTTGGGGAACTGACCTTATTTTATCTAGGAAAAGTGGAGCAATCAACTCTTCATTGTCCTGCTTACCCACAGTTTGGGCAGGGTCCTAGCAGTGGGCAATGCATTGGGACAGTTATGACCAGTCGTTAGTATTACCACGATCCAGATGGAGCCATGGTGGTGCCATCATCTTCTTTGGAGACCTCAGGGTCACTGGCAGGAGCTGGGATCTCTGTCATAGTAAGCTTATTCCATTAAATATTTTAAATGTCATATTCAGCAGAGCTCAGAGGAGTTTGAGGACCATAATCTGTCAATTATATCTGACTTAAACAAACTTTGTTTTAGTTACTTGCTTGAGGCAACCTTGAAAACACATACAGCTCTTTCCTGTAATTCATTATTACTTAGCATGACTACAAATAAAGTTCTGAACACATTAACAAATTTGATTCATTATGAGGTGACTGATCATTAACTTGCCTGTCTTAATTGTCTATAATAGGTTACAGTAACTTGTTAGTAGCTTTTAATTTTTATGTGCATTAGTATTTGACCTGCATGTCTTTGTATAGGAGTTGGGTCCACTGGAACTTGAGTAACAGACACTTGAGTTACAGAGAATTGTGAACTGCCATGTGGGTGCTGGGAACTGAATCTGGGTCCTCTGGAAGAGCAACCAATGCTCTTAACTGCTAAACCATCTCTCCAGCCCAAGTTTGTAGCTTTTATAAGATTAGGACTTGCAGCTTTTTCTCTGTTAAGTTTAAGCCTTAAAAATAACAATTTCTGAATTGACGCTCTTGTTAGTATCAAAATAAAACTTCTAAATCATGAATACAGTCCATAGGGAGATTGGCAGTTTTACTTTCCTTGTCCTTACATAGTGCACAATTACAGAATATAACAGTTTCTTATATGACTCAGTTTATCAAAATAGCTAAAGCTTAACAAAGCTTAGAAAGGCAAGGAGGCTAGACAAACACTCTTAAGCCTAAATAGTCCTTAGGTAAGAAGAGACATTCTCTAAGAATGTCTCAATCCTCCCAATGCTCCAACCCTTTAATATAGCTCCCCATGTTGTGGTGACCCCCAATCACAAACTCATTTGTGATTCTATTTCTATTTCACAACTTCAATTTTGCCATTGTCATGAATTACAATGCAAATATCTGACATGAAGACAGTTCTGGGCTACCCCTGTGAAAGGTTCTTTCAACCCCCAAAAGGTCATGATCCAAAGGTTGAGAACCGCTGCTTCAAGCTCTTTGTCAAACTGCTTAGGTCATTGTCTTGCTGCATCATAAAATAGGATGGGGTGTTTAGTATTTGGTGCCCATAGGTGTTGCCCTAACTCTGTAGCTGGAGTTTTCTCTCCGGTCCCGTCAAACCCTGGCAGTCTGACAGTCCACTTATAAAATAAACACACAGATGCTTATATTGCTTACAAACTGTATGGCCGTAGCAGGCTTCTTGCTAACTGTTCTTATATCTTAAATTAACCCATTTCTATTAATCTATAAGTTGCCACGTGGCTCATGGCTTACCGGTATCTTAACATGTTGCTTCTCCTCACGGAGGCTGGCAGTGTCTCCCTGCCTCAGCCTCTACTTCCCAGAATTCTCTTCTCTGCTTGTCCCGCCTATACTTCCTGCCTGGCTACTGGCCAATCAGCATTTTATTTATACAGAGCGATATCCACAGCATAACTCTTTAGCCTTTTGTTTATTTATTTTTATGATCATATATTAATGATATAAACATTTTATAAACTTAAAATGTACCATGGCCTTATAAATTTAAATATTTTAAATACTGTTTCTTTAAAAATGTTTTTTTAATCTAAGTTCTCTGTAAAACTCCATAATTTCCTCTTTAAAAATTTTAAAATCTCTCAACTATGTGCTCCTGCAATATCAAAAATAAAGTACCTTTTCTACTTCAAAAAAGATAATACAGGGCCCAACCACAATCTGCAAAAGGCAAAACCAAGCTCTAACAGTGCAAACAATTCAATGCTTAGTATCTGGGATTCACTCATAGTCATTTTGGCTTTTCTAAGGGCTTTGGGTAGCCCTTCTGGCTCCATCCTTAGCAGCATATGTAGCCTGCTTCTAGATCCCAGAAGGCTCCATTTCATTGCAGCAGTAACTATCGCATGGCACCAGCATCTCCACAACTTCTAGGGTCCCCATTGCAATGGGGCTGTCTTTAGGAACTGCAGCCCTGTCATACTCTGGCAGTTTCAGCTGTTCTCCATGACCCCTTTGTGTCTTTAAAACCAGTACCACCTGGGCGACTTTTATGTTACAAAGTTTGGCTGCCACTACAAGGTACATTCTTATATATGAATGCATGGAGATATAACTTTAATACCTTATTAAATAAGCATTGTTTTTAAACCCTATCTTTCATAAACCTTGTTTTCAGGAGAGAAATTATTCAAAAAATCCATCCTAGTCCAAAATAGCTTGGAGACCTGTTGTTACTGCCTTGGTTGGCCCATACCATATGGTCACCTTTAATCAAGACAGTAGTGAAGTCACATGACATCCACTCTCTCCAACCCTAGCAAAGATGGCTGCCAGAAATGTGGCTGCCTAAAGACGGCAGTGAGCTGTGTGTTGCTTATATCCCCAAATGGAATCATGCCACATGGTGCCTTTAAGATTACCTATGCATAGATTTTTAATTATCAACCTCATGTTACAAGTTTTAAATTAACTTTTTTCACAGATTTTACATATTTTTAAACATACCCAATAAAATAAACTTATAAATTTTGAGATACAGAATGTTCACATAAACTAACTCTAATTTTTCTGGCCATTCTGTGTAGCTAGAGTTTTCCTGCCTGGCCCACAGTCAGGACAAATCTCTGTCTACCACCAAACCCCCAGCCGCTCAGACCCAACCAAGTAAACACAGAGACTTATATTGCTTACAAACTGTATGGCCGTGGCAGGCTTCTTGCTAACTGTTCTTACAGCTTAAATTAATCCATTTCTATAAATCTATACCTTGCCACGTGGCTTGTGGCTTGTGGCTTACCAGCATCTTCACATGCTGCTTGTCATGGTGGCGGCTGGCAGTGACTCTGACTCAGCCTTCCACTTCCCAGCTTTATTCTCCTCCTTGTCCCGCCTATACTTCCTGCCTGGCCACTGGCCAATCAGTGATTTATTTATTGACCAATCAGCAACACACTTGACATACAGACCATCCCACAGCAATTCTGCTTTGCTCTCTTCTCTCTGTCACAGTGTCAGGTAGATCACGTGACACAGGACATAGAGGAAACTTTTAAATATGCTTAAGTCTAGAGAAGGGAGAGCCATAACCCAACTCTCAAGCTAGCTTTCCAATAAAGTAGAACAGCATAAAATAACTTCTCCACGCCCAAAAGACATCTGAATTTCTGCTAACCTAAATTCAGTGCCCAAAAAAAAACCCTCAGAGACAAATTCTGATCCATAGCAATAACAACAGCCCTGGCAACAGTGGTGGCTGGCAGCTGGAAGCTGGCAGCATTGGAGACAGCAAAGATATAACCAAGAAACCCAGAACACAAAAAGCTCACATACTCAAAAACAAAACATGTGGCAGCCACCATGCATTCACACATTCAACTGAGTCTCACCCGTTTCTGACTCTGCCATGTTTGCAACAAAACATATAGACACATCAGAAAACACAGACCCATCCACTCACACAAAACAGACAGACAAAACTTTCTTCATGAAACAGATGGAAAAAAACCTTCCCACCAACCAGAACCAGGCAGGCAGGTGACACCTAGCTATTTGTCCTGGATGGGAGAATACTGGGATCCCACTGAAACCCCTCCATGTCCCAGATCAGGATCCTATAGAAAAAAAAAAAAACAGACCATGACTCACCGGGAGGCCTCCATAGATGCTTGCTGCTTTTCTGAGCAGGGCAGTTCACCCCAATGGTCAGAGAGCTGAAGGCAGCCCCCGGGTCTTGGCACATGCCTCCTGAAACAGCCCCTCAGCTCTGGAGTTCTGTAGTGAAGGTCAGGCTTTAGAATTTGGGGAAGTGGTCTGAATGTCACTGGGGCCTCCAGAAAATGTTAGTCCCAATGATCGAGAATACGACCATGACCACAATTTTGAGCCAAATTTGAAGCAAGCTTTAATTAAATACTTGCTAGGAGTATGGGCTCTGACCAGGACCATTCCAGGGTTCTCAGTATCTCCTGCCCACATATCTCCCACCTACATGTGATCAAGCATGTCTGGTGCAATTGAGTCAAACAAGTTAGTGAAAACATGTAGCTTGTTACCTCCTATAAACAATAGCTTCAGAATTTCAGGAAGTATCTGTCCTTGGGCAAGGGGCTTACAGGTTAGAGGCATTTTTATTCCATGGATCTCTTAGACACAGTAATTAAAACTTAAAACATAACTTTGGTTCTCACTCTAACCAAAAAAATATTAGGTGAAAGAGCAATAAAATGTTAAGCTTCAAACCTGGGGCAAATGGCTGAGGTGCCTACTTAACATATGAAAGCAGACCTGGCCCACAGGTTCTCCCAGCATCCCTCAGTCCCTACCTGTTACAGGATATGGCTACCATACCCCGCCCCCTACCCTGAACTCTGCAGCCTGGGGGGCTGTGCTGCTCTTCCCTGTACAATCCAACCATTTTCGTTACCCACCTCTTTGTACCTCGTGTCTGCGGCACCTCATTCCCCTCTCTTCCTTTCCCCTGCCCCTCGTCCTCTTTCCACATGGCCCCTGCTCAGCCTGGTCATGTCCATGTCCACCCTGGACTCTCCCAGATGCCTCTGCCTCTGGCCGTGCTCTCCCTTTTATCTACCAAAAAACCTCCTCCTCCACCACACCTAGGAGCAGTCATGTTCTTTCCTTTTTATTTTTTTCTTTCCATTCATAAGGTATTTTTAATATTTGCCAAATTATAACATATTAAAATTTTTGATATTAGCAAAGTTTGGAAAAGAAGAGAAATTCTTATTTTTATACTTTTGAATTTTTTGAATTAATTAATTTTACATCCTAGCTTCAATTTCTCTTCTCTCCTCTCTTCTCAGTCCTTCCCCCTACCCCTCTCTGTTCCCACCCCCCAATCCATTTGTCCTCAGTTTCTGTTCAGGAAAGGGCAGGTTTCCCATGGACATCAACAAAACATGGCATATCAACTTGCAGTGAGACTCAGCAACTCCCCTTGTATTAAGGCTGGGCAAGGTGACCCAGTATGAGGAGGAGGGTCCCAAAAGCCAATAAAAGAGTCAGAGACAGCCCCTGATCCCACGGTTAGGAGTCCCACAAGTGGACCAAGCTACACAACTGTCACATATATGCAGAGTGCCTAGGTCAGTCCCATGCAGGCTCCCTGGTTGTCAGTTCAGTCTCTGTGAGCTCCTATGAGCCCAGGTTAGTTGATTCTGTGGGTTTTCCTGTGGTGTCCTTGACCCCTCTGGCTCCTACAATCCTTACTCCCCCTCTTCTGCAGGATTCCCTGAGCTCTGCCTAATGTTTGGCCGTGGGTCTGCATCTGTTTCCATCAGTTGCTGGATGAAGCCTCTGATGACTATTGGGCTAGGCACCAATCTATGAGTATAGCAGAACATCATTAGACATCATTACCTTGACATTTTTTCCTCCAGTCATGTTTGGTTCTATCCTAGGTCTCTGGGTCATCCAGCCTGTGGGCCCTGGTGCTCCAGGCAGTGTCAGGGGGCTATTTTTACACTTCGGATAAAAGTATAAAGTATCAGTGGTACTTGTATCCACTGTGTTTAAAATGTGTGCTCTTTGAAAGCAGTTCAACATCTGTGTATCCTAGATAATATCCAACTGGATGCCCATATACAAACCATGGAACAGAGCTTCCCTTCTACCTTATTTCTAAAACTTAAATTAACAAATAACAGCCCTCTATATTCCAGAAAGAGCCACTAATTGATATCCAAGATTGTCCCCACAGGATACTTGAAACTATACGTACAGTATTGGGGGCTATGACAGGAAATGGCCTGAGAGGACAATCTAACAGGGAAGAAAGAAACTGAGGCATCCATTTTAAAAGACAACAGTCTTAAGAATATCTTACGTTAAGCCAGATGCGTGACACAGATCAATGGTAGAATGCTTACCCAGCATGCTCCAGGCCCTGGGTTCAATCCTCAGTACTGCAGGACATCAAGAAGCTCCACACATTGGAGAATTTCTCCCTGGGAATTTCTCCTTTGGGAATCTGCAATGTCCGCTGCTGCAGGCATTTTATCATGTTTTCTAACTTTACTTACCCAAATATTCACTAACTTCTGAAGCTTGACAATATCCCCTAGAGATATTTAAACTCCATTCACGGTCTTCCTTTCCATACAGACCCACAACATGTTCCCAAGGATGAACACTAAAGTCTGACTTAAGGAGAATCTGAAAGACTAAATAGTAGTATACACTATACCATCAGCCTTAATAGGTTTACACACAAATGTTTTACATATATTATCCCAGTTAACCCTTACCGAGGTGACCTGCATTTTATGAGTGAGAAAACAGAGGTGCAAAGATTTGGTAAATTCCAGGATCCTCATCTACAGAATGTCAGGACTGGGACTTGGAGCAGGGCTCCTCTCATAGCACACATGTGCCTCCTTACTGCTTTCCAACTTCCTGAGCCAGACGCTCCGCTTCCCAGGGTACTACCCAGCCCAAGCTCCCAAGATGTCATCTCACAGATAGTCTGCATTCAAGATCTTCACCCCTCAGAACCTGCATCCTGACCTCAGCTTCCTGCTCTTGATCCTCCTGATCACTGCATTGGCTTTAATCCTGATGATGTCTGTTTGTGTGCTGGACCCCCTTTACTCTTCACTTTATCCTCTTTCCTGTGTCGGCAGTATACTCTTAACTGCCATGCAGCATCTCTGGTCATTTTCATCGTCTCTCAATCCTGTCTCAGCATTTTTCAAGTTGAATGTCACAAAAAGCACGCTGCTATCCCTGGTACTCCAGAACACTTTCCACGGCTTGGGAGAGTCAGTATGCTGGCTTGACAGTGTGAAATGTGTCTTGTTTCAGCTCTGCGTTCATGACAACTCACACTTTACATTCATCAACAGACAACGCTCCACTTTTTTCATGCCTGTCCTGTCCTTCAGCTCCCACAGCACTCCTGATAATCTCTGGGTTTTAAATTCACTTTCTCATTTACCAGTAAGATCCAAGATACCTGACCGCCTTTGCAGTTTCACTTTCTGTGTCTCAGTATCTCTCTCTAACATGTTTGTCCAGTCCTTCACTCTGGCTTCCAAAGAACAGGTGATTCTTTACCAAGATGAGGCTCAGCCCTATTCTCCTTCTTCCCTACTTCTCTGTGATGTTATTCCCCGAGAACCTTCTTGAAGGAGTTTTCATTTACTCTTCCTAGTTGAATCCCTGAAAATACTCTCCCTCCTTATAAATTTCTTCTCTTGACCTTGCCACACTGTCAGCTACTTCCCGGCTTTTCTCATTTTCTTTAGCATCATAGCTCCCATATTCCTATCATCACTCATTTCCTTGGTTTCTGGAGGTTTGGATTCCACCCTTGGTTTCCTTTCTAAAAACAGCTCCTTCAAAAGTCACCAGTTACCCTACAATTGGCAATACCTACAGTTTTTCTCAGGCCTTTCTGCACCATTGAGCACAGTGGAACATTCCGTTCTCCTGTGCCTGTATCCTCTCTTGGTGCCAGTTACTAGACTCAGCTGCATCTCCCACATCACTGTTCTCTCCATAGGTGTCTTTTCTGGCTTCTCTTCTTCCTCTCATCTCTCTGAGTAAAAACCTACTATGCTCCTCAGTACTCCTTTTCCCAGTGTTCCCTCAAGGATCTCAAATGGCACCACTGTACATATTATTCTAAATACACCCTTAGTCCAGATGCTCTTGTGTCCCTGATACCCACAACAGACTGGCCTTCAGAGGTCCTCAGTCTATAGTTTAAAATATCTACATGTGCATCTACTATCTGTGTAATTTTAGAGTGGGACAGACACAGAGAAGATCCTTTAAAGAACCCTTAAGGAAGAGTGGAAGGCTGTGTCTTCCTGATGCAGCTGCAGTAGTGATTGTAGTAGTAGAATTCTGATAGACAACATTTGGCAAGTGTTGAAGGCATGCCAGGCACCATTACATTTAAGGACTTACGGAGTCTTCACAACTGGCCTGGGGATGGAGCTCAGTTAGTAGAGTGCTGAGCTACATGCTTGGAGCACTGGGTTCCATCTGCAGCACCACAGCAAACCTCCTGTGGTATCATCCACCTGTAACCCCAGCACTTGGGGGGTAAAGGTATGCTGGTCAGGAATTCAAGGTCATCCTCAGCTACATCATGAGTTTGAGGTTACCCTTGGCTGCATGAGACCCTGCCTCAATCTTTTTTAATTTTAATGATTTATTTATTTTTATTTTATGTGTATTGGTGTTTTTTCTGCATGTATTTCTACGTGAGTGTGCCAGGTCCCCTGGAACAAGAGTTACAGAAAGTTATGAGCTGCCATGTGGATGCTGGGAATTGAACTTAGGCCCTCTGGAAGAGTAGCCAGTGCTCTTAACCGCTAAACCATCTCTCTAGCCCACACTTCCCTCCACAAAAAAAAAAACAAAAAAACAAAAAAAAACTTTTAAAAAATCTTTCAATGTGAATGCTACTAACAGTAGACTTTTAAAGGGTTCTGTACACATATTGTGCATTAAAAGTTGACAACATCAATCATTAATGATTGTCCCCATTTTACAGATAAGGAAAACCAAGGTTCAGATACCCAATAAGTGACAATGCTGGTGCTGGTATTCGACCTCATCTCTAGAAGGATGATGAAGGTGATGGCTATTGTTTCTTAGCACCTGTAGTACACCTAGAGCTGTTCAAAATGTGTATAGATGTTATCTAACTTTTAGAAGTCTCTGACACATTAGGATACCCACTTGAGAAAGGTTAAGTAAAATCGCTGTCCCTGAGGTAATAAATCATAAAATTGCTGAGGTACTCTCCCCCACCCCCACAAGAAGAACAAGGTGAACTAAAACTAGCTAGAGTCATTTACCTACAGGTCCCGCTGTTACTCAAGTCTGAGCTAATTGAGTCATCTGAGTCATGGGTTGCTGTTAGGTGTCGGTCTGAAGGCTGTGGGGTGGCCAGATGAAACACTGTTTCTGGTCATGTCTGGACCAGTGACTGACTGTGGCCTCTGGAAGGTAGACTGCCAACTTCAGTGTGGCTGTCTGTCATCTAATTCCTGAGGGACTGGAGGAGACAAAAGGTGCTGAGAGGAAGAAACGGACCCTCTCCTTCCGGCCTGCCTGCTTGACCACGGATTGGCATCATCTGTCCTCATGGTTCTCAGTCTTCAGACTTGGACTAGACTTTGAGAGGTGCTTCGCTTAGGGGCTTCTCAGGCCCCCTAATCAATCATGTGAGCCCATTTCACATAGCAAATTTATCTCTTTCTCTCCCTCCCTCTACTTCTCCCCTCTCCATCGCTCCTGTACTATACTTGGAGGCCCTGGTTATGCAGAGACAGGGATCAGCTGCGTTTGCTGTCTCTCCCTATGCCTCTTCTTGCTCTCCTACCTCCCCTCATGCCATTCCACTTTCATGGCTCTGCTCCTTCCTTAGACGGCTTCCTGACTCTTATCCCAGTTCAACTTGTCAAAGTAACAGCCATTTTAAAAACTGTCTCTTCCATGTTCTTTTTCCTTGAAACATCCATATAGTAGTGATTCCTCCTCCTTTGAATTTTCCACCAAGTTTTATTTCACTTCTCTTACTTTAATTATTCACCATTGTTACCATTATTTATGAAGACTTTTTATTTATTTATTTACTTATTTATTTGGTTTTTCTAGACAGGTTTTGTCTGTGCAGTCCTGGTTGTCCTGAAACTCACTCTGTAGACCAGGCTGGCCTTGAACTCACAGAGATCTGCCTGCCTCTGCCTCCCAAGTGCTGGGATTAAAGGCATGCACCACCGTCACCCAGCATCTTTTGTTTTATTGATTAGGTTATTTGTTAGGGGGTTTGCAGACATGCTGTGGTACATTACAACATGTGGTGGTCAGAGGACAACAACCTGCTGGAGCTGGTTCTATCTTCACTATGGGATCCAGGGGCGACATTCAGATTGTCACACCTGGGGACAAATGTTCTTACCCAGTGAGCTATCTTGCCAGCTCAGAACTTATTATTTTTTACTGGATTTCAACCTTCTCAAGCAAAAGAAAGTATATTAGTGACTAATAGTATATAACTTGCAGTATTCTGCTAGAACACATTGTACAAAACAGATCTGGAAAATATGGGAACTCAAAAAAGAATGATTCTCCTTTTTAAAGTCAAAATCAAGGAAAAGGGTAGCAAACTCCGATTCTTACAGAAATACCAGCTTTATTACTATTAAAAAACAGATTGGAAAATATGACCAAATGACTTCATCTTTTACCTCTGAAGTAGATTTATTACCCACCCTGTCACAGATGATCTAGATGTGCTGAGGTGCTCCCCAGGGGTCATACCTGATTGTGCAGAGAGTAGATCAGATTGTATCCAGTTATTTATTTATTTGTTTGTTTGTTTGTTTTGAGACAGGGTTTCTCTGTGTAGTTTTAGTGCCTCTCTTGCATCTCGCTCTGTAGACCAGGCTGGCTTGAACTCGCAGAGATCCGCCTGGTTCTGCCTCCCGAGTGCTGGGATTAAAGGTGTGACCCTGGTGAGACCCTATCTTTAAAAAAGAAATAAAAGGAAGGAAGGGAGGGAGGGAGGATGACAAAGTACAGTGAGTTCTCTTGGCTCAGACCCGGGTCCTCTTGGCCCTCACATCCACTCTCTCATCCTTCCCTCCGACCATATCCACTCCTTTGTGTCAGTCTTCTATCTGCAGAAACACTTTCTACCAGGACTCTCAGTGACCACACGGGACTGAGACACAGGTAGGCAATTTTCACTATCCTTCCTGTCTTCCATTCCAGTCTCTCCAGATGTACTTTTGGTCCTGCTTCAGCCTGCCTACCAGCCTCTCCTCCCTACCCCACCTCAATTCTCTGCAGACTCTCTATCTTGTTGCAGACTCAAAGTCCCTAGCTACTTCCCAACAGCCTTCTTAGCCTTCCCTTCTAGCCCAGATACATTCCACTGTGTGAGTCCCTGATTGTATTTCATATCCCTTATGAACACAGATGCAAATTTTCTAAATAAAATACTTGAAAACTGAATCCAGTAACACATCAAAAGGAAAATCCACGGTAATCAAATCTGATTCATCTCAGAAACACAGGGATGGTTCAACATACATAAATCAATAAATATAATTTACCACATAAATATATTGAAAAACAAAACCGCCAGGCGGTGGTGGCGCACACCTGTAATCCCAGCACTCGGGAGGCAAAGGCAGGTTGATCTCTGTGAGTTCGAGGCCAGCCTGGGCTACAGAGGTAGTCCAGGACAAGCTGCAAAGCTACAGAGAAACCCTGTCTCGAAAAATAAAAAAAAAGAAAGAAAAACAAAACCCACATGACCATCTTGTTAGATGCAGCAAAGTCCTTTGACAAGATCCAACATTCTTTCATGATAAAAGTCCTGGAATACAAGGGACATACCTCAATATATTTAAGGCAGTTTACAGCAAGCCCACAGCCAGTACCAACCTAAATAGAGAAGAACACAAAGCAATTCTCCTAAAATCACAAACAAGACAAGGATGTCCACTCTCTAGATATATTGAATAAATACTTAAAGTCTTAGCTAGAGCAATAAGACAACTGAAGGAGATCAAGGGGATACAAATAGGAAAGGAAGCTGCTGTCTTAGGGTTTCTATTGCTGTGAAGAGACAAGTGGTGGTTTGAATGTAATTGGCCCCTGTAATCTCATAAAGAGTGACACTATTAGGAGTTGTGGCTTTTTTGGAGTGGGTATGGCCGTGTTGGAGGAAGTGTGTCACTGTTGGGGTGGGCTTTGAGGTGTCCTATGCTTAGGATACCGCCTAGTGTTTTAGTTGACTTCCTGTTGCTTGCAAGATGTAGCACTCTCAGCTCCTCCACCATGTCTGCAGGCACACCAACATGCTCCCTATCATGATGATAATGGACTGAATCTCTGAAACTTTAAGTGAGCCCCCTCTGTTAAATTATTTTCTTTGTAAGAGTTGCTATGGTGAATTCGAGGCCAGCCTGGTCTACAGAGCTAGTTCCAGGACAGCTAAGGCTGTTCCACAAAGAAACTTTGTCCCGAGAAACAAAACAAAACAAACAAACAAACAACAAAAAAGAGTTGCCATGGTCATGATGTCTCTTCACAGCAATAGACACCCTAACTAAGATCATGACCATGGCAGCACTTACAAAGGAAAACATTTCATTGGAGCTGGTTTATGGTTTCAGAGTTTACTCCAGTATCATCTTGGTGGGAAACATGGCAGTGTGCAGGTGCAGGCAAACATGGTTCTGGAGAAGGAGCTGAGAGTTCTACACCTTGATCCACAGGCAACAGAAAGTGGACTGTGTACCACACTGGGCATAATTTGAGCATATATAAGACCTCAAAGCCCACCTCCACAGTGACACCCTTCCTCCAACAAAGCCACACCTCCTATGAAGGCTACTTTCTTTCAAACTACCACAGAAGCAGGCACAATACATTTTCAGGTGATATGATTTTATACATAAAAGAACCTAAAAACTCGACCAGGAAATTTAGACAGGTATCTGTCTGTCTGTCTTCTGCCTGTTTGTCTGTCTATCTATCTATCTATCTATCTATCTATCTATCTATCTATCTATCTATCCATCATCTATTCATTTGTTAAGTGAAAGAAAGAACACAAAGTTAGATGAGTGGGAAGGTGAAGGAGGATCTGGAAGGAGTTGAGGAACAGAAAAGAATATGATCAAAACTTGTGTAAAGTTTTCAAAGGATAAGTAAAAATATTATTTTTTAAAAAAGAATCTGGAGAAAACTGAAAGGGCATTCTGTCTTCTCTTAACACTAGTCAAGAGTTGTAGAACAAGGAACAGCAAATGAGTGGATTATGGATGAACACAATCTTAGAGATGCCCTTGAATGCAATTCTGATGACAGTAATGACTACAACATGTGCTACACTTTACAATAAGCAAGGGCACCATTGAAACCTTTCCTCTACATTCAGTTATCACCCCTAATTAACTAGTTAACTCTGAAAAAAAAATGTACTCTTGATATTATCTACTGTTTGGATAAGAAGAGCTGAAAAGGTTGTCCACAGTCACACAGCTGCTGAGCGGCTGAGCTAGACTACAAAGATTGCTTCCCTCTATGACCCGATTGTTTGTTGTGGAAAATATTAATGGCCACATCCTTTACCATTATGCTATATGAATTCCCCAACCCACACTCCATTTCTCCTCCTACAGCAACTTTAAAAATGCATAGCTTCTTTTTGTTATAAATGAGTTATTATTGGTTTGCCTATTGTTGTATGAGCACACAATTAGATAGTTACATTATGATGAAACCATAGTTTGCCAGAACCTTGATGGCCTTCTGCAACAGCACCCTCTAGCAAAGAGCATCCTCTATTTCTAATTTTCATTGCTTTTCTATTTTAAAAAATTTTAAGTAATAAAATTTGTGCAAGAGAATTTTATTATATATGTATATATGAGAATATATACAAGGGCAGACATACACATATATATTTATATTTACATACATACATATTTTCTCTATTCCCACTCCCTAATACATGTAGGTATTGCTTTTTCTTTTAGAAATTCAGTTTACAGGGTTGGAGAGATAGCTCAGTAATTAAGAGTACTGGCTGCTTTTCCAGAGACTCTGGATTGGATTCCCAATACCTACATGGCAGCTCACAATCATCTCTAAGACCAATTCAAGGGGATTCCATGCTTCCTCTGGATTCTGGAGCACACAGGGTTTTTTTTAAGTTTAGTTTATGAAATTATGCCACTTGGACTAGTAATGCTCCCCCTAAGAACCACAGACTAACTAAACCCCAGCACCAGGCATGAGAAACCCCCTTGGACTAGTAATGCTCCCCCTAAGAACCACAGACTAACCAAACCCCAGCACCAGGCATGAGAAACCCCTTTGCCGGTTGTTAGTTAACAATATTAACTATTGCTGTTGCCCTTGGTTGTTTTCCAGGGGGTGAAAGTAAGTACCTATTGCTGAAGACACCATGCACTTTGAACACAGGACTCAGAGGATCCAAAGTTGATCTGACCTGAAAGCCTCCTCTCCCTGGATTAGCTTTCATAGTACTCAAACCATCTATTCAAGCTGCCAAGGAAGAAAAGTGACCAATGGTTCTACTCAGCTGTGACTCTTATGACCAGAGTGACAAGATATGGCACTCATATCTTAGAATTCAAGGGACTGCTGAATAAGTGGGAAATCATGCCTGATACTGGAAATGGAGCCAACTACTCAGGACTAGTGAGATCTTGGATCTTGGAGGAGAAACTGCTACCACTACTGCCACTTTCCTAAACCAGCAGGACACCTAACTGCATTCTAAATACTTATTCTTGGACCCCTAGATAAGTGTAGCTTTTACTCCTCATCAAAGAAACTTCTCTTTGCAAAAGTTGGAGACTACTCTAGAAAGTCACAACTGGTCAAAATGCAGAGCACAACCGATAATGAGATGCCCAGTCCCAATGAGTACATCTCCAACACAACTTCTGCACCTAAAGCTCAGTGAACATTTCATTAAGGTGAAGAGGAAAGATTTGGAGAGACAGAGGACTGGGAAATCTGCTGTGAGACTGTGTCTCCTAGAAATTACAGGGATGCTTCACCTGTGATATGTGTGCCGGTTAGTTTTATATCAACTCTAGTCACTTTTGAGGGGGAACCTCAGTTGAGAAAGTGTCCTTACCATATTGGTCTGTAGGCAAGCCTGTGGGGCATTTTCTTAATTGATGATTGATGTGGGAGGGCCCAGCTCACTGTGGGCAGTGGTCCTGGGTGCTATCAGAAAGCAGACTGAGTAAGCCAGTCAGCAGCATTCCTCCATGGCATCTGTGTCAGTTCCTGCCTCCAGATTCCTGCCCTAGATGATGGACTTCAAACTGTAAGATGAAATAAACCCTTTCCTTCTCAGGTTGCTTTTTGGTCATGGTGTTTTATCACAGTAATAGAAACCCTAACTAAGTCAATACCTCAACAACATGGCTGTCCAAACAAGATCAGAATAAGGACAACACCAACAGACATGCTCACATGCATTGAGGGGGAGGGGATCTCATAGGATCCCACCCCTAGACAAAGAACTACAAGTAACTAAGGAATGCTGAGAGATGGAGAAATTAGTTTTCCCCAGAGATGATTGATTATCCAATACCAAGTGGTCAGCCCTTAAATCACATACATACAAGTAACAATAAACAGAACCAGCAGGTTGTATTGACATGTATTCATACATGTATGTAACAATAACAAAGAACAAAAGGACATCAACTTGGGGAGGAGAAATAGCTGGAAAGAGGAAAGGGAAGAGGGAAATGATGTAATTATATTTTCATTTTAAAAAATTTTAAATTCTTGGGCATATTTTTTACGTTTACTTTATTACTAAGACTCAGCTAGGAAGCATAAGCGGAGGCTTGCGTCGCATCCAAGTACTAACACAGCGATGAAGAATTCCTTGTCAAGTACATTCGGGCTTAGAAGAATTGAGTGATTATCTCCTGGGAGGCTGAGTCAGAATTAATTAAAAGTAATGTCTTACAAAAAAACAAAAAAGGCAGCATAGAGTTATCAGGCATAGCTGCTTCCAATGCTACTAGCAGTAGAAAATCCCAGAGTCATCTTCCTTCCCTATACACACACATACACATTCACACACTCATACACTCACACACTCACACACAGAGTGTAACAGCCGAAAACAAAATCCCCCAGTATTGCTGCAGGGAGAGCTAAGGGTGCATTCGCTTTAGAAGTCCCAGAACACTGTAGAGTGCCTGTGTAGGCTAGGGCAAGCAGGACGAAGTCCGGAGAGCACTGCACGCAGAGACTGACTTTCCAGGGCCACAGTGGCTGTCGCATTTGGGTCCCTGCTGTAATGGAAAGTGGCTCCATGCATGCTAGGTAAACACTTCACCAACTGAACGGTGCCCCGCCCTGGGCCAGTTTTGTTTCTCTCTTGCTCTCCTCTCCGCCCCCACACACCTATTCTCAGGATCAAAATTCTGCCTACACGCCTCGTATTTAAATGGACACATCTCAACATCCAAACTGATAAGGTTACCTCTTAGTCACAATTGAAAGGTGGAAAATCCACTCTTCTGGAGTTGCCTGTGTTCAAAAGAACAGTGGCATAGGCCTATCTGCTAAAAGCAATCAAACACCTGAAACTGTGTTTCCATTATACCCTTAAAAACACCCTTAAACATAACATAATAAAAATGTAAAATAAAGCGTAGGTGCTCCACTGAGGGGTTATACCATCCGTCCAGTCAGCCCAGCATTGTTCAGGACATGGATACTAAAGAACATGAGTTACAGTGACTTCATACTTGCCGAGATTATTTCCTGTTTTCAAGCCAGTGGATGTTCAAATGCTTCTGACTGTGTCACATGTCAGTGGAAACAGAGTCGTCAAGTGACTGAATCATTGGACAGGTTGTTTATTACTACTGGTAACAGTGTAATATCGAGATGGGACAAAATATGTGAGGATGACCACTGAAGCCCAGCCGGAATTACGGGCCAAGTGACTGGTATAGACAGAACAGCTAAGACTACGCAGTCTGAAGGGTGGGTCAATTACTAGTCACCTTTTAATGAATTCCAACACAGGAGTATGTTTTTTCAAGATCCCTACTGTGTGCAAAAACAAAACAAAAAAAAACTTCAGCATGTTAACAGTGCCTAAAACGAGTTTAAATATTGTAGTAAACTAGCTGATCGTCTATCTACTGGGCTTGTGACAATAGCCACAATTTTGGTTTGGAAATTCCCTCTCTCCACACTGTTAAACCATGTGGCTCCTACTCAGCTAATTTTACTCAGAACCTCTGGAGGGAGTCACATGAGCCACATGTAAACAAAGAGAACATCATTTTACATAGTCCATTGTTAGTTCACAAACAGGCCTGTCTTCGACACTCTCAGACTTAGTCGGAGTCAACAGGGTGGCAGGCAGCTTCTGTCTTGCTGAACTACGTTCCAGAACATTTGTCACCAAGAGGAGCCTATCACACTGCACATGGAACCTGCCACAGAGCTCAGGGTTGAGCCAAGAAACCAGTGCTAAGAGCTGTTCACACCTGGATGCTTCGGTTACATAAACCAATGAATTCCCCATCTTCAACCTGTTCTTGTTTGAAAATTCTATTGTCTGGTTTTTGCTTTCCTTCTGTCTCCACAACTTGTGCATGTCTTCTACTTTATCTGAAGCAAACAGTAGCTGATTCAAGAATTAGACATTCAGGAAATCCCCTTTCTCTTCGGTTCATTGAGTAAATGCTGTTTTGTTCGCCAGAACGTCCTGACTCAGGTAACCAAAGCCAGGTTATTGCTTCTTCTCTGAGGAAATTTCTCAACTCAGACTTGATCTACCACCCGGCAGTGACCCAGAAGCTAGTGCGGCTGAGACTCAATTACTCCCTGCTCAGTTCTTATGTCTCCAGGCTCAGAACTCTGGCCCACATGAGATGCTATTTGCAAGCTCCCAGGTGCATTTGCCAGCATATCTGAATGGTTCGCTATTAATCAGAGCTTCCAGTTCCCCCTCACCCAGTTTGATAGTTTACTAAGTGGCTCACAGACTTCAGGGAAACAAACACGATTC
Source organism: Peromyscus californicus insignis (assembly GCF_007827085.1). Classification (NCBI taxonomy): domain Eukaryota; kingdom Metazoa; phylum Chordata; class Mammalia; order Rodentia; family Cricetidae; genus Peromyscus; species Peromyscus californicus. Next base: position 60,483,193 of record NW_026294595.1, read on the forward strand.
CCAGTTTACTATAAGGACGATTCTGAAGGATAAGGATGGAGAGGTGCATGCTGGTGTGAAGCCTACAGGAAAGGGCACAGTGCTTCTATGCTTTCTTTGTGACCTCCATTTATTCAGGTTTCTGGAAGCTTCCTGAACCCTTTTTGGGAATCTGATTTAAGCTCTACTATATAGGTATAATTGGTTTAAATCCTTGGCCATTAGAATTGGCCTTAGGAATTCTCCCCGCCCTAGAGATGGTGTGTATGTTAGTATGTGTATGTATCAAGCCTTTAATCATGTTTTTTTGGTGTTCCAGTAACCACCACCCACCCCACTATCTCTTTGTGTGTGTGTGTGTGTGTGTGTGTGTGTGTGTGTGTGAGAGAGAGAGAGAGAGAGAGAGAGAGAGAGAGAGAGAGAGAGAGAGAGAGAGAGAGAGAGATGCTAGGGATCAAATCCAGGCCTCAGACATCCTAGGCAAGTATCCCTGAGCAACATTCATCCCCACCCCTGGCCTTATTTTGAAGCTGCACTGTGACTGCCATCTAGTAAGTCAACTTATTAGCACAGGGAAAAAAATCAATTTGGAGACTCAAAGGATTTTAGGAGTTATATGGCAGAAAATGGAGATGAAGACAAAATGTGTCTTTTATTTTAATTAATTTCGGCTTTCTGAGACAGGGTCTCACTATATAGCCCTGACTGTCCTGGAAGTCACTGTGTAGACCAGGCTGGCCTCGAACTCACAGAGATCTGCCTGCCTCTGCCTCCCAAGTGTTGGAATTAAAGGTGTGTGGCACCATGCCTGGCTCAAAATACGTATTTTATAATGTCCCACTGGGAAAGCAACACTTTTTAAAATTTTTATTTTATTTTATTTCTCAAGACAGGGGTCTCACTATATAGCCCTGGCTATCCTGGAACTCAATCCGTAGACTGGGCTGGCCTCAAAGTCACAGAGATCCACCTGCCTCTGCCTCCTGAGTGCTGGGATTAAAGGCGTGCGCCAGCCCGGTCCGATTGAAAGCAACAGTTTTTAACACTTGCTGAGTACACATGAAGAGACAGCCCCTGGGGCTGGGGAGATGACTCAGCAATCACAAGCCTGATGATGTGACTTCAATCCCTGGAATCCATGGAAAAGTGGAAGGAGAGAGCAGACTCTGCAAAAGTCATACACACGTGACACATACATTAATAATAATCAATTAATTAAAATAATTAAAGAAAGAGAGAGGGTGCTCCTACTAAGAGTTTCACATTGGCTACCTAATGTAGTTAGTCCTCTCAGCAGTGTTGGCATGGGTTTAATATTATGTCCACATCATAGAACAGGAAACTCAGCCACATATCAGTTTAACTTCCCAAACTTAACAGCCAGTAACTGACAGTGCCATAAAGAGAGAAGGGGTAGCCGGGCAGCGATAACACACACCTTTAATCCCAGCACTCTGGAGGCAGAAGAAGGCAGCCCTCTGTGAGTTCAAATCCAACCAATCCAACCTGATCTACACATTAAGTTCCAGGACAGCTAAGGCTACATAGAGAAAGAGAGAGAGAGAGAGAGAGAGAGAGAGAGAGAGAGAGAGAGAGAGAGACAGAGAGACAGAGAGACAGAGAGACAGAGAGAAGAAGAAGGAGGAGGAGGAGGAGGAGAAAGAGGAGGAGGAGAAGGAGGAGAAGGAGGAGGAGAAGCAGCGGAGGAGAGAGAGGGAGAGAGGGAGACAGAGAGAGCGGGCGGGGGGAACGGACCTTTCCTGTATATTTCAGCCAGTCTTTTCTTTTCTCCTCCTCCAGATACTGATGATATATATATATATATATATATATATATATATATAAAATGATGTGAAGGGGAGGAGAGTGGGGATCGGGCACAGACCTGAGGATTTGGTTATGGCAATAGAGTAAGGAATCCAGAACATTAGGAGGAAGATCTCATCCAGAGTGGAAAGAAAAGAACAATAGAACATAATTACAAGGACACTGATGTTCTCCATTTGTAATTACTCATAGCAAAGACGATGCTGGAAAGAACCCATGTGCCTTCTTCCTGACAGGTTTAGACAAGAAACTTAGCCTTGCTTCTCTGAGTATAGTTTTCCGCTGGGTATGCTCTCTACATATTCTTGAATTCAGCAAACACCAGTGGTCTGTTTCTTTTGTTCCAGGCACTACCCCAAACGTGGGGACATAATCATTGGAAAAATAATCAGTGTGCCTGACCCCAAGAGCTTACCACCTAAACATCATACATGTAAGGGTTAATCCTGATAAAAGAAAAATCCTAAAAAATTGGACCAAGGATGAAGATAGAGAAAAGGGGTGTTATTTAAAAGCTGTAGGTGGAATCAACAAAGACTATATTGAAATTCTTAAATCCCGTTCTGGCTGACAATCAGAGTAGGGATTAATACACCTACAGATGCGACTTCATGTAGCATTTAGTTAGTTCATTAACCCTGTCACCCCATCCCAGGCAGGGCCACAACCATGCAGAACTCTCGTGTGACACTGATCCTGGGGACACATGAGCAAACAGCTACTCACCCCAGGTAGAGAGCCAACGACAGAACCAAGTGAGGACACAACCGAAACCCAACTTGGCAAACCACTGAGTCTCGTTGGGTTTAAAGGGATGTGGTTGAAGGGTTGCTTACCGAAGCAGAGAGGACTCAAAGTAAGCCGCGTTACCAAAGCCTACACCAGCAGGAGTGACTGCTGACCTGTGATGGCTCCTAAAAGCTGGAATCCTGGAGCACACTGGACAGCCTGCAGGCAGCTCAACAGCTTAAAGAGCATACCTTCTAGACAGTTCAGTTAGTCTAAGCCTCTTCCCGGCTCTTCTCGGCCGGTCTCTGATTCTTCCAAGTGGCTTGGCTGGTGTCTTAGGGTTTCTATTGCTGTGATTAAACACCATGGTCAAGAGCAGTTGGGAGAGGAAAGGGCTTGTTTGGCTTACACTGACTGCCACACTGTGTGGTCCATCACTGTGGTGGTTTGAATGAGAATGACCCTCACAGGCTCATGCCTGCATACGTGATCTCCAGTCGGTGGAACTGTTTGGGAAGGATTAGGAGGCGCAGCCTCGTTGGAGGGGGTGTGTCACTGCAGTTGGGGTCTGAGATTTCAAGCGACTTGTGTCATTCCTAGTGTGTCTTGTCTCCTGCTTGTGAATCTAGAAGGGAGCATGTAGATGTAACCAACCTTCTTATTAAATAAGAAACACAGAACCAATGCAAAGAAGAAAGCCAAGAGGTCAGAGCTAAGAGCTAAAACCTTACCCTTCCTCCTGCGGTGGTCCTACCTCTCTGAACCAGAGCTGCCCCTGTGTTAGTCTTTATATAGAGTTCCTGTTCTGCCTTCTCATTGGTTGTAAACCCAACCACATGACTGCCTCGTCACAGCCTGTCTGTATAGGCCTCCAGGTTTTCCATGATTGGTATTGAGATTAAAGGCATGTGTATCCAATACTGGTTGTATCCCTGAACACACAGAGACTTACCCAGCTCTGCCTACCAAGTGCTGGGATTACAAGAGTACGCCACCACTGCCCTGCTTTCCTATGGCTTGCTAATAGCTCTGACCCCCAGGCAACTTTATTTATTAACATACAAATAACATTTTAATACAAATAAAATATCACCATAGGAGCTATGAGTTGTCCTTATCACCATGCCTTTGCACTGCCATCACAGACTCTAACCTTCTGAAACCCTAAGCCCAGTTAAACTCTTTTATAAGTTATCATGGTCATGGTGTTTTATCGCAATAGAAAAGTATCTAATATAATCATCAAAGGACAGCAGAAACCTGAAGACAGGAACTGACGTAGAAGCCCTGGGGGAATGCAGCTTACTGGCTTGCTCATCACGGCTAGCTCAGCCTGCTTTCTTTTTGTGGTCCTTTTTTAAATGGTTGCTACCTTTTAAGCTACAGTTGTCTGAATTAGCAACTGTAACTTCGCTGCTACCAGCAGCCTTAGGCCACAAGGGCCATAGCCGGAGGGAAATCTGTTCTCTCAGGCTCCAACTCTTGCAAAACTATGAAGGGAACTTAATTAAACCTCTCTCCCTCCAAAGAACTCAAGCTTCAAAGGTTAAGGTGGAATTCTGCTCCTCAGAAAGTCTGAATAGCAAGTGGCTCCCCTCCTCTCCTTGCTTGCGTCCTCCAAAATGCCCTTGTGTGTTTCCTCAACCCTCCTTATCAATCCTTTCTCACCTGGCTCCTCCCCACCACTTCCTGTCAGCTAGTTGCTGACTTAGCCTCCTGACTGAAGGTGAATTTTATTTAATCAAACACATCTTTGCATCATTAAACAAACGTTCCAGAGCATTAACAAGAGTAACACACCTTAAAATAGTATTCTACATCTTTTACAACTTAGGACTACCTCCCCAAGGTTGTCATCCACAATGACCTGGGCCCTCTCACATCGGTTTGGTGGAGACATTTCCTTAATTGAGGTTCCTTCTTCTCAAATGATTCTACTTTATGTCAAGGTGACAAAACAAAACAAAAACAAACAGACCTTATCCAGGACAGCTGGTCTGAGCCTATTACTAGGCAGCTCAGCTCCTATGAGAGTGCCTCTCAGCATCCTTATAGTGAAACGTGTTTGGGAAAGGAGGGGCTGTTATGCAATATTTTGTTTGTGTTCTGACAAATAAAGCTTTCCTAGAGATTAGAGGGTGGAGCTAGCCACTAGTCAGGCAGTGGTGGCACACACCTTAACCCCAGTACAATTGGGAGGTGGAGACAGGAATATAAGGTGGGTGGAGACAGGATTGAGGGCCCTTTCAGTCTGAGAATCTGGACGGGTAAGAGGTCACTAGTGTCTGCTCATTTGCTTCTCTGATCTTTCAGGTTATTACCCCAATATTTGACTCCGGTTTTTATTGATAAGACTAATTAGTATCATGCTTCAAGGGGCCTAGTGTTTCTGATAAGTTTCAGTAACTTCCTTAAGCTACTGAATTGTTTACTTCCTGAACTTATGTAGTTCCCTACAGGATAGAATGTTTCACCTCCCCTTAGAACATGTTGTTGTTAACTCCGTTAACATCCTGTGTCTTAATAAGCTTCCCTCTTAGAATAGCCAGTTGTTACCTGCTTTCTAATAGCCTATGTTTTAATGAGCTTCCCTCCAAGAGAGACAGTTTTAATCTCAGTGGAAACTGCTGTACAACAAACACCTATGAAGGCTACTGCGCTTGAGGTGTCAACCTGGAAGTTCAGAATGACTGGCCTGCAGTAAAACTGAATCTGCAGTGTTCAAATTTAGCTTCTAGAATTTGGCACTGTAGCTCAGAAAGCTAACTGGCCACTAATCCTGCTAGGTTTTTTTTGTTTTTAAATAAATGAACTCTTGCTTTCTTTAGGATTTACTTTCTTTCTTTTAGTTTGCTAGTCTAACAGGGAGCTAGAGTTTGGACTCCCCTTCTTTATTTGTTTGTTTGTTTGTTTGTTTTTATGTGTATTGATGTTTTGCCAACATCTATGTCTCTGTGAGAGTGCTAGATCCTCTGGAACTGGAGTAACAGACAGTTTGTGAGCAGCCATGTGGATACTAGGAATTGAACTCGGGTCCTCTGGACGAGGACCCAGTGCTCTTAACCACTGAGCCATCTCTCCAGCCCCTTTTTAAAATAGATTTTTTTTCACCTAGTATGTAAGGTAATGGATTTCTTCATAGAATCTGGATCTTGAATGTTTCCCCAAAGTCACGTGTTCATCCCCGGCTTCATCCTTGGGTTACTGCTGTTGGGCTATGGTAAAAACTCTGGAGAGATAGAGCCTGTGAGAGGTCCTCTGATCATGAGGGTGTGCCCTGAGGGGTATATTTGATGCTGGACCCCTCTTCTTTTTTGCATGGCTCATGATGCAATTGACTTTGTTACAAGGTCATAGACAATGTTTTCCCTAAAAACACTGACTCTTCGCGTGGCCCTACAGATATTCAATGGCTCACTAAAGCAGGGTATAAATGACCATTGCCTCTCTGCCACCATTTTGAATCAGTCACCTTTGCTCTGAGTCACTGTCCTCTGAAGCTACCTTGAGTTCCAAGAACAAAGAGACTGATGAGCAAATATCTTTTTCGTTTGGTCAGTTGGTTGGTTTGGTTTGGTTTTTCAAGACAAGGTTTCTCTAGCTGTCCTATAACATGCTCTATAGACCAAGCTGGCCTCAAACTCTGCTTCCTGAGTGTGGGATATTAAAAACATACTCCACCACACCTGGCTAGTGAATATCTTTGACAATAGTCAAATCTTCCCCAGGCAGCAATTACTTTCTGGTGACAAGAACCCACCTGACAAATCCTGAGACTGTGACTAATCTGACCACAGTTTGACCAAAGCTGTTTTTGTACGTCTTTACATCCTCCCACTTTTCACCTCCCTCTATAACCTAAGAATTATGTCAGTACCAACAATCACACAGCTAAGAAACTAATCTTTTGTCTTGCAGGTATGGTTATGCTGATTAAAGTTCTTTTACAACACTACTCTTTCTTTAGTTTCTGGGGTAAACGATTGGACCTAATTTGCTAGTGTACCCTGTTACACACACACACACAGTCTGAAGCCTAAGGCCTAAGACTCCAGCAATACTTTTCCCCTGCCACCATTGAAAAGGATTGCCTCACCACAAGTCCAAAGCAAGAAGACCAGTTCATCATGGGCTGAAACCTCCAAAACCAACCTGTCCCTTGATACAGTGACAGAAAGCTGACTAACAGAGTAATGTTCACAGCTAGGTCATAACCTGCTAGGACTCATTAACGTGCAAGGAGCTAGCCATGAAACAAAACGCTGCTGTGGGCTGGTGTAAAATTAACTACTAAATTTTATAAGCTGCAGAAAACCTTAGCAAATTGTTGATCTAATGAAATATTAACATCTTGCCTGGTGGTGGTGGTGGTGCAAGTCTATAATCCCAGCACTTGGGAGGCAGAAGCAGGTGGATCTTTAAGTTCGAGGCCAGCCTGGTCTACAGAGTGAGTTCCAGCACAGCCAGGGCTATGCAGAGAAACCACTGCTTGCTTAACACGCCCCTAACGCTAGGTTCTATCACGAGTGTCACACATACCTGGTGTGGCAGCAAATATCTATAAACCCAGCAGAGGTGGAGGTAGGCGGAGGTGGGAGATAGGAGGCAGAGGTTCAGGATCTTCTAAGTATAGTGCTTACTCAGCATTCACAAGATCTGAGGTTCAACCCCTACCACTACTAAAATAATGAGTAAATGAATAAATAAATAAAACTAAAAGTTCAGAGTTGTCAGATTTCTGCAGCAGCTTAAAGAGACAGAAAAAGAGGCAGGAACCTGCCTTTATAGAGAGGAGACCAGCCGGGCGGTGGTGGCACACGCCTTTAATCCCAGCACTCGGGAGGCAGAGCCAGGTGGATCTTTGTGAGTTCGAGGCCAGCCTGGTCTACAGAGCGAGATCCAGGAAAGGCGCAAAGCTACACAGAGAAACCCTGTCTCGAAAAACAAAAACAAAAATGTTACAGAGAGGAGACCATGTTTATTGGCAAACACAGGGAGGGGCATGCTCCCTCCTGAGGGAAGTCAAAGGGGTCTGCCAGAGGACAAAGATGGCTGCCACCCTTTAGAGGGGTGGAAATGGTTGTAGCATGTAACTCATGTCTCCCTCCCCGAGTTGCCCACCCAGAGACAGGCTGTCCCAACAGACGACCAAGCAAGGTCGAGAAACATTATTTCTAATCTTGTAGGAATCTTGTTTTAAGAGTGAGGCATTCTATCAAGGGTCATACTCAGCTACCTATCCTGGAAGGAAAAGGAAAAGAAATAGAGATTTGATTGGAAGCCGTGACCTCTATATAAACCCATTGTCTTGTATTGCTGGGAAGAGGAGAACGGAAATGTCTCCCTTTGGGCTCCCAGCAGAACATCTCTGTCTAGACAATTGCATTGAGGCATAACCGTAGAATGCCAATTGAAACAAATGAAAAAACACCTCCAAAAGGATAGCTCCATAAATAAGACCACAGGAAGTTCCTACAGCCAAAACAAATTTGGGTCGTGTTTCAGACACATAAGGAAATACCTCATCTTGAGTGAAGGCCAGCGGGTATTCAGAGATAGTTATTAGACTCTCCCAGAACTTGGAAATGCAGAATAGTGTGATACAGGCCACAAACTTTGTACTTTGAAAATAAGTGAACACAGAAAGAGAAGAAACATTATGAAAAAAAAAAATTTGATGAAAAGGGGAGAGTGTAGATGTGAAAAGAGACTAGAGAGAATAAGTGAAAAAGAGAAATACAGTCACTGAGAGGTTTGCAGCCTACGCTGGAGGCCTCTGACCTGTGAGCGGCAGACCCAAAGCCCAAAACTCAGCTTAGGTATGATCGCCAAGCCACAGCAGCTCTGTATTGAAACCTTGCTTCTTCAACTTGGTACATCTTCAGAATGAGCATATTAATAAAAATTACATGTTGAAAGAAAAAAGCCAGGTGGTGTGTGGGGCGTTTACCCACTAACCCCACAGTTCCCCAGAGTTTTCTTGAGTGTGAGCAGCAGGAAATATTAGATAGAAGGATTTATTGCGGAGAATCTTGCGGAGATAAACAGAAAATAAAGGATAGCCTTGAGAGGGCCTGGAACCGATTCCAACGGCCCCGACTGTCTCTGCCCCAGGGTTTTTATAGAGACGCCAAGGGGTGGAGCAAAAGACCTCCTCCCCCAGCACAGCCAAGTGCAGACCATCCCAGACACCTGCACTCAGGCCTGTGGTCCTAATCATCCTCTATGCAGACATGCTGGGTAAAGCCATGAGGAACCCGAAAATGGGCTCCCACAGTGATGCACACTTTTGACCCCAGCACTCCAGCAGCAGGGGCAGGCAGATCTGTGAGTTCGAGGTCAGCCTGGTCTACAGAGTGAGTTCCAGGTCAGCCAAGGCTACACAGAGAAACCCTGTCTCAAAAACCAAAACCAAACAAATGAAAGTGCCTGTTGAGGTTGAACATACACTAAACTGTAAACTCTTTTGTTCCTGTGGGAAATTAGCAAAGAAAAAGATGTTCTGAAAGCCCAAGTAAAGCAGAGCTGTTCAGGATTGTAAGAGTGAGTGACACAAGTCATGGAGTTCTCATTTCAGCTTCTGAACTGTGTACTGTCAACTATGTAGGGCTAGTTTGGGTTAGACAGTTAGGAAACTGCTTGGGATTATGGGCTGCAGATGGGCTGTTGGGGGTGCTGGTGACGTTTGAGATGATAGAGTTGAAAGGTATTTAGTATTTTATGTATGTATGTATGTAGCTATGTATTTATTTATTTACTTATTTAGTTAGTTTTTATTCATTTTTTTCAGAGCAAGGTTTCCTACTGCCTCTGTCTCCCTAGTGCTGGGATTAAAGGCATGCATCACCACCGACTAGATGGGTATTTAATATTTTAAAAATTTGTTTACTGCCGGGAAGTGGCGCACGCCTTGAATCCCAGCACTTGGGAGGCAGAGCCAGGTGGATCTTTATGAGTTTGAGGCCAGCCTGGTCTACAGAGCGAGATCCAGGAAAGGTACAAAGCTACACAGAGAAACCCAGTCTCGAAAAACAAAACAAAAAAAAAATTGTTTACTTATGTGTAGCAGTGTTCAGACTGCCTGTACATCTGTATACTATGTGTATGCAGTACCCAAAGAGGCCAGAAGAGGGTGTTGGAACCTTTGGAACTGGAGTTACAGACAGTTGTGAGCTGTTTCTGGACACTGAGAACCAGACGTAGGTCTTCTGCAAGAGCCCCAAGTGCTCTTAACCATAGAGCCATTTCCAGCTCCAACCCCAGCATTTAAGATTTTAAAACACTTGATGACTATTCTAGACAGCTCTCTTCTTCTCCTTAACTATCCTTCCATCTCTAACAGTCAATAGATAGATTATTACTCTAACCTGAACAAGAATAGAGACACAGAAAAGTTTGGTCAGTTGCATTGATCTATAGCATTGGAAATAATTGAATCGCAGAATCAGAGTTACCTTAAGTCACACCTAGATCACAGACTTGTGCTTTTTTTTATAGCAAACTTTAAAAAATATTATTTTTATGTGTATGAGTGCTTGACCTGCATCTATATTTGTGCACCATGTGTGTGCCTGGAACCCAAAGAGGCCAGAAGACGGTGTTGGAGCTCCTGGAACTGATGTTACTGGAGGTAGTGAGCTATGATGTGTGTACTGAGAACCAAACCCAGGTCCTCTGCAAGAGTAGTGAGTGCTCTTAACCACTGAGCCGTCTCTCCAGCTCCTATAATAAAACTTTTTGTTGTTTTGTTTGTGAGTTTTTTGTTTTTCAACACAGGTTTTATGTAGCCCTGGCTGTCCTGGAACTAGCTCTGTAGACCAAGCTGGCCCTGGATCAGAGATCTGAGATCTGCCTGCCTCTATATCCCAAGTGCTGGGCTTGTTAGTCAGGTGGTGGTGACACAAACCTTTAATCCCAGCACTCTAGAGGCAGAGAAAGGCAGATCTCTGAGTTAGAGGCCAGTCTGGTCTATAGAATGAGTTCCAGGACAGCCAGGGCTACACAGAGAAACCCTGTCTTAAAAAACCAAGAGAAAAAAAAAAAAGAGGTTTACTCTATTAAACACCATGTGTGTGTAAACGTAGTACATATCAAACATTGAACAGTATGTGTGTATAGGAAGTGTGTGTGTAGTTATTCTGCTGTCACAATCCCTAGGGGAACTGTCTATAAGAGTGTTATGACAAGTATGTTGTTTTACCTGCCCTACTCTCTCCCGTCATTCCACAAATACTAAGCTTTGCGCTCACAGAATCTCAGGGTAGTTATCGTCTCGAACTGTGATCTCCATCCTCACTATGTCCAATGAGAGCTCACACATAGAATGCTCAAAATGTTAGTGGACACCTGAAGGAGTAAGATGTGAACATCATGTGGTCGATGCCTGGTGGTGACAGGTGACCTATGAAGCTTGATTACAGTAGATTACGTTTTCTCTCCTCCAAATGTGCCAGAACTCTCATGAACATGATTAAAAGTGGGGGTCACATTAGGGGTTCGAATAGTTGCACTCAACTAATGTTTTTGCTTTTGGAGTTTTCACTGAATAATTTGATCTGTTTTTGGCAGGCATACAGTGCCTGGAAAATAAAAGGACACGAACTAAAACTGGACCATCTGCTTACTCCGGGCAATGGTGTGAGAACTTTTGCCTCTCAACAGCTGTGGAAAAGGGCTCTGCAGATAAAGTCACTCAACAAGAAAGGCAGCTTGGAGCGGAGCCAGGCTGTGGTGGCATACACCTTTAATCCCAGCACTGGGAAAGCTGAGGCAGGTAGATCTGTGAGTTCAAGGCCAGCCTGGTCTACAGAGTGAGTTCCAGGACAGCCAGAGCTGCTATACAGAGAAATCCTGTTTGGAAAAAAACAAAAAACAAAAAACAAAAAACAAAAAAACAAAAAAAAAGAAAGAAAGAAAGGACAAAAGAAAAAAAAGAAAAAGAAAAAGAAAAGAAAGAAAGGCAGCTTGGCCAGTGCAGTGATCAGTAGTAATGAACTGTACTTTGTCCCCTGTGTAAAAACAAACCCAGTAGGAAGTGCAGCATCCATAATTCAAGCTGGTTTCTTTGACTGGTGTAAAGGAAGTGAAAGCCTTGCTTTCTCCCAGGGGGGAAAAAACAAGCTGCAATAGTAACTAATACTGAAGAGGTCCTTCCTTCACACCCAGGAAGTCTAGACATTTGAAAACTTTCAGATAACAAAAACTGAAGCTTTACAAAAGAAAATATTTATTCTGCTCATTATCTTCCCAGAAACAAAAGTCACTAATGTAGAGCTAAACAAAACTTATAGATGAGCACTTGGCATAAAGGTGAATAAATAAATAAATGGATGCAAATAGCTAGATAAATTTAGTTAGGCAGAGAGAGGGTACTCAAAGGAGGTCTCTCTCTCTCTCTCTCTCTCTCTCTCTCTCTCTCTCTCTCTCACACACACACACACACACACACACACACACACACACACACACACACTCTTATTGTCCTAATGTGGCCTAAGAGAGAAATCTATGGATTGAATTGAGTGTAGAATCACAGGCTAAACAGTAACGTAGAAGAAACTGTTTAATGCAATCCTTTGTCTCTCTTAGGTGTTGGTGTCTTGAGCTTGCTCTAGCCATTGGGATCTACTGACATACCAGTTTATCAACTCTACCATGCCTTTTCTTAAAGGTACATAAATATTATTGAAAGAGGATGCATGTCCCTGTCTAAATAAATCAGTAGCCAAAATAACAAAGTAAACTTGGAAATGAATATGAAATACTGTACTAAAAGTTGTTTACCTTCTGTGATGGCTGGTTTAAATATCAACTTGCCACAAATTAGAGTCACCTAGGAAAAAGGGGCCTCAACTGAGGAATTGACACCAGCAGACTGGCCTGCAGGCATGTCTGGGGGTGTTTTCTTGTTTAATGACTGATATGGGAGGACTCAGTCCACTGCGTGCTGTGCCATCCCTTGGATTGGGTAAGAACATCACTGAGCATACTGGAGGAAAGTAGGCCAGTGAGCAGCCTTCCTCTCTGGTCTTCATTTCCCACTCTGGCTTCCTACCTTGAATTCCTGCAGAACCTGTAAGCTAAAAGCACTTCCTCTTCAAATTGCTTTTGGTCACAGTTTTCTCCCAGCAACAGAAATGCAACTAGAACACCTGCCTAAAGCCTGCCCTTCTTTGCTAAGGATTAGTAAAGGTGAGCAGAGATAACAAAACAAATGAGGACAGGTCTATGTTTAACTTCCAGGGTGATCAGAAAAACTGGAAGAAAACAGGGAAGGGAATTCCATTCTGAAGGCGATTCATTATTATTTAATGTAAAACTTGTGTGACAATTGAAAAAAAAAATCTTTAGCTACTGCTTCATTTTGAAGAAATCTACCGTTAATGCATTTCCCACCAATATACTTAAATGTAGGCTCCTTTATGGTCTGGTCATATCCTGCAAACTACAAAAGGCAGTAGACTCTACTGAGCATGGCAGAAGCCCCACAAACTTCAGATACACAGGAGCTAAGCTCCACTCCTTATTTGACCTTTCATTTGCTTGTTTTCAGTCACATCCTGTTTTTGTTACGGAATTACCAATGGGTCCCTGGGCAAATCCGTCCTTTCGGCCTCTTAGTTTCATTTAAAAATGCAGCTGGTGTCAGGCTTGTTTGAACCATTATAGGGTTGTAAAGGTTCGATGCATTTCAGAACAGTGACTGGTTAACAATCATAGTTACTGTTTTATTACCACATTGTACACTGCCCTGCTGCTTGCTGTGTGGGCTGTTCTAAGAACATGTTTAAGAACCTTTCATGGAAGGAAGAGCAGACCACCATTGTTTAGAAGTAAATCGCACATGTGCATGAACACACACATTTTCAGAGGGCTGACTTTGGAGGAAGAACAGGCCTCAAACTGATTTCTATTTTGCCCTCGAATACCATGGAGCAAACATTTGCTGAAAGGACACACTAAGAGAAGGACCCACAGTTAGGGGCTTTCAAAACAACTGGCCAGTAACCTCTTGTGAGTTACCTTTCCAAGTGGGTAGCCTTTGAACCAGCAGGTGAGGGGCTCTTGCACTTGGGGGAAGCAGACACTTGCAGGCTTCTTAGGGTTGTTTCCCAAAGACATGGTCACTGCTGTTGCTGCTGGTGAGAGCGGAAGATCAAGAATATTCTAGAATGTCTTCCCTTGCTCAGTAGTAGCGTGATCATCTGGCATGTTCAAGGCCTTGGGTTCACGTACCAACACTGCAAAAAATAAATAAGTCACATGCCATTGACGTATAATAAATAAACTACAAGACGGGATTGAGCAGCGGGGAGGGGAGTGCTGAGGCAGCAGGGCGTGAGTGAAAGAGAAGAAACACACTCTGGATGAGGCAGACCAAGGGGGGAAACGTCAGAATAAAAGTAAAAAAGAAAGGTCAAGCACAAACACTCGAGTGTAAAGGACAAGACACACACAGAACGTTCCTTCGTTTAAAGAGGACTGTGCAGAAGACAGAATGATGATTTAAGAGAGACGGCATCCAATGGACGACTCGAAGTGGACAGTAATTAAGAGGACAACAGGAGGTATTTGGCTAAGAGAGAAACATCTGTTTCCTGTAAGTGTGTGTTATATTCATGTCAGTAGCTTTGAATGCACACTTTTATTAATGTTGACATGTCTTTAGAGGAAAAACAGCTTAAAGGTTTGATGTTCTTCCTCAAGACATATTCCTGACTCTAGGAAGCCTCACAGAGAAATACAGCAGAAATTCCATTTTTTTTTTTCAGGATGAACTACACTGAGGTAATGGTTGTTTGGCTTCCACTAGAAACATTAGGAAACATAATTTTAGATCCATGGAAAAGTATTTTCCGACAAGTATGATGTTACAGATAAAATTTCCAAACCTGGAAAATGTTTAGTGGAAATGTATTGTTTTTCTCAGTTGCTTGGAAAGCATAACTGAACACGGACTCATTAGAGGGGATGCCTGGTAATGTTTCAAACTCCAACCCTCAAGATCACACTAAAAAGAAAATAATATGATCATTCTGAGTAAAGTGACTCAGGAGGTGGAGGCAGAAGGTCAGTTAAGTTAGATATATCAGGAGTTCAAGACCAGCCTGAACTACATGAGGTCCTATCGGCAAAAAAATAAAAATAAAAATCAAAAACCTAAGTGTGTAATAATCAGCACTGTAATTCCTTTTTTGTTTTGTTTTTTTCCCCTAAAGAAATCACCTCCCACCTTGGGATAAACCTTCCGTGGTCTAAATGTGACTCAGTGGACAACCATTCTCAACTTTGGCTGAATTTAAAAAACAACCGAGGAATTACAAGCATGAACACTGACACCTGGCCCCTCCCCCAGGCGATCAGCTGTTGTATTTAGACGGAATGTTCTCCAGTTATGAAAGTTTCAAAATCTCCCTGGGAGATTCTTACACCCATCAGAACCTGTGAAACACCAAAAACCTTAACCCAGGGCCACAGGTGGCTCGCACAGCCTTTCCCAGGAAAAGCAACTGAGGATGAATGAGAATCTGGATTTCCCCAAGCCTCCCAGGCAGCATTGGAAAGGCTGAGAACGGTCTGTAGGAATTCTTGTCAGTTGCCAGTGTTGTCTTTCCCCGATGTTAGACAGTAATTATGCAGTTAACAATAGATGAAAGAAGACCTGAGCCTCCATTCTCTAAAAGGCAGGGAAGTCGTCTTTAATCTATTTCTAAGGCACTCTCAGGGAAAACAAAGGGTGGATGGCACAGGTCAGATCTACCCATGGAAGGTTGGCACATAAAACGTAGGCTGCCTAATACAGAATGGATGTCAGATAAACAGTTTCCTTTTTTGTGTGTACCAAAATATGTCTCAAATATCACACGGAATGCATGTATTGTAAAGGCATTCACTATTTATTTGTGATCCAAATTTGTCTGCACAGACTGCATTTTTCTTCTGCTAAATCTGGCATCTTTTTACATATTCCCAGGAGAGTCTTAGGTTCTACCAGGGGGAAGTGGGAAACGATACCATATATGGCCAAGTGCCTGCCCACAAGCTGTCTAGACTAATTGACTGTGTTGTTTCTCAGCAGCCCAGATGGCCAAGACTGACTTCCCCAAGCCAGACTGGTGACTCATTCGGCTGGAAGATTAATGGGAAATTTACTTGCTGACTCAGGAAGACGTGAACCTTGGCAAACGTTTCCTTCCATTTAAATCCAAAGTGGGGGAGAAATCCAAAATAAATATTAACTACAGGGAAATATGGTAAAATATTTTAACATGAGAGAATAAGCAAGTTAATCATGTTTTAGTTTATTAAATACTATTTTTTTTTTAAGGCAGCATCTCACTATGTAGCCGTGGCTGTCCTGGAACTCACTATGTAGACCAAACTGGCCTTGAACTCACAGAGATCTGCTTGCTTCTTCCTCCCGAGAGTGCTGGGATTAAAAGTATGCCACCTCTACACCAGGTTAATACTTTTTTTTAAAAAGAAGAAGACATTTTTGTGGTTTATCAACTATTGCCACCAAGTATTTTTCTTTTTTCTTTTTTGGTTTTTTGGTTTTTGGAGCCTGTCCTGGATCTCACTCTGTAGACCAGGCTGGCCTCGAACTCACAGAGATCCGCCAGGCTCTGCCTCCCGAGTGCTGGGATTAAAGGTGTGCGGCCACCGCCCCCGGCGGCCGCCAAGTATTTTTCTTGAGAATTACTGCTGCATATGCTCTCTCGGGAGACACTTTCCAAGAATATATTTTAAATTTGTCTTTTGATGCTGCATACAGTCTATAAATATGGTGGCAAAGCCTTGGAGTAGAGATTAAGTGTGGGTAGGACAACAGCCTTCCCTTTGTTCCTAACACAAAACAAGAATTGCAACCGTGGGCATGTTTGGGTCTCAACTCCTGAGGTAAGTATTTGATATGCCCTTTGTCCCTGACTTCAAAAGTTGGCTTCAGTCTTTCTTTATTCTGTCCATCATATTTTTTTTTTTATTGATTGATTGATTTTTAGCTGTTTTGTTTGTCTTGGTTTTGGTACTTTTAGACAAGGTCTCATGTAACTCAGGCTGTCTTCAACCTCATTATGAGCCAAAAATTACCTTAAACTTCTCCTCCTAAACTTTAGCTCCAGAGTTCTGGGATTACAGGTGTGTACCACCATGCCTGGTTCATCATCATGTTTGATTAAGACCTTTTGTTTTAATCAAAATCACTCAAGGACAAGTTAAGGCAGAATTTGAAACTAAGTTTCCATTAGCCAGTTCTGGCGCTCTCTCTCTCTCTCTCTCTCTCTCTCTCTCTCTCTGTGTGTGTGTGTGTGTGTGTGTGTGTGTGTGTGTGTGTGTGTTTGCAAAGTGTTGCAGAAATGGTAAACCTAAGGAATAGGAGTCAAAGTATTTACCAAGCCAAAAATGGATATAAAATTTTTATGAAAGGCTAGATATTGTGGGCAGAAACACAGTGGGTGAGTTCTGAGAGAGAGAGAGAGAGAGAGAGAGAGAGAGAGAGAGAGAGAGAGAGAGAGAGAGAGAGAGAGAGAATGAGAATGAGAATCACTCCCTCTGAGTAGGAATAGGGTCCTTACAGCAGTTAAAAGAATAAATCTAAAGGGAAGTAGAAGACTAATGCAAGTCTAACTTGAAACCTGGGATAAGAACCTGAAGATAATATCAGAAAATGGAAGAACCGCCGGGTGGTGGTGGCACACGCCTTTAATCCCAGCACTCGGGAGGCAGAGCCAGGCGGATCTCTGTGAGTTTGAGGCCAGCCTGGGCTACCAAGTGAGTTCCAGAAGAGGCGCAAAGCTACACAGAGAAACCCTGTCTCGAAAAACCAAAAAAAAAAAAAAAAAAAAAAAAAAAAGAAAATGGAAGAACCTCCCATGCTCATGGATTGAAGAATTAATACTGGGAAATTGGCTACACTATCAACAGTAACCTGCAGATTTATGGCAATCTCCACAAAAATTCCAATGTCAGGAGCCTGGAGAGATGGCTCAGCTATTAAGAGCACTTACTCCTCTCCCAGAGGACTGGGTTTGGTTCCCATTGGCTCACAACTACTTGTAACTTCAGTACTGTGGGGGATCTGAGTGAGGTCTTTGGTCTTCTTGAGCACCTGCACTTACAGGCACACACTCACACATACACACAAATCATTTTAAAAATCCATTCCAATACCGATCTTCAAAGAAGTAGAAAAACAATTAACATTTACATAGATGCATAACAGACACCAGAATGCCACAGAAGGATGAGGACAACGGACAAAAAGAGCAACACTGGAGGCGTTCAGATTTGGCTCCAGATAAACTCTTTCATATTGGCCTTGGAGTTGAGAGCTGCGTTTTTGTGTCAACAAGGAAAAGATAGCCTCTTTCATCAGTCGTTGCTGGGAAAACTGGATATCCATGTGTAGAGAAAATAGATCCCCATCTCTTACTCTGTATGACAATCAACCCCACAAGAATCAAAGACCTTAATGTAAGACCTGAAAATATAAAACCGATAGAGGAAAATGTAGGGGACAAATATCAGGATAGACAAGGACTTTCTAAATAAGACTCTAATCACTCAGATTGACAAATGGGACTTCATGCAATAAAATCTTTCTTCATAGCAAGGGACAACATCAAATGCAGAAATGGCCTACAGGATGGGAGAAAATATTTGCTAGCTGTACATCTGTCAGAGTATTGCTATCTAGAATATGTGGTGATATATTGTGTCCCCCAATATATTGTGCACCCTAATAAACTTATCTGGGGTCACAGAACAGAACAGCCACTAGATACAGAGGCCAGAAAATAGTGGCTCACACGCCTTTAATCCTAGCATTCCAGAGGCAGAGATCCATCCAGATCTCTGTGAGTTCAAAGTCACACTGGAAACAGCCTGGCATGGTGATCCATGCCTTTAATCCCAGGAAGTGATGGCAGGAAGCAGAAAGGTATATAAGGGGTGAGGACAAGGAACTAGAGCCTGGTTAAGCTTTTAAGCTGTTAGCAGCAGTTCAGCTGAGATCCATTTACTCAGAGGCTTCCAGTCTGAGGAAACAGGATCAGCTGAGGAATTGGCCAGGTAAGATTAGCTGTGGCTGTTCTGCTTCTCTGATCTTCTAGCACTCACCCCAATACCTGGCTTCAGGTTTGATTTTATTAATAAGAACTTTTAAGATTCATGTTACAAGAATGTACTACAGCTGGTCATGTGGGTGCACAACTTTAATCCCAGCACTTGAGGGGCAGAAGGAGGCGAATCTCTGAGTTTGATGCTAGCTTAGTCTAAAGAGCTAGTTCCAGGACAGTCAGGGTTACACAGAGAAACCCTGTCTCAAAAAAAAAAATGCATAATATAAAAATATTCAACATACTAAACACTCAAAAAAAAATCAACAACCCAATTAATAAATGGGGCAATAACATAAGCAGATAGTACTCAAACTATGAAATACAAATAGCCGGTAAACATATGAAAAATATTCAACATCATTATCCATTAGAAAATGCAGATAAAAACACCGTTGAGATTCCATCTCACCCCAGTCAGAATGGCAGCCACCAAAAATAGTAGTGAGGATGTGAACCAAAGGGAACTCTTATGCTTTGCTAGTGGGAATCTACATTAGTCCAACTGCTATGGAAATCAGTATGAGACCTGTCGTATGACCAGCCACTCCTGGGTATTACCCAAAAGACTCCAAGTCAGTACATCACAGAAATACTGTAGCTTTGTTGTGGAACCAGCCTCCGTGTTCCATCAACAGAGTAATAAATAAAATCTTGTATGTAAACACAGCCATAAAGGAGAACAAAGTTAGCTCATTGGCAGGAAAGTGGAGTCAACAGAGATAATTACATTACAGTAATCAAGTCAGTCTCCAAATGACAATCACTACACTACATCATTCCTGTGTCCTTGACTTTATAGATACATAATACATGTACGCACAACATGAAAGTGGAAGCAAAACTGTCCAGGGGAACAAGGGAGACCAGTGAGAAAGGAGGGAAAAGGGAGAGTAGTGAGCGGGGAACGGACCCAATGTACATTGTACACTTGTGTGAAAATGACTTCACGTAACCCGGGAAAATAAAATGAAATGGAAAACCAGTGAGGGAGAGAGAATGAACTCTCTGGTCTTGTCACCTGTGACAACTGAATGGCAGCTGTTTGCCAAGAGCATGAGAGGGCAGCTCACTGTCTTTGAGTGAATTTTATGACACTTTTTGTCTTCCCTGAGTGAGGGGCTGTGGACCATTGGGAGTTAAGCTCTAATTGTATGGAGAAGGCATCACAAGCCCCTGGGTCAGGTCCAAGCAGCTCAATCTGACCATGAAAAAGTAGATAGCTGTGTCTGGTTGTGAACAAAAAACTCCTGGAAGGAGTCTGTGTCTGCAGAGACTGATGGGCAATTTGAATTTCAGTACTATGGAGAGACTGGAATTTTGTAGTTTCAAAGGCTGATTACCTTATCTTGAGCTGATTTTAGTCTTCTGGAACAGGCATTCCTTGCCATATTCTATCTAAACTAACACCTTGTGATAATAAATAAAAAACATCTTAAAAGCTGTTAATTTAAACCAACATCTCATGATAATAAACAAAAATCTCTTAGAAGCTGTTAACGTAGAACTAACATCTTGTGGCAATAAAGAAAAATCTCTTAGCAGCTTTTAACTTAGCAGTACACTTGCCTCCACCACTCCAAGAGTGAGG
The DNA here is from genome assembly GCF_007827085.1 of Peromyscus californicus insignis. Lineage (NCBI taxonomy): Eukaryota > Metazoa > Chordata > Mammalia > Rodentia > Cricetidae > Peromyscus > Peromyscus californicus. The sequence goes on from NW_026294595.1 coordinate 60,503,437, forward strand.
AATGTCATCAGATAACATTTTAGGCCTATAAAAAAAGCTTCCCCCATCTCCATGTATCTGCCTCTCTGGTATGCCTACCAGCGCATTTCAAACTTGCCTTGATCTCTAATTTTCTTAGTTCTGCAAAAACTATAAAAACTTCATGAAACTGTTTCCACATTGGAGGACAGGATTTTGGGGTAACCTAAATCTGTATTCCTGAGCTATGTATAGAATAAGTGTTCTGGGCCATGGTCTAGAATACACGCTCTAGAATAAGCCATGTCTTCTCTTTCTTTGATGTAAGGACTGTTTCTTTTGTTGACGTACTTTTTGGACCTAAAAGCAAACCAATCTGTTTCTAGGAAATATTAAGTAACAACTTCCATCTCAGAGAAAAGTCTTCAAATAACATATTCTGCAAGTTTCACGGCACTGCAGTTGTTGATGAAATCATGGTGAGTTCTCAAAGTGTTTTGAAGGAAAATAAATATCATCACACATGTTTGCCATTGACACTCTCAGAAATCAAGAGTGGTTCTCCCTACCCTGAACCCAGTCTGGACATGTAATTTGCTTTTACCTAATATATTGTGGTGGAGATGAAGTTGCACAAGCAAGCCCATGCCTTACAAGGTGTCTCAGTTAATGTTCTGTTGCTGTGAAGAGACACCATGACTATGCCAACTGTTATAAAGGAAAAAATGTAATCAGGGCTTGCTTACAGTTTCAGAGATTTGGTCCATTATCTTCATGGCGCAGGCAGACATGGTAGCTGAGAGTTCTACATCGGATCCACAGCCATCAGGAAAAGAGAGACACTGGGCCTGGCTTGAGCATTTGAAACACCAAAGCCCAACCCCCAGTGACACACTTCCTCCAACAAGGCCACACTTTAATCTCTGCCAAGTAGTGCCACTCCTTGATAATGAAGCATTCAAACAGATGAGTCTATGGGGCCATTCCTATTCAAACCACCACAGGAGGGCTTTCAGATTCTATCTTTTTGCCTCAGGACATTTCACCCACTGAAAGTTATGTTGGGGAACTGCTCCAGCCATATAGAGGATGAGTCATGAGGGGAACCAAGGTGCCATTGTGACATTGGCATTGCTGTACACAGGAGTGAGGTCAAGATGGTTCATCAGTCAAGAGCACTGGTTGTTCCTCCAGGGGCCCCAGGTCTGGTTCCCACAAGGCATTTCACAGCCCCGGTAACTCAAGTGCCACGAGAATCTAATGCCCTCTTCTGGCCTCCTTGGGTCCTGTCAGCATTGCAGCTCAGATGGAAAAGAATTCCTAGCAGAGCCAAGGAATAACCCCAAAGTCACCATAAGCATAGCTGCTTACAGCCCTGCTCCAGGGAAAGGTTTCCCCAATGCAACAACTCTGCTCCAGCGGAGGAGGGTTTCCCCAGCCAAGTTGTTACAGTTCTGCTCCAGACTTCAGTACTTTGATAGCTGGACCTTGGTAGTCAGCTTCTGGAGAAGGAAGTAGCCAAATAAAGGAATAGACCTTGGTGGCTAGCTTTAGGAATGTAACCTAACAGTTTTTAGCAAATCAGAGGGAATGGGGGAGAAGGGCAAGGCCTGCCAGATCCCTGTTTGCCAGGCCGGATCTGGCAAGAGTCCCTTCAGGTAGAATCCTCAAATTTCAGTGTCTCCTAACCTCCTTCAAAGGCACTGCTGAAAAGAGAGCTCCTGGTGTCTCTCCCCCAGTACTCCGCTATAGTAGGCCTGCTTCGGGAAACTGCCATCACATCTCCATGCAAGGAGAGCAGATGGAGAGACTCCTCAGAGCATCTTGAAGAACACACCCTGGCAAGAGTTCCTTTAGCATGGAGGAGGCCTATGATTGTCCATTGCCCCTGCACACAGAGACACTGGAGTTGTCTGACGTCTCTTTGAGACTCCTTGGGGACACTAGAAAGGATGTTGACAGTCTCAGATAACACAAACAGCACCACATTATTTACTGAAGATCAAGCCGATCTCACCCTACTGCTGCAGGATAATCCCACACATTTCTGTGACTTTGTTCTCTCTGAATAGAGAAATAACTAGTGAACCTTGTATTCCCTGTGCTCAGGGCTTGGCCTTCACAGATTGGCGGCTCGGCTCCCCGTTTAGAGATGAGCTTTATGTCCCAGCCTGGCAGAGCTGTCAAAGGCATAAAAACTGAAAGAGAGAGAAGGTGGAGGTGTTGATACCAGAGCAGTTTCTGGTTGCCTTTCTTCTTTTTATTTTTCTTTCCACTGCACTATACTTTTTTTGGTGATGCCTGAATTAGTAAAGGAAAACCTCCCAATACTAGAACTGGAAAATCAGGGGTGCAGATGGTACAGAGATAGAGAAAAAAATTACCTTTAACAACTGATACTTGCAGCTCTGGAATGATAAGTCGGAAAGGCCTTTAGGATCTACTGACTGATTCTCTACCCCTTGAATGAGTACCCTTTGCAGCTCTGCTCAGCTTGGGAGCCACTGGCCACATGTGACACTGAAACATTTTATGCTGCAGTTTCATTTTCCAGCCATACTGGTAACAGTTCAGTACTCAGTAGTGGTGACGTGAGTAGTTGGAGACGTTAAATATGAGTATTTCCATTGCCACAAAGTTTTTCTTTCTTTCTTTTTTTTTGACTACTGTATCCCAGTCCAACCATTATCCATTTCCGAATTCCTCTTCTTCTTCTTCTTCTTCTTCTTCTTCTTCTTCTTCTTCTTCTTCTTCTTCTTCTTCTTCTTCTTCTCCTCCTCCTCCTCCTCCTCCTCCTCCTCCTCCTTCTCTTTCCTCTCCTTCTCCTCCTTCTTCCTCTTCCTCTCCTCCTTTTCCTTCTTCCCCTTTCTTTTCCCCTTTCCCTTCCTCTTCTTTTTTGGTTTTTTGAGATAGAGTTTCTTTGTGTAACAGTCCTGTCTGCCCTAGAACTCCATTTGCAGACCTGGCTTCCCTCGAACTCAGAGGGATCTGCCCACTGGTGTCTCCAGAGTGCTCGGATTAAAGGCATAAGCCACCATGCCCAGTACTTATTTTCTTCTTAATGAATGTCGTTTACTATTACATTTTGGGTCAGCCATAATCATTAGGCTATCCTTAAAAGTTTCTTCCATATGTTCAACTGAGACTGGCTCAGGTATTTGACAGCATGTATTCTCTATAGAGAGTATTTCATTAAAGTTACTGCTTACGACTTTTGTTTTATTTTGTTTGTTTTTGTTTTTCAAGACAGGGTTTCCTTGTGTCACCCTGGCTGTCCTGGAACTCACTCTATAAACCAAGATCTACCTGCCTTTCTCTCCTGAGTTCTGGGATTAAAGGTATGCGCTGTGGCCGCCACTGCCACCACTACCCAGCTACAAATTTTATTTACCACAATTTATATGGAAATAGAAGAGCTAAAATGAAGCCTAGTGTGCTGGTGCATACCTTAATCCTAGCACTCAGGAGGCTGAAACAGGAGGATTGTGAGTTCAAATCTAGCTTGGGCCACTTATGTTTTGTTTTATTTTGTTTTATATATTTATTTATTTGTGGCAGTACTGAAGATTGAGCCTAGGGCCTTATAAATACTAGAAAGACACTCTACCACTTAGTTATATTACTGACAATGTGGGCTATGTAGTGAGATATTGTCTGCATAATAATAAATGATAATAAAAACAACAACAGCTAACATGAGTTATTCTGAGTAAAAAAGTAACACTATTAACTCAGATTCAAAGAATCTTACTCAAATCTAAATGGTAGAATTAATTTGGGTAACTATTCACAGAAGTAATTTCTACTTCAAAACTAAAAAAAAAAAAAAAAATCAAACTAGCAGGGCAGTAGTGATGCACACCTTTAATTCCCGCACTTGGGAGGCAGGCAGGTGGAGCTCTGTGAATTCAAGGTCAGTCTGGTCTACATAGTGAGTTTCAGGACAGCCAGGGCTACACAAAGAAACCTTGTCTCCAAAACAAAACAAAACAAAAATCTAACTGTAGAAATACCTCTATCCTTTGAAAAAAGAATGCTGAAACTGTATCAAGCCTTTAATTCATTTTGCTCCCATGATCTGAGCCTAATTGAATTATGTAATTAAGAGCTCTGTATTAGTGAACATAATCATCTCCTGTTAAATCCAAATATTTAACATTTCATGAAAATCCCCTGGCACATTTCCATGATGGAAATGTAGAAATTCTTAATTATCTCTTCAGCTTTAGAGGAAATAGGTGGAGACTTTAGGAAAAAACAAAAACAAAAACTCAAGTCAATCGTTCAACAAGAGCAAAGCCAGGGGAGGTTCCAGCCCATCCAAAAAGTAGAGGATCGCTCACAAGAACTTAATTCATAGTTGTTACGTGAATACCGGCTGCTGCAAAGCCTTCCACAGAGTATACAAAACTCTCAGTCACTAGAAAGCGAACTTACTCCGGCTTCAGTAAATAATGATAACTTTGGATTAGCAAGAAAACTGCCGGACAATGCTGTTGTTTTAGCTACTTAAACAAACAAACCGGATATGGACAACATATGTAGATTAATTTCTACCTAAACCAGGCAAGAATACAAATATTTGGCACTCACTTTAAATATCTTGTTAAGGAAACTAAGGTGAATGTATCAGTTAGTCTGAGTTTATTGAGAGGTAGTTCCGGAGTTAAGAGTACTGGCTGCTCTTCCAGAGGTCCTGAGTTCAATTCCCAGCACCCCTACGGTGGTTCACCACCATCTATAACTGTATTCCCATAGGATCCAATGTCCTCTTCTTGTGCACAGATGTACATGCAGACAAAACACCTATATACACAAAATAAATAAATCTTTTTTTTTTTTTTGAGACAGGGTTTCTCTGTGTAGCCCTAGCCTTACTGGAACTCACTCTGTAGACCAGGTTGTCCTCGAACTCAGAGATCCAACTTGCCTCAGGAGTGGGACATCACACCCCGCTAAAACAAATAAAATTAAAAAGAAAGTACAATTGGAAACCTAAATAATAGCAGCTTAAACGAAGACAGCTGCACCATTTTTTCTTGCATGGTATACTGTGAAGACATATAATCCAAGCCTGGAATGGGGATCCATAGTTATCAGAAACTCGCTCTTCCTGTTCTGTATTCTTAGACCATGACTTCCATTGCTAAATATGCTCGCCATGCTCACAAAGCAGCTGCGCAGCTCTCTCTACTCCCAAGCAAGTTCCCAGCAGCTGCTGTGAAGAAAAGAAGCAGGAAGTAGCGATCCTGATACGTATGGTACCCTTTCTTCCCATCAGCCTTTCTGAAGATCCCGACAACTTGTACTGGCATCTTTGGCTGTCCAGACAGGCACTTTTTCAGCCCTTCCTACACCACCATTTGTGAAGGCCTTCTGGTTGTAAGTATTTACATTTATCATAAACACGAAGGAAATACATTTTAGAAGTTTAGCTTATAATCTCCACTAACAGCAAGGTCATATTTATAAAAAAAAAAAAAGGAGGAAAGTATTAGCAACCATTTGAGGACTTGCTGGCCGCATTTCAAACTATCCCACGTGATTCTATTCGTGAGTTTTGACATAGATACAAGTATTTGGAGAACTACTGTGTTCTTCTGATGTTATAAACACATCTGTAGTCTCAGTACTTGGGAAGTGCGGACAAGAGGATCAGGAGCTCAAGGTTATGACCTAGAGAATGCTCAACTCCATAGACAGTTTGGGGCCAGTCTTGGGTGCACGAAGCCTTGGTCAAAATGAAGTGTGGGAGGAGAAATTCCAAGCTGGGTATAGTGGCTCACTTCTGTAATTTCAGCATTTGGGAGGTGGAGACAGGAGAACTGTGAGTTTCAGTCTAACGTGGCCTAAACAGTGAGACTGTTTTAGCTCACCCCCCCCCCCCACATACACACACACACACACACACACACACACACACACACACACACACACACACAAAAGGAAAGGAAAAATATTGTGTTAGCAAATTCTAAACATACCGGAAATGCTCAGCTTTTTGTGTCTAAGCCCCATGTGGAAGAGCACATAGAATAACTTTTAGACCTGGGATTTTTGTGGTTGAAGTACTATATTAAGACAGGATTTATACGACTATAACCATATAGTTAGAATAGGTCTCCTATTTTAAAAACATTACAAAAAAAAAAAAACTCTCCTCAAGCAGTTGTAAGAAGATGCTGTAATTTTTAATCTCAGTTCAGTAACAGGCATGATCCCTTTTAAAATTTGTGCGTGTTGACTATATGAATGGGACTCAGAAAACCCCAGGCTCATCTTTAGAATTGAAGTCACCTGCTGTTTGGAGAGCAGTGTGGTTTTCAGAGTGAGAAGCAGAGGACACTGAGAATACACAGGACAGTCTTGCTGTCTGTGCATCATTATCTCCTTAAACCCCAGACTGTAACCCCAAATGGTGGCAGAGAATGAAGAGCAGGTACGTTTTTTTTCTTTTTCTTTTTTCTTTCTTTCTTTCTTTTTTTTTTCTGGTTTATCCAGACAAGGTTTCTTTGTGTAGCCCCCTAGCTGTCCTGGAACTGGCTCTGTAGACCAGGCGGTGATCTGCCTGCCTTTGCCTCCCAAGTGCTAGGATTAAAGGAGTGTGCCACCACTGCCCGGCCTGGTACAGGAGCTTATGTGTAAATATTCACAGAGTATTTCCTGTAATCAGTTTTGCAGAGATGCTGGCCTGTGCTTGGTAAGACTCCCCAAAGGTTACGTAGCATATCTTTTAGTGAAATTTTAAAAGTCAAAATGATTAACCCAATTAAGTATATACATGACACTGCACAGAATTATTTAATGTTATTAGATGAATGTATGTTGTCACTGTGTAGATGTAACCGTCTTATTAAATAAGAAACACAGAGCCAAATACAGAGTTAAAAGCCAAGAGGTCAGAGCAATAGCTAAGAGCTGAGACTAAAAACCTTACCCTTCACTGCCGCTGCTGTCCTACCTCTCCACAAGAGACCTACTTCCTGTGTGTTTGTCCTTTTTATTGACTTTCTATTCTGTCTTCTCATTGGTTGTAAACCCAACCACATGACCTCCTCTTCACTGCCCATCTATACAGACCTCCAGGTCTTCTATGGTTGGTATTGAGATTAAAGGCATGTGTCTCCATGCTGGTGGTATCCTTGAACACACAGAGATCTGCCTGTCATGTGATCAGGATTAAGGGCATGTGCTACCACTGCAAGACTTCTGTTATGGCTTGCTATTAGCTCTGACCCCCAGGCAACTTTATTTATTAACATACAAATAAAATCAATTTCAGTACAAATAAAATATCACTATATCACTGAGGTGCTCTTCTGTCGTTTGAAGCATCTCCTACTCTTCTTCCCTCCTCTTTTATCTTCTTTGAGACAAGTTCTCACACGTAGACCCGGCCAGCTTGGAACTTGCTACACAGACTAGATCCTTCTGCCTCTGACTTCCTAGTGCTAGGATTAAAAACCTTTGCCATCACACCTGGCTCATTCACCAAATTCTTTAGCACGCTAGGTACAACACAGGAAAGACTCTGAGCAAACTTTTAAAAATTGATTTTATGTGTATGGGTGTTTTGTCTGCATATATGTATATGCAGCATGTGTATGTCTGGTGCACATAGAGGCCAGAAGAGGAATTGGAATTGGAGTTACAGATGTTTGTGAGTCAACATGTGGGTGCTCGACCACGCTACAAAGAAGGGCAGGTGCTCTTATGCACTGAGCCTTGTCTCCAGTCTCCAAGCTCTGAGCAAAATTTACTCTTCAGTCATTCACTGATTGAAAGGTTCACTGATTAGGTAGTAGGAACTGGAAATGTAAAGAAGCAGGTCAAGATTTCTGTCCAGAAGGAACCCTGTTGTCCACAGCAACTGAAACTTCAAGGGTTCTTATTTCCACGGCCTTACTTCTTCCAGCTCTAAAATCATGTCTACCTGAACTCCCTAAATCAATGATCAGTTTTCCAAAATCCCGTCCCTCCAAGCAAGAACCCAAGAATGAGGCCTGAATTCTTCTGTGTGGATTTGGAAGGCTCATCACCTAACCTTTTCCTTACCAACGCCTTTGTCAGCCTGTGAGATCCAGGTCCACACACCGCACCCGGGAGGGGCTGTGCTAGCTAGCCTTCTGGGAGTTTATAATTAAGTTCAGTGTGTGGGGGATGGAAGGGGAGGGAAATAGCATATAATTACAGAGTTCTGTTGCTGAGTGCCTGCCGGGCTAAGTGGCAGAAGTAGGAGAAGCGGATAACGCTTTCCGCATTCTTAAACAAAAGTCGCAGAGAAGTTCCAGGAGGAAGCAGGGAACGAGGTGTGCCCGGGCCTCTTTTCGTTTCATTGTCGCCATCCTCTGGCTTGCTGGGTTGGGCCGGAGGCCCAGGTGGAGGCGCGCGGCCACTGTCCCCCTGGTCCTTTGGGTCTGGGCGGCAGTCCCGGGGCGGGTTCCGAGGACCCGCTGCCAGCGCGCACGGAAGTGCGCTCGGCCCTCTCCGGTGGGAGGCCACCGTGAGCGCGACTTCCTTTTTCGCGGGGCGGCCCGGCCTCCCAGGCTCCTCCTTCCCTCCCCCCTTCCCCCAGCCCGAGCAGCTCCCGGTCCGAGGGACGGCGCTCGCCTCGCCACTACTGAGCGCCAGCCGCCGCGCTAGGGAGCGACCTCGCCGGAGTCCCGCGTCGCGCACCGCGCCCCCTGGGTGGCCGGCCAGCTCAGCCCGCCCGTCTCCCCGCCGCCCCGGCCGCCCTTGACCGCTAGCGCACAGCACAGCAGTTCGGGCGCTCGCAGGCGGCGGGCCCCGAGCCCCGGGACAGGGACAGGGACAGGGACTGTATAGCCTTTGGGCTCCGCGCCCCGGCGATGGCTGCTCCCGGGCGGCTGCTGCTGCGCCCTCGCCCCAGTGGCTTTCTGCTGCTGCTGCCCGGCCTCCTGTTGCCCCTCGCCGGTGCCTTCAACCTGGACGTCGAAAGCCCCGCCGAGTACGCCGGCCCCGAGGGAAGTTACTTCGGGTTCGCCGTGGACTTCTTCGCGCCCAGCACGTCTTCGTAAGTGGCCGCGCTGGAGTCCCCAGGCGCCCCCTCCCCCACCGCGCGCCCCCACCCAGCCTATCCGCACCCGGTGGTTGGCTCCACCAAACCGGCCTACCCACCCCATCCCGCGGCTGGCTCAGGTCCTGCAGGGATGAAACATTTGTGGGGATGACCTAGCCTGGCACTCACCATTCACTTTCACCCGGTCCCCAGCTTCTACTGATTGCCCGGGGACACTGGGAGAGAGCTTTGAAGGAGCTCTGTTAAACATCCAGGAAAAGTGAGAGATCAGTACAGGCTGGTCCCGCGGGACTTTTGGCTTCACTGTCATTCTGTGCCTTGCTTCACCCTTCCCAGACTCCCTCCCTTACTCTGATCCTTTTGATTTTCTTTTCTAGACACTAGGATGAGTGAAGTGATCACATTGTTGCCTTACATTGTAAAGGACTGTGAGACCTCTGCGTATTTGAGGTCCACCAGATGAATGGAATGTGTCATCTGTTCCTTTTCCAGTCCACTATTTAGGTCATTGTTCAGAAAGAACGGGGGTGTTTGCTGAGTTTTTACTCGCTGCAGGCCACTTCAATACTGGAAAATTCAGCAGTTCACCTAGGCTTTCAAATTACCCTGGTCCTGTGGTGCCACGTCCCTGAGGATTTGTAGCAGTTATTGTCATTTTTGGATTAAAAGTTGTGTTTGAATCAACACTGGGCTGGCACCATTCTTACCCCTGCATGTTAGTGTTGGAAACACCGATTTAATGGATGTCTTATGAGGTTTGTTACATTGTTTTGGGTGTTTCTCCGTGTTCGCAAGTGGTAACACCTTTTGTCTTAACATTTTTCCCCCCAAGATGTCTGTTTTGGGGAGAGGCACTACATAATTTTGATGGTCAGTACTTGAGGAGGACCATTTTCCTGATATATGCTTAGTTTGAAGGTGGTCTAAATAATTGTCTGTGGTTTATTGGGACAGTCTTCAGGATTTATTGACATCATTTTCCTGAACACTGCTGAGTATCACTGATACCAGTCTTTAAGGCAACACACACCTTGGGTGAAGTTAGTGAAAACTAGACGTTTTGTAGCACATGGCTTTCTTCACACTGACTGTGCATTCTGTGAGACCCGAGCGCTCCAAAAAACGATAGAAGCACCAACTGCAGACACATTTAACCACTTCACATTGATGTGGTTGATCTCTTTGAGCGGGTAGAGTAGAGCTTGGGATCCTACCCAAGGGCTCAGGCTGCTAAGGCAGTGCTGCACCTCTGAGCTACACTCACAACTCCTCCGTCTAATCATTGTAGTTAGCTCACCATTTGACATTTTCTCCTTTCTAGGTATGTTTAAGTGTATGCTTTTTATATCATGGGTATTCTAGTTGCTCCCAGGGTGCACCATTTAGATTTAATTGTACAGAAATTCTGACTGAGAATATATTCTCTGCCTTACATCAGGAATTAGCATTTAGATAATTCAGAGTTGATGGAATGTTGTACACGTGCTATTAATTATTTTATTGTTATTAATATTGTTGCTGTTTGCTTCTGTTAATCTATGGCAAAAGTTTAGTGCCCAAGACACATGGCAGGCTGGTAAGCTTTTCAACGTTTTTTGCTATGGAAAACAGCAGAGCTGTCGGTGATATTTGCTATTGCTAATTGCAAACCATATGGCCAAAGAATATGCTATGAGCTCACACATTTACAAGACCTCATGCATGGACGTTAATAGTAAGGTGCTGTGGAACTTGAGAGATCGCACGTTGTATTTTGAAACAGTCACCAGCGACTTTGGTACCAAGAGACCAGAGTTCTGTGTCTAGCCTAACTTAAAAAATAGAAAGCAACTTTGAGCTGTTGTTACCCCCTCACCATGAAATAGACCCAAACAAAGGTTTACACCTATTACACTTACTGACTTTTTCAGATTAAATGAAGATTATTACAGAATTATGCTTAATCTTAAAACAAAACAAAAAACAAACACAATGCCAGGCGGTGGTGGCACACGCCTTAAACCCAGCACTTTGGAGGCAGAAGCAAGCAGATCTCTTGAGTTGGAGGCCGGTCTGCTCTACCCAGCGAGTTCCAGGGCAACAAAGGCAACACAGGGAAATCTCATCTCAAAAAGACAAAAAGAAAAAAAAGACCCAAACAAACAAAATTATGCTTAATCTTGTTCAAGGCACGCCTAAATTCAGCAAGCATTGAAATCAGCAGAACAGTATTATCAGTTGCATAGATTGTTATTTCATGTTACCATAAACTTTTAAAGGAAAACTATATAATCAAGTGTTTGTTAATGAAAGAGCTTCCCCCCACCTCGTGTTAGATCAGTGAGGAGAGTAGCAGTGATTATGTACATTTGTGATTATTCCGGTTTCAGGGATCTAAATACTGAAGAATGGTTCACCTCTCATTTTCCTTATTAGAGAAGATTATGATTGAACCATCTCCAGATTGCTGTGGGAATGAATGCATCGATCTTTATTAAAAAAGAAGTGCTAAGCAAGACTGCTGAGATGAAGCTGGGCATTGTGGTGCACACTTGTAATGTTAGCAGGAGAGAGATGGAGGCAGGCCGATCAGGAGTTCAAGGCACGCCCTAGCTATGTCCTGAGTTCCAGGCCTGCCTCGGTGACATGATCTCTGTCTCAAACCACAGCAAAGGCCCTGGTTTCAAGTTCTTTTCTCCATTAGAAACAATATGACAATAGCCTGCAGGTTATTTAGCTTGGATTAGCCCATGTGGACTCATGTTGTCTAAAAATGAATTATATTTGCATCAAGAGATGTCAGTTGCACCTCCATTTCTATTAATGGAACCCACTTTTTCTCGGTTGCCCTGGAGATCATTTCGTATTCCTCCCTCTCTTTTTCTATTTTACTTTGTCTCCTACTGCACTCCTCCGAGATTAGTCACCGCTTAGTCACCAGGCAGAGTGTTTCCAGTCTCTGCTTCCTTGGGAATGCTTCCTTGCTCCTATCTCTGCTCCCTGCTTCTGCCTGAGCCTGGGTCTGGGCCGCTGAGAGCCTCTTTAATCTGCCTGTCATTTGGCTGCCAGACCTGCAAAATGCCTTGTATGTTTCAACTGGTTTTATATTTCTGAAACATTGTTTTTTTATCCTGATATTCTGTTGCTGAATTCTTTTCAGCAGTGTTTTTTTTTTAAATTTCAATGTTGTAATCATTGTCACAGCATTTTAGAAAATGACTGAATGCAGTAGTACTTGAAATCCTGTACTCAGGAGGCTGAGGGGCAGGAGAGGATTGTCCCAAGTTTGAAGCCAGCCTGGGCTATATAGTGAATTCTAGGCTGGCTGGCTTTGACTACAGAGCGAGACCTAGTCTCAACACTCTCCCCTCCCCCAAAAGGATTCAGTATATTTTCATAAACTTGAATGGGACTATTACTGTGTTGGTTAATTTTTTTCCATCATAAATAATACATATGCATAAACTACAGCCTTTATTATTTGGAAAGCACATCTTAGGTTTGTTACTTCTGATTAAGACCATAGATTTATTGGGCGGATGTGGTGGTGTATGCCTTAACTCCCAGCTCTTGGGAGGCAGACGCAGGTGTACTTCTGTGAGTTCCAGGGGAAAATGTACGAAATTTGGTAATTACTGCTTCCGTTTTGCTTTACATAGTTGTTGGCCTGAAGCATTTGTTTGTTTGTAGAGCAAATCTGAAACTTGAATTACACCTCAACTGTTTTATACACATTTCTTTTCATATACATAGATAGTCTTTTTTTCAGGAGTTCCTTACGGTGTGGGCTCACCCTAGAGTCAGCTGCATAGATGAAACCTGCTTTATCTTGGAAAGGCCAGTGCTGAAAGCAGCCGAATAACTTAGTTCGTTTGGAAAGTTTGAAAATGTACTTGTCATGGCTTGGCCAGCCACCCTGCTTGGTAGCTGGACTTCCATTCTGTGAAGCAACTCCGCTTCCTGCCCTGCCCTGGGTAGGAAGTGCATTTGAAGGGCATCCTCACCAGACTGCCTGAAGCTTTCCTCAGCTTCTGCTTCTTTCTCTTCCTCTCTACTCAGTTTTCCTTCCCATCGCTTATCTTCCATCATTTCCTCTTTTTTTTTCCTTCACCCTTCTTTTTCTGCTGCTTCTCAGCATCTTCCCAGTTCTTGGCATCGTAAGAATAGCACACTCATTTCTGGAGTCCTGAGGAGGCATTCGTGGACATAAATCCAGTTATCTCAAAGCACCGGTGAAGATGTGGCTCTTGATGATGTTCTTGGACAGATATGTTTTGGAGTGAGATGGCGTCTGTGAGGAGAAAGCTGAAGGCATGTGAATCTTACATTGCTTAGCTTCAAAATCGACTTGTTCTTCAGTGAGGTCTTATCAACCCCATTTGAGCAGCTTCCCCACCTGTCCAGGAAATGCCGTGAGCCAGCTTCCCTGCCCTTTGCTTTTCCTCTTTCGAGTTCATTACTTGAGCACTAATGGCTCTTTGAGAACATCCGGGAAAGAAAAGCTCCTTTGAAAGCAGATTTTAATTTTCACTTGCTATTTCATTAGGAAATAGCTTATTAATGATCTTAACTGCTGTTTGGAATGCTAGTGGCACCATCTTGTGTTATTCCTAAGCTTCAGACACTTTAAGTTTTCACTTATCTACTCACTACCTGGGAAATAATTTAAGTAGTGACGGAATATTGTACCTCTGTTCCAGAGAACTGAGAACAGAGATTTCAAGTGACTCCTCAAGTGACCCCTCAGCTGACTTGCATGTGAGACATCCCTCCTATTTGCCTTGGGCGGTGCTGCTTGTCACAATGCAGACTGTTTCTGTCCCTTACTTCTCTTCTCTTACTCGAGGTAAACTGTTGTAGACAATCAACAGACACGTTCAAGTAATATTACTTATTGTAAAGTTTCATTGATGGGCTTCTGGGTTGTTTTTGTAGCATAAATAATTTTATAGTTTTATAGTCCTTAACTTTCTTTCTTTCTTTCTTCTTCTTTTTTTTTTTTTTTTTTTTTGGCAAGGTTTTTCTGTGTAGCCCTGGCTATCCTGGAAATCATCTATGGGAATATATTATGGGAAATCTATCTATCTATCTATCTATCTATCTATCTATCTATCTATCTATCTGTCTGTCTATCTATATATCCCTTTTTAAGATTCTTTACTTTCTCCAAATCTCCGTTTGTCACTTTCAAATACTAAAGTATCAGTATCATTTAAATATTAGTGGTGGTGCAGACCTTTGATCTCAGCACTCAGGAGGCAGAGGCAGGTGGATCTCTGAGTTTGAGGCCAGCCTGGTCTACAGAGTGAGTTCCAGGGCAATCAGGGCTACACAGAGAAGAAATTCTGTCTTGAAAACAACAACAACAACAAAAAATCCAAAACAAAAACCAGCAACAATCCCCCCCCCCAAAAAAAACACCCAAAAAACCCTAAGTATCTTAAAAGTAACTTAAATATTACGGTGACATTTGGACAAATAAACTTTTTTATTCTAAATTTTTATTGCATTCTATTTATTTACTTATTTGTAGGTAAAGGCACACTTTGCCACCATGGTACACATATAGAGGTCAGAGGACAACTTCAGAGAGTCCCGTCCTTCCACCATATGGGTCCTGGGGATCGAACTCAGATTGTCAGGATTGGCAACAAGTCTCTCTACCCACTGATCCTATTCTTTAACTTTTTAAAAATCATTAACCTGCGGTTTATATCCTCACAGCCATCACGTGTTCCTTTTTAGTCTTCTCCTATTTCTGTGCATTTCACCAGTGGGCAGGACTGCACATGAAGGGATATGTAGGGAAACTGGATTGAACATCAATATTAGCTCTTCTAATTACCGTCCTTTCATGCCTGTAATGTGCAGACAGCCTGATGAAAGCCACAGCCTGGTTTCGGGGCTGCTCGCAGGCACTCAGACTGTGTGCTGCCAACAGTGACATTTTTATTCAATGCTCTCTCCTACTGTGCCCTTCTGCTTTTGCCAAAGGCCGTCCCCTAATAACTAAGGAGGGCTCTCTGTTTTACGGTTGCCAAGTCAAGAAAATATCTGAAGTACAAAATTAAATAGAATTGTTACATGAGGAATTTATTTTAAGGATAACTTAAAGAATTGGATGATTAGGAAAGTCTGATTTCTGTGGCCCAAGAGTCGGAATACATTGGAAACGATTTACTGATATGTGGTTAGTGTAAGACTGAGACCTGTAGCTGATGATTGTGTTGCTACCTGCCTAGGCAGAAGGGTGAATTAGAGCCCTGCATTCAAATAAGCACTTCTTCATAAGTAATGAATAGTTTTGACAAAAAATTATAGAAGACCCTGAGAAGAAATGTGCAAATGGCAATCTAGACGTGAGCTGCTTGTGGGTGTCAAGGAAGATCTGGGGACCAGCTGTTCTGACTTGGAACCTCCCGGGGTTCACACAGAGAACTCTGCAGGGAGGACCTAAGTCCTCTTCAGGATGGTTGAAAAGCAGCACATAGACCAAGAAACCAGATGCCTGGCCACTGACTGGCCACTTTATGACTCAGCCTTCTCCCTCCCCCGATCCCAAAGCTTTCATTTCAACCTAGTGTGGTCAGAGAGAAGGGCAGAGCATGGGGAAACGCTGGACACTGTCACTACCTTTAAGCCGGAAGGGTTAGGGAAAGGGACATGTTCTAGATCTGACAGCATCCCATGGAAGGAGGACTGGGCTCCCTACTCCCACCCCAGTGGGAGGACAGCATCCCACAGAGTCCTACTCTGTGTGTGAGTTACTTTTCTGTTTATTTGGGCTTACAGTTCCAGGGGTATAGTCCATATGGTGGAGGAAGCATTGGCAGCATGTGGCTGGATTAAGAAGCTGAGAGATCACATTTTCAACTACAAACTTAAAGCAGAAAGAGTGAGCTGAAGTGGGGTGAAGCTCTACACTCTCAAGTCCCATCCCCGTGATGTGCTTCCTTCAGCAAGGCTACATCTACCGAGGTTTCCATAGCCACCCTACACTGCACCACTAGCTGGGGGGCCAGGTGTTGAAATACCTGAGCCTATGAGGAGCATTCTCCTCTCTTCTGAGCTCTTACCCTAGTTCTTACTGAGGAAACCACTGATGATGGGAAAATCCCAGTCCATGGGCCACGTCTGGCCACTGCATGTCCGTGTAAATAAAATTTTATTAGAACCATAAGTATTCTCTTTCTCAGAGAAATACTGGGGAAAAAATCATTTCCTTAAGATAAAAATGGACTTTCATGGTACCCTCTCCACCAGTTAAAAAAAAGTTTTAGGCCGTCTCTGAACTTGGCATGTAGCCAAGGATGACCTTGAACTTCTGATCCTCCGGTCTTTCTCCTAGATGATGAGATTATAGACATGTGCCATCACACCTGATTTTAGGTGGTACTTGGGATTGGATTTTTTGATTGTACTGTGGTTTTTTGTTTTGTTTTTTTTGTTTGTTTGTTTGTTTGTTTTTTGTTTTTGCAAGCTAGGCAAGCGCTCTGTCAGATGGGCTACATCTCCTACTCACCTTCCCTGTTTGGGGTTATTAGAGATCCAACCTTCAATGATGCTGGTCAAGTGCTGTGTCACTCAGCTACATATCCAGACCTGTGGCCAACTTTTTTGATTTAATTGAGAGGAGAAAACACACACACACAGACACACAATTTATACATTTACAGCTAGAAAATTTGCATAGTCTGATTTGCCTATGTTAATCAACATACTCTGAAAGAAACAGGGGTTTTGTAATGACAAGGAGTTTCTTTTATCTTGTGAGTGGTTTGAATCTCACACCCAACCTAATTTTTTCCTTGTGAAAGATTCTTGCTAAGGGAAAATGAAGCTGATCTCTTACTCGGAATCATTTGGCTATGATGGGAGAGGGGCCGGCACTGGTGTTTTGCTGCTGCCAAACATGACTGCATAAAGATTTATTAAAAGGGTGTGGCTTGGTTGGGAGTTTAATTTGCATTTTGAATGTGTGAGTTTCAAGGTAAGCGTCAGAGTAAAGGACACCTATTACTCAGCAGTCCACACAGCAGATTTCTGTTGATCTAGGTGAGATCTGACGGCTACTACCCGGAATAAGTGAGGTTGAAAGTGATTTTTAAAAATTACAGTAAGTACATTTCATATTTAAGATGTAGCTTCATAACTGTAAGCTTTCCTTTGCCAGAATTTAAGTGACTTGTTTAGCCAAGTGAAATGGTGGCAAGGAATGTATCTCCTTGTGCTGTCCCCCCCCATACCCTCTTTTGACACCTTTAAACTAAATCTGTCAGTTTCTTGAAAAGCAAGTTTCTTTTATGATACCCCTCTCTCTCTCTTCCTTACCCCTCAGAGCTCACCCTTGCCTGTCTTCTCTCCGAACTTCTCCTGGGTGCAGATGTCCATTTTGTGTTGGGACTTTCAACACACGATTTCTCACAGACCTCTATCCGACCTCCAGGTTATTCCTTAAGTGACTCACATAGACATAGTGATGGGATAGACTGAGAACTGAGTCCATGGTTTTCTGGGATCTGTCTTCCTCTCCTCTCCTCGCTCAACTAGCACACCAGATAGTGAAGAGTTGGGTGATGTTCTTCTCCATTTCTGCGTTCAAGTCACTGGTGCGCTCTCTCTCTCGCTCTCTCTCTCTCTCTCTCTCTCTCTCTCTCTCTCTCTCTCTCTCTCTCTGAGCGTTTCTCAAATCTCCCCTATTTTTTCCCCATCTCCTCTGGCTAAGACAGGTCACCATTCCCTCCCCGAGTTTGCTTTCTTGTCTCATTTTGTTTGTTTCTTCAATTCTCTAAAGGCAAGAAAGTCACCTTCCTAAGGTTTGAAATGGAACCGAGATAAAACTGATGGTTTTACTGTGTCTGAAGGGCGCTTCGTGACTTAGCTTTTGCCGGGCTCCCAGGCTGTTTGGGGCCATTCCCAGCTTGCTCTCTCCTCTTAACCACATCATTTGTCTCTTCTGTCCTGGAGACTACGTTCTTTCCCACCCGGGATCTTCTGCAGAGCTTAGGGTGCTCCTATTTGTTCACCCTCCTTTCCCTCCGTCACTCTCCTCTAAGCAGGTTCCTCTCAGTTCACCGTGAGTTCCCTAGAGACCATTTCCCTGCGTACTTATCTCCCTGTTCTCCTCTGAGCCCTTCCTGGAGAGAGTTCCCTTTATCTCCAGGAACTCTTTCCCCTCCATTCCTGGAAGATAATTTCCTTTATCTAAGGGAGGCCTGCACTCCTTATTTCCAAGCAATCTTCTCTTAGCCAGTTGTTTGTCTCCCTCCTAGCTCCTGTCATGTCCAGTGGCTTGTGGGTTGGCGGGTTTCTTGTGGGGAGAGCAAAGTCTAGAACGTCTAGAATGCCTTTAGTGCCAGAACCGAGCCCGATGTAGCACATATGTTCAAGCCTCACATTAATTTTTTGGATGACTAGAAAACAAAAAGTTGGCCAGGTGTGGTGGTGCATGCTTTTAATCTCTGTACTGGGAGGCAGAGACAGGGGAGTCTCTGTGAGTCCAGGCCAGCCATAGGCTGAGACCTTGTCTCAAAAAGAGGAGGGAAGGAGAAAAAGGAACTTAGGGGGAAAAAGGACATTGTGTGTGTGTGTGTGTGTGTGTGTGTGTGTAGGCATGTGGACTATGGCAAACATGCATGGAGGTCAGAGGTCAACTTTTGGGGAGTCAGGTGTCTTCTGCCGTATAGCTTCTGGGAATTGAACTCAAGTCTTCAGATGGTAACAATCACCTTTACTATGTCATTGGCCCAAAAAACTCTTATGTATTTACAATGTACAGTTTGGGGTTGGAGAGATGGCTCAGTGGTTAAGAGCACTGGGTGTTCTTTTAGAGGACTCAGGTTCAATTCTCACCATCTACAAACAGCTCACAATCATCTGTAATTCCAGTTCCAGGGGATCTGGCAAAACACTCATACCCATAAAATAAATACATCTTAAAAAACTAAGATGCACAGTTTGGATGATGTACATTTTTAAATGAATACATCAGGAATTATAATGGGGGAAATTACGCCATTCAAAAATAGTTTTTAGAAGTATTTGTGGATTAAATCAGAAGAATGTTTCGTCATAAATCATAATGCAAATCTTCCGCTTGGTGTCATCCGAACTATCACGGGCCCTTTTGTGTTGTAGCAGGATGTTTCTCCTGGTGGGAGCCCCGAAAGCAAACACAACGCAGCCTGGGATTGTGGAAGGAGGGCAAGTTCTCAAGTGTGACTGCTCATCGAGCCGCCGGTGCCAGCCCATTGAATTCGATGCCACAGGTAAACTCTGATTTGCCCGCTCTCCCGTGTTCATTCTCTTCATTCACGCCTTTGGTTGGTTGGTTGGTTGGTTTCGGAGACAGGGTCTCACTGTGTATCCTTGGATAGGCTAGAACTCCCTATGTAGACCAGGCTGGTTTTGAACTTATAGAGATCTGCCTGCCTCCATCTTCTGAGAGCAGGGATTAAAGACCACCACACACAGGCTCATTTGTTCCTATTTTTTTGCTCTGTTTTTGTTTTAATGTAACGACAGGGCTGGAGAGATGGCTCAGTGTTTAAGCACACTTGCTGCTCTTGCAGAGGACTGGGTTTCAGCTCCTAGGACCCACTTGGCATCATCATACAATCGTTTGTAGCACCATTTCCAGGGCATCCTCCAAAGGCACCAGTCATGCTGGTGGTACCCACACATGTGTGCAGGCAAAGCACTCACCCACATAAGTAAAAGCAAATACATCTTTTAAAAAGTGACAGCTTAGTAACTTCATCACCCCACATGCACAGGGAGAGTTATCTCTATACGTGATTTGTATGTTTTGCAGCAGTTCTGTGTATCTCCCTTGTTTTGGATATCTTCCAACTTAAACGGACAGTGTCAATATGTAGACATTTTGGGAAAACTCTCTTAAGATAAGTTTATGTCTCTTCTGGGAAGAGGGAGGTCTCAAGAACATCGGAGATTGCTGCTGTTTTTCTTGGAGCCAAATTGAGGCATGACTCACTGACCACTACAGATTACTTCTCATCATGAATGTATCCCAGGCTTGGCGTGATGCAAAAAAAAAAAAAACGAAAAGAAAAGAAAAAAAAAAGGTCGAGGAATCATCTTGAGTATTCAAATAGATTTAAATGGCTAAAAAAAAAAATCAACAAATTTTTATCTAAAATGTATTAGAAAAATTATTGTGTTACTGATAACAGTATAATTTTATTTTTGGAACACATTTCAATGTAAATCAAGGTGGTGGCAGTAAAAAAAGTTAACCTCAGGAAGATGAGAGATAATTCAAATTTTATATTTTTGTCATTGGAATAGAATGTGCAGGCTCCCATATACATTTATGTTCGTATATTCTTATATATTTTTAAAAGTTCAGGGAGAGGCTGGAGAGATGGCTCAGCAGCTAAGAGCACTTGTTACTCTTGTAAGAACTGGGGTTTGGCTCTCAGCACCCACATGGTGGTTAACAACCATCTGTAACTGTAGTTTCAGGGGTTCCTATGCCTTCTTCTGACCTCTGTGGGTATAAGGCACACATGTGGTACATACATATCCATGCAGTCATAACACTGCATGGATATATATATGGATATAGATGAGTGTACAGATCATTCATGTAGCAGGCTAATGTAGTCTGTTACTTCTGCTTCATGTCTGAGCCAGTATTAGTTTCCTATTGCTGATATCATGTTATCTCAATGGTAGTTTCTTTTATTATTGCTGGGAATTGAACTCAGGACCTTGTGTGGGAACAAATGACCACTGAGCTTTCCCTTCAGCCCCCAGATGTCTTTAAACAAGTATTTGTTACCATCACTCCTAGAAGTTAGGTATTTAAAGTGCATTTCACTGGGCCAAAGTCAAGTCAGTGACCCTGCATTTCTTTTGGAGCCAACGGGGTGAGGGGTGGGGAGTTGGGGGGGAGGAGAGAACCAGGAGCTTGGTTCCCCTTTGTTCATCGAAGGCCAGCAGTGTCAACAGGATTCAATGCTGCCTCACTCGACAGATGACTGTCCTGCCTGCCCTTCAATACACCAGACATTTCAAGGTTCTGCAGTTGACCACACCTGCCAAGTCTTTTATGGCATGTGATTTTCCATATTCGTTGGGAAGATTCTGGGAAGTAGGGCATACATCTCTCATGGAGTGGCATTATTCTATTGGCTAGAGTCTCTTTACGTATTTTAAAAATTCATATTGGTTATGCTGAGAGCTGTGTTTATATAAATAGACTTTGCTCCTTCCCAAGTTCAACTGTGGTTATTTGGAATGCAGACGGGACTTAGAAGACAGAGATTCAGGCTGATACTGATGACCTTGGGAAAGGGTTTTCATTTGCTAGTATCAGTTTCCCTGTTGGTCAGAGAAAGCAGGGCTGTCATGTAGATCAGAGGAGTTCATAACTATGACCTCACTTTACAGACAACCAAGCACTTCACAGGGGAAGAATGGATTGTTTATTACAGCCCCTCACTAAACCTGCATAGAGAATAATCATGAAAAGGGACTTAGGAAAAAGGAAAGACATAAAGATAATTGTGGCTGCTAAGTGAATTATGTCTTGGTTTACATTTTAGTCTCTGTTACTGTGAGTTTTGGGGAAACCTTCTCATTGCCAGATGCTTTCCTTTTCCAAGGAAGCAGATGTTGCAAACAGATTGATCACTGCCCAGTTTTATTTAAAAAAAAAAAAAAGAATTATTTCCAGCTGGAAGTGGCCTCATGTGCCTCTTACTCCAGCTCTGTGGTGGGCAAAGACAGGAGGGACCCTGGAGCATGCTGGCTGCCACACCAGCTCCAGGTCCAGTGACAGACTGTCTCAAGGGAAGAAGGCAGAGAGATAAAGGAGACACCCAGTTTTCTGGCCTCTGCATACATGAGCATGGGCGTGTGTATCCACACATCCGAGTGCATATATAACACATGCCTGCCCCCACTTCCCCCTTCCAAAAACACTGGTCTCCACTGGGGAAGCAAGGGGCATGCCTCTTTCCTTGGAAATACAGGCTTGACTGCAAGCTTGAGAATCATGTCTTTTGAAAGCAGAAGAAAGCCCTAACTTCATCCTAGAGAAGATCAGATGGAGGATCCTATTCTTTTTGTCCTGAACATCTTGCTGCTGCAACACTCAAGCTTGTTTCTAGAAGGTTTCAGCTGCAGGCAGTAGACAAGCCTGGCCACGCAGACTCTCATCCAGAAGAATGTTGTGGAGTTATTTCCCCACACATTCCTAGGCATTGCTTTAAATAACATGTAAAACTGGCCTCTGTGTGGAGCACTTTCCAGCTCACTGAGAAGAAAACACTTAGATAGACTCTAAAACATATTCCTGCAAGTTTAACTTCCTCCATTTGGTGAGTTTTTGTCTCTCAGAGGTACGTCCAGATTGAGTAGCCTTATAAATACAAAGTTACAACAAATGAAACATAACCTTCTTTTCCTGGTTGCTACAGCATGAATTTAGACCAAAGTTTTCACCCTTAATGAACATGTATCTCCTGTTAGATTCAATCATCTCCTGGTTCAGAATTGTATGATTGGAGGTCTGATAAGCACCTTTGGAGCAGATAATTTTGTCCAGTTCTTTTTATTAATGATTAACTAACATATAGCTAATAATATTTTATTCAATATCTGCAACATTTGACAAACCAGTTTCACACGATCCCTTTAAATCCTCCTTCTATTCACGGTTTGATCCGACTCATACCCATTCTTCAAGACTGGGGTTGATTTGATTTTTTTTCCTTTGAAATCTCCAGTAAAGAGATTTTGTTTGAAACTGTTTGGAGCTTTCGGATCCCTTCCTCCCCAATACTAGACGGAAACAATCCGGCATTGAGAGAGTAGGGCTGTCCCACAGGCCTTGTTCTTTGTGCTGTTTCCTGCAGAAGCTCCAAGACTGCTGGTGGGATGAAGGGGGAGGGTCTGAGTAACTATAAATAAACAATGCTGGTACCCAGAAAACGAGCTTCAGCCGCTGTCTTCCGGATACGCTTTGCTGACTCCTCTTGTTTACCTTTAGAGGACAGCTGTCTTAGGTAAACAATGTTTCCAGATAGTTCTGTGGAAATTAGTAACAGCTTGCAGCTTTGGGAGGGACACACAGAGGGTATGAGGGAGGGAGGGGACATGCACCTAGCCAGCCAGATCCCCTGGAATCCACCCTGGTGATGAGCAGAGTGACAGATGCCATAGCCACACAGCTCCCACATCTGTGTTTCTCCACCAGCAGAGACCTGTGTCTCATTCACTGTTGCCTTCCTAGCATTTAGACAGAAGGTTTAATGTATGAGCAAAGAGATTTCTTCCTCTGACCTCTAAAGTTTCAATTGAGAGATTTTTCTTTCAACCAGATTTATTTTTAGTAATATCTGAGTTGAAGTGGTATTTAGGGGTGAAAACCTGCTTAAGGAGGTTTTTTAAAGTGTTTGTTTTATTCAAGGATTAATGTGGGATGACATTGTTTTAATAACTTATTCTAGCAAACAAAAATACAACAAATCTCTAACGACCTAAACCATCTCATTATTCATAAATGCCATAGTAAAGAATAGGACCCAAATGACTAAAACCACATTTAACTTCTAAATAAAATTTTAATCTCTTATTTCTTTTAACTATTTCAGCTTTATTTCTGTTTTAAAAAGAGTGGTATAATCTTGTTCTAAAAGATGTTCTTTAGGCATAAAAAGAAGAGACAAAACACTTAGCTTTAGGGTAGCAGTGTATCTTCGTCTTCAGATTCAGCATTATGTTAATTATAGTCCAGTTCTCCAGCAAGCTGAAGGCCAACTGTCTGGCAGTAGTTTGTGAAATACTTGGAAGGAGAAGACCAAGGAAATAAGTGTTAGGTGCTCACAAGGAGGCTGGGATGGTATGCGCTGGTCATTGCTTCTGTCCTTACCATTTCGTCATGGGAGTTTGGTACGGTGCAAATAACAAATTTTGGAAGCTTGAAAAAAATAGGTGTTTAATTTTCAAGTCTCTAGTGAATTGTGTCATGATTATATTTATTTTATTTATTCTTCTCAAGACAGGGTTTCTGTCTATAACTGTTCTGGTTGTCCTGGAACTGGCTCTGTAGACCAGGCTGGCTTCAAACTCACAGAGATCCACCTGCCTCTGCCTCCCGAGTGCTGAGATTAAAGGTGTGCCACTATACCCTATCCTCTGTAGTTTTGGTGAAAATACAAGTGAATTGTCCAACGCATTTTGTAATTATGGACAGAAATCTTTACAGTCTTGAGGTGAAGTGGTGTTTGAGGTCAAAAACAAAAACAAACAACAAACAAAAAGCATTTCTTCCCATCCCAGATCCCCGGGTCTGAGTTCTGTTTCCTTTTCAAGTGTAGCTCCTCAGTCCAGCAGTCTGGGCGTTCCAGCATAACGAAAACGGTGACTTCAGGGCTGTGACTCAAAATATTTACTTCCCTCTTGTGTCCCAGAATGGCTGCCAGCTCCAGCCAGGTCCTGAATGAGCTGCTTGTGGGTTTGTTTGGAGAGAAGCCTTTCCTTCTTCCTCCCGCCCACTCTATTCACACTTCCTTTCAGTGAAGCCACTGTCTGATGTGGAATCTGGTATTTTAGGACTTGGGCTCTGCAAAGAAAATTCTGATTAGTGAAGACAAACTTCCTTTAGAGCAAGCTTCTTGAATAGATGGTGATTTGAAGTTGTGACTGTTGACGCTGGAGAGGCAGTGAATGCAGTAGATCGCGCGTGTGCGCTCGTGTGTGTGTGTGTGTGTGTGTGTGTGTGTGTGTGTGTGTGTGTGTGTATTTTTATGATGATTGACTTAACTTTAGGTGTCAATATAGGCCAGTGCATTATATCAGCTGTGTTTAGTGATGCAACTGAAAAGTTTTTTAAAGATTTATTTTTATTTTATGTGTATGAGTGTTTTGTCTGCTTGTATGTCTGTGCACCATATGTGCAGTGCCTGTGGAGGCCAGAAGAGGGCATTGGGTCCCCTGGAACTGGAGATACTGATGGTTGTGGCCCACCGCGTGGGTGCTAGAAATCACTGGGATCCTCTGGAAGAGCAGCCAGAGTTTTAAACCTCTGCACCAACTCTCCAACTGCATGACCAAAAAAATTTAATCACATGACTGCTGATTCCGAACAATTCTCAGTTTCAGAGACTCTCCAAGGTCATTTTTGAAATGAGTGCCCCTCCGTGAAATACCACTTCCCCTAAGGCAATGGTTCTCAACTTGTGGGTCATGACCCCGTTGACAGACCTCTATCTCCAAAAATATTTGCATTATGATTCATAACAGTAGCAAAATTACAGTTATGAAGTAGCAACAAAAATAATTTTGTTTTTTTTGCGGGGGGGGGGGGATCACCCCAACATGAGGACCTGTATTAAAGGGTCGAAGCATTAGGAAGACTGAGAACCACTACCCTAAGGAAACTGGCCTTCTACTATTCAATTTTTTTTTTTTTTAATTTTTAAAGATAGGGGTTGTCTTAGGGTTTCTTTTGCTGTGAAGAAGACACCATGACCATAGTAGCTGTTATGAAGGAAAACATTTAGCAGAAATTTCAAAAACTAATTTAAGGCAGGCATGGTGATGCAAACCTTAAACATTTAGTTGAGGTGACTGCTTACAGTTGCAGAGGTTTAGTCTATCATCATCATGGTGGGAAGCATGGCAGCATGCAGGCCGACATGTTGCCAGCTGCATCTTGATCAGAAGGCAACAGGAAGTGGTCTGAGACACTGGGTGGTATCTTAAGCATCTATGAGACCTCAGCCCAACTCCGCAGTGGCACACTTCCTCCAATACCACCCCTACACCTGTAAGGCCACATCTCCCATTAGTGCCACTCCCTTTGAAGGCCATTTTCTTTTAAACCACCACAGGGGTCTACTTGCTATGTAGGCTGAACAGGCAGGCTTCGAACTCATGATTTATCTGCCTCAGTGTCCTGGGTGCTGTGATTACAGGCTTGCATCACCATGCCAGCCTTAAATTAGTTTTTTAAATTTCTGTTTTCATAAAAAACCCCACGTCTCATGTCTGATGCTTTAAAAAACAAACAAACAAACAAAACCCCTCTGATTGTTGATTTGTTCTCACTAAGTGGTAAATAGTTTTTCATATGGAAAAGAACTATGGATTTTATACTTGTTGACAAGTATAAAAACCAGATATATAAAATTTGCATGTATTTTCTATGACCTTTTCTAGTTTTCATTAATCCCATATCCAGAAACAGGTCCCTGAGAGTCATTATGATAGATATTTTCTTTTTTCTTTCTTTCTTGTCTTTCTTTCTTTTCTTTTTTTCTTTCTTTTCTTCTTCTTCTTCTTCTTCTTCTTCTTCTTCTTCTTCTTCTTCTTCTTCTTCTTCTTCTTCTTCTTCTTCTTCTTCCAATCCTATAATATATATTAAACATCACAACAGGAACACAAATGCTTTTGGGATGCACTGTGAGCTATTCCATTAGGATCTTGTGGGTACCTCCCACCCTCACAGTGAACTGCATGGAGGCATCTGTATCATAGGAATCAAACAGGAGAACCCCGAAAGCAAGCAAGCAAATGGAAGGAAGCTCTGAAGAGGCAAAAGGCCCTAGGAGGAAGGTTGCCCCACGTGGTTCTAGAAAAGCCTCCCTTTTCATTGTATGATTCAATTGTAAAGAGGAAGTGAGTTCTGAGAAAAATATTTAAAGTACTCTAGTAGGGGGAAAAGGTGGTTCTTCACCAGGGGGTCCAGTCTCTGGGCTCCAGCTTGGCTCTGGTACTGATTTGGGATTGCAGGGCCTGTCCCTCCTCTGGTGTCAGGGCCGCAGGCATGCTTGCTCTTCACCCCTGGGGTGTAGCGCCGCACCCGCACAGCTGCTGACACCCTGGAGGTCACAGCCTCTATCTCAAGGAAGCAGGCTGCTGTGGCTTGCTCATCCTCAGTCAGCAGCAGATTCCCGCAAACATCCAGGGGAAGGGCTGCAGAGTCCGTGGGTGTGGTCGTGAGTACTGCAGGACCCAGACCAGCTAGGGCAGTGGTCACGGAAGCAGAGTTGGGGTTGCGTCGAGCCATACTCAAGGTCACAGGAGCCCCATCCCTACACACCTCTCCTCACGATGTTTGTGACAGCTTCCAAGTTCTTCAATCTTCCCCTTTCAAAACCAGATCCACTTTCCCCAAACCCCAAACTCTTTAGCTCTTTCTCACTGTCCCCTAAAAGGGTCAGCACCCGCACTGGCTCTCTTCCACACAGGCACTGTTGTGTCCATCTCCACAGGGCTTGCCCCGTCCAGGTCCTAGCGAGAGAAAGGCAGACGGAGAAGGCAAACCCCGCAGGCCACGGCATGGATTCACTCTGAGGTCCCAGGGCCCACCAGGATACCCCCACACTCGAAACAGTAGCATCTGTTAGAGTCGGCTGTCACAGATGAACAAGATGTCCACGAGCAGCAGATGGAGTGGTAGCTCTGGCTCCCGTCCTCATTAAAAAGGAAGAGGCTCTCCAGGAGCTTGTCCTTACATGGGGCACATATTCTTCCCTCAAACAAGGGGTGCTGCATATGCACCTGGGGACTTCCACAACGGGCTGATGTCTTCCATGTTCCGTGGGTTCACGGTGACTCATTACTTGATGATCTCTCTCCCTGGTCGGGGTGAGGCAGTGGACAGCAGCTGCCTGGAGTCTACCAGTACCCCATCCATGTTGTGCTTGGCAGTCGGGCTCAGGAAGGGTTTTGGCCACTGCTCTTCTAGGTGGTCGGCAGGGTCAGGGCTAGAGCTGCCTGGAGTTTCCAGGTTCCAGGTTCCAGGTTCCAAGGGAGAGGGCCTTGGAGCAAGAGGAAGGTGCCTCCCAGGAACCCACTGAGGTGGTCTGCCAGAAGGATCTGTGCCCCAGGGATGGCGGGTGGCTGGAGACTTTGAAAGGTATAGGAGAAAGTATTTTCTATTCCATTTTATTTTGATTTTATTTTTATACTCTTTTCGAAGATTTGTTTTTCAGTTATATGTAATTTTGAATGTCTGTGCCACGTGTATGCAGGTGCCCTCAGAGGTCATTGGATGTTCTGAGGCTGTGAGCCAACTCCATGCTGGGAGCTGAACTTGGGTCCTTTGAGCCATTTTTCCATCTGTCTGTACTTCGTTTGTTTGCAAGGAAGGAGGTTCAAGACAGGGTTTCTCTGTGTAGCCCTGGCTGTCCTGGAACGCTGTAGACCAGGCTGGCCTCAAACCTCCGAGATCTGCCTGCCTCTGCCTCCACAGTGCTGGCATTAAAGGTGTACACCACCACTATTGGGTTGTTGCTTTGTTTTTGATTTTTTTTCACTTTTATTTCATTTGCATTGGCGTTTTGCCTGCATATATGTCTGTATGAGAGTGTCGGGTCCCCTGGAACTGGAGTTACAGACAGTTGTGAGCTGCCATGTGGGTGCTGGGAATTGAACTCGGGTTCTCTGGAAGAGCAGTTAAGTTAAATGCTCTTCACCACTAAGTCACCTCTCCAGCCCCTGTTGCTTTGTTTTTTAAAGAGAGAGTTAGACCATAGTGGCTGTGACGAGTCTTGCTACTTGACAATACACAGCAGCAGTTCATGCCACTGTAGGCAAACTTAGAGCGCAGCACATCTGTTGAGAAAACATTTCAACTAGTTTTGGAAAGCGGAATAATTAAATAATATTTTACAAAGAGGAAACATCTTCCAAACAACCAGGACTAAAATAATTGAAGAAAAATGACTTAGCACGGAGGGTGCTTGGATGATCCCTGGGAGGCTGTTCTCAGCATAGCAGAAAGGCCCTTGACAACTAACTGTGTTCCTGACTTTTCCTCCCTTAATTGTAGAGAACAACCCTTAATATTCTTATAAGTCCAGGATCACCTACTCTTCCATTTCTTTGCACAAAACTTTCTCTTGGACTAGAACAGTGATTCTCAACTTTCCTAATGCTGTGACCCTTTAATACAGTTCCTCATATTGTGGTGACCCCTAACTATAAAATTATTTCATTGCTACTTCATAACTGTAATCTTATTACTGTTATGAATCATAATGTAAATATCTGATATGTGAGCCAAGGGGTTGTGACCCATAGGTTTAGAACTGCTGGTTTAGAAAGTATTCCTTTCTTGGTATTGCACAACTGTATTCATAGGTTCTCATGATTGTATTGTATTAGATGTGTGTTTCCGTAAGAAACCCTGGCATCATGCATTAGGTCATGAATGAATATCAGCTGGATTTTTAGGTAGCATCAGAATTTCAAGTGGAAGGAATGAAGTTTTCCAGGCAAGTGAGCCTTGATGCAAAGGCTGTGTGTAGAAATGGGACTGCCTAGTTCCATGGACTGAAGACAGAAGGAAGGGAAGACTCACATATCCTAACAAGCATATCTTGGGGCTTCGGCAGGAGTCTATCCATAAGGATAATACTCAGTAGTGTGCCACGCTCTCGGAGGTTTTATCACTCTACTTTAGCCATGGACCTGTGTCCTAGACCCCAGCGACAGGCTTTGTTGAGATTCCTATGTGTAGTGGAAGAACACACACAAGTGACTTGAGGGTATATGAAAGTTTCATAAATAAGACTGAAATAGCCCCACACCGGAAACAGTAAGAGATACAAAGGATTCGTTAAACTATTATATGGTTATGGAACGGGGTATTGCACAATACTGAAGATGATGCCAGAGATTTACCATCACTGATTGTTTGGAGGGGAAAAGGTACATAAGTATTTTAGTAATAATTTTAGTGTGTCTTAGATATTTTGCTTGAAATACCTGTTTATGGCTAAAGATTTATGCCTTATGTTCATGAAAGCATTTTTTAGGATAGAAGCCAAAAATATTAGCAGAGGTTGTTTCTTTGTGGCGTTTAGACCTATCTTTACATACACCTTTATTTGTGTGTGTGTGTGTGTGTGTGTGTATACATACATGTGAAGTCATGGGCCACTCATTTACTCTGTCTTTTACTACCTTGTGCCATTTATAAGAACTGCATGTGATTTGATATTCATACATATCTTTATGCTATGGCAGGATTACCTGGGAACATAACAGATGGTCACAGTGTTTGTTATAGTTATCTAGCAATTTAACTACTTGGACTGAAAAACCTGGTTTACAATCACTTCTCCACATCTGCAATATGATAATTGATCGTGTTAATAGCAACCTTGAGACATTTACAAGTCACCATGCAATTTTTTTTTTAAGATTTAATTTCAAATTTATATGTATGGTTGTTTTGCCTGCATGTATGTATGTGCACAGTGTGTGTGCAGGGTTCGTGGACACCAAAAGAGGGTGTTCTGGGACTGGAGTTCCAGATGGGTGTGGGAACTGAGACCCCAATACTCTGTAAGAGCAGCAGGGACTTTTAACCACTGAGCCATCTCTCCAGCTCCTCACATTTTTATTACTAGCTAACATTCCTAAGCTCTGTAAAAAACAAGAGATAGCTGCAATGTAGTCGAAGTGTTTGACTAATCAAAGATACACTATTCTTTTTTCTTTTTTTTTTTTTTTTTTTTTGTTTTTTTTGAGACAGGGTCTCACTATGTAGCTGTGGCTGTCCTAGAACTCACTGTGTAGACCAGGAAGGCTTTGAACTCACAGAGGTCCACCTGCCTCTGCTTCTCTGCCTCCTGAGTGACTAAGGGCATGTCCTCCTCCCCAACACACACACACACACACACACACACACACACACACACACACACACACGTACACTATTCTAAATCTGGCTGGATAGAAATGAATTTTCTTGTACTAAGAGCAGTCTATTTTGTTTCTGACCATTCACAACATTTTTTTCCAGGTAATCGAGATTTTGCCAAAGATGACCCACTGGAGTTCAAGTCCCACCAGTGGTTGGGAGCTTCTGTGAGGTCAAAGCAGGATAAAATCTTGGTAAGTCTTTAGGAATTACCTCAGGTGAGTGGGGCCAGTTTATGTGGCACAGGAAGTTTTGTATGTTCAAGTTGGTCTGGCCAAGGGCACAAGGTATCATGAAAGACCAGCTCTGATCCAAGGCTCACCGAGTGAGCATGCTATCACTCTTGCTCTCCTGAGACGAGGCTCCTGCTTCTTCTGCCCTCTGACCTACACTGTTCATTTCTTCCCGCTCCATGGTAGTCCCCACCGGTTTACTTCTGTCCATCACATTTAGGAATAGAATGCTTTTGACTAATCAAATGCTTTCGTATTTCTTCTTTAAAAACTGCAAAAACAAACCAAAAAACCAATAAACAAAACAAAACAAACAAACAAATAAAAAACTGCAAACAACCTGCTAGTCTTCCGTTCTGCTACAGCCCTGTTCCTCTGCCCAAACAGTTGTTTAAAATGTCCTTTGAACATGAACCGCCTCCATTCCTAATGTTATTCTCCCAGTAATCTGAGCCAGGCATGAGAAGGCCAAACCAAGGTCACTCAGACTTCAAGATTATTAAAATTTTACTGCTCCCTCATTTTCAGAGAGATGTTTGTTACCGTAATGTGTTATTTTCTGCATGGATACTTAGTTCTTATCTTCTTGCCCCTCAGCACCATTGAACAAAGTCAGTCCTGTTCTCTCACACACCTTTTTAAAACAATATTAACACGATTTTATTTTGTGGGTGTGGGTGCTTTGCCTGCTTGTATGTCTCTTCACTACATGCATGCAGTGCCAACAGAGGCCAGATCAAGGCGTCGGGTCCCCTGTTACTGGAGCTGCAGACAGTCGTTAGCTGTCGTGTCGGTGCTGGGGACCTAACCTGGGTCGTCTGGAGGAGCAACCAGTCTCCTGACTCATGCGGCATCTCAGCCATTTCTGCACTCTCTCTCCTCCCCACACACTTTTTGGCCACTCGCTGCCCCCTTTGAGACATGATCTCGCTCTGTAGCAGGGCCGTCTCTGAACTCACAGTCTTCCAGCCTTTACCTTCCACGTTCTGAGATTACAAGCACACGTCTCCACGCCAGGCTTAGTCTTATGACTATTTTGTGACACCACATGTTCATGTTTTATTCCTCACTATCTTGCTCACTTTTTTTTTTTTTCCGAGACAGGGTGTCTCTGTGTAGTTTTGGTGCCTGTCCTGGATCTCACTCTGTAGCCCAGGCTGGCCTCGAACTCACAGAGATCCACCTGGCTCTGCCTCCCGAGAGCTGGGATTAAAGGGGTGCGCCACCACCGCCCGGCTTTGCTCACTTTTTTCATATCTCGGTAATGATTCTTCTTCAGTTCCTAAATGTTGGGGTGTCCTTGAGCACTGCTAAAGGCTCCATTGTTTTCTCTAGCTAAACCGTTTACCTAGAGGCTCCTCTCTTGTTCCATGTCTGTGAATACAAACTGTACATCATAATCTCCAAGTCGATATCTCTAGCTATTAGTTGGTCCTAAATCTTTAAAGGCATATTCCTAAATTATCTGTCTGCCATTCTTAGTTATCTGTTTAATAGACCACTCTGAATGAATATGGTCAAAGTGGGATTCTTGTTACCCTCTATCAAAGAGCATGAACAAACAAGCAGAAGTAACTTTTTCCTGGATGACTTCTCTGACGTGTCGAGAGGTATGGCTTCCCACTCTACCTATCCGTGATCCCTGCCAAAATGTATCCACCTCCAAAGAGATCTATTGATAGCTCTCCATCTTCGTCATCTGCCCTGCAGTGGACTGCTACCATTGCTCATCCAGGCCAGGGCAATTGCTCTTCTCATCGGTCAGCGTCCTCATGCCCCAACCTCAACCTGTTCTGTGTTGCAAGACTTAAGGGATCAGCACTTCACCCTTTCGATTAAAACAGTAGAGTGGCCTTCTGTCTCTGAAGTTGATCAAACTGGCGTTTATGTGCTACTACAATCAGGTTTGCTGTAATGGGGGTTTCTATTACTGTGATAAAACGCCATGACCATGAGCAACTGGAGGAGAAGGTTTATTTCAGTTTACAGTTCCACTTTATAGTCCATTATCCAAGGAAGTCAGGGTAAGAACTAGAGACAGAAGCCATAGAGGGGTGCTGCTTACTGGCTTGCTCCTCAGGGCAAAACCACCAGCCCAGGGCTGGCCCCACCCTGAGCTATGTCCTCCCACATCAATCTTTAATCAAGAAGATGGTCCACACGCTAATTTGAGGAGGGCATTTTTTTTCTCTGTTGAGGTTCCCTCTTCCAAAATGACTCTAGCATTTGTCAAGTTGGCATAAAAACTAGTCAGCACAAGGTTATAGGCTCTCCTTCTGCATTACCTCAATCCATCTTAAATATGTCAATGACACTTGTCTTTCGGTTTATTTCTTCTGTATAAATTGTACGTAGTTTTTTTCCATTTCAACCAGTACCTAGTGTTTATGTTCCTTCTACCTGGAGGGTGTTTTGTCGATTCTTATTCAGTCATCTCCTTTCATTCAGTGTTCACTTTTAATTTCATTTTCTCAGAGAGTCCTCTTTAATTATTTCATTTTTACTTACCATTTTTTTTAAATGTGATGATGGGGTGTTAGGGGAAATCTGTTAAAGAGTTGAGGTTTCAGTAGGACATTAGAAGGCATGTCAAGTGTCAGCACTTAGAGCTGAAGGCTAGTGTGAGAAGGGGTGTGTGAGGCAGAAAGATGTATAAAGCAAAAGCAAGCTCAACACGCTGCTCATCCACTCTGCAGAGTCCGGGACATGCAGGGAAGTAACGGCTCTTGTCTTCTAATTCCGCCAGAGTGGATGTGAAATAGTCCAAGGTCAGAGTTTCTCTTAAAAAGTCATTATAGAAGTATGCTGAGCTTTCTTTTAGCGGCTTAAAATGTTAAACTTTTGGAAGTTTTGTATGCCATTAAAACATTCATTATTCTACCACTTCTATGAAATATTGAAATTGGACCTTTGGGAAGTTGATTTGGAAAGTACATAGAAGAAGCACGGCAGGGTGTTTTTTGTTTATTACTCTTATTACTTGCTGTATAACTTAGGGGTATCTCCTGCAAGCACAAGGATGTGGTGTAGTTCAGAAGTTGACTCAAACTGTGACCTTAAAGTCCAACACACAGCACCCAGAAACAGTGCTACTTGAAACAAGAGCTTTGCTGACTTTGAAAACATACAAATGTAGAATCCAAGTATAGTCTTCCAAAAACTCTATTCCTGATCTTAACTGAGAGGCTTAGAAGGGGCAGAAGAATCTGACAAAAACCTTTTTTTTTTTTTTACATTTAAAAAAATTTTCAAGACAGGGTTTTTCTGTGCAGCCCTGGCTGTCTTGGGACTCACTCTGTAGACCAAGCTGACCTTGAACTCACAGAGATCCACTTGCCTCTACCTCCCAAGTGGTGGCATTAAAGGTATGTGCCACCACTATGCAGAGAAAAAATACTTCTTTAAAAATCTTTATTCACTCTTGTGAGAAAGCAGAGGGTAGTTCTGAATTTCTCAATGCTTAGACTCTTGCATTCTGAGTTATCGTAGATATATGGATTATTAACTTTTCAGAGGATTCCTGTATCATGGACCACACCTTTGTTTTTAGGCTTGTGCTCCGTTGTACCACTGGAGGACCGAGATGAAGCAGGAGAGAGAGCCTGTTGGAACTTGCTTTCTTCAGGATGGAACCAAGACTGTTGAGTATGCGCCATGCAGGTCAAGTATGTATGAGAAGCTGCACCTGCTTTCAACAAGAGACCGTAGGAGCCTAGTTTTTGTGTGAGATGCATGTGT
Organism: Peromyscus californicus insignis; assembly: GCF_007827085.1. Lineage (NCBI taxonomy): Eukaryota > Metazoa > Chordata > Mammalia > Rodentia > Cricetidae > Peromyscus > Peromyscus californicus. The sequence continues at coordinate 60,538,070 of NW_026294595.1, forward strand.
GTGTGTGAGACTGTGTGACAAAATATGTAGACATTGTGAGGTTTACAGAGCAAATGAAAAATAATTCTGCTCATACAAAGACATTAGAAATATGAATAAATCATAAATTCTAAGAACTCAGTTTGGCCATCTTTGGTTTCTGATAATTATTATCTGATTTTGGAAGTCTGTTATTTCCAGTCCAGTGAAAAGATGCTCATGGGAGCTTTTCTCAAGGAGAAATGGGCATCACAATTAAAGATTGTGAGTTACTAGATCAGGCCTTGAATCTACCTTTTTTTTTTTTTTTTTTTTTTTTTTTTTTTTTTTGGTTTTTCAAGACAGGGTTTCTCTGTGTAGTTTTGGTGAGTCCTGGATCTCATTCTGTGGACCAGGCTGGCCTTGAACTCACAGAGATCCGCCTGGCTCTGCCTCCCAAGTGCTGGGATTAAAGGCGTGCGCCCCCGCCGCCCGGCTGGAATCTACATTTTTCACAAGCTCTATGAGGTGGCTTGGTTGGGCCCCAAAGTTTGAGAACCATGGTTGTAGAAGAGTAATGGTGCTAAAAGTAAATTTTAAAGAGGATGTCTGTCTGAGCCAGTTTGCAAAGGAGGGTGAAGATAGCGTTTAGGTGTCTTCTGTCTAAATTGGCCAGGCTTTACTTTCATTGGAATTTTAACTAACAGCGAAAAGCCCACATGTCTGTTGGTTATCCCATGAACCTCAGGTTTTTCCCTAATGTTGGTTGAAATTCCAAAGAAAGTAATGTCCAGGTGATTTCAAGCACGTATCATTTTGGTTACACCTTTCTCTGCATATCTTTCTTCCACTTGAGATCCCAGACCCTTCGCAAACCTGCTTTTTGTTGAATTGACCATGACTTTACATCCTCTTTATACCAAGGACATAAAAGCAGATTTTTGAAAATGCAGTCTTGCCTGGTCTATAGGGCAAATTCTTCAAGACGATCCATCTACCCCTAAGACCATAGGCAGTACCGAATCCTATGTGCTGCTGAATTTCTTTTTACGAAGTTTTTCTTTAGGGCAACTTCCCAAGTAGTAACTTCAGAACATGATTGATAGTGAGTAACTGAGACAGTGAGCCGCCAAACTGTGCCAGTAAAGGAGACTGCATGTAGTGTTTCCACCGGGTACAGAATTAATTAGTAAAGTCACAACACGTAAGACTCTTCCTGCTGGACTCGGCCTTTCCATGTTAGGTGACATAACAGCAGCTCAAAGGAATGGCACAGTCTTCTAGCTTCTAAGATTTGGATCTCCAGGGAATTGCAACTTTTTTAATTAAACAATTGTTAATTAAACACACACACACACACACACACACACACACACACACACACACACACACACACACACATGCACGCACACACGCGCAGGCACACCAGTGATCTTTGTTCTCATTTGAGAAATGCAAAAACTGAGACTCAAGGCAGGTGAAGCTGAAGCATTTCCCCCAAATTAAATCCCCTGGTACCGAATGGCCAAATAAGAATTTAAACTCAAGTGGTCATTTTTTTCTTTTTGGTGCTAGGTGTCGTGTCCAGGGTTTCATGTCTATCAAGCACTCTCACCCCTGAACTATGCCCACTGACCTGTAGGTCTATTGTATTTCCAAAGATCCCTTCCTTGCATCATTAAGCAGGGAATATGCTATGCTTTCCATTTCAACCGCTTCTGGAAAGCATTCTAGTGATGAGTCCTGTGTATCTGTTTCTTAAGGCTTCCATTTTTTTGCTTCAGACATAAAAATTATGAAGTAATGAAGCCTTATTTTCTAAGATAATTAACATTCTAACTATAGTGCTCTATGATTTATGAACTTGCTTTTAAAAATACTTTTTTATGGAACTAGGCGGTGGTGGCACATGCCTTTAATTCCAGCACTCGGGAGGCAGAGGCAGGTGGATCTCTGTGAGTTTGAGGCCAGTCTGGTCTACAGAGCAAGTACCAAGACAGCTAGGGCTACACAGAGAAACCCTGTCTTTAAATCAAAACAAAACAAAAACAAAAACAAAAAAAAAACACCCACCTGTTTTGTGGGAATATAGCCACACCCATTTGCTTACATACTATCTAGAAAATCGAGTCTTTCTGAAGTTGACATACTATATGGACCCCCTATTTCCTGAAATATTTAACTGCCTGGCTCTTTTCAGAAGATGTACATGGAACTCTGATCTAACTAAAACATCTCAAGGAAAAGCATCATAAAACATATTAGCGGAGGAAATGCCTTTCTTTAGCAAACCAGGTTATAGTAAAGCTGCTTGGCCAAACCTTTGAAATATGAGATGCCTGCAGACTCTAATTAAGAGGGGGCAACTTATCCAGAGGGGACACTCAGGAGGAGGGAGAGCTTGAAACGCTGGGTCACAGCCTCAGAGTCTACAGAGTCTACCCTGTAGCACTGGGTAATTCCCTTAAGCATGCTGAGCCCTCGCTTCATTGCTGGTAGAACCCTGATCCTGGCCAAGCATTTTAGAGGCGCTCTTTGATATTTTGTGTTTTATTCATGCTTCAGTAAACTGAACAGTCCAGAGCAGGAGGATTCCAGTTTTTCGAGGCTGCATGCTGACCTTTGTATCTTTGCTTGTATTTGTGTTGGTTTTTGTATGTGTGTGCTGGTGTTTGTTTCTGGTTTTTTATTGTTGTTGTTGTTTGTTTGTTTGTTTGGTTTGGTTGGTTGGCTAGCTGATTCATTGATTTTGTTTTTCACATGACCGATGTGTACAGCCTGAATAAAGCACCTCACTCCTTGTTTTCCAGTTACTTCTTTATTGCTTGTGGTTACTTTTGGCTTTCAATGACAGTATCCAGACCATAGCTGGCCTTAAGCAGTAGCCAGATGTCCATCTGTTGAAAAACTGCCTGAGTCACATGGTGTGAACACTTATGTTCCCACTGAGTCCTTTATCCCTGATCTCTAATTTTGATAACCATATTTGGATCCTTTTCTCAGTTAAGTTTTCTAGTTTTTTTCTTCTACTTTTTCCTTATCCAGATAATAATGGTCCGGCTGCTGAGAGAGGTAGCCCAGCTCGGTAGTAGTCAGGAACATAGTTGTAGTTAGCTGGTTGACCATTATCAAGATAGTTAATTTCCCCAAGCATTAGTCTCCCCTCTGTACAAAAGGTGACTAATAATCACATCTCCCCAGAGATTGTTGTAAAACCTGAAAAGAAAATGCGATGTGAATAGCTTCTAGTAAGTGCCTAATGCGCACCAGTTGACCGTATTGTTCCAATCACCAGTAGTCAATACTATTTCCAGGCCTGACCAGTGGGAGAAGTGTTGGAAGAGTGTTGGTCATCTGTGGAGATAAACACTGAGCCCTTCACTGAACTAAGTTGTATTCAGCACAAAAGTTTAAATTGTCGGTCACACCCAGCTTAGTATGTGCTGGTTAAGGAAATTTTAAGGAAGTTGTGTATTTCAGCTGGATGTCCCAGGAAACCAGCCAAAGCAGACAATGTCATAGAACTAAAAAAGGCACGTCTTCGTAGATAACTGAGGATCGTTCCCTGATGCAGCTTGACTGGAGGAAATGCAGGGCTGCCTTGAGGTTGAGGCACAATTCCTTGGTATGATTCACCAGACGCTGGAAAGCCCAGTCCACATTTTCCTGGTCCCTCTTGGTTAGAAAAATTTACATTAGAGTAGTGTTACACTCTTGTGACTGTTTTCTTAAAGCAGAAAATATTTTATTGTGTAATCTTGGGGCAATTCCCAGATTTTAAAAATGGGTTCAAAAGTTTTGAAGGGATTATTTCACATGCACACATACACATACACACAAAAATTTTTGGAAGTTTGACATTCTGATTAAAATGAACAACTTTTGGTGTCTGTATTGAGTGACCTGGGTATGAGGAACTTTTGATATATTTGCAACATTAGGGCATAGATTCTTTGGTAACTGAAAGATGGCATTAAAAAAGGAAGAATTTAAAAATAAGCATCTCTGTGCTGAGTGCAGTATCGTTCATGATTAAAGTTAGTTTAAATTAATTAGTTAATTACTTAGTTCAAAATTGGTCACCTTTTCTGAGACACTCAAAAAGAGTAATTACAGGAAAGCAAATTATTAACTGCTGTGGTTGGAAGACACCTTGAGAGCCATGTTTAGATGAATTTAATTAGCTCCTATGACTATAGTAAGAATAGTTGCATATTTTACTTTTCATAGAACATTAAGTTTGGACTTTGCAATTTTCTGAAATTCTGCACCATGTTATTTATAGTTCTTTTTTGTTTGTTTGTTTTTGAGAGGGTCTTTCTATGTAGCCCTGGCTATCCTGAAACTCACTCTGTAGATCAGGCTGGCCCTGTAGATCAGGCTGGCCTCAAACTCAGAGATCCTCCTGCCTTTGCCTCCTGACTGCTGGGATTAAAGGTGTGCACCACCACTGCTGGCTTAGTTTTTTATTTTTATCACATCTATAAAAATGCATACATAGGAAATATATGTGTGTGTCTTTTTGTTGTTTTTCCTAAACTTAGCAAAGACACAGCAACCGTACAGCAATAGGAAGAAAGAAGCATTTCAGAAAGAAGGCTTAAGTTTGGGGATGAAAACTCACTGGTGTTTCATATATAATGGGTCACTATTGGTATCTTTTCAAAAAACAAGATATAATTGAATAGAGAGTGTACATTATAGATTACTTTGCATAGCATAGTGTTTTGTGAGATTTTAAGTCATGTATTTATTTTGCATACTCAAAATGTTTGACGCATTGTGAGACAAGCTATAATCTCCCTGTGAGTTGTGTTTGAAGCAAGTAGTTTAATCCAGTTGTGGGGACATGTGCCTTAATCCTAGCACTTGAAAGGCAGAGAAAGGAGGATCCTGAATTTGAGGCTGGTCTAGACACTACATAGTGGAATTCTGTCTCAAAAAGAACATCTTAGCTGATTCTTTTGGTCCTTGGCAACTGGCCCACACAGTCCACACTCTAATGTCTCTGTTTTTGTATCTGAGATGAAGAAATTGTCCTGAGGAACATGTGGGCTAGTATGACAGTAGCCAGGTGCCTGAGTGAGTCCTTTGAAGAAACCATGGGTTCAACAATAGCAGATTTATTTATTTCACGCTTTGTTTGTGTTATTTGCTTGTTTTGGGGTTTGTGTATATTTCCAATCTTTTTATTTTAGAAAATATTGATGCTGATGGACAGGGATTTTGTCAAGGAGGATTCAGCATTGATTTTACTAAAGTAAGTTCTCATTCAAGACAGTTCAGATCTTTACTGACTCAGCTGGGTTTGAAAATGCATGGTCCTTACTTCAACTTTCTTATAATTATTATTATAATTAATGAAAAGAGTCATGAAGCAGTCTGTTCATTTTGATATTCTTTGGCTTATAGTGTTCCCTCCTTCATAAACATTGCTCATGTGAAGTGGTGAGACAGCAGAGTGAGAATGGAGGAAAGGAGAAAATCTCTTCAGTAAATGATTCTAACTATGAAGACATTACAGTTTCTAGGGCAGGCAAGATTGTCTCAGCCAGTAAAGGCATTTGCCATCCAAGACTGATGACTTGAGTTCAATACCTGTAATCTGTATGAACTGGCTCTAGGAGTTTGTCCTCTGATCTCCATATGTACACCTCTCTGACTTACATCATGCCCAAAACACACTTACACACATACACGCACACACACACACACACACACACACACACACACACACATATATATACACATACATATACATACTACACACACATTCACACACACGTATACACACATACACATACACTCACATACACATATACACATACACTACATACACATATACACACATACTACATAAACATACACACAAAACACCCCATACACACATTCACAAGCACACACATACATTCACACACATATACACATACATACACATACTACACACACATTCACACACACATATACACATACATATACATACACACACTATATAAACATACACATAAAACACCCCTTACACACATTCACAAACACGTATTTACACACACACACTTAAAATTTCCACTTGTGGAGATTTATAGACTATTAGTTTCCTTTCCCACTGAAATTGGTTCTTCACAAAAGCTATCAATAGGGCTTTTGTTACAAAATCAGCTTGATTACATAAAAGTCGAGAACCGTATCTGTTACCATCTGTTTTTGGTCTGTAGGTGCCAAGTGAAGGTGAGGCGGTTTAATAATGGTGGGGATCTCATGAGCAAGATTCTGGTTTTAACTAAACTGACATTCCCTGCACGCCCGACAGTCTTCAGTCTACCCAAGCAAAGACCTCATCGACATTTCCAAAGACAAGCTTTATAAGCGTGCTTCTTTATGGTGTTCTGTTCACTTCACCATCTGTTTGTCAGTGTCTAGACGTTTTGAACATCGAGTTGGTGATATTAACCCCTCTTGGGAGAAGCTGCAAAAATAGACTGATTAAATGAGCTTCCGGCCCTGAGAGGTGGCACATACCACAATCCCAACACTCAGGAGCCTAAGGCAGGAGGATTGCAAGCTCCGGAACTTCTCAGGCTCCACCAGAGTAAAAAGTAACAGCCAAAGCAACAACAGTAGCAATAACAGCAGGATGGAAAGTGATATGTACATTTGGGAGGAAAACAACGCCTTCCCTTGAGCAAGAAAGCAATTCGGAGACACCACGCACAAACACAAAATACCTTTGGTTAGACCCTTACTCTTTGTTACAGGTTTGAAAAATGCTGGTGTCCTTCACTGAAACTTCACTTCGGAAGCCACACGTCTTTAAGACTGTGAGATACTAAAATGGTTTCCCTTTGGCAGAACATTCCTCAGTGATCACTAGAAAACATATCTCAAGTGGTCATAAATCTAATAGATGAAGTGAAGAAGCAATCTTTTCCTTATTGTAACAAGGGCTGTTTCCACCAGTACTTCCTTCAGAGTGTACAGGATAGTCAAGGTCTCCCGGAAAAATGTCCAGTACTTCATTCAGAATGTGCAGGATAGTCAAGGTCTCCCGGAAAAATGTTTCCATGTTAAATGAAGACTTCTTAATACCTTTAATAATGATAATTAAGTTCTTAATTCTTCTAGAAAAGTAAATGCATACTACTGAAACTGAGTCAGCTGAGCTAATGGCTTGTTATTTAATTATAATATGTTAATTTAATACATGCATAAGTATCTGTAATGTTTATTTAGCATATTGATTTCTGTGTTCAAGCTCATTGTTTTAAGCATCTCCCTTCTGTTCTGTGATTTGATCTAGGCTGACAGAGTACTTCTTGGTGGTCCTGGTAGCTTTTATTGGCAAGGTAGGTTCATATTTTTCAACTGAATACTTGGCTACTTATTTGCCCATGAAGTATCTCAAATTATATTAAAGAAATGTAACTTAATAAGTAACTTAATTATCTACTATACAATATTTTTAGAAAAGAATTTGATGTGCTTTCTATGGTATATATTAAATGTGCATATGTTTGAGACAGGAAGTCAACAGTTTTAAAAGTAAATTTAAAGTAAACATATTAAATCATTTTAAATGTTTTTTTTTTTTAAATTGTAAGCGTTGTGTATTTTATTTTTATACTCCAGAGGCCATGGCACATAAATTAGTGACTGTACCCTTCTGAAAGCTGGGGTTTTAAATTGCTCATTAGAATACCCAAATGATGGCTTTAATTTTTCTAATCCCTGCCCTTAAGAGGCCTTTAAAGTTAGAAGACCTGTGAATGTGGTGGCACACGCCTTTAATTCCATCACTCGGGAGGCAGAGGCAGGCAGATATCTGTGAATTCGAGGTTTACCCAGTGTGTTCCAGGACAGGCCTGGCTGCATAGTGAGACCCTGTCTCAAAACACAAAAACAAACAAACAGACAAAAGATCTTAACTTAATAATGAAATTGGCAGTGATATAAAGATAAAACACGATCCAGCCATTCTAGAAAAGTCTAATTAAGCCGTCATCTGAGTAAGTGTAGAGGAGGTCATTATTGCCAACAGTTTGAGGAAGAGGTGAGAAAAGACAAAAGTCATGCAGCAGAGACAATATATTCAAGACACACTAAAATAGGCAAAGCATCATTTGTTTGATTTGTTAGAGGTGCACGTTTATGTGGCTAATATGTTACTTGTTTAGTTTCTCCTAAGAAGTGCTGTTCACAAGGTCAGAACTCCCCTTCTCTGGCAGCTCAGTTTTAAGGGTCTTTGCTTGGAAGCACCCGGAGACGGCATGACTATCAGTTTGACAGTCTTTTAACTTTGAGTTTTACTTTTTTATTTTGCTCTGTGATTTTTCCAAATGAGGCTCTTTGTGGGGCACTTCCTGCTTTCATTCCATATCTTGAGAGAGATGGAAAAGACAGGTATTTGTTGCAGGAACAGGGAATTTGTTGAATGAGAAATAAGAACAGAGTCCAGAAAAATCCAGGCATCAAACCCGCGGGCCAGTCCGCGAGGTGCGCTAACTAAGATGGGGGCGAGTGTGGGTTTCGGGGGATCGTGCAGCTATGGGGAGGGAAATTTAGGAAAATTAATTGAATTTTAGTGTTGTAGAACAAATGCAGCATTTTAAAGTGCAGATGAAGAAACCAGGGCCACTGCTTCTTGTTAGGCATGACAGTGTGGACAGTTTCCTGATGGAGTCCTTAGCTGGCCTGTGGGGCTTCAACCCCCATCACTGGGGTGGGGGTTGATAAAACAGAACCAACAAACTTGGGTTCATTTTTCTTCTTACTAAGCATGTCTTCTGCCCTTCAGCAGAGCCAAGGGAGGTAGATGGGTATTCCTGGGAAACAACCGTGAGAGAGCCGAGATTTTGTGATTCTCACCAGCCCACTGATTTAAGACACATCTTCTATGATATGTTGATATCATGATTATATCAGTGGCCTGCAATATACAACTAAAGACTCAATTCACAGAGAATATTTTAGACAAAGGTTTTTCTTTAATGGTTTAGGGTTATTTGGGACTAATAATTAGAAATAGTGATGCCTAGTCAGGATTGATGGTGAACATTAATAAGCCCATCACTCAGAAGCTGGGACAGAAGAATTGAGAGTTCAAGGCCAACTTGGGCTATATAGTGGGACCCCTCCACCCCACAAACAACAAAATGAAACAAAGCACTAGAAGTGATAATGTCCCCCAGGACTTTTGTCCACACAGGTACCACCCATTGCTTGTACCCCGAAGTTCCCCTTAGAAGTCTGTTTCACACATTCATGTCTGCCTCCCCCCAACAGGCCAGCTCATTTCGGATCAAGTGGCAGAAATCATATCTAAATATGACCCCAATGTCTACAGCATCAAATATAATAACCAATTAGCAACGCGGGCTGCACAAGCAATTTTTGATGACAGTTACTTGGGTAAGTAAATGCAAAAATATAGACTCCTTGTATGGAGTTGTGGTGTATTTGCCCTATTTTGCATATACTACTTTAAGTAAAAAAAAAAAAAAAAAAAACTGGAGTAATTTTTTAAAAAACACCTAAAGGGCATACAGCATCTAATGGGTGTTGAATGTTTAGGTTATGCTATAATTCAGTAATTAAAACTGAAGATAGTGCTTATTTATGCACTGCTAATAATAATAGCTAACCTTGAAATGTGATTCCCATATTCTAGGCATTGTCTAAGTGTTTTCTTTGTGTTGCTCGTGGAATCCCCACAAGTCTGTAGAGTGCACCATTCCCACTCCCGTTTTGTATGTAATGGTGCTGAGGTGCTGAGGCGCGGAGGCCCAGCTGCTGGTCGACTGTGCTGTGTCCCAGCCTAGGCATTTTGGCTACTCAACTTTTAGACAAGGTTTTGGTTTCAGGATTTATTGGTGTTTGTTCTTGCCCTTTAAATTTCTTTTGTTATTTATGGAAACAAGTCACACCACAGAAGCAGGACTTGATGACTGAGAGAATCTGTTATTCTTTGTTCCTTTTGGGCAAACTGCAGATTTACCCTGGTTTTTTTTTTTTTTTTTACACTCCTTTGTCTTAGTTTTCTAATTGGGACGCCCCCATGTTGAGTACTTAACTGACTCACTGCCTTTAAAATTTGCCTGCCATATGCATATGAATCTTTATCCCAGAGGAGAGAGAAGCTTCAAATACTCTGAAGGGATTCACCATGTCTCACCTTTCATTCCTGTCTAGGTTACTCGGTGGCTGTGGGAGACTTCAATGGCGACGGCATTGAAGGTAAGAAGAGTTTGGGCTACCCTTAGTCCTGGTCAACCTAAGCATTTGAAACACAAGACACTGAACGTTTCAGCAATTTGCATCCATTACTATGGTATATACAGAAGGAAGAAAGTGTTGGGGATGGAAACCCCTGTTCTCAGCCAGAGTTCTTCCTGGCAGGGCGGCCATGGGACTGGAGCTCTTTCCCTGTTCCTTTCCAGGCCCTGACAAGTCCTGTCTGCGTGGAGAGGCTTTTCCTCTTCTGGGCTGTGGGCAGAGCTTGGGAGTCGGCTGTTCCTCCTTCCTCCTTGCCTTGGTTCAGAAGTCAGTGTAGCAATCCTGGGCATCACAAAGGTCATGCTTCTGGCCCCAGGCTCCAGTCTCATTTCAGTTGACTTTGTATTGTTTTTCGTTACTGTAAATACAGCTTTCCTTAGTTTCTCAGTTGATCTTTCTATTCCTGTTTAATAAAATGGCGAGTGATTGGAGGTCTTGCTTGCTTGTGTGAGGTCCTGGCTGTCCTTGAACTCACTCTGTAGACCAGGCTGGTCTCTGCTGGGATTAAAGGTGTGTGCCACCACACTCAATGTATTTGAGTTCTTGATAATGTTTTTTTTTTTTGACTTACAAATTACATTTTTATAATTTAAAATGCAAGGGTCACTTCATATGCAACATCAATTTAAAAAAGCAACTCTCGTTTGTTTTCTACTAGATTAACAAAACTTAAAGCTCTCTGGCAGAACACCTATGTTTGTAAATTCCAGTGTTTGTCTTAAAAATGAGTAATTAAGGTTTTTTTTTTCCCCTAGATTTTGTGTCAGGAGTTCCGAGAGCAGCGAGGACTTTGGGAATGGTAGGAGTGATAAAGATGGTTTTAAACATCTGGGCAGGGGTTGGGGAGATGGTCCGAAGATGGGAGCGTTCTTGCCTCACAAGCCTGAGGACCTCTGTTAGGATCACCGGCACGAATGTAGAAGCAGGCCCATCACACTGTAACCCTAGTGCTGTGGGTTCAGGTGTAGAGTCCGGTGGATCCCTGGGGCTTACTAGTCAGTCGTCACACTAATGCACGAGCTCCAGGTTTAGAAATAGAGACTGTCTCAAAAAAGGACGAAGACACTCAACTTCCACCTCTGGCCTCCACACACATACACATGCATCCTTCCCTCCATGCACATATCTCCACAAACATGTTCATAACCCCCCACCCCACCCCAATCCTTAGCTATCATCCATTTGACTGCATGTCATTTACTTTTGTTTCCCTACACAGGTTTATATTTATGATGGGAAAAACATGTCCTCTTTACACAATTTTACCGGCGAACAGGTATGCTATTAAAACGTCACCCTTCCATTATAAGAATTCACTGAAGAAAACGTGGCAGTGAAAAACAGATGTCATACACAGTGTAAAGTGACACGGCTGTGGAAGGGTCCTCCTGCCGCTGCTTTCTCTCGCGTTCAAGTGTGTGTGAAAGCCACAGTTCGTGCCTTCTGTTTTCAGTTTGGCTCTCTAGTCAATCAGCACTTTGTGGAAATGGCTTGATGAGCTTACACGTACAACGCTGTAAACAGAAGTCTCAGGCTTCAGTTCTTCTTGTTGGTGGTGTTTTGTTGTTGTTTTCCAAGACAGGGTTTCTCTGTGTAGCCCTTGCTGTCCTGGAACTCATTCTGTAGACCAGGCTGGCCTCCAACTCAGAGATCCACCTGCCTCTGCCTCACAAGTGCTGTGATTAAAGGTGTGTGCCACCACCGCCTGCCTGGCTTTAGGTATTTTATCTTTGTTTTTAACCAAAATATTTCAGTTTAGCAGACCTTTTTGTCTTTGCATATTATAGGTTTTTTTTTTGTTTGCTATTTTTTAAAAAATAAAATTGTACATACACAAAAGCATAAAACTTCGCTTTGATGTCACTAAAGTTTCCTTAAAGAATGACCTATGAGCTGAGTGTGATGGTGTAGCACGAATCTTAGAAGGTCTTTTTAATAAAAACAAACCTGGAGCCAGGTATGGGGTGAATGCTGAAAGAGCAGAGAAACAGAACAAGCCACAGCTTCCTCACCTCACCAGTTCCTCAGCTGATCATGTTTCCTCAGACTGGAAGCCTCTGAGTCCTTATCCAAATGGATCTCAACTGAACTGCTCTTGAAAGCCTGAAAGCTTAACAAGGGCTCTAGTTCCTGGTCCTCATGCCTTATATACCTTTCTGCTTCCTGCCATCACTTCCTGGGATTAAAGGTGCGAGTCACCATGCCTGGCTGTTTCCAGTGTGGCTTTGAACTCACAGAGATCCAGGTGAATCTCTGCCTCCCAAGTGATAGGATTAAAGGTGTGAGTGCCACCATTTTCTGGCCTCTATGTCTGTCTAGTGGCTGTTCTGTTCTCTGACTCCAGATAAGTTTATTAAGGTGCACAATATCTTGGGGAACACAATATCACCACATGATGGCACACACCTTTCCTACCTGCCCTAGGGAAGCAGAGGCAGGTGGACCTTTGAGTTTGAGGCCAGCCTGGTGTACAGAATGAGTTCCAGGACAGCCAGGGCTACATACACAGAGAAACTCTGCCTCAAAAACCCAAAAAGAAAAAGAAAAGAAAAAAAAGAAAAGAATAACCTGTGTGTTTTAGTTTTATTAGATGCCCAAAAAGGCACAGTACAGATGTGTGGGGTTTTGATGATATGTACATAGTTGCACTGCAAAATAAAAATTCTTCAGTTAAGCTTAGTACAAGCTGTTCTGAGTGAGTATCGATGTTTTATAATGTTCTTGTTTGTGTGTCTCAGAGAATTAAGTTACAGGTTGGTAACAATAAGGAAAAAGTTTCACAGTAAGCAGAGAGAAAAAAAGACCTCCCAATTTTGGTATCCAGGGCTGGAGCCTCCTTATTTCCTGGAGTGTGTTGGGCTTTGGGAGAGAGAAACATCATGGTGGACACTCTGGAATGATGAACATGAAATGTGTTTCACCCATAAATCTAGAAAAATTAAAAAATCTTAATAAGTGATTGTCATCATGTTAGTAGAATAGACAAAGACTGAAGCCCTAAATGCACAGAAAGAGGAAGCATCCTATCAGTGGGCAATAAATGTGAAGCACGTGATCTGGTAGGATGAAATGTAAATGTTTTGTTCCATCTTCTTCTGCAGATGGCTGCATATTTCGGATTTTCCGTAGCTGCCACTGACATTAATGGGGATGAGTAAGTTTTTAAAAAATGTTTCCAGAAACTGTTTTCCTCTGTGTTTATAAATGCTTGACTAAAACTAAACAGTGTTTCTTCTGTTTCTTTGTCTGCTCCCTGTTAATCCTCTGTCACTCTAAGAAAGGAATTTGACACTCCCTAATCATGACTGTGGGGAAGCCTCCTAGTTGGTCCTAAGCTTTAAAATGGCTCTACAACAGTGGTTCTCCACCTTCCTAATACCGTGGCCCTTTAGTGCAGTTCCACAAGTTGTGGTGACTCCCCGACCATACAGTTATTTCATGGCTGCTTCAGAACTGCAATTTTGCTACTGTTATGAATCGTAATGTAAATATGGGCAGGATATTTGATATCTTGCACCCACAGGTTGAGAACCGCTGTCTTAAAGCATGACACTCTGATTCTATGCGTGATCTGCAATGCTTCAATGTTGCCATAAGAGGCTTGCCGGGCAGTGGGAAATGGAGTTTTAGTAAGAATGTGCTGATGGGGGGCTGGAAAGACTGCTCAGTGGGTAAGAACACTGGCTTGTCTTGCGGAGGGCTTGAGTTTGAGTCACAGCACTCACATGGTGGCTCATAACCATCTTAATTCCAGTTCTAGGGATCCAGTGCCCCTTTCTGGCATCTGAGGGCAGCAGGCACACACAGACATACATGCAGGCACAACACCCATACACATAAAATAGAAAATTAAGAGAAATGCGGTTAGATGGAGTTTGATCTTGTGTGTGAGGACATTCTCTTTTTTCAGTTATGCAGATGTGTTTATTGGAGCGCCTCTGTTCATGGACCGAGGCTCTGATGGAAAACTCCAAGAGGTGGGCCAGGTCTCAGTGTCTCTGCAGAGAGCATCGGGAGACTTCCAGACTACAAAGCTGAATGGATTTGAGGTTTTTGCCAGATTTGGAAGTGCCATAGCTCCTCTGGGAGACCTGGACCAGGATGGTTTCAATGGTAAGATCAAAGTGATTTTCTGTGTCACCTGAAGAAGTCCGAAAATGCCATCTATAGAAGCTCTTATGAGCAAACCCCCACCCCACCCCACCCCGCCCAAGGCGAGCACATCACTGACACCAAACTTAAAAACAGGTTTGGTTTTTTTTTTTCTGAAAAATGAGCCAACATTTTCAAAACTTGACTTTCATGAGCTAGAATGTCAAATGATTAAATTCTGAAGGGAACCTTCGTTTCCGGGGAGCCCTCTGCATCCCGCTGCATGGCAGCGCCCTCTGCTGTCCGTTGGGCTCCAAGTGAAAAAATAGCCCCCAGGCTCCTTGTCAAAGCAATGCTGACCCAACGCCAGCCTCAGGTATGAGTTTCCACTGATGTTTTTATAGCCGTAGCTTTATAGTGGCCGTGAAACCTCCGAGAGAGGTTGCATGCTTTTTCATGGGCGCCTGTAAAAGGCTTAAGCCCACTGTTTTATAGTAGTCCCATTTGAATAGTTACAGATCCCTTTAAAAACAAAAGCTGGCTTTTACTACACAGCTCTTTTCCAGAACCTGAAACACAGATTAAAAATTAGATCTGTGAAATATAGATTACAAGGTTTTTTTTTTGTAAAAGAGTAGTAAAGAGAGAATTGTTGATTTGTTTGTTTTATCAGCTATATATATATATATGAGTACGCCCCCCCACATGTAATAGAAAGTTATTAAGAAGGAAACTTGAGAAATTCAATAGTACAGATGTCACTGACCATCTAGTGGAAAGGAAACGCCTCCACTCCGGCCTTGAGGACAGTTGCCTGTCATACACCAGCCTGAATAACCGTAGAGGATTTCAGGGTTAGTGAACACCCAGCCCAAGTTATAGTTTGCTTCCTAAAGTCGTCTTAGCTCTTTGTTTTCCATCAAAGAACATAGCAGCAACTGTAGACGGTCGCTCACGCCAGGAGGTGGAAAGACGGCAGTCAGCCAGGCCGGATCATTACTTGGTGATAACAGAACCTTGAGATAGGAAGGAAAACTGTTCCCATTTTCTACCTTGTGGGTCCCTTGCATTGTCACTGGGTCTGTGGAACAGCTAAGACACGTGTGTCGCTTTGTCCCAAAGGTATTCCAGTCACTTTAAAGACATTTCCCGGGTATTGCCATCCTACTTTTCATATTTTTATTATGTTATTTGGCGGCAACATGTGTAAACAACAGCAAAAACCTTTGAGTTTTATAAAGTTTTCTTTGGTCTGTCCTGGAACTCACTCTGTAGACTAAGCTGGCCCCAAACTCAGAGACACCCACCTGCCTCTCCCTTAGTGCTGGGATTAAAAGTGTGCACCACCACTGCTCCGTTTATAAAGATTTTTTTCATAAAGAAGTTTTAGATAAGTTTGGAGATAAATACCTCAGAAGTGTTGAAGGTCTGTAAGAAACTGTGAATGGTAACGTCTCTAGTGGAAGATTTGCTGAGGTATGTTTATGTAAATATGCTCAGAGGTGCTGTTAGCTAACTCCAATCTGATTTTGTTCAGATCTGAGTGCCGCTGTTTCAGTCCCCCAAGTCCCAACAAAAAGAAAACTTAGATGTCATCAGAAGGTGAATTAGTTACTTGCTGCTGTTACCTGATGTGCAGCAGCGTAAGAGAGGAAGCATTTACTCTGGCTCCCAGTGTGAGGGGATGCAGTCCCTCATGACACGGAGAGGCATAAAGGGCCTGGTCTCGTTGTGCCTACAGGAAAAAGCAGAGAACAGACAGGAAGGGAGGCCAGATGACAAGACCCAAAGGCCTGCTCTCTCTCCCTGCAACAGTAATCCACTCCCTCCAGCGAGGGTCGACCTCTGTGGTGTTCCACAGCCTTCCAGAACAGCATCATTACCTGGAGACCAGTGTTCAAACCCATGAGCCGGTGGGGGACAGGACACTTCACATTCAAACCGTAACGAAATGATATGGAAAACAAAACAACTAACTAGTCTAGTTTTTGTCATTATTGCCCAGCAAAATGAAGCGGAGCAGAGGCAATGAGGTGACACCTAGAAGGGACAGCCGAAGCAATCAGAGGAGGAAGTGACTTCATGACCATGCCACCGGTCCAGACAGGCAGCCTGGAGGGAAGACGTACACAGAGTGCGGAAGGGTTTAGAAGAGACAGTTTATATCAAACAGATTAGAGCCATCTTTTGCTGGGAAATTACTAATTAATATATTATTATTATTATTATTATTATTATTATTATTAAGAGATTTTCTATTCATTTTACATACCAACCACAGATTCCCCTCACCAGCCCCCACCCCAGCCGTCCTCCCCAACTCCACCCTCCATTCCCACCTCCTCCAAGGCAAGGTCTCCTCTGGGGAGTCAGCAGAACCAGGTACATTCAGTTGAGGCAGGTCCAAGCCCCTCTTCCCTGCACCAAGACTGCACAAAGTGTCCCACCATAGGCACTGGGCCCCAAAAAGCCAGCTCATGCCCCAAGGGTGGGTCCCAATCCCACTGCCTAGGGGCCTCCTAAACAGTTCAAGCTAAACGACTGTTTTACCTAATCCAGTCCCATGGGGGCTCCTCAGCTATTGGTCCACAGTTCATGCATTTCCACTAGTTTGGCTAGCCGTAAAAGAAGATTGACTAATTAATATTTTTACTGCAAATGTCAATTTGAAGTTATCCTTTAAAACTTGGAAGGAAGCCGGGCGGTGGTGGCGCACGCCTTTAATCCCAGCACTCGGGAGGCAGAGCCAGGCGGATCTCTGTGAGTTCGAGGCCAGCCTGGGCTACCAAGTGAGTTCCAGGAAAGGCGCAAAGCTACACAGAGAAACCCTGTCTCGAAAAACCAAAAAAAAAAAAAAACTTGGAAGGAGTTAAAAGGACTATTTATACAACGTAAGTAATCATTTCTAAAGAATGATATATTCTTAGGGCTTATAGATACCAGATAGTCTTTTAAGTGCTGAAAATCAGAGGTAAATCAAGACTGGGTGTGGTAGGGCACACCTTTAATTCAAGTGCTGTGGAGGCAGAGGCAGGCAGATCTCTATGAGTTTGAAGCTAGCCTGGTCTACGTAGCATGTTCCAAGTCAGTCAAAGCTGCATAGTGAGATCCTGTCCCAAGCAAAACAAAACACCAAGAAACAAAGAGGGTAGTCACCTACACACATTCTTAGCCAGGCAGTGGTGGCACACCTTTAATCCCAGTACTGGGGAGGCAAAAACAGGTGGATCTCTGAATTTGAGGCCAGCCCGGTCTATAGAGCAAGTTCTACATAGAGAAACCCTGTCTCCAAGAAAAACAAACAGACAAACAAACAAGAGAAGAAGGTAATCACCCACACACATTCTTAAGGAACCCAGCATGCAATAGAGTGTGTATATGTCAGAAATACTTTTTTAAAGGCCACTAGAATATGATTCCCATGGTGCTTGAGATACTCCCAGGCATGGTGGTCTCACACAAAGAATGAGCAATCCAGACATGTTTGGAATCTCAGGAGATGTCACTGAGGAGGAATAAGGTGGTTTAGTACAGTAAGGATATCAAAGCAGTTTGGTGTGGCTGGTACAGGGTGGCCTTTAGAAGCCACAGAGACATCCATGTCTAGGCTGGTAGCATCAGAGAAAAAAGAAATTGGTGTATTACATTCATTTTCAAGCTAAGAGGGCCACCGGGACCATTTAGTAACATTTAGGGTTGTTTTAAAGAATTAAACGTTTTACATGCTTATCTTGTTTCAGTATAAATGGAACAAAATCAAGAAGTCAGAACTTTGAAATTTATGAACCAGATTTTAATTTTGTAAAATAAAGCTCATGCATGAATTAGAAGGAGGACCAGAGTGAATTTTAGATGAGGATTTTCATGTATCCTCATCCCATCTGTAATTTAAGATGAAGCATTTTAGGTCCAGAAAACTGAAGTCTCTTTCTTGTCCAAGGTCAGACCCAGAAAAAACATCTGCCTCCAAATTAATGTCATTTTGCACAGTTTTCCTTGGATCTCTTTGAATTAGAATGTCACTTTTTGTTTTGTTATCTGTTGTTTTGAGAGTCTCACTGTGTAGCCCAGGCTGACCTTGAACTCAGAATCTTCCTGTGTTAGTCCTTTGAGTGTTGGGATTATAAGCCCGTGACCCTGTGACAGCCTAGACTGTTACTCTGCAGAACTTGAAATCATCAGTTATTGTAACTGATGGGTTGTATGACTAGTATTAGCACTGAGAATCTCTTCTGGCCATCCTCGCCCACTTTTCTAATTCCCCATTCCTCCTCTTCTGTCATTCATCGCCTCCACCCTGCCCCCTTTGTCCACAGATATTGCGATTGCTGCTCCCTATGGTGGTGAAGATAAAAAGGGACTTGTTTATATCTTCAATGGGAGATCAACAGGCCTGAATTCGGTGCCATCTCAGGTCCTCGAGGGGCAGTGGGCTGCTCAGAGCATGCCCCCAAGCTTTGGCTATTCCATGAAAGGAGCTACAGATGTAGACAGAAATGGATATCCAGGTACTTTCCCACAAATACACGTGGCTCTTGGCTTTTTCATTCCAACAGTATTAGTTATTATGTTCTTGATGTCATTCCATCTAATGTTTAAATGCTGATGAAGACTTTACTATCATCGTCAACAGGGACAGGAAGAAAACACAGCCATATTTGATGGGAGTATACAATATGAACATACACTTTTTATTTATTGTCCTAAAGCTTATAGTAAAGTATCAGAAAAAAAATTATAGAAGCGATAAACAAAAGCCAAATGTCCATTCCAAGTTTTGAAAGTGGCATCCATTGATGCTTTTAATGAGCTAGTATTTTTATGGACTGGTGCAATGACTGGTGTGTGTGTGTGCTCCTGCATGCGTGCACGCACATGTATGAGTGCACCTGTGTGTGGAGGCCAGAGATTGTATCTAGTGTTTCCTTTGTCACTTTGTATCTTGAGACAGAGTCCATTACTGGAGCTCATAAATTTGGCTGAGCTGGTTGAGAAAGTCCTAGGGATCCTCCTGTCCCCACCCCCTCCCCTCCCCCATGCTAGGATTACAGATGCATATAGCACCATACCTGGGGGATACAAACTTACTTTACTCCTGGAGCCACCAGCCCAGCCTGGACCAATCACTCTGATTTAAAAAGAAAACAAAACAAAAAACAAAAAAAGTACCATTTCATTGAATATTCTCAATTACAATTGTGTTGAGATGTAAGTTAAATTAGGTAACACACACAAAAATAAAACAAAAACAAAACAAAACCAAAAAATTAGGTCACAATAAGGCCATTTGGTGGATGTGAAAAGTAACTGAAAAAAGGTAACTCGCCCAAGATTTTCCACTGGGTTAATCTGCGGAGTAAGACCATCAGTTTAGATTTTTACACCCTTTGAGTATTATAATGGATCCAGAATCAAATAGATCCTTTTCTTTACATGAAATAAAATTTAGAAAACCCAGATGACCTTTGTTGTTGAAATAGCTAATCCGGATTCTATGTATAAACTCAGTGACATACTTATGAGTACAATATGTGCATTACAAAGCTTAGTATAGCAAAGTATATCTTTCCATTTTCCCTCTGATGCATCTATACTTGGTGATTGTTTGAGGCAGGGTTTTGTTGTGTACTCCAGGCTGTCCTGGAACCCACAATCCTCCTGCCTTTGTCCTTTGAGTGGCTAGGATTACAGGTGTGCAACATCCCTTACAGGTGTGTGAGCATCCCTTCATTCACATGTATGAACACCCACACACATATATATGTACACATATATATGTATACATATATATGTATTATATATACATATATATATATATGAGTATATAATACATGGGTTTTTGTTGCTTTATGTGCATGGGTGTTTGGCCTGCATATATGTTTGTGCATCATGTGTGTTCAGTGCCTGCAGAGGGCAGAATAGGGTGTCAGATCCCCTGGAACTGGAGTTACCGACAGTTGTGAGCCACCCTGTGGGTGCTGTGAACTGAACCTGGATCTGCAGGAAGAGCAGCCAGTGCTCTTTAGTGTGGAGTCGTTTCTCTAGTCTCATATGTTTTTCTTTTTGTTTTTTTAATAAAAAAAAAGCATTATGCTTTATATGCTGTTCATTGTATATTCCTTTAAAATTTTAGGAACATTTATTCTAAAACATGTATTTCATGTTTCCCATTCTAATAAATAATTGTGTAGTATTTTATTTTACCTTATATTTTGGAATTTTTGTCTGTGTGTATAATTTTGTTGTATGCCCCTAAAAATTTCCTTAGGACACAATTCTGTATTTGTTATTTCAGCAGCATGCTGTTTGTATGTGTGTGTGCACATGCATGTGTGTGCACTGTGGTAGGGCTTGTTTGTGTGTGTGGCTGAGGACATATGAGGAGAGTAGAGAATGTCTGTGGAGGTCAGAGTATAACCTTCTGGTTGATTCTTGCCTTTCCACCTTATTTGAGACAGGGTCTGTATGCTGCAGCATAGGTTGCCTGGAAGCTTCCAATTCTCCCATCTCCTAGTAGGGACATGCTAGGACTAGAGATTTGTACTATGTCCTGCTTTTCCCTGGGTTCTGACAATCTGAATTCAGGTCATCAGGTTTTCTTGGCAAACACTTTTTCCCAGTGAACTGTCTCCCCAGCCCCTAGAAGCATGCACTTTTTGAAGCCATTAATATACATTGCCAATTTTCAGTTTTATTTCCTCCACAAAATGGCTTTTGCCAACTTTTTAAACACCCAATAGCAATGAACAAGTGCTTAGTTTCTCACACTTGTTATTTTATAATAGTTTTGTCTATATAATAGGTGAGTAATAATTTCAGTGGCTAGTTTTTGGAGATTAGTGAAGATAAGTATTTTTTTTTTTTGGTTTTTCGAGACAGGGTTTCTCTGTGTAGCTTTGCGCCTTTCCTGGAACTCGCTTTGGAGACCAGGCTGGCCTCGAACTCACAGAGATCCGCCTGGCTCTGCCTCCCGAGTGCTGGGATTAAAGGCGTGCGCCACCACCGCCCGGCTGAGGATAAGTATTTTTGTATATTGTATATTCACTTTTATAAATACTTAAAATACCTTTATCTTCATTTGAAGTATTTTTTTCCTTTTCATTCATTTTTTAAAACCTGTCCAGTGCCTCAAATATTGAGATACTATCTTCTTAATTCTTGTACTTATTTCACAGTTTCTCATATTTGCATCGAAGGTATACAGAAATTTTAGATTTTCATGAAATCCAATCTATCTTTATATTTTCTTATATTTTTCTGTGTTGAGAGAGCCTCCTCAAATTTAGCTTGAGTAGAATGTGGGATAGAGCTCTGATTTAATTTTATCCAAATTGTGAGCCAGTTTTACATAAGAACAAGT
Source organism: Peromyscus californicus insignis (assembly GCF_007827085.1). Lineage (NCBI taxonomy): Eukaryota > Metazoa > Chordata > Mammalia > Rodentia > Cricetidae > Peromyscus > Peromyscus californicus. The sequence goes on from NW_026294595.1 coordinate 60,559,746, forward strand.
GCATTTTGTCCTTGCTGCTTTGAATCCCATCGACTCTCATATACAGAATGTTTGTTTGTTTGTTTGTCTGGGGTTTGGTTTTGAAACAAGAGAGAAAGAAAAAAGTAATTTCCTAATGAAGTTACAAACTGCACATGCATCTGTAAAGCTGTCTTTTGGGGGGGGTGTATTTGGGCACAGATGCTTCCTTACTGTTGTTCTTTTTACTAAATTCTTATTAAAAAGATTATTTTTTTAGCTGTTTATTTTTTCTTATTATGTGTATGGGTGTTTGCCTACTTGTATGCCCATGTACTATGTGTGTGCAGTGCCCACAGAGGCTGAAAAAGTACACAAGATGGAGTTCACCAGTGTGCCTAGAACTGGAGTTACAGAGGTTGTGAGCCACCATGTGGGTGCTGGGAATCGAACCTTTGTACTCTGGAATCAAACCCTGGGCCTCTGGAAGAGCAACCAGTGCTCTGAAGCACTGAGCCACCTCTCTAGCCCTTAGAAATACTCTTGTCTACCCAAATGAGAGTCTAGTTGATGGTGATAGTTTACTCACCATTTTGAAATAGTTTTGCCTTGTCCATTTCATCTTAAAATTTCCTGGCTTTGAGAATAAAACCTAGAAACATGAAGCATGTCATAGAATAATGCATATTTTAAAAACCATTTTTATAATTAACATGTTTTTTATTCTCTCAAGACTTAGTTGTAGGAGCTTTTGGTGTGGATCGAGCTATCTTATACAGGTATGTATGGTATTCTTTAATACAGGAATATTCTGAATTATTTGAAAAAGATTAGTTAAGTGCTTGTTTTTGAATTTCAGTTTGATTTCTTAAAGTAGTAACATTATTTGTTCTATTCAGGATTTGCTACAAATAGTATATATTCAAGGAAGTCTCAAAGAACAGAGATCTGTAGTTTTAAAAAATATTTTTAGAAAAATATTCAGAAGTTCCCTTCATTAGCTTTTAAATTTTGTTTGGAGACATTCTTCTGCATTTTCAGTCAGTCATCAAAAATGTGTGAGTAGTAGCTGGGAGTGACCTTGCCTGTATACTGGCCTCTATTCCTAGACTCCCACAAAAATGAATTGAAGATGATAGAGGTTTTCATTTTCCTAGAAGAGGTACTTGTGCCTCAGTTATATGACCATAAAGGTGGTATGTCGTAAATATCAAACTCATTTATTTAAACTAGAGCCTAGTGTATAAATTCTCATTCCTCAGCTGTACCCATGCTCTCAGTTCTGGATGTCATCACTTTCTCTGCCTCAGAACACCAGCTGGCCTCTTAAGTAGGTTGAGGTTCCTGCACTGTTATGGGCTGAACTTGGCAAGAGCGTTGTTACCACGGGAGCTGTGTAAGGCACTGCGATCCATCAACTCCTTCATAGCCGTGGAGAACATAAACTTTCAGATTTCTAGACTTTATCATTTGAAGCAGCTTCTTTGACGTGATCCCACTGGTTTTTAATATAATTCTTAGAGTTGTGCATCTGAATTTTGCAAAACCATGTTTACAGGTTGAATATCTTTTTATTTGAAATGCTTTGAGACCAGAAGTGTCTCAGATTTTGTAGCTGTATGGGTTTTCAAGTATTTGTAGAGACTTGTCAGTTAGGCATGTTTAATCTAAAAATCCAAAACTTGAAATAGTCCAAAACATTTTTGAGCATCTTGTTGGTACTCAAAATTTTGAAAGTCCATCGCATTCCAGTTAGAATATTTTAGGCTATAGGAATACTCACTGTATATTTTAGTTAAAAAGTATTGTTAATAAAGAAACACCCCCATGAGGTAAATATTCAAATAATTGAGAAGGTGAACATGGGCAGGAGAGATGGCTTAGCAGATAAGAGCACTGACTGCTCTTTGAGAGGACCCTGGTTTAATACCCAGCACCCACACAGCAGCTCACAACTGTCTGTAACTCCTGTTCCAGGGGATCTGACACCCTCATACAGACATACATGCAGGCAAAATACCAGTGTACATAAGATATAAATAAATAAATTATTTAAACATTGCAGTTAGGAGCATATACCCAAGTTCAGTTCTTAGCACCCAAGTCAGGCAGCTCACAGTGGCCTGTGACTCCATCTCCATGGGATCTGATGTCCTTTTGTGGCCCCTGCATGCACTTGCGCTCACCCCCACCCCATACACATAATTAAAATAATCAAAACAAGCCGGGCGGTGGTGGCGCACGCCTTTAATCCCAGCACTCGGGAGGCAGAGCCAGGCGGATCTCTGTGAGTTCGAGGCCAGCCCAGGCTACCAAGTGAGTCCCAGGAAAGGCGCAAAGCTACACAGAGAAACCCTGTCTCGAAAAACCAAAAAAAAAAAAAAAAAAAAATCAAAACAAGTATTTAAAACGAGCATACAGTAAACATCTGTATGCTATACCGTAAATACTCTACTCATTAAGAAGTCACATGTTTTCCTTTGTGTGTGATCTGTGGGCATTCTGCCTGCATTTCAGGATCTTTTATCCTTTCCTCTTCACATGCCTGCCAGCACAGGTGGGTTTCCGGCACTCACATTCCTCATGTGTCCCCTCTGATCAGTCAGATGCCCTACAGCTAGTAACAGTTGTGCTTTATTGTGTTGAATTCAGATAGGCCGACCAGTTGTCTCACTTGCCTGGCATTGAGCAATTGCCAAGATGCAGGGCTGAATCAGGTCCGTTGTGGGTAAAATAAGACTGTCGGTCATCTTACGTTTCCATCTAGGCTAGCGCGCAATTGTTGCTGTTACTACTTCCAACTGTAGTTAGTGGCCATTGAAATGCAACTGTGGTGAGTGAGAATTTAATCAATCGATTTTTAAATAACATTTTCTCTCTTTTTCTTTTTCTTTTTTAAATTTAAAACCAGAGCCAGACCCGTTGTCACCGTAAATGCTGGCCTTGAAGTATACCCAAGCATTTTAAATCAAGACAATAAAATCTGCCCGTTGCCTGGGACAGCTCTCAAAGTTTCCTGGTAAGGATCTTTGGTAAGGACTAGTTGTGATTAAGATTAACAGCTGAGTCACTGTAGCGGCAACAGAGAGTTAGGTGGCGGGGCTGAAATACCACTGAGGCAGCTTCTGTGAATGCAGTCTGTGTCCATGCCAGATTAGATCAGAGAAAGTCAAGTTTCAGGAAAGCTATCTAGGAGGTCCCAGACACTTAATACATAAATAAATAAATAGAAGATACTAAGACGTGAAAGAAGATGAAAGTTTTTTTTGTGGCTCAGACTCTGTACCATCAGGTTTCTGCACCTGTATTTGTCAGTTCATCCAATTATGGATAGAAATAGCCAATAAAAAACTGTCTGTTCTGGATATGGGCAGACTTTTTTCTTGTCATTCCTTAAAGATGCAATATGGCAGGTATTCACGTAGGATTTACATTGTATTAAGTATTAAACTACTGTGGGGGTGAAGTCAGCTGTATGCAGACACAACACCGTTTTTTATCAGAGCCCTCAGTATCCACTGATTTTGGTCTCTGGGAGTGGACGGTTGGTTCCTAGAACTACCTTCCACCACCCCAGATACCAAGAAGTGGCTACATTAGAAAAGTGAATTTGGGTGGTATTCAATATTATACCTAAACTAGACTATAGAATTTACATTTGAAAACATTTTTTCTTGCAGTTTTAACGTCAGGTTCTGCTTAAAGGCGGATGGCAAAGGAACTCTTCCAAAGAGGCTGAGTGAGTATCTTGTGCAGAATCAGTGGGCTCGGGGTTCTGCAGGTACAGTGCTTATGTTACACACAATCAGGGCACACAACCAGTTACTCAAGTAGTTGTTATCATTTTCATCTGCACTTTTATGCTGAAGACATTAGGGTGCATAATTATATATCATTACTTTCTTAGGCAGCTCGCGGACCCATTCCGATGTAGTATATTTGTTGCTGGACATTATGAGCATGAGAATGGTAAATAGGCAGCATTTAGAATGTTGAGTGGTTAATGATGTGAGGTAAAGAGGTCTGGGGAGATGTCATTGTTCATGAGTCCCTGCTCTGCTGAGAACTGGGGGAGGCTTTAGCCTTTCTTAGAAAGGGTGAAAAGTTTGTGCGGCTACATTTAGTCTGTGGAGCCGACACCATTCCTTCTTTGCTGCAGTGATTGATGGGGTCCTGAGGGCAAGCTTTGCCAGCTGAGTGGATAGTGACTTCTGCTAGTGAGTAGGGATAGGGTGGAGAAGAGTGCCAAGAGAGCTGGCCGCTCTCAGTGTGAATGTGCAGAGGATGGCGAGCAGAACCTCACTGGAAGACCAGCCTTGTGTAGAGACCTCAAGGAAATGAGAGAGCAGGGGGATGCCCAGGACTGTTTCACACCTGGAAATGTCCCTGAGAAGCCTGTGGTGGAGTGAACCCACTGTGTTTGAAAAGCCGCCAGGGTAGGGCAGAGCAGCAGTAAGACCAGAGAAGGGACACACCTGCATTCGAAATTAACCTTTAAAGAAATTTACCAAGAGACTAGAGGTTTTAAAAATTTGTGCTATAGAGCCGGGTGGCAGTAGCACACGCCTTTAATCCCAGCACTCAGGAGGCAGAGGCAGACAGATCTCTGTGAGTTCGAGGCCAGCCTGGTTTACACAGTGAGTTCCAGGACATCCAGAGCTTTTTCCACAGAGAAACTTTGTCTTTAAAAAAAAAAAAGGAAAAAAGAAAAAGAAAAGAAACTGCTTAAAGAAATAAGTGTTAGAAGGCAGTAATTATAACAATTGCCCGTGTATTAATTTTAAATGATTCTTAACCTATTAGGCTTTCTTTAGTCACATGTTGCAGGAAGGACATACTCAGTTGTCACTTTCAGGGGCAGCTTCGTTGGAAATGCTGTTTCAAATGATATAAACTATTCATAGTACGCAATATAATGATTGGATGCACACCAATCAATACTGCTTATCAAAATCAGCAAGACACTTGGATTAATAGTAGAAGTTGTGTGTGTGGTGTGTGCCCATGTGTATTGTGAGGGGGGTGGAACCCAGGGTCTCACACACTCTACTACCAATCTGCACTGCTCATCCAGTGGTAGAAGTCTCAATTTACTTCTATTTCATTCCGTGATGTCCTTCCCTTCGCTTAAATTAAAAGTCATTTTTCTTTTCCTTCTGATAACCTGGTTTCATTACCGTCACTGTAATTATGTATGGCACTTTTGGGGGACGAGTGAATTATTTAGTTATTATTTTCTGGAATTAATGTGTTGCTGTCTCACCACAATGCTCAGGCATGTAATGAATGTAGAAGTAAGTTACTTTTCAGAAATGAGTTTTCCAGGAGACCTCTAGATTGCTAGGGCAGTGACTTGCCCCCAAGGAATGTGTTGGTTATAAATGCTTTGGTTTGTGTAGACTTCCAGGTGGAGCTTCTTTTGGATAAACTGAAGCAAAAGGGAGCAATCCGACGAGCACTGTTTCTCCATAACAGGTCCCCAGGGCACTCCAAGAACATGACTGTTTTCAAGGGGGGACAGATGCAGTGCGAGGAGCTGGTTGCCTATCTGCGGGTAAGAAGCACTCTGCACCGTTACCTTTTCCTGTTTATTTCTCTTTCCCGTGGACGATTTTTCTCTTCTGTCAATCAGCTTTTCCACCGTCAAAGCTCAGTGGAGATAGTTCATCCCTGTCAGATGGGTGATTGAGGAGGCCTTCCACTACGGTATGACTGAATGAGTCGTGAGAAAACTTACTTCTTAAATGTTGCTGGACGCTCAAGTGTCCAGAGAGTAAGCAGTCCGCTCAAAGTCTGCCCAGTGGCTAAATTTGAAATCTGAGTTGTGAACCACTGTGGGAGTCTAGTGTGAGGCAAGAGGTGGAGTCCGAGGCAGGGATGGTTTTGACTGTAGACATCAACCAGGGATTGAGATTTACCTGGGACCTTCTGCAGTTGGAGACTTGATTGAGCCTTGCCTGACACAGAAGGGTCCTGGCACAGAGGTACATCCTGACTCCAGCATGAAGAAGTCCAGTTTGGGAACCTGGTGACATGGAATCAAGCAGGAATCTTAGTCACTTAGTTGACTTAGTCACTCATTTGCTTTTGCATGTTTATTGATGGTGTGTGATGGTTTTACTTGCGTGTGTGTGCGTGTGCCCTGTGTGTGCCTGGTGCCTGTGGAAGCACCAAATCCTCTGGAACTGTAGTTACATACACCTGTGAGCTGCCATGTGGGTACTGGGAACTGAACAGGTGGGTACTGGGCCTTCTTTAGGGGCAGCAAGTGCTCTTTCATGAGCCATTTCTCCAGCTTCATAAGATTCATTTTAGAAAAAGAAAAACAACCAAAACCCCCTCACATTTCATGGTCAGAAAGCAAAGAGAGAAGCAGCAGCCAGCTTCCTGCAATCCCTTCAAAGGCATACCCTAAATAGTAAGACCTTCTACTAGGCTTTAAAAAATTTGATGTGTATGGGTGTTTTGCCTCCATGTGTGACTGTGTACCATGTACATGTCTGGTGCCCATAGTGGTCAGAGGGGGCATCAGATCCCTGGAACTGGAGTTACAGATGACTGTGGATTGCCATGTGGGTGCTGGGAATTGAACCGAGGTCCTCTGGAGAGCAGCCAGTGCTCTTAACCGCCGAGCCATCTCTTCAGCCCCCTAGGCTTACTCCTGAAAACTTCTGTGATCTCCCAATATCACCAAGCCTTTACCACATAGACCTGTGGTGGATACTTAAGATCCAAACCACTTTAGAAATCAGTAATAGAAAAGTAAGTTGAAAAGTGATTTTCTGAAAAAACACCAGAAATGTGATTTTAGGTGAAAGTGATGATAATGGAGATTTATATATACCTAATTATCATGAAAATTCTATACATCACAATGGACTATCATGGAAGTAGAATATAGGGGAAATGTATGTGTACTTTAAATGTTATTTAATTTACATGAAATGTTTGACAAATTTGAAAAAATGAACAAATACCTTCAAATAAAATTTGAAATTGAAAAGGGACATAATGATAGATAAAATTGAGACTTAAATTACAGAATTTCTTGAATAATTATGTACCAACATAAAGGAAAACTTGGATTAAAAAAAGAAAAATTCTTAGACACGTATAACATGCCTGCCATAAGAATAGCTGTAGGATCACTCATATCTTTATATGATATATATTCATTATATATAATGTTTATATGTAATCATTATATGATTTATACTCATATCTTTATATGAGTGATCCTATTGCTATTTTAAAAATGGAGCTTTCATTGTAAGTCGTTTTGGGGTTTTGTTTGTTTTTGAGACAGTGTCCTCTGTCATCTAGGTTGGCCTTGAACTTAACTTTGTAGCTGAGGATGACCTTGAATTTATGATCCTCCTGTCTCCACATCCCAAATGCCCATAAAAAAATCTTTACACAAAGAAACATAAGGCCTTGATGACTTTTTTATGCAATACTCCAAGAATGAGCCATTTCTGATAGTAAACACACTTCAAGAGAAAAGCTGGAAATTTTCTAATGTTCTCTGAAGCTTTACATATGTCAGGCTACCAAGTCAATAAGTAGACCAAAATGAATTCATTCTAGGGTGAACTAACACTAAGAATTTAAAGGGAGAATTTTCTTTTCTTTCTTTTTTTTTTTTTTTTTCGAGACAGGGTTTCTCTGTGTAGCTTTGTGCCTCTCCTGGAACTCACTTGGTAGCCCAGGCTGGCCTCGAACTCACAGAGATCCGCCTGGCTCTGCCTCCCGAGTGCTGGGATTAAAGGCATGCGCCACTACTGCCCGGTAAAAGGAGAACTTTCTACATGAATAAAGAAAGAAAAAAACCTGACCATCTTCCTTAGCTGCAGACTTAAGAGACAGGAGAGGCAAGCATCTAAGTCATGAATGTGAACAAATCCAAATTTAAATTAACTGAATCTGCCAGTGTTTGTTACTAGTCAGGGTGTGATGGATAGAAATTCATTCATTGCTGGTGACCCTTTAGTTGTTATGAAGTTTTGGGAAAATAAATAGTATAGTAACACAGAACTGGTGAGTGTTGCCACTATTTATAAGAATCACCATTGCAACAATTTTTTGTAATAACAAAACCAAATCCAAATAACACAAGTAGTCTTAGACAGAAGAATTGATAAATTGTCATAAGATAACACATTAACTTGAAATGAAGATTAATCTTGAATATATGGATGAAGCTCAAAGTGTTAAGAAAACGATTATGTATGAACTCATTTCCAGTTGGCCAAAAGAAAAAAAAATGAAGAATGCACTGCTCTGTGTTTATCAGTGTTTATGCAGTATTTATCAGGTCTATATAAAACATGGCACCAGCAAATCAGATATATAAATATCGACTGACCATTATGAAAGAAGTGACCGTAAAAGATGTAAAGACAAGCTTGAAAACCGTGGTGTCAATAGAGCAAGCAGGGACTGCAAACTGAAATTTCAGCAGCTCTTACGCTGAGAAGGGAAGGTTGAGAGGGAAAGGCAGAAGATGAACAACTTAAACTACTTTAGTGTTCTGTTTCTACGATGGGTAGTTGCCTGGGTGCTGATTTTACCATGTTGACATAAAGTAACAGCTCCATTTAAAAGAAGACAAGAACATCACTTATTCTGGGAATGTGAGTGACCATGGCCTGGAAAGCGCCTCCCCTGGAGCACAGAGTCTAGGCTGCATTGTGTGTGTGTTCTTGCAGACACAGAACAAAGGAGGTTGGTGGGGTCATCAAGTAGGTGAGACAAAGGACAGTATAATATCTTCTGTAGAGTCCAGATGTCATATTTAACAAGGGAGGAAAATCTACAGGATTTAGATCTTTACCTCGTTCTTTGGTTGTTGGAGATGAGAGATCCACCAGGCCCATGAATTCCAGGAGTTAAATCTAGCAATCACAGAAGTAAGTCTGATGCTGAGATTTATAGCTAAGAGTTATTAAAAAGACAAATGATAGCCTCTTTATCTGCAGTGTTACATCTCTCCATAATTGGCAGAGGCCAGCGGTTGGCAGGCTATTATATACGCATGTGGTTTCTCCAGAGAACTTTGGTTGACAATTAACGTGCTTCATAGGTATTTTTGTGAGTCAAATTTTACATTATGAAACAAAACTTGATGAATAGTTCTTACTGAACAACCGTATGAGTTTCTCTTCACGCTTACTACAGTTACCACAGTGTTTTAGAGGTTGTTAGAATTGAAGGTTCGAAGGATGAATTCGGCTGGTTTTGTGGCTTCTCTGGTTGTGGATTCCTCCAAATAGTTTAGGTGGATGTCATCTTTAACTTGAAGCTCTTTTGTCTCAGGATGAATCTGAATTTAGAGACAAACTCACTCCCATCACTATTTTTATGGAGTATCGGTTGGACCACAGAACGGCTGCTGACGATACAGGCTTGCAGCCCATTCTGAACCAGTTCACTCCCGCCAATGTCAGCCGGCAGGTAAAGCACTTCCCAGTTTATTTCTTATCTTGTCCTTTGATCTTTTGTCAAGGTTTTACAGTTTGTGTTCTTAAATATCGTAAGGGATTGTTTTTATAGTGTTGGTAGATGTTTAACTAAAGAAACCAGAGGAGAAATAATCCGAAGAGTTAGGTCTGAGATCTTTAAATCTTTTCAGGCCCTAAACATCTGGGAGGAGGAAGCTGCAGTTGCTAGTTCTTACACACACTGCCAATTTTTGCACTGCGACCAGAGGAAGGCTTTGCCAGTTCTGAACCTGACCTGTTTGGGGAAGGCTCTGCCATTCCTACGGGTCTGAGGCATTGGTCCTCCACACAGCCATGCCCATGTCAAACAATACACATTCGCTCAGGACTCCATCTGCTGTCTACACGTTCCCTCGGGTCTTCCTCGGCTCCCCACAAGCAATTCTTTTCATAAGGCAACACAAAACTTCAGTTTGGTAATTTTGCAAAAACCGTTGCAAAACATCTCTCTTTAAATATTATTATTTCCTGTCTCACCCCTGTGTTTTATTTCCTGTTCATAGGGCTAGGTTAACACTATTCTCTCAGAATTCATTAGTGTGTGTCTAGGTTGTCATATTGTCTTTGACTTCCTTTCTAAAATCTCATGAGCAGCTTTTATTCTGGGGGCATAACTGTAATACGACAATATAGAAAGCAAATTGAAATATTTTTAAAAATTCATTATTTTATATATTTTAACAAACATTTTGTCTTCTTTTGTACCTTGATAATTTATTGTATATGCCATTTTTTTTTTTTTAACTATCCACTGGAACTTGTGAGCAGTTCTATGTTCACAGTTGATGTTTGGGGTGAGTGGATGTTGTACCGATGGTTCATTTAATATGTGAGCATCTCAGTAGGTGTGCTTTAATGTGGTACTTTATTCAGAAATAACTTTTTCCTTGTGTATTATAGTATGCATTTTGATATATGGTCTATGATTTTTTTTTGTAATTTTAGAATTATTTTAGAAATCTTTATCATTATTGTTACTATTTTTTTGAGACTAAGTCTGAAAATAAAATAAACTGAGAATGACTTTGCCTTTATTTCCCTTTTTTTTCCTCATGTTTTTGTTCCATATATCCTACCAAGATCTATCTGTGTCCTTGTATTCTGTCTTTTGAGGTTTTTTTTTTCTTCCCCCACACTCTTCTTTATGGTACATTCCCATGGCCAGATGCAGAAAAAACAAGTTTAGACTTTTTGCTGTTTTCTTCAGACTTATCATTTTACTGCTGTTTTTTTCTTTTTCATTTCTTTCCCAGTGGGTTTGTACATGCTGGGCTTATTTTGACCATTTTCTCCTTACTTGATGTGTGTAGTCAGTTTCTATGATAGTAGCGGAGGCCACTGTCTTAATGAGAAGTTCTTACGAGGATGTTTATTTTGTCCCAGTTCATATAGTTCAGACAGGAGCACAGTTAAAATGAACCCTCATTTCTTGTACTAGATTATATTCCAAAATGTTAACAGCTAATTTGAGATATACAAAATTCTAAGTACTTATATTTCATCATTTTTTTCCTTATTCTTGATTGCCTACACTGACATGTTTAAAGATGAGTGGCCAGAATCCATGTAGAAAATAATAAAATATTTTTCTTTTAGGCTCATATTCTACTTGACTGTGGGGAAGATAATGTCTGTAAACCTAAACTGGAAGTTTCTGTAGATAGGTAAGTTTTACTTCAAACAGTAAATATAAAACATAAGAAATTTAAATGGAAAAGCACACTTTTCTTTTCAAAATGCTAATGTTTTTAAGGAAAAATACTTACAGTAAAGGATAATTTATGATTAGCATATGATAATTCATGATTAGCATTAGTATAAGGCAATTAATACCATAGTTAAAAAAATACCCACTACGCTTTGACTAGGTGCCTGGCTTGGCCAACTTATGACCATTAGCTTTGATTGTACCATGAGTCCTACTAATTGTCTCCATATGATCATTGTGGACATGCTCTGAACTGAGGAATGTCCTTACCAATATGACACAGAGAAGACTCATGGAATTCTGACCAAAGAGCAATTAGCAAGAAAAATCAAGGAATTAGAAGCACACACACAGATATAATGTGACTTTGATAATATGTGTGGACAGCAGTGGTGTGTGACTGGCATCAGTGTTCTAGTCACAGAGAAGAGCACTGAATTTGCACCCAGTGTGCTATTTTCTGTGTTCTGTTGAGCTGTGGAGGAGCCTTGAACTCTCCTGAGACAGGGGAGGATGTCAGCATGGTGACTTCTCTCCTGTTTCTTTGAACAGTCCCACACTCCCCATGTAGTCTTTTTCTCACTGTTGGATTTGAATTAACTTCCAGTGATCAAAAGAAGATCTATATTGGGGATGACAACCCTCTGACCCTGACCGTGAAGGCGCAGAATCAAGGGGAAGGAGCCTACGAAGCGGAGCTCATCGTCTCCATCCCACCGCAGGCAGATTTCATCGGGGTTGTCCGAAACAATGAAGTAAGCAAGCTGCCCCTTTGAAAACCACAGCATACTCCCAGGTCTTATTAACATTAATGAGGTAGTCCCTATTTAGTGAAGCCCAAGCTTAGCCATTCTCCCTAAGACTAAATTGCTAGACAATAGAGTGCCTATCTTACATAATTCCTTTCAGGCCTAATACTTTGAATAATATATTGATGTGCAATCATTACGTTTGCCAGCCCAGCATCTGAAAAATGAGGTCAGCTAGATAAAGTCTCTAAGCCTGCCCATCACATTATTAGTCAGAGGCAGTAGGATCAGAATCTAAGTCCTGCAGGGAGCTTTCCAAGGCTTTCACATTTACATGCAGTGGTTGTCCACAGTGCTGCCTTCTTTTTCTAGTTGCTCAAATAGATTTATTTGCTTCATAGAGAAAGGAATTTAAATATCTACTGGATATTGGATAGGGACTTTGTAGTTTCTGCTTTCTTGGCTACTATTAATTTTCTTTCTACATTCCTCCAACCCCGCTCTTTATTTTCTTTTTTGTCCATCAAAGGCCTTAGCAAGACTTTCCTGTGCATTTAAGACAGAAAACCAAACCCGACAGGTGGTGTGTGACCTTGGAAACCCCATGAAAGCTGGAACTCAAGTAAGGTGTTTTAATTCAATTGATTTTTCTCCTTATAAATAGAACATAAATATTTCTCCCTATAAATATTTTTTTTCTCTAGGTTTCTTTATAGTAACTTCAAAATAAGTTGGGCTTTTCTTTGTTATTGTTGTTTGGTTTTGTGTACTGTGCTAAGGACTCAGCCCAGGTTCCAAGCAGGACCTTGTACATGCTTGGAAAATGCCCTACTGCTGAGCTACATACTTAGCCATGTTTTCTTTGTGTTTTTAAGATAGGATCTTGCTGTGTAAGGTCAACATGCCCACAAACTCAACTTCTTCCTGGCTATGCCCCCTTAGTGCTTGATGACAAGGGTGGTGTGGACCACCAAGGCAGCTCTAGGCAGTGTCTTTATCTTTATTTATTTCTTTACTTACTGTGTGTATGAGCGTTAGGCCTTTGTATGCATGCATGTATGCTACTCACACTGTATGGAAGTCAGAGGACAACTTTTGGGAGCTGATTCTCTTCTTCCGCCATGGTAGGACCTGGGAACTGAACACAGGTCATCAGGTTTGGTGACAAATGCCTTTACTCACTGAGCCTTTTCACTTGCCCTCAAAGTAGTATCTTTAAGTTAGTGTTGATTTGGAGTTTAGTTATTAGCAGAGTTCTATTCAGTTTAACTAGGACACTAAAATTATAGGTAAAGCTGTATACTCTTCCATAAACTTCTCCTCACACTGCCTTAAATCTGGTGAATAGACAAAAACATGATTTCAACTAAGGACTAAAACCATAATTTTAGTATTTTGAGCTGCCAGGGTGTCTATGGAGCCTTGAAAGTCACCTTGGCATACTCTTGGGTGAGATGATGCCATCTTATTAAAGCCTTGTATCATCTAAGTAGGAGAGACTTAGTTGGGTGAGGCTCCCCTTCTGAGGGGGGGGGGGGGCTTTAGGGCAGGAAGCCAAGCACTCAGGAAGGCTCTTCCCAAGTCCTCTGGAAAGGAAACAGGATGTGTGTGTTACTGGCATTAAGGAAAATATGGCTGTACATGAGATGCTTTCCAAGCAGATTCACTGACTGGCACACTGATGGCAGTTATGTGCAGATCTGTTGCCATGATCTAAACATTGCATGCTTCTCTAAGTGTGTTTCCACAGGCTGTCATTATTCTGGATAGATGCTCCCTGGGGAAGAGCTTTTCATTTTCTCATTCTCTCTGGTTTTCTAGCTCATACCTCCTTTAGTTCCTAGTTTTTCTAAGTAGCCAACTCCAGTAAAGTGAGTGCACTCCTACAGAGGTGCCATTTTTACATATCATTTATGTGATCCCCAAGAAGTCTGCTATCTTTTTTTTTAAAACTTGTTTATTTTTATTTTATGTGCATTGGTGTTTTGCCTACATGTGTGTCTGTGTGAGGGTGTCTGGTCCTCTGCAACTGGAGTTACAGACAGTTGTGAGCTGCCGTCGGGTACTGGGAATTGAACCTGGGTCCTTTGGAAGAGCAGCTAGTGCTCATAACCACTGAGCCCCAAGCCTGCTGTCTTATACCTTCCGCTCAGTTGTTTTCTTTAAAATCAATCAGTATTCTGCCTCAGGGCTCAGGATGTTAGGTGCTGGGGAAGGGGACTGGGAGAGGTGTGAGGAGAGAGAGCATGCTCTTGGTCCAGCTCCTCTAACTGTGCTCTGATAAACCCTCCATTGTCTCCTGTCTGGCTTCTTAGCTCAGGTCAGTGGTCAGCTTCCTAGAGCGACTCTTATACTCAATTGCAATGTTTTCATTGCAACAACAAACATTGTAATCTTTAGAAAGACAGCTAATACATAGGGAAGTATGATTATAATTAATAATTGTTAAGGAGCCTCCACTATGACATCAGTGGAAAATCAGATGTCATTATTTTTGTTCACTTTTACCATAAACTCATAAAAAGCATATTTCAGAACACACCTTTTTATTTGGATGTCAAGTTTGAATTTTCTGATTTAAATGAGGCACTGACCATCATTGTTACCTTTCCTCTCCCCAGCTGTCTGCTGGCCTTCGTTTTAGCGTGCACCAGCAGTCAGAAATGGATACTTCTGTGAAATTTGACTTGAAAATCCAAAGGTATGAAAACAATGTATTAGGCTAAAATAACCATTTTTCCTTATAAATATATTATATACTGCTCCTTAAAGATGGAATAATGTAGATTAAAATTTCAGTACTTTATTATAGGGTTCTTTAATCAGTATTTAATTATACAAATGATTGTCTTGTTAATTTGAGTTTATAAAACAAAATTAAGCACTAGGAAATAAAATTTATCTTCAGTTTTGAATTACACAGTAATTAAAATAATTGCTTGATTGGTAGGACTTTAGTTTCTGTACCACTTTGAATTGTTTAGTTTTAGTTCCTCTTTTTCCCTTTTAGAGGGAAATGTGCCCAGTTCAGTCCTGAGCATGTTTTTCCTTTTTCAGCTCTAATTCTTTTGACAATGTAAGCCCAGTTGTGTCTTACAAAGTTGACCTTGCTGTTTTGGCTGCTGTTGAGATAAGAGGGTAAGTGTGAGTCTCAAGTTGAATAGCGAATTGCTGTGATTGCTTCTGAAATGTAGCTACTGGACCCTGGCTTCCCATGGGCAGCCACGCCGGCTTAGTGCTGGTTTCCCAAGGCAGTGGGCTCTGTAGAGATAAGACCCTGAAGGTGTTCCAAAAGGCAAGTAACAGCAATCTTAAAATATGTTGATTGAACTTTCATGGCACTTGCTTACCGATTAATCTGATGCACGCTGATTTAGCAACAGTCAATTTTATGCATAGAAAGCTTGTTCATTCACAAGCTTTTCCTTTGAGGCTTTTTAAAATTAGGTCTGATTTTATTCAACTGAATACAGAATACTTAGGAAAATGTACTATGTTGTTTGATATTCATGGTAGGTTTTCTTTGGTCATTGTTTAGGGTCTCAAGTCCTGATCATGTCTTTCTTCCAATTCCAAATTGGGAGTACAAGGAAAACCCTGAGACTGAAGAAGATGTTGGGCCTGTTGTTCAGCACATCTATGAGGTCTGCAGTTATTGAACCCAATAGAAGGCTGGAGAAGGGGGAATGGGGTGATGGAGAGAGCAGCTAAACTTTTAAAACCCATCTTATACCATTTTGATGTGGTGTTTGCATAGTTTGAACATAATATACCAGAAGTACTGTTTGTAAGTTCATTTTTATAGACAAATATCTTTGTTTAAAGAAAGCAAAAGCAACTCTATCTGAATTTAAAAAAAATCCTGTGTATGCTCCACAGTATTTTGAAGTTCTGACTAAAAACTGGAAATGCATATAATTAAGCAGTTTTATTGTATCTACAGAGGCTATATAGTCAGCATTCCATTTTTTTACAATGTCATCCTGATAGATCTTTCTGTACTTGAGAGATAAACATTGCTTGACTTTTGTGCATAATGGTTATGATTACAGTCTAGCGGTAGAAACTGCTGATATTCAGATCCCATTGTTGATATGATTTCTAGTGATAACTTAATGGAAGGAAAGTGGAACTAATCTTTGTCCAAGGTGCTTACATTTTCTTTTTCTTATTAGCTGAGAAACAATGGTCCAAGTTCATTCAGCAAGGCAATCCTAAATCTCCAGTGGCCTTACAAATACAACAATAACACTTTGTTGTACATCCTTCATTACGACATTGATGGGCCAATGAACTGTACCGCAGATACAGAGATCAACCCTTTGAGAATTAAGGTAGTGTGTTTTAAGCAGCTCTTTATTACCATGGCTTTTTATTTTCTTTCTAAATGTATAAATGAAACACATGAAATAAAAACAACTATCACAATGTATGAACTCTGCAAAAAAGTATTTTAGTTCAGCCAGGCGTTAGTGGTGCACGCCTTTTATATATTTTTTGGTGATAGTGATTCTTTGTTCTACAATATATATTCACATAAGAATATTACATCTTCTATAGTCTAAGGAAAGTTCAGGAAACAAATAAAATAAGCCAGGCTCTGTGGCTCATACCTGTAATCCCATAACAAGTTTGAGGCTATCTGGGATTACGTTTTGTGTTCAAGGCCAGTCTGCTCCATATAGAAATATTCTGCTTCCCAAACTCCAAACAAATTAGACTCAAAACTCCTATGGTGACGCTCATCATAGACGTACTGTAGAATTTCAGGCTCTCTTCAGTGTTGGTATTGGTTCCCCTCTAGGGATGCATGGGAAAAAAGCAATGGTTAGGAAAAGGGTACATTAATGATAATTTGTAGGGTACATTAATGACTTTGATCTTTTATTTTCTGTCTTTTCTGTTCACTGACCATTAAGCGGTACATTTTCTGTCTTACCACATTTTCATGGACTGTGTGTTAATCCTATCTAAGTATCAATGCCCAGATGTCAATGTGAACTGTTTCCCATTATCATTTAACCCCTGTCTGACAACGCAATCCACGTCTAGTCTGTGCAGACACCGGAAAAGAATGACACAGCCCCTGGGCAAGGAGAACGCAGTCATCTCATCACCAAGCGGGATCTCACCCATACTGAGGGAGATGTTCACACTTTGGTAAGTGCCATCCCACGGAGGCACAGGGTAAAGATCTAAAAATATGCGATTGTAGGACAGACGGACTGACGACCAAGTGGCAGCAGCAGTAGGATCTGCGTCCTTCAGTCCTCTGCTCTTCTTGTTCTCAGATGACCGTTTAATAGATCGTTTAATAAAAGCGTTTTGTATCTGTCTTCCTTGACTGTGCTCCTCTAGCTGGACTTTTCTGATCTCCTCTTCCTCCTTGATACTTCAGTGCCGCGTGGCAGGAGGAGCCAGGAGGCCCAGTGATGAAAATGTATGAAAGAAATGTATTGTTTAGCTTATGTTAGTTTATTATTTAAAATAAGTAGATCTGAAGCCAACATATAGAAAAACTGGTAAAGCCCTTTCGCAATCACTATTTATTATTAATTATTATTATTTTTATTATTTTGGTTTTTCAAGACAGGGTTTCTCTGTGTAGTCCTGGCTGTCCTGGAACTCACTCTGTAGACCAGGCTGGCCTTGAACTCACAGAGAACTGCCTGCCGCTGCTTCCCGAGTGCTGGGATTAAAGGGGTGCACCACCACTGCCTCACAATAACATTTTATTTTATTTATTATTTATTAATCTATTTGAGACAGGCTCTTGATGTAGCCTGGTTTTTCTGAAATTTACTATGTAGACCAGGCTGGTATCAAACTCACAGAGATTCGCCTGCCTTTGCCACCCAAGTGCTGGGATTAAAGGTGTGCCTCACTATCCCCTACAATCACTATTTTTTAAAAACCCTGTGTTTTTGTGTTACATTTTCATTTGCGTGTGTTTGTGTATTTGTGGCACACACTTGCCATGGTATACCTGTGAAGGTCGGAAGACAGCTTGTGGGAGTGACTCCTTTGCTTCTAATATATGGGCCCCAGGGAATGAACTCAAGTCCTCAAGCTTGGTGATGAGAACCTTTACCTGCTAAGCCATCTTGCCAGTCCACAAACACTTTTTCTATGACCTAGTTCTAGGGTCCTTTACCAGGCTCATTGTTCAAATACTAACTTTCCCTCACATCATCTTTTCAAGGGCATCATCTCTCCTGGTTCTCTATCTGCCACTCCTCCTCCTCCTCCTCCTCCTCCTCCTCCTCCTCCTCCTCCTCCTCCTCCTTGGTCTCCATTTTCAGATCCTACATTGAACTTCAGGGTCTGTTTATCTGCTGATTAGAATTCCTCTTACATGTCTATCAGAAAATAGCCAATATAAAAATACATCACGGAGTTTTCCCAACGCCTCTTTTTTCACGGTGACCCACATGTAGTGAATATAAACTCCATTTTCTGTACAAATCCTTCTTTATCACTCAACACCGACCTACATTTCATCAAATGTCATCACTATCTACTTTGTAAAGCACTCGATTCTGACCCTCTTCACCAGCTCCACTCCTTCAGTGTGACTTAGACCTCCCTCTTTCTCTTGACTTTTACCTACCGTGGCCTCTGACTTTATGCCCTTATCTCCCCTTGAGTTTATTTGCCACAGAACCTGTTGGGGTTCTTTGACTCCAGGACCTTCCCAGCTGACTCAGAAAATTGCAGGTGGCTGGAGACAGAGCCCAGTGGTTTAGAGCATCAGCTGCTTCTCCAGGGGATCTGAATTTGCTTCCCAATACCCACAGCAGGCAGCTCTCAGCGACAGCCACAGCTCCAGAGGGAGCCAGCATGTCTGGTTTCAAAGAATACCATGTTTGCAGTAGTGTTTGCTTATCCTCATACAGTTACACATATTTAAAAATAAAATATTCATAAAAAAAAGAAAAAATAATCAGAGCTCCTAATGTAATAGGATTTATAATGTAATAGTCTGCAAACCACACACACTCCAGGACTGGCTGTCTCGAAGTTTGTACCTTGTCTCCCACACTTTGTTTCTCTCTTCCCCACTTTGCTTTAAAAAAATTAGTATTTATTTATTTTTATATTGAAATGTTTTTTCATACGATATATTTTGATGAGTTCCTCCCAGATACTCCTCCACATTCCTCCTCACCTAATTTTATGTTCTTTTTCTTTTTCTCTTTGAAAGAAATAAGAAGAAAAAAAAATACAAAAAAAGTCTCACAAAAACACAGAAACAGAGGGGGGAAAAACCACAAAAGACCAATAAGATAGAAAAATGCCAAAGCAAAGCAAAATGGAAAAAGTCCACAAAAATACTATTGAGTCCCTTTTGTGTTGGCCAACTATTGCTGAGGACGGAGCCTGCCCTGGAGTGCGGTTGATGTAGCCAGAGAGACTCTATTGGAGAAAGCGATTTCTCCCTTTGCCAGTGGGTATCAGTTACAGCTAGGTTCTTAGTTAGGGGTCGACCCCATGTTCACTTCCCCTCAGTCCCCTGCCTTTGGCTTAAATCTGTGCAGGGTTTGGACATGCTGTACGGTTTCTTTGAGTTCATATGTGTACCAGTCCTGTTGTCTCTAGAAGACCTTTCCTCAGTCATCCATTACCTCTGGCTCGTAGAATTTTTCTGCCTTCTTTTCTACATAGACTTCACATTAAAGCCTTAGTGGGAGGGGCTTTGATAAAGACATCCCATTTAGCACTGAGTACTTCAAAGTCTTTCGTTCTCCGCACATTGTCCAGTCTACTGCAAGAAGAAGCCTCTCTGATGTGGGTTGAATTAGGCACTGACCTATGGGTGTAACAGTATGTCATTAGGAGTCATTTTATTGGTATGTTTCTTAAGCAGAATAATAAATAGTATTAGGTTTTTCCCTTCTCCCATGACCTATCTAGTCTCAGGTTCTTGGCCACTTTTGTGTAAATGGACCACATTTTCATTATCCATTCATCAGTTGATGGACATCTAGGCTGTTTCCAATTTCTGGCTATATGAATAGGGCGGCAACAAACATGGATGAACAAGTATCATGTAGAGTCCTTTGGGTATATCCTCAAGGGTTGTATAGCTGCATCTTGAGGTAGACCAATTCCTAGCTTCCTGAGTAGCTGCCACATTGGTTTCCACAGTGGCTGTACCAGTTTGCACTCCCACCAGCAATGAATAAGTGTTCCACTTTCCCTACACCCCCACCAGCATGAGCTGTCATTTGTTTTATTGATCCTGATCATTCTGCCTTGGGTAAGATGGAATCTCAAAGTAGTTTTCATTTGCATTTCCCGACCAGGGATTCAGAGTGCTAAGGATATTGAACATTGCTTTGTTTCCCAGCCTTTTGTGTTTCATCCTTCAAGAACTCTTTGTTTAATTCTGTGCCTCATTTTTAATTGTGTTATTTGTTTTCTTGATGTTCAGGTAGTTTCTTTTCTTTTCCTTCCTTTTGTATTCTAGATACTAACCTTCTATCAGATATATAATTGGTAAAGATCTTTTCCCTTTCTGTAGGCTGCTGCTTTGCCTGAATGGTAATGTCCTTTGCCATATAGAAGCTTTTCAGCTGTGTGATGTCTCATCTACTAATTGTTGGTCTTAGTGCCTGGGCTAACAGTGCTCTGTTCAGAAAGTCCTTTCCTGTGCCAACGAGTTCAAGCCTGTTCTGCATTTTCTGTTCTACCACATTCAGGGTATCTGGTCTTATGTTGAGGTTCTTGATATATTTGGAATTGTCTTTTGTGTAGGGTAATAGATATAAATCTGTTTTCATTCTTCTACATGCAGCTATCTAGTTTGACCAGCACCATTTATTGAAGACGATGTCTTTTTTTCAGTGTGTATTTTTTTACTTCCTTGCTAAAAATCAACTTTCTATAGATGTGTAGACTTACGTCTGGGTCTATGGTTAGAGCCATAGATCAACATGTCGGGTTTTACTTCAATACCATGCTGTTTTTACTAGAGCTCTGTAGTACAATTTGAAATCTGGAATGGTGATACCTCCAGCAATTCTTTTATTATGCAGGATTGTTTTAGCTATCTTGAGCTTTTGAGTTTCCATATGAAGTTAAAAATTGTTTTTTCAATTTTTTCAATTTTTTTATTTTGGATTTTTTTTTTTCGAGACAGAGTTTCTCTTGTTTAGCTTTGGAGCCTTTCCTGGAACTCACTTTGTAGACCAGGCTGGCCTCCAACTCACAGAGATCCACCTGCCTCTGCCTCCAGAGTGCTGGGATCAAAGGCGTGCGCCGCTGCCGCCACCACCACCTGGCTTTGTTTTTTCAAAAAGAAAAAAACTATTGGGATTTTGATGGGGCTTGGTTTTGGTAGGATGGCCATTTTCACAATGTTAATACTACTGATCCATGAGCACATTCTGGTCTCTTCTACAGTTTCTTTCTTTGCTGTCTTAAAGATTTAATACAAGTCTTTCACTTGGTTGGTTAGAATTATCCCAAGATTTTATTTATTTGTTTGTTTGGTTTTTGGCTGTTGTGAAGGTGTTGTTTCCCTGATTTCTTCCTCAGTCTGTCATTTGCATGGAGGAAGGCTACTGATCTTTATGTGTTAAATTTTGTGGAGGCTTTAGGGTTTTTTTTATATATAAGCAGATATCTGCAAATAAAGTTATTTTTATTTATTCCTTTCCTATTTGTATCCCCTTAATCTCCTTCAGTTGCTCCAGCTAAGACTTCATATTGAGTAGGTATAGAGAGAATGTACATCCTTTGTCTTGTTTCTGATTTTAATGGAAATGCTTTGAGTTTCTCTACATGTAGGTTGATGTTGGTGATAGGCTTGGTGTAAATTGTCTTTATTATGTTGAGGAATGTCTCTTGTATCCCTATTTTTATCATGAAAGGATGTTTGATTTTGTCAAAGATCTCTTGTACATCTAATAAGATGATCGTGTATTTTTTTTGTGTTTGAATTTGTATAGTGGATTACTTTTATTGATTTATATATGTTGAACCATCCCTGAATTTCTAGACTTAAACTAACTTGACCATAGTGGATAATTCTTTTGATGTGTATTTGCAAAGGTTTGTAAGTATTGTATTGAGAAACTTTTGTGTCTCTGTTCATAAGGCATATTGGTCTATAATTTTCTTTTTTTTGGTGGATCATTTTGTGTGGTTAGATATCAGGGTAATTGTGGCCTAGTAAAATAATCAGGCAGCATTCCTTTAGTTTCTATTTTGCAGAATAATTTGAGGAATATTGACATTCATTCTTCTTTAATGGTTTGGTAGAATATTGCACTGAATTCATCTGGCCCTGGACTGTTTTTGGTTGAAAGAGTTTTAATTACTGCTTCTATTTCACTAGGGGCTGTGGGTTTGTTTAAATTGCTTATTTGATCTTGATTTAACTTTGGTAGATTATATATTTCATATATTTCTTTAAGATTTACAGTTTGGTGAAATGCAGATTTTAAAGTATGTCTTTATGATTCTCTAAATTTCCTTGATGTCTGGTGTAATGTCTCCCGTATCATCTTTAATGGCACCAATTTGGATCTCTTCTGTCCATCTTTTAGTTAATTTGGCTAAGGATTTGTCTGTTTTGTTAATTTTCTTAGAAAACTAACTCTTCATTTTATTGGTTCTTTGTTCTTATTGTTCATATTCTACCGATTTCAGCCCTGAGTTTGATTATTTATTGCCATCTGTTCTTTTTTGTGTATTATTTCTTCTTGTTGTTCTATAACTTTTAGGTATGTTGCTAAGTTATTAATATGAGCCTCAGGGATTCTCCTGTTTCTTCCTTCCTAGCAGTAGGATTGCTGGCATGCGCTTCTGTGCCTTACTTTTATTCTGTGGGTGCTGGGGATCAGAACTCAGCTCTTTACGCTTGCCAGCAAGCACTTTACTGACTCACATACCTCTATTTCTTGCTTAATTCTATTCTGTTGATTTCTGTGTGTATTCTTTTTTTTTTTTTTTTTTTTTGGTTTTTTTGAGACAGCGTTTCTCTGTGTAGCTTTGTGCCTTTCCTGGATCTCGCTCTGTAGACCAACCAGGCTGGCCTCGAACTCACAGATATCCACCTGGCTCTGCCTCCCGAGAGCTGGGATTAAAGGCGTGCGCCATCACCGCCAGGCCTATGTGTATTCTTCATGATGATAGCAAATTGTTTTTATTACTATAGCTCTATTTCCCTCTTCCTTTCTTTCCTTCTTCTTGTCCTCCCTCCCTCTTCTCTCTCTCTCTCTCTCTCTCTCTCTCTTTCTTTCTCCCTCTCTTTTTCTCTCTTCCTTTCTTGATCACACTGTAGCTCATGTTGGTTGGAATTTGTACTGATCCTCCTGCCTCAGCTTCCTGAGTGCTGGGAATACAAGCTCGAGCCAGCACGTTTGGCTTATTTTCTTCTTTTCAAGGTGATTTTGGATGTATGGTATTTATAGCAACTCCTTACGGACTTTCAGGTCAGTTTGGACATTTCTTTGGGCCATTTGTATCTTATTGGCAGTTTGTGATTCTGACTGAGTTTGAGAACTCCTGCCTCCTAGAACACAGGCTATCCGGTTTGGACTTCTTTAATTCCTTCCAGCAGTATTTCTTAGTTGTTAGTGTACCGGCTTTGCACTTGTAATTGTTGAGATGCTTAATGTCCTTTTGGATGCTGTTGCTAGTGTACAAACTCCAAGTCGTTTTTGTATGTTGAACTTGTACCCTGCAAGATCTGTGCAGTTTTTGTTTCTGCACTTACTCATCAGCTCTTTATTAGTTTTAGTGTAGTTTGCTTTTTTTGTTGTTTGTTTTTGAATACATATTTAACCCATAAGATCTTTTCATCTACTGAGAGACAGTTTTTCTTTACCTGTTCACTACGCTGCTGTTGGAGCACACCGACTACAACTGTGCAGTTGACCAGAATCAGCATGTCCAGACCAGACCCCCTTGCCTCGTCTGTGGTCTTCTCTGAATGTAGGGTTAGTTGTGATTCTGTCAGATGCCCTTTATCGGGTGGAGGAAGCTCACTTCTCCTCCTGTTCCTCAGCTCCTGGTGCCTTTCACTGGACAGCACTGCTGTGAGGTGCATGCATGTGACACAGTGCAATGTGACCAGCACACGGAAGGTGGTGGATATTTGTTTCCCTTAGCCGCCAACCTTCAAGTTCTTGCTGAAAACACTAATTACGGCAGATGGCCTCAGCATGTGATTTTTCTCTCTGCAGGTCTCACACAGATGAACAATTAAAGATTCACTGCTTTCTTTGCTTTTCCACAGTGTTGCTGTGATCCGATGTTTATGTCTTAAAATGACCGCGTTGAGGGGTTGCCTAAAGAATGTTGAATTGTCATAAAAATGAACTTTTCAATATTATATATTTTATGTTTCTAGAATAATTTATGTTAAAAAAAAACACACACTGCTTTTGCTGGTTGTGACGGCCCATACCTTTAATCCCAGCACTAGGGAGGCAGGAGCAGGTAGATCTCTTTGAGTTCCAGGCCAGCTTAGTCTACATAGTGAGTTCCAGGACAGCTAGGGCTATAAAACAGGACCCTGTTTCAAAACAAACAAAAGTTACAACAAAAACCAGTGTGACAAGAGAACAGAGTTAACTGTTGGCTTGTTTGTTAAGCATGTTTATCCCTAAAATACAGAGCGATCTATACAATTTCTCTTCCGCCTTCGTGTAAGAATGCTTAATGTTCAAATGTTAAATGTTAATGTTAAAAAAAGACAGTGTGATCTTATTTTGTAAGTAAAAATGATTCACTCTGGCAGGGTTGTGGAGTTGCTAAGTGCCTGCAGATCGTCTGCCAGGTTGGTCGACTGGATCGAGGGAAGAGTGCCATCCTGTACGTGAAATCCCTGTTGTGGACCGAGACGTTTATGAATGTAAGCAGATAGATGTACCAGCAGATGTACACATTTTTCAAAGGAGTGATAAAGGCCTGCTGCCTAAGGAACCTTCCTGTTGTTGTTTCCATTCAGAAGGAGAACCAGAACCATTCTTACTCCCTGAAGTCGTCCGCTTCATTTAACATCATCGAGTTTCCTTACAAGAATCTGCCGATTGAGGATCTCTTCAACTCCACGCTGGTAAGTCATTGAGTTCAGAAAGTGAACGAATGCATGCAGTGCAAACACTTTCGAGTTTTTTAATGGAAGTTTAACTACCATAATTGAAAGTAATGAAGCTATTTGAGAGGATTAACATTTTAGACTTGAAAGCCTTTCCTTCTTTTTATTTTTTAATTACATTTGTTGTGGTGGTAGAGGAGGGGCACGTGTCACAGTATTCACGTGGAGGTCAGAGGACAATTTTCCAGAATGGATTTTTTTTTTTTCCTTCCATCATTTGGGACCTGAGGATTGAACCTAGATTACCTGAGGATTGAATCTAGATTATCAGTTGTGGTGGCAAGTGTCTTTAGCTGCTGAATCATCTCCCTGACCCAGGATTATACTCTTGTCCTATGGTATCCTTTATTTCCTTAACCTGGAGTTAGTAGAGCTGGGCCTTTGTCTTTAGTGCTTTGTTTTGTGTTACAGGGTGTTTTTGTTTCTTTGTTTTGTTTTTTACTGTATACCAAATTTGTTGGGAGATACTTTTGGTTACTTTCTCCTCACTAAGTTATAAGGTTGGTAACTAACTACAACCAGTAAACAAATTTTGAAGATATTTAAATATTGAAAATGGGATCAGCTGTCATGATCTGTATTGGGTTATTTACCTGTCATTTCATATGAAATCTGATGGGAGCTTTATGTGCATGCTGTT
Source organism: Peromyscus californicus insignis (assembly GCF_007827085.1). Lineage (NCBI taxonomy): Eukaryota > Metazoa > Chordata > Mammalia > Rodentia > Cricetidae > Peromyscus > Peromyscus californicus. The sequence continues at coordinate 60,585,412 of NW_026294595.1, forward strand.
GACACCTGACGTGCACTCACTGAATTAGTGTATGAAAATAGAACATGATGTGAATACCACTAAAATAAAAATTAAAAGTAAGTCATGTACTGACGAAGTCAGAGAGCTGTCTAAAGCTCAATGTGTTTTCCCCCACAGGTCACCACTAACATCACCTGGGGCATTCAGCCGGCGCCCATGCCTGTGCCCGTGTGGGTCATCATCTTGGCAGTTCTCGCCGGACTCTTGTTACTGGCTGTTCTGGTGTTTGTAATGTACAGGGTAAGTAATGGACTTTGGGAGGGAAGGGGAGAGACGAGGAGAAAAGGGGAAGGGATGACAAGAGTAAAGAAAAGAAGAAACGGAGCCACAGTGACGCTGCTGGGTGAGCCGGGCCTATTTCAGGATGGGAAACTAAACAAAAATGCCGTTTGAACTTTCGAGCTGATGATAGAGTCACTCAGTCGTATTTTTCGCATTCTGTTGAGAGAGCTCTGCTTTTTCTCTAACTGACAGATGGGCTTTTTTAAACGTGTCCGACCACCTCAAGAAGAGCAGGAACGAGAGCAACTCCAACCTCATGAGAACGGCGAAGGGAACTCTGAAACCTAACCGCGGTTCTGAAGCTGCGCCACGTCTGGATCCACTAAAGTTACCACTTTGGTGATAGATTTATATATCTTTCATGAAGAACAAAATCCCAAGATTGTATTGCTGAGGGTACCCAGTAGCCTCAGTTTACCCACAAAACTGAAATGAGTATTTGCCGACTTCTCTTTATAAATAGGTTCAGCTTAACATTTACTTCACATACACTGGCGCGTGTTTTTAGGCATTTAAGTGAGGAAATTTCAAGTGATAATCCTTGTTCAGTGTACATAAGGCACTTGAGTTACCACATTATATAACACGGTACCTCTTCAGTTACTGTTTCTAATTTACTATGTGAGGTTTCTCTCTTCTTCGATGTTATGTTAAAGCAATTAGGATTTTTAAAGCAATTCAAATTTAGACCTTAGCGTCAGTAATTTTGCACAGGTACTTAGAACATTAGTACACATTACACTACAGTTGATTTTATAAGCTACTGAAGACTCTGCAATTGCATGGACTTAGATTTTAATATCATTTATATAGTAGAACTTTAAAAAAAAATCTGATACCATCAAAATTCTTTCCTGGGGCTATAGCTCACTTCAAAGCATGTGCAAGTCCCTGAGTTTAATCCTCAACACTGGGGGAAAACAGTAGCTTCCTGTATTAACAACGGTACAGTATTTTTATATGAAAATTAGGTTTTTATTTATGTTTAGTCTGCATTGTATTTTATTGTATTTTAACTTTTGTAATTTAAATTCTATATCAAATCCTTTAAGCCATTTCATGCTGAAAATTCTATAATTGAAAACACTCATTAAGCAATAGTTTGATCTCAGCTGAATAATGATGATGATTGAAGCCATAGGAGTTGGAAGTTGTTTCTGAGGTACATCTATTTCCTTTGTCTAACTGTTTGCTACATATAAAAGATCAAAAGACCCTCTTTGTGGTTCTTTGCTGTAATTGCTCATCAAAATGACATTCTTTAGTTAGACTGGGGCTTCTAATTGGTGTTAATTTATTTTTCTCCTGTATTCATATTTTCCTTCTATTTCCAAAATGGAGAATGGGTCAAGACTGTCTTTATAACCTGTAGGAGCCTGGATCTCCCACCCTTACCCCACGAGAAATGCTTGGAATTAGCATTCCAAAGGTAGCTCATGGTTTGCTTCTATCATGGGTATTACCTCAGGTTAAGCAAGCAATGCATAAAACCTGCCTCAGCTGTCAGAATAAATGCTAAAAAAAAATATTTTTATAAGCAGCTCAGGTTACTGAAAATCTTCTAAAGCTTTCTTACATTTGTTAACATAAATTTTCTGGGGCTTTAATAAAGGCAGCAGAGTTAGCAAGTTATGGTCTTAAGTGGCTCTGATTTATTCACAGTTCCTCAAGGCCATAGGATGACTATCAATTATAGCTATTTTTGTCCAATTACATCATGTTATGCACTAGAAGTTGAGAATTTTAATAGCTTTTTAAACTGCTGTCCTCATTAAGGAATGAAAAATATTTCTCCTAAATAATTGAATATTTTTCTACATTTTAAAAATAATTGAAGTTTGTCTCACCATATCTTGTGTTAATTCCATGTGCATATGGCTGAGCTAATTTGGAGAATTTATTTTCATAACATGAAGCACATTTCGGTGAGTTGTACAAGTTAGAATATAGACAGGACCCTATATTTAGAGTTAATGAACTTTTAATAACTTTTTGGGGTATAAAATTTTTTTTTTTTTTTTTTTTTTTTTTTTTTTTTTTTAGGTTTTTTCGAGACAGGGTTTCTCTGTGCAGCTTTGCGCCTTTCCTGGATCTCGCTCTCTAGACCAGGCTGGCCTCGAACTCACAAAGATCCGCCTGCCTCTGCCTCCCAAGTGCTGGGATTAAAGGCGTGCGCCACCACCGCCCGGCGAGGGGTATAAAATTTTTTAATGGCTTGAAAGATCATAATTATATACATAAGTATATTTTTAACCAATAAATTTAAATTCTTTTAAGAAATATTTTTATCTTAGGGCCAAGTGTTGCCCACCACCATGCAGTCACTCAGTTGGCCTATAAAAACTTTTACCTTTTCTGTCTTCCTACATAATAGCTGCCGTTCCTGAAAATCAATGAAATTCATTCTTTGGCAATAGAATCAATATTGATTTTTACAGTTATTCCTTTATGGCTTCTTTGCCAAGGAGTAACTTTCTGTTAGAGATTGAAAGATGAGATGTGGTTTTCTACAGTAGTATGGATATTCTTTGAAAAAGTATAACTTTGTATCTCTGTAAAATTAGGAACTGTAATTTCAAAGTCAACTCTGAAAAGAATGTTGATTCTTTTTCTTCTATAGCAGCATATGAATATATTTGACAGAATATCAAAAGATCATTTTAGCTTCATATATGTAATTTACTGAGAATTAAAATTCATTTATAAGTATAAAGTTTTCGTAATCTAGTTCAGTTAAAACAAATTGAGTGATCCAGAGGACATTTGACACGTGTGAGAAATATTGACACCAATATTGATTTCTTACAGAGATATTTTTTAGAGTTGATAATTTCAAACATCTGTGTCAGGATTTCCCCCCGCCACACACACACTTATGTTTAATTATCGTCATAATTCTGAATAACTATAAAAGGTGAAGCAGTCAAAATGTTATTGTCTTAATTCTACCTGAATTATGAAATTACTTATTAGTTAATCCTCACGAATACAACATTATTTACATAGTGGGGAAATTGACTAATAACAGACAAGTTTTGCTGTTGCTTTAAGACAGCCGTGGGGGCTTTGATAGTGAGCCTAACCCCAAGGAGAGATTTCTGTGGCAAAGTATAGATAGAGCAGCTGGTTCTTGGAGGGCAATAGAGTGCTAAGGTGGCATCTGTTCCCGTGTGGCAGAATGTCATGAAGAGCCTCATGGAGAAGAAGAGTAAATTGTTCTAGATTACCTGTGTGGCCATCCATCACCTGTCTGAATGTCACCTTGTTTTTATTCATGGGTGGCTTGTACATTTAATTTGATGAGTAAGGGGAAAAGGCAAACAAAATTGTATTACGGGATCCAAAAAGGCAAATAAAATTGCTTAATGTCTAGTGGTTTGTAAAAGGTCTCTGAGCTATGATCCTGTGGATGTGCCATCTGCAGTATACACTGGCATTCCTTGTGACTCCTGTTATGTCATGCTTTCTGTGAGGGGTACTGAATCTTCGGTGTTTGTTGTCATTGTTCTCAAGTGCAATATAACAATGTAACGAAACATGTAAGTCATTATTAATTTAGTAAGCCTAATCTCAATAGAGACTTATTAGTATTTTGTTGTTGTTGTTGTTAGCAGGAAATTCTGCTGTAGTTGTAGATACACAGGTTAAGTTTTTTACTTCTAAACTATTCATTCTGCATTTTATTTTAGGTGGAAAATGAACTGTTCCATATTTGTTTTAAAACACTTTCAGCATCTTGGGGTAACTTGGAAGGTGTGTCTATCAAATTACTCTGCTCTTTAAGTAACATGGAAGGTAATTTTCTTCGGCTTCTCTCGTGATCGCCCACATTGGGTGAGACATAAAATGGGTCTGTCCTGAAATCTGTCGTTTGCTAACTTGGGTTGAGTTAGTACAAGTAGGTACCACGTTCTGCTTTGTTTCCAATGTGTAACTTGGGACTGTACAATAAACTTGAACATATGGTGCCAGCTTATGTGTGGATTCTACCCTCTCCTACAGTCTCTTGTTTCTTAGTCTCACAAACCAGCAGTAACACATCAAAACAGCGACTTCAGCGTGGTGACACAGCTCTCTAAAAGTTCAAATTTTTAAGAGGGTTAGCTATCCAAACAAAAGAAACGCACAAACCAAGAGCAAAGAGATCCTAATGTTAAGCCACATTCTTAGAGAGGAAATACATTCTTAGCATTTCAATAGCTCTGGAAATAGTAGAATAGTGCAAGTGAGATCGCATGAAATTAAAAGGCTTCTGCACATGGAGGACACAGCAGAGTGAAGAGGCTGCCTCCAAAACAGATGAAAATCTGCTTTACGGCCAGCAGAGGATTAATACCTAGAATATGTAAAGAACTCACAAAACTAAACTCCACAAAGCTAAACCATCCAGTCATTTAAATGAGCAAACAAAATACTCAGGCTTAGTTCTGAAAAGATGAAGTCTACGTAGCCAGTAAATACATGAAAAATGTTCAATATCTTTAGCCATCAGGGAAATGTACATCAAAACTACAGTTAAATTCAATGCCAACCGAGTCAGAGTGGCTGTCATTTAAAAAGCAAGCAAACAAACAAGTACTAGGGAGCACGTGTCAAAAAGGAACTCCTCGCCATAACTGGAGAGAATACAAGCCAGAGTAGCTACTATGGAAATCAGTATGGAAGTTCCACAATAAACTAAAAATAGAACTATCATCTGACCCAGCGATAGCAGTTCTGGACATCTAAGCACACAGGGTACACTTGATCACCCATGTTTATTGTGGCATTGTCCAGTCCTAGTCACAATAGCCAAGCTATGGAATCAGTGTAAGAGTCCATCAATGGAGAAATGAAATATGTGTTTACAATAGAATTTTATTTTAGCAATTAATAATGCCATTAGTTGAAGGAAATAAATGGGACTGGAGTTCCTCAGATTAGGTAAAATAAGAATCAGGGAGACATGTTGTATGTCTTCTCTCTTTTGTTGATTGTGGCACACATCTAAAATGACGTGCAAGTTGAAGGGGAAGAGGAAGGCAAGTGGTGGGGAAGGGGAGGGTGAAGAGAGGCTAATACAGGGTGTGTTCATAGTACGTGATGCACTCTGAGAAAATGGCATTGTGCAACCCATTGCTTTGAAGACTAAAATGCACTAAGAAAATAGAAGTCTTTAGGGTAAACACAAATTTGCTGGAAATTTAAGAATATTTGTATTTCTAAACAAATGATCTCTAGCTTTCGTTGCACAGAACTTTATTTTCACTCCCATCAGGTCGCTTTAAGTAATACACATTTACCTCTTCATTTCTTAAGTTTTTATGTCTGTACAATTCTAGTGGAATAAAACATTCTTAATACCCAAATCCAAACAGCTCCCATATTCCAAACTTAGAGCTGTGAGGTGGCTGGTGATCAATGTCAAGATGTGTAATTGGTAAAGACTGCGCGTGCTACAAAATCTGAAACACTGCTGACCCCACGAATGTCAGATAAGAAAGCTCAATGGAAGAAGTGTCCTATACAAATTTTATGGAAGGTGCTTTCCAGAGTGGTGTTTGCAGTGTATCACTCTCATCATAAATGTTTGCCGTGGGAACAGTAAGCTGGATGCAGACATTGTACAATGTAACACCGAAACCACATTAATGTACAGTTTTAGATTTCCTGTCCCAATATTCACTGAACTAAAGTGGCTGGAAAGTAATACACACATGATTTTTAGAAATGATTGGATAGAAAACTATTTGTTAAAAACGAAGCATTTTCCCCTGCACATTGGTGGGTTTTAGTGTCATTTTAAACACCATGGTCCTAGATCGCCTTTCTCATGCTCCTTTTTTATCCAAGGAATGTTCTTGCAAACGAGGGGCCATTTGTTGCAAAGCACTCTTGCTTTAGTTTCAAACACAGCTTCAGTTAACACAGCAATACAGTTCTGAGCTCGAGAGACGGCTCAGTGGAGCTGTAGACCACAGTGATACATGATAATTTGACGTTTGTCTTCAAGCCCCAGATTGTGGTTAGACACTAGAAGAAGTCTTGGCCCTGTGGGAAAAGTTTGGTAAAACAATATGCATTTATTTACTTTAAGGTAAAATAACTACGTAAGTTATACTTCAGATACTGATTTTTAAATGTATCTCACCCAACGTTTTTTTGATTCATGAGTGCTTAGCCCTCATTGAATCAGATAATGCAGATTTTGTAAATTCCACAGATAGTGCCCATGTCAACTGTATGGGAAAGGGAACATATAAGAACCATCTGAACACTTAAACTTATCTCTAAGAACATGCCACGATATTGACTGACACAGATCACTTGTAGTAAGGCCGTGTTTTAGTACTTTTGTTTACAGAAGGTTTGATTGTGTAGGGAAAATAAAGGTGATTTATCAGCAGTCAGGTCTCTGGAGCTGTCTCCATTTCTTCCTTTCCTCTGCTCGGATGTTGAGGTAGCTTGGACTACAAAGCAGGAAGACAGCTTGAGGAGGCTGAGGAAGGCTCCCAGCCAGGAGCCCCTCTGCCAATACCACCTGCTCACACAGGCAAAGCTGACAGAACCAAAGTGCAATGTGAGGCATCTCCCTTTGGCATCTGTTTTCCAAGCAACATGTAGTCCATATATATTTTATAAAAGATTCACTTAAAAAAAATCAATACAAGTTGAGACTAGACATTTCAAACTGTAAATGGCAATGCCACATACTCCGGTATAAGCATGGGCAAAGCGCTGAGTCTCTCAGGTGTTTACTGCTTCCATCTGTTTAATAAGACAATGGGAGTTACTTTCTAGAGCTGCTCTGAAGAATATAAGGAGAGAATGTCTGTAAATGTCTCATTTTATTTTGTATAGGCATTGTTTCTATATTCTTGACCACAGCGATCTCCCATCACTGTGTAGACTGTTGTCTCCACCAAGCTGGAAACATTGAGAGGGATGATAACCTTAAGAATGGGGAGGTTGGGGAAAAAGCAGCTCAAGGGCTCTGCCAACTAGGAGGTAAAGAGTGATGTCACAGCCAGATCAGACCGACAATATGTACTTCCTGCAGGCGCTCCAAATACAAAGCATGCTCATTTGTCAAGCTGGGTTCCTTCCCTGTAGATGTATGTGGTACTCGGTTCCACCAGCTGATCTCGATAATGTCATAAGCAGTCACCCAAGATCTCAATTTGGCCGGTTAGACCTCAAATTCGACACACTCAGCCCTGTCCCCATCAACTCCAATTAACCATCTCTGTTGATTCTAACCCCAAATACCGATTTCCCCTACCTTTCCTCTTGTTTTCAGGCTCATGCGTCTTTGGCAGCTTCCCATTTTTTTGTTGTTGTTGTTGTTATTTGTTTGATTTTGTTTTATAACAAATGCCTAAATGTGGCTGTGTCTTTTCCCCTCTATCTTTCATGCTGATAGACAGTGATCCTGAAAACGCATGGCTGATCGGGTATCTCTTTCCTGTTTGGTTTCCTTCAAAACCGTCTTTAGTGTAGAACTCTGCTTGCTTATATAGCATCCAAGACTGTTGGAGTTGCCATCTGTGAAACGCCACTACACTCTAAGTACATACAAGTGTCTGCTAGTTATTTTTAAACAGCCTCGTATTCTCCACTTTCCTTTCACTGTAGCAAAGGGTCAGTCCTCTGGTATCTGCTCTCATACTTTCCCAAGCACATTGCGCTTTTATGTGTCACACACACACACACACACACACACACACACACACACACACACACACACGCTTCCAGTTTTAGATGACCTGGTTGCTCCTATTTCTGTGTGAGCTCCTATTTTGTACACTCTGCCTCCCCCAGTCCCTTCCACAGACCATACTTAATTTTGTTCAACTCTGTGTGAGCTCTAAATGCTTGTACTTCTTCCTCAGTTGCAACCACCACAGTGGACTGCTTTGCTTATATATTGCCTTGCTCTCACAGGTGGTAAGCTTGTTGAACGAAGGGATTCTCTTTTATTTATTCCAAGCTCCTGACTAAATGCGCAGTGAGCACCTTGTTAAGTATTTGTTAAGTAAGACTTTTGTTTGTTTGTTTTTGTTTTAGTTTTAGACAGGGTCTTTCTATATATATAGCCCTGGATGTCCTGGTATTCACTATGTAGAACAGGCTAGCCTCAAACTCACAGTTATCTGCCTGCCTCTGCCGGGAGTGCTGAAATTAAAGTCTGGTAAGACTTTAAAAAAACAAACAAATGGGCCAGGCCACGGTGGCACACGCCTTTAATCCCAGCACTCAGGAGCCCGAGCCAGGAGGATCTCTGTGTAGTTTTGGTGCCTGCCCTGGATTTTGCTCTGTAGACCAGGCTGGCCTAGAACTACTCAGAGAAACCCTGTCTCAAAACAAACAAACGAAAAACCTCAAAACACATGAAAAGTGTAACTTACAACAGGTAAAAGTATAATTAGGAATATTTTATGATGAAGAAAGAAATTCTTCTTTAAGTAGAAAAGGATAGTTTATTGAAAGTCTGCAGAGTATCAGTTGATCTTGTAAGCAGGCCACGGCTCAGCAGAGAGTATTCAGTTAAAGGAGCCTGGCCTTTGAACCAATGATACCCCATGGTTTCTTGAGGGTAATCTTTGTCTACATCGGGGTCAAGTGGGAGGAATTTCATTCCACTTTGCACACATTTCTCTGCTGCCTCGATAAAGAATGAGGACCCAAAGGTCCTTGAGCTCCGAGAAAGTCTCTCCTGTTAGTCTCTACCTAGCTAAGCGCCCGGGCACCAGCATCACCTTGCGGAGCACTTGCCCGGTGGCGGCGGCGGCGGCGGCGGCGGGGGCCCGGTCCCCGCTCGCCCCTCCCGGCGGTCACGTGCACGAGGATGCGAAGCCCGCTCGCCACCCTCCCGCCGACCCGCTCCTCCTCCTCCTCCTCCTCCTCCCGCCGAAGCTGTGCACCACAGACAGCGCGAGGGGGAGCGAGCGAGCGGGCGCGGCCGGGTTCCGCAGCCCTGGCGCCCGCCGCCGCCCGCAGCCCCGCAATATGCCTCCGTGGCCCGCTGGCTCTCGGCCATGGCGAGGCTCTGCCGGCGCATCCCCTGCGCCCTGCTCCTCGGCCTGGCCGCGGTGCTGCTGAAGGCGCGGCTGGTCCCCGCGGCCGCCAGAGCCGAACTCAGCCGCTCCGACCTCAGCCTCATCCAGCAGCAACAGCAGCAGCAGCAGCAACAGCAAAAGCAGCGGGAGGAGGCGGAGGAGGAGAGGCCAGAGGTGCCTGGGGCATCCTCTACTTCGCCGGTTCCAGGTAGGTTCCAGCAGCCGGGCCCTGCTTTGCATCTGTGCCAGCGATCTCGTCTGGCTTCGCGGGGTTTTTAGCTCCTTTGCCATCTCCCCTTTGCCTATCCTTGCCGGTCCCTATCCCTCCGCATCTTCCCAGGTTGCCGGTCCGGCCTTTGGTTCTTTGCTCCGGTGGGAAATCTTCCCCGCAGGGCACTGCGAGGAGCTTGAGAAGGGTCGGGGACCGTAAAAGGAGAGGGGCAGGGCGAGTCAAGGTGGGTGCCTGCTTCCACTGATCTTTTCTTTTTTTTTTATTTTTATTTTTCCCTCCCTTCTTTCTGTACACACACACACACACACACACACACACACACACACACACACACACACACACGCTCTCAAATCCCTTTTGCATTCTGTTCTCTTTCCTCTCCTAGATACCGAGCAGTTTTGCCATATACACCCACACAGCTTTTGCACTGTTTCTCCCTGCCTGCTGTATTTAAATTTAGAACCGGAAAAAGAAATCTCGATTTATTTTATTCTATTTCTCTTCTTATCCCAGGAAAGGTTTAAAGCCGCTTGCAAAAAAAGGGGGGGGGGGGGAAGCATTTGTTACAATAAGGTGAAAGAAAACAATGAAACAGGAGTTTGTAGTTGAAGGAAGGGACGAGGGAGGGAGACAGATAGGTAAGCATGGAGTGACGCTTTGCCCCTCCCCCTGAAGGGAATCTCCTTGTAGTGGAACTTAAATGAGCCCTCTCTTGACACATTGGGTAGGGGCGATGAAATATGGGTGTAGTATATATGACCATTTCAGTCCCCTATTTTCTGTCTTCCCCTCCCCCCAGTTAAAGCTCCCGGGTAAGCAAAGAGCTCGGCTATCCATTTAAATAGCCTTTACCCAGCCCCCAACCCAGTTAGTTACCTTCTACACTGTAGATTCTGCCTGGGTTTGGAAAGCAATGGGGATTTTTATTTTTATTTTTTTAAGCCACCAGTTTTCTGACTAGTGGGCTGAGGTTTCACAAACCGAAGATGAGTGCTATTCTAACACTGACTTTTCTTTTAAAATCTGCCTAGTAACATCACAGAAGATGCTGAAAATGAAATTCTGTAGAATGGAATCAGCATCTTAGTTTATCTTGCTTGCTCATCATCAGAGAACAGTTCGGAGGCATGCCAGCTGTGATTCATGACACAGCCCCGATGATTTAATTTCTTGGAGTGCTTTGAGTATAGGATGAAATCACTATGGCGCGCAGGAGAAAGCTTGTGTTTCTGACACCCTCTTAAAACGATTAATAGCACTCAAAGGTGGCTAAAATGGGAAGACATGCAGTGTGTTTGGATCTTACTCAGTTTTTAGTACCTGAAAGTGTTGACACCATGGAGTGCACAAGGCTGGTGTTAGACATGGTAAATCTGGAGAAGTTGGAGATAGTGTTTTCATTACAAGGGAGAGTTCTTACATCAGCAGTGCAGTAGAAGTCTGGGAGAGTATTGATGAGTTTCACGGTTTCTGATGTTTGGGTCTTTTAGGAATATTAGTGAAATGGGTTTGATTACCATAACATAATGTGGTCTGATGAGGGTTATGAATAACTGCAATAATTTGAAAACTTTGTATTTAAAGTGAAAGTTAAACTTTTTTTTTTCTGATATTTATGAGAGATATTTGGAAAAGGATGCTTATTTAGAAAGCTAGCAATCCCTGTTTTATTTAGCTTTATTGAGATAAAGGATCTGCTGCCCAGCAGTTCACACTGAGGTCTGAAGAGTAGCATGGCTCTTCTGTCTTTCTCAAACACTCTAAAGCCCAGTCCAGCAGCAAACAAGTGCAGCCCAGTAGATTACAGTCAGTTAGCCCATATACAAATGAAGTTAAAGTGTCCCCTGAGCTCATTGTGATCTCCACAGTGAATGGGTCCTATTTCAACCTTTGTTCTTTACCCAGATAGACATTTCTATAAAACTATTAAGTGGGAGAATGGCCTCTGCTCAGCTCATACAGTTGTGTGGAGGGATCTGGCCCCTTTGGTTTCTACCTTCCTGCAGCGCTTGTCCTGACTATCCAGGATAGCCACACTGCCCAAATGTTTCTTTCACTTGTAGTGGGTTCAGGGGCCAGACTTCTGCATTTCCTGTTTTCTCTGCACGGAGTTCTGAAACTTAAGTGGGTGGGCATGCATGCTAACTCCTAATCTGCAACCTCTTCTGCCTTGGTTGATCCCCATCCACACCTACCCTTCTTTTTCATTTTAAAAGTATTTATTTATTTATTATTTACTATTGTGTGTATGCGTGTATGTCTATGAGTGTGGGGGTGTAGGTGTCATGTATGGGGAGTCCAGGGGACAACTTGCAAGAACTGGTTCTCCTTCCACCACATGGGCCCTGGGGCTTGAACTCAGGTCATCAGGCTTGGTGGCAATCCCTTGACCTGCCTAGCCATCTCACAGGCCATCCTCAGTAAGCCCATGAGGGCATAGACTTTGCTGCAGTCACTGATGTATTTCTGTCACCTAGAGAGCACTGGTATGTCTAGACACTCATCTGTTTGTGGATGAGTGAGTGAAGAGGTGGATGAAGAGGCTGGCATTAGGGGACACTCATTTCCCAAGTGTTTGTTGAATATTTAACATCTTGTGAATTTCTTCATTAGAATTTGTATAAAAATAAATGTTCTATGAAAAGACTTGTAAGTATAGATGATAAAGGATATATCTTGGATCTTTAGCATTCGCTAATTCCAGTGTTTGTTTTAGTTTGTCTACCTGGAACTAATTGATACTGATACTCGAGGCAATTACTAGACTCTGTCAAGAAGATTCTGAACCTGAGTGCACTTATAATCCTCTTGTGACCTAGGTGGCATTAATGTATTACATCTTTAAATAGTTGTGGCTGAGCCTGATCTATTCTCTGCCTCTGTGTGACACTTCTCATGCCTTGGACATGAGAAACTTGGACATATGAAAACTACAGAATTTTCCTCAGGCAAAATTTAGAAAACTAAGACACATTTAGTGATGTATGACTGAGCAGAGAAATTGACCATCGGCCTTGGTAGTTATTCTCTACAGTTTACTCTTCTGAAAATTTCTCTGTGTTGTTGAGAAATAAGAAAGGTTAAAAAAATGAATATATTACTTTTAAAAATCAGGATTAAAAAAAGTATGGTTCTATTTTCTCATTAACTTATAGAATATTGTCTTTAGAGAGTGATAAGGAGAAAGGCCAAATTTGGGATCTGTCAGGTCCCTTTGTTTCTCTAGCATGTGCAGAAGTCCTGATCTCCCCATCTGTGCTAGTGTTTGCTAGAAATAGATATTTGAGGGGCTAGCAAAGAATTAATTTGGGAGCTGGTGGCAGTTGAATCAGCGATATCATATTCACTCTGATGGCCCGTTAGGCAGGAGACATGTGGAGCTGGAGGCACGGGGAACTGAGAAAATAATGAGTGGCGTTAAAATTCCCCAGGAGAATGTCTTGGGCACATAGAGTCATGAAAAGCTTAATTTTTATGGTCTGAAAAATTTTAATCATGTGTTTATATCTATGTAAATAATTTTGAAAAATGCTGAATATATATAAAATAAACAGATAGTATGATAGACTGTACCAGTCACTTGGTTTCATGATTCTGCCATTATTTTCACTCATACGTCTAACCATTTGCAATTCATGGATTTCTTTTCTTTCTTCTTTTTTTTTTTGGTGTAGTTCTTTTTTTTGTGGGGATATGTGCACATATGTAAATGTACATGTTACTGTGTTCTTTTGATAGACAGGTTTTTATATCTAACCATGCAATGTTTATATCATGGTGAGAAGTTCTCCTTCACCCCCTTCCCAGGCTATCCCTGCCCTTCACCCAGAGTTCAGTGCTGTTTTGATTGTTTTCATTGCAGTTTAGTTATGCATTTTCTGGAACTTCAAGTGTGGGTGCCCATACCATGTGACCCTTTGTGTTCAGCTTCTCTAGCTTAGAATAATTTTTATTGACTTCATTAATTTTCTAGCACATTAGTAATTTACTTCTCTTTACTGATGAGTAGTGTTCCACATCGAGAATTGCACCAGTTCAGTTTAGTGCTTCTTTTGTTATGATTGTTTAGATTGTTTCTGGTGACGGAGGCTGCTACCATCCTTAAGTCTTTGTGTGAACATGCTTTTTATATATTGTGCATAAGAGCCTGGGAGTGGAATTGCTGGGTCAAATGGTGTACTTTAACATTTGAATATTACCCAATATTCTACGTAGCTGGGACCTATATCACTTAATCTAACGATTAATTAAATTACAGAATTACTCACACTTTCTCTTGACTTGAAATGATTTTTGTATGAAAAGAGTACAGGGCCTATCTACAGTACTCAGTATGATATTCTGACACACATAATGGAATAGTTATTATAGTAAAGCACTGTAAATGTCCATCTTCACCTTGAACTTACCAAAAATGTATTCTTAGCAAATTTCCACCATATAATACAGTGTGGTAACTCTCAACATTGTAACTCCTCATTACCTACATTTGGTTGGCTTGTTCAGTCTATATATTTGCAACTTTGTACCCTTGTCCTGTGCCTTTCCTTTGTCTTGGTAGTCATTATTTTTCTCCTCATTTTTATCTGCTGTCTGTGAAAACATGTTTATTTACTTTTTGTGATCAAGGAATTTGAAAAATCAGTAGGAAAAGACTAGAAATCGTTCCGTTTGGAAGTACTCATGCTTTAGAGGCCATATTCCCAGATGGGTGATTATGATTTCTTTCCAGGATTTTAACAACCAAAGGGAACATTTAGTGGATGCTGATTACAGGTTGAAAAACACATGTCATTGTGTTGAATTTGAGTCCAGTTGGTTTTGTGGTGTTTTTTTTTTACAGTGTTCTTAATGTGACTGTACCAAATATTTTTCTGAAACAAAACTCTTCCCTCAAGAATACAAATATTGAACTTGATTCTCTTTCAAAGTTCTGTCTGACTGGGTCAGCCACAGTATTATTGTCATCCATTTGCTTGGCCTAGTGTGATGTTTAATTTTCTTTTGTCCAGATTGCCTTAGCTAGAAAATGAGTGCCGTGTTTTCCATCTATAATCGATAGAATTTGTGTTTTGGAACACTTACTTACCTAGAAGATTCTAAAAACCATGAAAGCTCAGCATTTAAGTGTTTAATTGATACATAAGCTAGGCAAACAGCTTCTCCTTGGGTGGTTATGGTGCACACCTTTAATCCCAGGACTCTGGAAGCAGAGGCAGGTGGCTCTCTGAGTTTGGCTAGCCTGGTCTATAGAGGAGTTCCAGGGATACACAGAAAAAACCCTGCTTCAAAAACACAAAACAAAACAAAAGATTTCTGTTTGGGGATGCCTTTTGAATTGGTCTTTTGTGAAGACATAATCTGTATGTCCAAGACATTAGATTTCTGTACATATTAAATGCTTTTCATGATTGTTCATATTGTTTTTAGGCTGTATTCTTAAATCCTGCTAGATGATGCCTGAGAAAATAAGCACATTCACTTGGGCATAAAATGAGTGAAGGATTCCAAATGCTGCTTCATGGAGAGCAGTGGATGCTGAGGAAGTAGCAGTCACTCTCCATCATTTCCAACATGTCAAACTCTCCTCAGTACCTAATGAACCAAAGCTAGCTAGCCCCAGTAATGCATAAGGCCTTTCAGAACCTCGAGTTCACAAAGCAAGGTCTCTACGTTAAGGTTTTACAACTTACACAGATTTGGAATTAATTTCATTTATAAATGAGATTTCAGTTTCTTTTTACCATGTCCCCCCAAGTAAATTTCTGCGTTTTATAGTCCTGGAGTGAATCACTTAAAATTTAGATAATTTTTTTGTCAGTAGCAATGTCTATTCTTTAGTATATAGACTTTTAGACTTCAGTAAAAAATGCTGCTTATACATTTTATTATTTTTATTTCATTTCCCCTTCATTAAAGATTGTATCTGTTTATGTACCTCAGGCTGGCTTTGGATTTATGATTTTCTTGCTTCAGCCTCTTTAGTACTGGGATTATTAGTGCATGCACCACTACCCTTGACTTAATGGACATATTTTAAATTCATTTGTTCTGCTGAAATTTAGAGTACTTACCGGGCCAAGCCAATTCTCCTCCCTTTGTATGGCCCCCAAAGCTGGGTGATCACTTGGGTAGCTGGAAGCCTGTAGATGTATCTAGCTTTCACTCAGGGCTCAGGGTGAGAAAGCCTGGCTTATAGCCAAGGTTCCTGCTCTAGGTGTATCGCAGACTTCCATGCTTCGACCTGTCTATGTTGCTATTCCAAAGATCCGTTGCTGTGATTGTTTGTCTGTTTGCTTTGTAATAGGGATGTGACTAACAAATCAGAGGGCTAAACAGACGATTTATTCTCCTTACCTCGTTGATTGTACTCAGAGGCTGGCCGGAGAATGCAGACACGCTGGCTCTTGTGATGCATGCCACTTCGGCCTGCTCCCTTGTTTCTCGGGAAACAGTCCAAATTAAGTTATCCCAATGTGGCTCAGGATGGTTAAATGGGTTATGTTTCTTCCAAAACATAAGTACGTGCTCCATGTCTTCCACATTTGCACGAATAGGATTGGTTTATAAATGTCTGGGTGACCAAGGCAGGGTGGGCAGGCTTATCAAAGGAGTGTCTACTTACTGTGAAAGTGAAATAGAGAGAGACCCTGCAAGGGGAGGAAACAGCAGCCCACATGGCAAGCACATTCAGCTAAAGCACAACAAACTATATATGGGTTTGGGTTAATAATAAAACGCGTGCTGTGAAATAAAAATTGTGAGTAATTAAATGTGTGAGGTACTACTAAGTTGTGGTGGCTGGCCTTGAATTTGTAATCTTCCTACTTTAGCCTCCCGAGTAGCTGAGATTATAGGTAAAGGCTTGTATGTCTGGCTCAGTGTTTCTTTGTGTTAATTAGAGTTCAACTTTTATTATAATTATATATGAGAAAACTATAGTAATGCATGAAATAACTAATCCTTTTAAAATTTCATTTACAGTGAAGCAGTGTCTAAATTTTAAAACACATAATTAAAAAATCAGAAGTGTTGCCGTTGTAGGTGGTACCTGGGTCTGTGCTTTACAAGTGTTTTGGGAACCAGGGCTTCTCAGACTAGAATGAAAATGATCTTGTCTTAAGAGGTTTTTTTCTGGAGATGTTTGAAAAGTGAATAGGAGCTAAAACAGGTCATTCAAAGAAATTGTTATCACCGGCTATTTACCAAATCCAACAAAGCTGTCAATTAATGATAATCTAATTTAATTCTTAGAAAATATGAGAGAATGAGTTTTCATTGTAATTTAAACATTCATTGCCACCTGGTTCAAATTTGTGAATCAGAAGAACATGAATTTCAAAATGTTTCTCTGCTATAGCACTTCCAATAGGGAGGAGGTCTCGAGACTCAAGAAACTTGTCAAATGTAGGAAGTAAGCTAAGTGTATATCTGAGAGGTCATGAAGAGGTCATACAATGCACTGTGACCTCCCCCCCCCCCACACACACACCAGCAGGAAAGCACTCTCCATCATGAATCCTTGTATATGTGAAGGAGTTCTTGCCCCTCCTACCTCATCCTGCAGGGGTTCTAGGGAGCCAGTGGAAAGATATGGAGGGCTCCTGAGAACCCTAAGAGAGACACATCATCATCATCAGCTAGCGTTCAGTGTCTATGAGATTTTTAAGAAAATCCCTAGTCCCTAAAGTTTAAGAAAACTTTCCCTGGTTAGTTAAACATTTTTAAATGGACTAATTGGGAAAAGAACAAAGGAATTATTCAGATTGAAATGATTTTTTTGTGTTTTCTTAACACGTGATTTTTCTTTTAATTTTTGGGTAAATTATGGTAGGGAAAATTATGATGCTTGACAGAAATATAAGCAATTCTTCCAGAAAGCCTAAAAACTGCAATTTCTTGGAACATAGCTCTGTGGCCAGTTCTTTCAGGGTTGGCTTTTCAATTCTGTTTGCACAGTGACTACCAGTACATAATACCCTTTTGATAAATCACAGGACTTTGAATTGTTTTACATATAGGTTCTGTTATGCAGTAAGCTGGCAGAGCCCCTTATACCCCAAACCTGTCACTTTGGCAAACAGCTATAAACTCTATCACTTGACTATTCCACAGGAGGACGGAGTCACTGAGATGGAGGGAATGACCTTCATCCAAGCTGTGATGATGCTCTCATCTTTGGGTTCTGCCACACCTGAGTCTAAGCCTCAAGCTGTTCTAGCAAATAAGGGCTGACCCTGGGAGTCAGAAGTTCCCAAAGAAGGCTTTTATGAAACTTAATACTTAATGTATTAAACTTTGGTCTTTAAACAATTTACAGGTCAAAGTAGTAACTTCAGCCTGCAAAGATTTAAATCTTGTGATTTAACTAGCAGTTTTCATTGCCAACACCACACCAGGCTTTGGAACTAATACCATCTTTAAATTCAGTGGAACATATTTTTCTTACTTTTTCATTCACGCCTCTTCTGCTTTCAAGAATAACTAATGGATTTGGGATTTGGAAAAGCTAGTGCTGTGAAGAATGAAAGGACTCTGGCAGCTGCCTCTGTTTTTAGGACTTTATCTATCTTGTAGGAAATATTCCTGCATTTGAAAACCCAGAGAGGGAAATGTGAAGATTCAACAAGTATATGTTGAGACCCCCTCAAACTGCAGCTACAGGGGAGAATGTGGAAGGACAGACATGAAGGTCGCAAGGATGGAGATATCTATCCCTGACAAACCTCAGGGCTTGTGGCCTTTTCACTTCCTGTATGTAAGGACTCCTGCAGGGACCGTGTGGGCCCAGCATGCATGTGGTGGCTCAGGCGCAGGTTTGACAAAGGCAGAGGAAAATGTCTTGACTCAGTTTCTCCCCTTCTTCCCGTATCAGCACTCCTTACCAGAAATGCAGTAGAAAATCTGTAATTCTTGAACAACAACCTAATGATTACATTAAAAACTGCATTTACACATTAGTATTACCATAAAAAGTTGCTGAGTATTGTCATATATGCTCACTAAATAGATTTATATTTGACAACAAAAATTAGTGTTTTTTTTTCATTTAATTACTATTTTTGGCTCTTAATTTTTCTGTCATAAGATGACTTCATCTACTGCAGTGTCTTTAAATGCCAGCTAGATGCTAAGATTCCCCTGCGCTCTTCACGTGGAGATATAATGGGCATTTCTGCTTCATTATGTCTAAGACTGGAGTTTAAGTTCCCCACCGCACCATGCAGAATCGACATCTGCCTCACATTTCTTACAACAAAACAAACCAAACAAACAACCAGTGCTGGAGCTGGCATGGAGGCGTATGTCTGTAATCACAGCGTTTGGGAGGCAGAGGCAGAAGAAAGAAGCGATTGAGAAGAGTTTGGGCTACATGAGGTCTTGTCTCAAAAACAAACAGAAGTCCCAGCCAGCCAGCCAGCCAACCAAACCAACCAACCAACCAACCAACCAACCAACCAAACAAACAAACAAACAAACAATCCAACCTCCAAACCAAAGATCAAAACCAGTATTAGAGATCAAACCTAGAGCCTTCATGCACGCTAGATATGTACTCTACACTGAGCTATATCCCCAGCCCTAAATATTTTTATTTTGAAACCAACTTCCCAAGTTGCTACTATTTGCCAGGTGCTGTGTGAGCTACCTGTATTGCTTACTTGTCTCGTCATAACAGACACAGTATAAGGAGGGAAGGGCTTGCTCTGGTGCCCAGTTCACGGTCACAGGACCTTTCAGCACAGCCTGCTTATGTCCCTGTAGACCAGGGAGCAGAGAGGATGGACTACAAGAAGGGTGAACCTCAAATGAGAAACTTGAGGGTTCCTTCTTCCAAAATGACTCCAGTTTGTGTCAAGTTGACATAAAACTAGCCAACACATTAACATACGGTAGAAAACTTCCCTTTGCTGTTAAAAGCGTGGGGGTGTCATGGCCTTGACCAAATGTTCTATTCTTACTCAGCATGTCAGTTCTTTACATAACTTAACAGAGATGGGTTGTGTCTTGACGTCTGTTAAAGCCTTCCTCTCTTGTCCCTCTGTGCCATGTGCCAGCCTACTGACCCTCATGAAAGCATGTAACGTGCCTCCTTTCCCAGTCAGCAACCCCAGACTTCGTTACTTCTTGTTGTTGTGGTATCTGAATGGAGACTTCTACAAAATACAAGTTTCTGCATAGCGATCGCCTCTTTCTGCCGAATGAGGAAACTCTTGAGGCCGACGATGCATTAGGACTCTATTCATGAAGTCAGGTTTCAGGTGAGGCTAGAAGTGTGTTCACAGCCAGAGGGCACATAGCTGGAAATTCCCAATTCTGAAGAAAAGGTATCAAACTGACTGCAAGCTGTATACCTTGATATATTTTTTTCCCTATATACAGCATGCATTTTATTCAGTTATCCGTTTAAGACTATCTGGGGTCTGGATGATAAAATACGGCAGATGAACTTTGTTATTATGAGGTTCACAGTTTAGAAAGGAACAGAAAGGTTTTATAGTTTTTCTTTACCACTTCAGGCCCCTGGTAAAGCAGTTTCTACATTAAAAAAAAAAAAAGTCCATTAAATTCTGTAAGTCTTCCAGACTGGGAGAGCTGAGACATGAAGCAGGTGGCTTCCTGGGGAAGCATATGGGCAGATTGTGGCTGTTCTCCCTCAGGCTGGGGCCCAGGATTCCCAGGGCACATGTATAGTATGTTGTCTTTTTGGGCTTTCAGAGACTGAGGGGAAGGTTATACCACATCACCCCAGTGACAGGGAGAACTATTATTTATAGCAGTGAATCAGTATAAATCTATGCAATGGAAAGACACCATCTTAACCCCCTTAGACCTCTATTTCTACTGTTTCATTCATCACCCTCCCAGAGACTCAGAAATCATGAAGTCTGGGTTCTCCCCTGCAATTTAAATGTATGGTCACTGTGGCTTTTGTGTCTGTTCCTGCTATTTTATTTGCTCAGCCATTGCCCCTGGCCAAATCCCGTTCCATCTGTTTGGACTCTGGTAATAATATATTGGGTCTCCCTGTGTCTCTTCCTTCTAATTCAAACAACCTGGTGCCGTGCAACTTCCTGCCTTTCTTTTCTTGAAGGATATAATTTCTAATATAAAAATGAAGTTTTACCATATTGATACTATGTTGTGTTAGAGGTCCCCATCTACCTGCTCCCCATTATTGTTTATAATGAATACTTGCAAATATGAGGGAAAATTGGGACAGAGTGATGGATATTCACATACACTATCAAGGTAGAGCACACGTTAAGATGTCACCATATTTACTTATCTCTATTACCCCCTATTTTCTCTCTCTCTCTCTCTCTCTCTCTCTCTCTCTCTCTCTCTCTGACTCGTGCAGCTTCGCAGGGCCATCTGAAAAACACATCTGAGTTTCATTCTGAAAATATTTAGCTTGCTTTCTTAATATCTAGTTAACTTTCAGCAGATAAGCTTATAATTGAAACAATTTAAAAAACTTTGAAAAAAGAACTATGCAAAAACCAGTGAAGAATAAAATACAACAAACGAATAAGTGAGTCTTATAGACCGTGGGTGTGGAGGATTCGTAAGATTCACTTTGATGTTACGATGGTAAAGATGGCACGTTTATATCTACATGCCCACCCAGGATGGTAGGACAGTGTTATTTAAGGTAGCATTCTGGCTGTATTACTCTCTGCCACGCTTCCTATTTGTTTTCTTCTTTGGTCACTGTCTCACCAGTCTCTGGTCATTGTCCCCTACCCTATGTATAACTCTCATGGTGGATGTATACACGCTTATACAATTCTTTTCTTTCCCACCCTTCTGTCTATGCTGTCCCCATCGTTCCATGTTTGTGATGGAGATTGGCGAGCCCATCCTTGGTCTTTACCCTGAAAGAGTCAGGTATTCTGTGAACAGAAAAGACGAAGGTCAGACACAGAAATGGACATCTCGTATCAGTTAATGTCTGGCTACATGACTTCTATCCTTGTGGTTTGTTTGTGTAAAACACCTTCTTGGATTCAACACGAGGATGGATTCTCATGTTTGCACCAGCAAATCCTGATGGGATTTGTATAGCTGTTGGCCAAAAAGTCTTAACTAGCTCTATGCTGTTTCCCACACTGTCTTCATGCCCGGCAGATTTAAGATCTGTTGACTTCCTCTTCCTTTCGGCACTATCCTGCTTCTGTCTCATCTCTGACTCCAGCAGAAGTCCACCTAAGTCTGCCTTCATCACATTTGCCGACTCGCGATTATCTCTCAACAAACCACTTAGACCCTTTATTGGATGAGTCTGTATCTGAAACATGGTGTTTAAATGTCCCCATTCTCAGTGTCTCATTATTCTTCCTTTAGAGTTTGTGAATTCCTTTAGACCATAAATATATTTATTCACCCATTTTGTATCCAACAATGTCTAACATTAGGTGACTGAGAAGTATGCTGAGTGGGATTTATTGGTAATTGTCTGTCTCCTTGTTAGTGTGAGGCTCTGAACTGTATTTCCATGGTCCTCTGCTACGTGAGAAGCACACCAACGTCTGCAAAATGCTTTTTAATTAACAGAGTTTATTTCAGATTTATGAGTTTAGGGCAAATGCTGATGGCATTATAATGAACTGAGAGATGACGAGTTCACTGAACCCATGAAACAGTTTGAGATTGAGACTTGTCAGTCCCTTTGATATCGATATCTCAAAGTGCCGTTCTCAAGTCTAGAGCCCTCCTTGGGGAAGATTTCCCCCCTCTGTTCTACATTCTTTTTGTTTCTTTTCACTTCTATTTTTTTATTCTTATTAGCACTTAGTTTTTCACCTTTTGGTCCAAGCTGTGACCTCATGCCTCCTCACTCCTGTTCCCTCCTTGTTCTCGCCTTCAGCTTTTCCTCACTCTACAGGATTAATTTAGATGTCCTTAGGGCTCTTTCTTCTAAACAGGAATCCTTGCATTTTTCTCCCTCCTCTCAAAATACTGCTCAAGGGCCTCTGACACATAAGTCACATTTCTAAATATACACTGCCAATTGGTGTACTAGTTTGTCCTCAATCATCACCAAATGCAAGGTTGGTATTTGTGTGTATCACGAAAAACATGACAAGGTTATGCTATTTTTTTGAGCACTTTATGAAACTAAGTAGCTAATTATGCAACACTTTAGGGCTGTAAGGCTAGAGAGTGATGAAATAGGCAGATCTGAGCTTTTATGAAGTTTGAGGGTAGGAGGAGTGAGATGAGTTGAGGGTAGGAAGAGTCTCTGGGCTTGGGGTGTGAGGAGGCTGGGCTCTGCGAAGGTCAGAGCCAACCTTGGGCTTTGCACACTCCTGTAAGCTTCCATGTTTGATGGAGGTGACTGAGAAGTCATTCAGGGCTAAGCGATTTGGTGGTCAAACATGCATTTTGGTACTAAGACACTAAGGGAGTTCAAATTCTTATCTGTCCCCTTTTATAGGGTGTTTTTACATAAACTACAAATAAAGGTCATTGAATTGGAGATGTGGATGATGACAGTTCGTAGGCAGAATTGTGGTAGAGATGGCGTGTCTGACATCCAGGACTCAGTGGACACTCATCAAGTAATTACTACTCCTGTTCTTTTTAAAGAGAGTTCATGCTGTAGCCCAGGCTGACCTTGAACTAGCAGCAGTACTCCCCCTCCTGGACTGTGGGAATGAGTCCTCACCCTTGTCACTAGACATACTAAGGATGATTTTTAGGAAATTATATATCAGAGAAATATGACCATTTTATCTTACTGACTTTTATTCTATGATATTTTGTTAGAAAGGGTTGAATAAACTAAAGAGGAAATGTACCCATCTTATGTGATATTAGGGGTTTTGTGTGTGTGTGTGTGTGTGTGTGTGTGTGTGTGTGTGTGTGTGTGTGTGTATGTGGTTTTGTTTTTCTATTCTAAAAGTGAATCTATGCTTCTGTTAAGAAGTGTTAAGGCATTTTATGAGATAAAATTATTTCTGTTTTTCTTTTTAAAACAACCTAGAAACAGTATTGTCTTTGAAACATCACCTAAAGCAAACAAGGGAAATATATTGAGCAGCAAAAAAATTAGTGAGGTATTTGTCTGTGAGCTTCAGTTTTTCAGTATTCCATTGATCCCTTTTGTTTTGCTGAGAGAATGAATTGGCTCACAAGAAAGGCTGAGTCAAACAATGGTAGCTTGTCTTTCTTTTTTTCACGTCCAGGAAATCTTAGCTTGAGCCAACAGTATTTTCAGCATACAAATAAGCCAATTAAAGCTGCCCTGGTCCTTTGGAAAACTTATTGAAAAAGATGGCGTTTTAAATAAGAAAACCCCAGTGCTCAACAGCTCTCCTTTGTCTCTCTGGATTTGGCATTGTTGGGTAGTTTCATTTGTTCACTAAAATTGAGTCTTGAAACCCTGTCTTTAGAAAGCAATTCTGCTGGAAAGCAGATGAAATCTTTCCCCCCGCCCCCACCCCGAATACTTAACCTCAAAGGAGTAGTAAATTATGTTTCTCTCTAGTAATGTAGTCACTCTACAACAGAGAAGAGCATTAGCATCCTAATGGAGGCAGCCAATTGATTCCTATATTGATTAGATGGAGAAGACTGTGTTCTGTAAAATTTAAGGCTGATTGAATCCTAAAATTGTTATGGCAGGTGCATCTAAATAATTTAAAAATGCCATTTTTTAAAACAAAATTCACAAGCAAAGCAACATGCTAAGCCACTTTCCTTGAAATGAAAAACCACATGTTAAAAGTGTTCACAATTTATTTATCATTCATTCTATGTCTATAAGTAGGAAACAAAAGAAAGCCTTGGGTTATTAAGGCCAAACAAGATTCCTCAGGAGTTTATTAAACGTTACTGTTTATGATATGGGTTTTCCAAATTCAAGGAATAAATCCAGTGTGAGCTTAGAAAGTTGGTAGGACAAAACCAAATAGGGGTGTCAGGATTTAGGAATCATTTTTAGTTCATTTTGGTTACGAGTGAAAACGAGTGACTCAGCCATGTTCTGTATTTTATGCGCACACTCACCATAGTGATGATTTCTACTACTTCTGCTTTCCTTTAAAGCTTACCTTAACTCTGAAGGATTTCAGCCATGCAGTCTGTATGTAACGGGCACCCCTGTACTCATCCACCAAATCTTCGCTTTGTGCTGCAGCATTTGGGTTACATTCCTCTATTTCTTAAGAAATGAAATTTAAAGATGGAGTCAAGCTCCATTCTTATTTAATCTCCCCTTCTCCCCAGAATTAATCCCCATTATGAAACTGTATCAGTCTTTTTCTGTTTGAAAACTGAAATAGATGTACATGTTAGGCATATCCTTCTGAAGTTTATTTTTTTTAACTCAGCATCTTATTTGGTGGGCTTCCCTTGTGGATATATTTATATCTCAGTAATTCATTTGAATAACTGTATGATATTCCTTTGTATAAATCCATCATTCTGATAGACAGTAAGGATTTTTTTCTGGTTCACTGTCATGCTGGGTGCCTTTTAGTTGTGAGCAAGACTATCTTAGTTCATAGAAAGAAATGGAATCACTGACTTATGTCGTCTGTATAATGTTTGTGTGTCTGAGGCTGTTTACTTAATTCTCAAAAGAAGTTGTAGATCATGAAAATGGCCTTTGTCTACTAGTAATCAAAAAGTAGTCCCAAGTCCTGCATTTCCTGGTTATCGTGACTGCGTGATTTCTTTCATTTTGTCCTTTTTAGTGAGTTGTCCTTCTGCATTCTTTGTTTGTTCCTTCTGGGACTTTCCCCTTTTATTCCTGACATTGTTGTTCTTCGCAACAGTAATCTTTTGGAGTGTCTGTATTTTGCGTATTGGTTTTTCCAGTGTCTGATCAGGCTTTTAACACTGTTTTTTAGACTCTTTTGTGGCATTCTGTTGCATTTTACTTGGGTCACATTTATTAATCACTGCGTTCTTTTTTTTTTTGTTCCACTATTTTTTTTTTTTTGCAATACAATTCAGTTCTACATATCAGCCACGGATTCCCTTGTTCTCTCCCCTCCTGCCCCCCTCAAATCACTGAGTTCTTGCTTAGTAATTCCTTACATAATGTCATAGAATAACATCCACCAAAACAACTCAACCCTGCATTTAATCTTACAAAATTTTCTGTTCATTTAAGTTCATAGTAAGTAAGTCTTAGCCAATCCAGAACTTACTTTGTGTAAGGCATGGGGTAGAATTAAAGTAAAATGATTTAAACTCTAAAGCATCTTTAAACCTTTATATGTTGTATTTCTGATTTTCAGTGAACCTCAAGAAACACTGGAAAGTTAAAAAGTATCCATCCCTTTTAATTCTTCAGAATTTAGTTGTTTCTACCTTGTATGTCATCATTTTTATTTAACTATATTTTCTAATCTCTTAAATTATTTATGGAGTAATTATTGCTTTAGAAAAGCCTTCAACATGAGCATGATCTGTGAGGCAAACGATTTCATGCCATATATTACATTAGTGTGAGAGACTCAATACTCAGCTCAAGAGAAGGTTAGTAAACTCATCTATTAATGAAAGGATGCTGTGTGCAGTATCCACTAAGACCTGAAACAAGATGATGTCTGTTAAATGAAGAGATCACTATTTAATACCAGAAAAACAAGCAAGACTCCCAAATTTGCTTATATACCGATGTGGAGTGCGATGCTGACCCACACAGTCTTTCTTGCCAGTTAAGAAACAGACTTTACAGTATTGTGTTAGGATTCTGGGACTGGATGCCTATTGGAGGGGTGAAAGTATGATGGGAACATCAGAATCCACTCTCTCAGTTTGGCTGGGTGGTCAGAGGCCTGTTGGCAGGGTGGGTCCATTCCTGACTTACTGATTCTCAGGTCCCTTGGCAGGTTAACCAAGTTTCAGACCAGCGCTGTGGTTCTAAACCCATAGAACTGGCATATTGATTAATGTTTCATGCTTCTTCTTGTGCCTACCTATTACCATGGTTACAGAACATTCTGTCTTAGTACTGTGAAGATTTCTTTTATGTAGCATGATCTGTTTCCAGAATTGACTGATCCATAAATTTGACTATTTTATATTTTCTGCAGAGAAACTATTATTCAGATTTGGGGGTAGTAAAAGGCAGTATGTCTGGTTCTGGGTGGATTTGCCTCTATATAGCTTTTGGCATGGTTTGAGTTGGGGGAATTATGTTTACATTCATATAATATTCTATAATCTACTAGCTATTATCATATCATTTGATACTGTAATTGTTTATGTTTAAACAAAAATAAGATTTTATTTGTTTATTCATTTACTGGTTTTTCCAGACAGGGTCTCTTTATATAGCACTGGCTGTCCTGGAACTATCACTATGTAGGCCAGGCTGGCCTCGAATTCACAGCGATCTGACTGAGTCTGCCTCCCGAATGCTGGAATTAAAGGTGTGTGCCACCACCACACAGCTTAAAACAACATTTTCTGAAACTGGGGAATACTATATGCACTACCTCTGTAGCGATGAGCTACTGAACAACAATACCGACAATTTTTTGTCTTGTTAAAATTGGAAATAATATCTACAATAACCTGATAATGTGAGTTGCCTAGAACACTTCCGGTGTTGGTGCTTCTTGCTTAGTCAATGTGTACTGACTAAATAAATCTTCACTTTAAATTAGACTTTTTCTGTCCACTTCATCCTAGATCAATTCAAAGAATGTTAAACAAACAGCTCATTTTATTCTCTTAATAGAGGTAATGAAAGCAAACCAAGTGTTTCAGTCACAAATGGGGTTCATGGATCAGCATTTACCATAACATTTAGTAAGTATCACCACGACTATTATGTGAATTGTCTTTATATCAAAGTTTTATTGGGGTTGTTTAATTTTGTAGAAACAGTGTATTCTGAGGCTCCCATAACAGGGGCCGAGTTCTCAGCCCCCTTTCCATTACCTGCTCAGTGCTCCTGGCTGAAGCCTGGCCCTCGGCTTCATTAGGACTGGTGTCTCTGCCCACCTGCCTAAAGTTCCCTCCCATCTGGATAGCCTCTGCTTGCTAAAGTGAAGAGACTTCCTGACAACAGCTTTCCTTCTGTCAGGAACTGCTGTGGACCTTGATCTGGCTTTCTGTCCTGCCTAAGCATTTCCACAGGGTTCCCCTCACCCGAGCTCCCTGCACTCAGTTGAAATGGCCTATTGACCTGTCTGCAGCCTTGCCCAGACTTTCTGTTCGTAGACCGTGGATCAATGTTATTTTGTTCTGTTCGGCTGGTCATCAGTGACAGCCTATCACCCCAATTGACACTTATTGCTTAATAAATAATTGTTAAATAAATATTACCTTCAAAGCACAGAAATCTCAGCACATTAAAAAAAACCCAGCACGGCACTCATGACTTGCCAGCTTGCTTTTGCTTTGGATCCATGCTCCGACTTTTGCTCTGGTTCTGATTTTTCTTTCTTTGATCCTGGCGTTTCAGCAGCTGTCTTCAGTTTCTCACTGTGCTGCTTATTACAGATTGCTCCCAGAGAGGTCCTTTTAGTACCCAGAATGTCTTGCTGAGTGGCTGGACCTTCCTTCCATGGGCAACATCCCCTTGTCCCTCTGCTCTCTGCTGAGCGTCTGGACCTTCCTTCCATGGCAACATCCCCTTGTCCCTCTGCTCTCTGCTGAGCGTCTGGGCCTTCCTTCCACGGCAACATCCCCTTGTCCCTCTGCTTTCTGCTGAGCGTCTGGACCTTCCTTCCACGGCAACATCCCCTTGTCCTTCTGCTCCCTGCTGTCTCGGTTGCTGTGACTGTCATTCTGTCTTTCCCTTCAACACTGTGTTTCTTCCCTTTGAAAGAAAACCTTGGTTGCACCCCCCTCATGCTTCCCTTTCTTCCAGATGTGTCTTCACCTCAAATTTAGAACTTATGGACTCTTTTGGTTTTAGTCTTAACCAATTCATAAGTGAAAACATTCAATATCCTGGACTAGAACTCATATTCCCTCTTCTGTATACCAATAATTCATATATCCATACCATTTTTATATGATCCTCTCACTAGAGCTTGGACTGCCTTGAGTGTGAGGTTGAGGAACATCAGATACAGGGTCAGCATGCATAAAATGTAACATGGCTGCTGACATATAGTGCATTGACTAGACGGAAACTGGTGTGAGCATTGCTCAGGCCTTCGTACGCCGTTGACACCTTCGTCATGCCTGGTTAGCACCCGGTACGGTTTCCTGGGGGGAGTTTAACTGGCTTCCAACACTGAAGTGCTACATGTGGACTTCCCTTTCATGCCAAGTATGTATTGCGTTTGCATTGTGTCATGTCTGTTTCATCCTTTACAATCTTCTGATTTACTTTGCACTGAAAAGAATTAATTAATGAATGGTTATATTGCTTGCGATTTTCAGGACTGGCATTACCTATAAATTCCACACTCTGCCTCCCCCATTCATGCTTCGAGTTCATATTGGCTAAGGTTTTGGGCAGACCATGTTCTTCTGGTACTTGATTTTTTTTTTTTTTTGGCTACCAAATACTCCTTTCAAATGCCAAATCACAGGGAAATCCTGCATTTTTCTAAGGTATTCAGGGAGCCTTGGAGAAAAATGCTGGGACTCACTCCATTTAAACCTAACCACTCTTCCAGGTTGGTGGTCTCATCTGGTTAAATGGAGTGTTGACAGGCGGTTTCAAACCATTTCTAAAAGACACACTGAATGAAGTGTGCTCCTGGCGGTTTCTAAGTAAGCTCCATTTTCTCTTCTCCGATTGAAACGGACTTTGCACGGAGCGCTCTTTAAGAGGGAAGTGGGTCTTATTAAGCCATTTCCACTTTATTTTACTGTGAGTAAAGGGTGTGAACCCATCAGGGCAACCGCAAAGCAAGGAAAGGACACCAGCAAAGCTCTTGCTGTTCTCTGTCTGTAGTTTGTGTCTTTAATTTTCCTGCTAAGAATTCTCTCAACCCACAAAAGAGGTGTTGTGAAAAACAAAAGCAAATGACTATGTAGGGAGGGAAGGATAAGTTACCAGGAAACATACTGATTTTAAAGCTTTATAGAACATTCTCTCTTATGCTAGCTAGCTCCCTGGGGAGATATGGGCAATTACATTGATACATTGACTATAATGAAATAAAATAGGAATATTCTCCTGCTGAAAATATAAATTGGTTTCTCGTTCTGGAAAGCATATTAGCAATTCTCATCAAGCAGCTTTGAAGCATCCATACCTTTGACCTATTATTTCTCCTCCCCAGGAAGTAATCAAAGGCTCAGACAAGGTACTTAGATTTTAATTAAAGCATTGCTTGCAAATGTGAGAAATTGGACATGATTAACCACACTGTAATAGATAGGTATTTCAATAATCTGTGGAGTTTTCTTTAATAATATAATGATGATTTTGAAGAATATTGAATATCATAGATATGATACGATCTTAGGAGCAGCACATTGGTTATTAGTTGATTTTTTTTATTCCTCCTGCCTTAAACACTTGCTATATTGAGTCAGATCCTGATCTGAGGTTGTTGAGATGGTCAATGGGAACAGTTCAGTGGGTTTCTTTCCAATCTGCTCCATGCTTATTCAAACACACACACACACACACACACACACACACACACACACACACACACACATACACACACACTGCAGTGTCAGTTCTACAGATCTGTATTACTCAGTATGTTTTTTTTAAAGTATTGAATATTAACCAAGTTACTTCTGGGAAATAAAGCAAGAAAAATTTTATTTTCCTTAGATTTTTCTAAATTCCAAATTTTCTATGTAGATTATATTTTTAAAAAGAAATTAAAGGAATTGAGTAAAAAGTGTAGACTATCAGGTATTTAATATGGGAAAGACACAGAAGCAAATGACCAGAAACTATTAGGAATCAGTGGGCAATTCTCCCCTGTCCCTAACAACAACCCAGCAATAGCTATCAGAAGGCTTAGCTGCTGCCAAGGTCAGCTTTGACTTTTCTCAGCATCCTGTATCTGTGGCTCTGGGATGCTCACTCCCCCAAGAGAACACAGTAGAGTACCATGAACAACTGATAGAACATAAAAAAAATCAAAGTTATATAATTTAATTTTTATTGATATATTAAAAGAACAATTAAATATAAGTTGTGAGGGGATGGTTTCAAGTCAGGTCTTATGCTCTCCATAAACCTGATTGTCATCCTGGCTCAGTGGTTCTCAGCCTTGCTTGCAGTTTAGAAACATCTCGGACCTTTTGAAAATATGACTCATTGGTCCCCGTCTCAATGGTTCTGATAAATTTGGGCTGGAATAGAGCCAAGAATATAAGCAATATTTCTCCAGGGGAATCTGCTTCTAACCAGAGTTGAGAACTGCTATCCTAGGTTAAAAGAGTTAAGTATTCTGGAAAAGGTAACAATGATAATGCGCTACACACATGTGTAATCCTTTTGTGTAGTATATGTTCATGTTCGTGTCTGTGTGTGCACACATGTGTTTGTGTGTGCGCACATGTGGAGTCCAGAGATCGACATCAGATCTCTTCTTCAATTGCTCTACACCATATTTATTTATTTATTTTTTCGAGACAGGGTTTCTCTGGGTAGCTTTGTGCCTTTCCTGGAACTCACTCTAGTTCTCTTTTTTGTTTTGTTTTTTTCGAGACATGGTTTCTCTGTGTAGTTTTGGTGCCTGTCCTGGATCTCACTCTATAGACCAGGCTGGCCTCGAACTCACAGAGATCCACCTGGCTCTGCCTCCCGAGTGCTGAGATTAAAGGCGTGCACCACCACCACCTGGCTGGCTCACTCTGTAGTTTGACACGGAGTCTCACATTGAACTTGGAGTTCACCAGTTAGGCTAGACTGCTCATCAGGCCCTAGGGGGGTCCTCCTGTCTGCTGTCTGCCCAGCGCTGGGATTACTGTCATTTGCCATCACACACAGCTCTTACACTGGTGCTGGGGTGTCAGACTGAGGTTCTCATGGTGCACAGCAAGTGCTTTACTGACTGAACCATTTCCCTGGCCTCATGATATGATCTTGCAGGATTCTCATTCAACATTTCGTATACTCAAGCAATCAATCGTGATGCAGAAGATAAGTAGACACATGCATTTGCAATACAGGGCCTTTTTAAAGTAAAAGGTGTGTTCCTCAAATGTTTTTAGTAAAGTGTGTGTTCAGAGTTTGTACATTGGGGCCGTGCCGACGGACAGCCAGAACC
The DNA here is from genome assembly GCF_007827085.1 of Peromyscus californicus insignis. Classification (NCBI taxonomy): domain Eukaryota; kingdom Metazoa; phylum Chordata; class Mammalia; order Rodentia; family Cricetidae; genus Peromyscus; species Peromyscus californicus. The sequence continues at coordinate 60,617,154 of NW_026294595.1, forward strand.
CTGGCCCACCACTGTGTGGCTGCCAGCCTGGCAGGGGCTATTATGATAAGCAAGTATGTGGTGGAAAGATGGAAAAATTTTGAGGGATTTTGGGGGGGACATTTTCAGTATTAGATGTGGTACTTCTCAGAATATCAACTATATGTATATCAGTGGACAGTTCACCCACTGGCCTGGGAAATACATCATCTCATCTGGTCTCTGTCCATCAGTTATATCAAATTGGGACTACTTAAGAACATCACGTCATTAAATTTCAAGGAAAGCTAGAGCACTCTGTATCTAACTCAAATAATTCACACCTAATCAGTCTCCAAGGGGACATTGTGCCCTAGCTAATGAATCTAACCTGATTTCCACTGTTCATTCATGAGAGAGAACACTGAGGAATTGTGGTTTCCTGGAAGGCATTTTTGTCCTTCCCATATCTATTCCCACCAACATATTTGAAAGACCTAGAGGACAAATCAGTGCTATTCAAAGGTCGCTGGTAGATCTCTCTCTCTCTCTCTCTCTCTCTCTCTCTCTCTCTCTCTCTCTCTCTCTCTATATATATATATATATATATATATATATATATATATATAATCAGAAATGTTCACAACTGGTTTATTTATATTAAAAACTTACCAACTAGACATAAACACATCTTACAATTAGTAAATGATTAAACCTGGCTCTGGTACATCACTACCATGAAATATTATTGAACCGTAAAGACAAAAGAACTGTTGATACTTACGACTTGGATCTCAAGGGCTCATGTTAAATAAAAAAGACAAGCTCATTTAAAAAGTGGTTGTATTAGGGACCTTTCTCATTGCTGTGACAAAATACTCAATAGAAGAAACGTAAGGGAGGAAGGCTTTCTTTGGGCTCACACTTGGAGGATAGAATCCATCACGGGAGCAAAGGTGTGGTGGCAGGGACAGCTGTGTGGGCAGGAGTGCGTGGCAACAGTCTTTTGAAACTTGGTGGGAAGGTTCCAGAGAACCAGACTGAAGCTAGTCTGGGCTATAATCTTCAAAGGTTATACACAGACTGACTCAACTTCATCGAGCAGACCCCAATCCAAGAGGTTTCTATAAGCTTCTGAAACAGCACCCTAAGCTGGGGACCAAGTATTCAAACACATGAGCTTGTGGGAGACAGTTCACATTCATACAGCAGTGCAACAGTCATGTCCCAAATGAGTCTATTGGCATAACATTTTTGTCCCTGGTACTGGAGATTGAACCTCAAGCCTGGTGCATGATAGATGCTCTACCACTCGGCTGTATCTGTAGCTCTTTTTTAGATTAACATTATTTTTACATACTCTTTGAAATTTTCATGCATATATACAATGTATCTTGGTCACATCTATCCATCACTGCCCACCTTCAGTTCCTTCCCCTCAGGATCCCATCTCATTTCCCTCCTGACTTCATGTGGATTGTTCTATTTTAAGTAGCAGTTATTAAGAAGCTCATTTTTTTTTGTTGTAAAACAGATTTTGGAGCAACTGCATTCAAAAAGTTCTTAAATCATTTTTATGAATTTGTCTTTTTTCCTAACAGTCCCCTACTTATATTCTCATTTTTATCACTAGCTTCCATTTTTGTTCCAGTATTTATTTATTTATTTGTTTGTTTTTTTCAAGACAGGGTTTCTCTGTGTAGCTTTGGAGCCTGTCCTGGATCTCGCGCTGTAGACCAGGCTGGCCTCGAATTCACAGAGATCCGCCTGCCTCTGCCTCCTGAGTGCTGGGATTAAAGGCATGCGCCATCACTGCTCAGATACAGTGTTTTTTTTAAAAGATTTATTTATTTATATATTTTACGTATGTGGGTACTTTGTCTGCTTGTACATCTGCACACCAGAAGAGGGTATATGACAGTTGTGAGCTGCCATGTGGGTTCTGGGAATTGAACTCAGGACCTTTGGAAGAGCAGTGAGTGCTCTTAACCACTGAGCCATCTCTCCAGCCTTGTTCCAGTATTTTTTTTAAGCTGTGTAAGAAACAATGGGTGATTCATGTTTGCTTTCTTTCTTTTCTTTTTAAAAAATTTATTTATTTATTTATTTATCTATTTATTTATTTATTTGTGGACTGTAGTTTACCCAACACAGACCAATCTTCTTCAACTTCACTGAGGTGGTTGACCATATCCTTCACCAAAGAGGCCTCTGAACTGGAATTGTGTTGCTCCGCCAGTCCTCAGCCTCAGCTTTCTTGTCAGTACTAGGGCGCACAACAATCCTTCTGTAGGTGTCTCTGTAGGTGTCCTTGTAGGTGTCTCTGTCAGCTTCTCTTCTTGTAGATCTTGAGGTTGCTCACTCTGGAGACCTTAGGGCTGAAGCCAGTCTCAGGACGGGTCTGGCGCAGGGTAGCAGGGTCTGTCTCTAGAAGCTGGTGGAGATAATTGTGGGAATAACAAAGACCCTCACTGGTAAAACAACCACAGAAACATCTCCACGCTCACAGCTTCTCCTAATACATCTTTAACACTCGCTTCTGAGTTGACCTCTACACAGGAGACTTCTTCTAACCTTACTCTGAGCTGGACGCCCAGTCCTTCCAGGACAACCTCAACCAATGGTTTTTAAGCCCTTAAATTAGTAATGTGCTCTTTAACTTTCTCCCAGTGGGCTATAGATTCTTTATACTTCACGTCTTCTCAGATATCCTACATAATAAGCCTGTATTACATGTATGGAGTGATTTTTGTGAGTGACTCTAAGGTGGTATGTAGTTTGAATGTTATTGTCCCCCATAATCCCATAGTCTCATAGGGAGTGGCATTATTAGAAGGTGTGGCTTTGTTGGAGTAGGTATGGCCTTGTTGGAGGAAGCGTGTCACTGTGGGGCTTGGCTTGGAGGTTTCCTATGCTCAGGATACAGCCCAGTGTCTCATTCCACTTCCTGTTGCCTGCAAGATGTAGGACTCTCATGCTGCCATGTTTTCTGCCATGATGATAATGGATTGAACTTCTAAAATTGTAAGTGAGCCCCCCCCTCCATTAAATGCTTTTATTTGTAAGAGTTGCCATGGTCATGGTATCTCTTCACAGCAATAAAAGCCTTTACTAAGACAGGCAGTATAAAAAATTGAGACCAAAAAAAAAAAAAGCCAGGATGACTTTTGGACAGTGTGTTTAGGAGCTCGGGTAAAGCTAATTCATTTCCACTGAGGAAAAGGGCTCTGTGGGCAGGAGCTAAGTCAAATGCTGATAGCTCAGGGCTCTCATTTCCTCCCCAGCTGAGTTCCTTGTTCTTGAATTGTAAAGACTCTGTGTGTGATCTATTTTGTTAGCTTTGGCGAACCACACTTCAAGTCTTCAGTCCTACTGGGACCAGCCAGGATTTTATTTGTTCTGTAACATTATTTTTTTTTTCATCTTTGAAGACCATGCCCTTGTGGTAGCTCTTTAATTTCTTAGATTTGACATTTTCTCTGTAATAAACACTAGTTTATAGTTTATTGCAAATGAGTTTGTTTCCAAGATAAACAGCATTTTCTTTCTCTCTCTCTTCCTTTTTTTCTTTCCTCCCTTCCCTCCTGTCTTCTCCCCCTTCCTTCCCTTGCCTTCCTTCTCCACAGCCCATAATGTTTATCCATCCAATTCTGGGAATTAAGCAATGAAAAGGTGGTTTTTCTATTTTACCGAGTTTTTTTTTTTTTAATTGCATGCCATTTTGTGCCTTTAAAGAAGGTGGTTAGTGTGTCCATTTGAAATGCTGTAAAGATTAAGCTGTGTAAGCCCTCTCCACGCTGCCTTACAGAATGCGTAATTACATGTCCTTTCTCTTTCTAAGCTCCTTGGCTGGCCCTTGGCTCCTTTCTAAGCTTTCAACTCCTGTTTCAGTTAAATAGGGAAACTGAACTCACATCCTGGAAGAAAGGCTTGCAAAACCACCCTCTTGGTGCTTGTTTGTAACTGTGATAATAAAAGGTTTAATCTTTTCTGTGACCCATTGTCTTAACATTTAGGAAGCGCTGCCCTTGCCTTCTGTAGTGAACTTTTCAGGTTAAATGTTTTCATGCAATGTCGCTTTAGCTTCCAAAACAAAAGGAACCTTAATATTTATTGTTGTTGTTTTAGCAATGTATTCTTCCCTGGCAACTGTGGGATTAAAACTTTGTACTTAGTTCTGAAGCTTGCATCAGGCAGCGGTTTCAGAAGCGCTCCCTGCTTCTCCCAGGAGCTTGGCCACTTGGGTCTTCTCCATTCTCCTCCTTGCTCTGTAGCTCTCCTTTCCTCATCTTCTCCTCTGTCCTTTCCTTGCTCCATACTTTTTCCAACCAGTGTATGCCCAAATGGCAATCCTTATCAAGCCCCATAACAGCATGAGGCTGTGTGGGAAACTGTTGGTTATTGAGATGTCTAGCCTTGTAGAGCGAGAAGACAGATCTGTAGAAAAGTCAAGCAAACACCAGCAGATAACCACGTGCTCTGGGACCTGTCAGAATATATAGATGTCATGGAGAAAAGATGTATATTTGAAAGGGGGTGTTTGACTTAAACCAGAGTAAATTGAGATTTGCATAGCAGAGGTTTTTTTTTTTTTTTTTTTTTTTTTATCAAAGTTGTTTGTCTTAGTTAGGGATACTATCGCTGTGATAAAATACCATGACCAGAGCAACTTGAAGAGGAAAATGTTTATTTGGCTTATGCTTCCACATCACTGTTTATCATTGAAAGAAGGCAATAGGAACTCAAACTCAAGATAGGAGCCTGGAGGCAGAAGCTGATGCAGAGGCCATGAAGGATGCTGCTTACTAGCTTGCTCTCTATGGCTTGCTCAGACTGCTTTCTTATAGAACCCAGGACTATCACTTTAGGGTAGCCCCATCCACAATGGACTGGGCCCTCTCCCATCAATCACTAATTAAGAAAACATCCTACAGCTTTGTCTGCAGCCCTATATTTTGGAGGCGTTTTCTTAGTCAAGGCTTCTTCCTCTCCAATGACTCAGATTGTATCGAACTGACATAAAACCAGCCAGGATGGTGTGTATTTGAGATGGAAGTAAGAAATGGATAATTATATCATAGCCAACAAGTGGGTTGGTCTTGGATAGTGACTAGTGATCCATTTAAGTATCAACACAGAGGAGAATTCTGCAGCCTTTTTCTGTAACATAGTAGATATGTTACTAACTAAGTAGTTAGTCCTTGCAGGCCGTATGGTGGCTGACACAACTGTCAACTTTGTCAGTGTAGGAAAAGTAGCCATAGATTCATAGATGAATGAACTTGACTGTGTTACCAGAAAACATTTTTATAAAATCAGGCGGTGGGTCAGAGTTGGTGTGCAGGCTGTGGTTTGACAGTCCATGATGGAAGAGCAGGATTAGAGAGAAGTAGGTTGCATAATGGTGGCAGATGCCAGAGGATTTTGGATGCTAGCCTTGAGCTGAGAATCGATATTCTCTTTAATGAAAACCAAGCCTGGTCTATCTCTCCTTAAAGTTATAAGTACACAGACCTTTAAATTAGAACCAGATGTTTTCTATTTATAGCTTAAGATAGCTACATGCCCAGCTATTAATTAAGACATATCTGCGACTGAATATTAAATGTATTTAGGTGGTACATGGAGAGCAAACGTGGCCTCTGAATGCCCCCACTAAAATCTGAGTTGGGTCAGAGGCAGAAGTGTGGAGTCTTTAGACTTCTTACTATGATTGCTCCTTAGGAAGGGACCAAAAAGTCAGCTTGTAGAGAAAACCAGAGATTGCTTGACCAGGCCCTCTAGACTCTCTAAACTCAAAATGTCAAAATGCCCCTTGTTTAAAATACCAGTGTGAACTGATCCCAAAGTAGATATTGACTCTGCATCTTGGCTGTTTATAGGAATTGTTAGCATATCAGCTCTGAAGCAGCCTCTGCCTCATTTCACTGAACACCGCGTTAGGTGATACAGAAGGTGCTTTGTCTGTTTCAGTATTGCTGTCCCTTCCACCATCATCAGAAATTCTGCAGTCCTCTCCTCCCCACATGGTGTGTCCCCTCTAGCCAACCTTCCCCAAGGCTCTATTAATGTTTGAATGCCCACCACTACCCCAGTGCTGATGCAACCTGAAATGGACAGTTAGTGAGCACTCACTGAATGAATTCGTAGTGGTAAACACTTGTCCTTATTCATAACAAACGTTTCAAAAACTATATTGCTGTGTTCTCCATTGCTGCCTATTTTTCATTGAGGATTACATCTTCTCCTGAAGTCTTTTGAATTTATTTCCTTAAAGTATGTACTGCTCAGTTTATGAAGGCTTCTATTTTGGCATTATAGTTCTAGGAAGGCGTTGCAGTGTATTAAATGAAATTATTGTGGTTGCTCCAGCGTACTGGGGAAACTTTAGGCTGGTTTTTACACCAAGAAATCTGGACCTTCGGTGGTGCCAGCTTTGTGCAGTTGTAACCTACATGTTGGATGCAACACCATGAGATGTTGCCAGATTCTCTCAGAAAGAAGTAGGCTTGTAATTTTTTTCACCTATCCCACATGACGATGTTGTCACCCAAATATGTGCCTGTAAGTATTTTTAGAAATTCTTTCCAAAATTTGACTTACCCACCCTATAACATAGGAAATTGTTCTTTTAAAAGGATGTTTCTTTATGCTAATTTAATATTCATTGAATTTTGGTGATTCACACCAATTAATACACGTGATAAGTGATAATCAGTAATCACAGGACCTAGCTCATCAATATGTGCTTTATTTTAGGGTTTTTTTTTTCAGCTTTTAAATTATATGTTTCTTAGTGTGGTTGAAATCATTTGTTATTGCACCATTTTTAAACCAATGGTGACATATTGAAAAGAAGATTATGTGGGCATGAAATAATGATTATAATTAAGTGACAGAGAAAATAATATGTTCACAGAAAGCTGAATAAACAATGGAGAAAAGTAGGTAGATCATGGAGACAATTGCATTCCTGGTTGAAATTATGTATGTTTAATCATGGGATCTGCTTCATGTAGTGGCAAAGTATTTTTGATGGTAGGGGTGAGGGTGGGTGGGTGATGTGGTATGTAGTGCCTCTGGCTGCCAGCGCCGCCTGCTTCATCCACTGCTGCCCCGTAGAAGTCAGAGCATTCTGTTTAAGTGATGAGCAGGTCATTCTTTATAGCTTGTGTCTTTTAAATTGTTTTGACCAGACTTTCAAGCTTTCAGCCTTTTTTTTTTTTTCTCCAAAATGTTTTTGCTGTAGCTTATACTGGGGTGAGAGACAAATCATGCTCAAGGACTGGGGAAAGAAGCCAGAGATAACAATTGAGTGTTTGCTTTTAAGGATTGGTGAGGAGGAAACAGATCAGTAAATGTGATGAGGGTCACAACTAAGGGATAATGGGGCACAAAGAACCTGGGAGGTGGTATCAGAGGGACTTACTGGCTTCATTTCTCCTTGCCTTAACATTAGCAGATACCTTTTAGGTTTGATGAATAGGATGACATGGAGTTCCAGCCATGAACCCAGTGTGTGTGTGTGTGTGTGTGTGTGTGTGTGTGTGTGTGTGTGTGTATCAGAAAATGCCCGTGTTTTAGGATGCCAGCTTCATTAGGTGGAGGTGGGGAGGTAACAACTACAAGAGCAAAGATGGTTAGTCTTTTTCCAAGTTGGACTAGAGAAGAATTTGCTAGCAAGGCCTCCTTGTACCGTAAGCTTATTAGGTGACTGAAAGTGTAGCTACAGGGATGTCATTGGGGCGACACTGTAGTGTTGGTAATTTTTTCCCCCCATGTACGTCTTCTGATCAAATTTGTGGCACATTCTGGAGGAGGGATTGTTTTAAATCACTTTATTAGTCGAGCCCAGCTTTGGGTCATCTGGAGCCAGTGTTCTTTATTTTGATTTCTGTTCTTTCCTAAGCTTAGAGCAAATGGAATTTTCAATTATTTTGTGAATTTCCTTTAGGATCTTATCCACCCATTAGGAATTTTTTTTGATAAAAAGGCTCTGAGAATTGTTTAAACTGATGTTTGAAGCACATGAATTAATAAAACCCTCTTTAGGTTTTCTTTCTTTCTTTTTTTCTTTTTGGTTTTTTGAGACAGGGTTTCTCTGTGTAGTTTTGGTTCCTGTCCTGGATCTCGCTCTGTAGACCAGGCTGGCCTCGAACTCACAGAGATCCACCTGCTTCTACCTCCCCAGAACTGGGATTAAAGGCGTGCACCACCACCGCCCAGCCTTAGGTTTTATTTCTTAGTGCAGTCTGGAAGGAACTACTTTAAGTACATTTTGTTGCTACAAATACTTTACAAAATTTTAATAGGAAATTCATTTAACTTTTGGTTTTACCCAGGTTTTTGGTTCATCTTTTTTCCTTTCTTCTTCTTCTTCTTCTTCTTCTTCTTCTTCTTCTTCTTCTTCTTCTTCTTCTTCTTCTTCTTCTTCTTCTTCTTCTTTTTGTATTTAAAATATTCTTTCTTCCTTTACTTTCTCTTATACAATAGAGTGGCCTATCAATTAAGCTCATGTATTTGTAGTTGTACCCTGTAGCATTTAAGGTTTATGTTTGTGAAGCAAACAACACTACCTCTGGCTATAATAAATGCAGGGAGCTCATAGGAGGGATTATGAATATGCTCATAGTCTGAAAGGAAACTTGGGGACAGTGCTGAAACAGTATGGATTAGAGCTCATAGGTTTTCTAGACAGTTTAGTTCTAGAGCTGTTAAGCCTCTGTGCCTTTATTTCCTTTCAGGGTACTGGAGGTTTGACCCCAGTGGGTGAGGTGGCTGATGGAGTAGCAGCTGCTGGTCCCCTCCACCTCCCCACTTAGATTTTTTTTTAAGTACTAGCTGTAGCTGAAGTTTTCTCCAGTCCTGCCTGGCCCACAGTCAGGACAAATAGCTCTCACCCGCCAGTCCTGCAGCTGCTCAGACCCAACCAAGTAAACACACAGAGACTTATATTGCTTACAAACTGTATGGCCACAGCAGGCTTCTTGTTATCTAGTTCGTCTATCTTAAATTAACCCATATCTATTAGTCTATAAGTTGCCGTGTGGCTCGTGGCTTACCGGTACCTTCCATCTCAATTCTTATGGCAGCGGCTGACAGCATCTCTCTGCCTCAGCTTTCTACCTCCCAGAATTCTTCTCCTCCTTGTACTGCCTACCCTATCCTTCCTGCCTTGCTACTGGCCAATCAGAGTTTTATTTATTAACCAATCAGAGCAACACATTTAACATACAGAACATCCCACAGCAACTAGCTGGACCCATTCAACTACATTTTGTATAGAAATCCACTGTGCCATTTACATGACAATATTTTGCTTATGCAAGAGTTATAGTTCCCATTTAAGCTGGAAGGCGTCAGCCCAGAAGGCATCAAACCTATACAAAGAACTACAGGCAAGTAAAGAATGCTGCAAGGGGGAGGGGTTGGTCTTCCCAGGAAAAAGCACACTGACTGGTTATTTAATACCAATTCGTCATCCCTGAAACACATACAGATATCATTATGCAGACAGAGTGGGTCGTACTTAGGAACACACACACACACACACATATACGCGTGCACACACACACACACACACACACACGCGCGCACGCACACACACACACACATACATACGCGCACACACAATTGATAAAAAAGGGTCATGAAGTTGAAAGAGAGGAGGGGTATCTCTGAAAGTTTGGAGGTAGGAAAGGGAAAGGAGAAATGATGTATTCGTATTATAATATCAAAAAATAAAAAAAAAATAATTTTTTAAAAGTTGGGAGCCATGATTTAGGGTGTGTGTATGTGTATGCATGCATACGCGTGGTCGGGGGGACTTTTTTTTCCCTTTTAGTTGGTATTAAGAATTAAAGGTCTCGCCGGGCGGTGGTGGCGCACGCCTTTAATCCCAGCACTCGGGAGGCAGAGCCAGGCGGATCTCTGTGAGTTCGAGGCCAGCCTGGGCTACCAAGTGAGTTCCAGGAAAGGCGCAAAGCTACACAGAGAAACCCTGTCTCGAAAAACCAAAAAAAAAAAAAAAAAAAAAAAAAAGAATTAAAGGTCTCGATAATGATTGTAATGATGTGTTCTTTGAGATATAGTCATGTGACATGTAAGCTCATCTTTAGGCTCTGGAGAGGATCAGAACTTTTTTGTTTTTCAGTCTGCTGAAATGCACCTTCTCAAGGATGGAGTGATTGTTAATTAGTTCTATTTATATTTAAAATGATCCAATAGCAATTCGGGTATGGTTAACAAAGTTGGAATAAACAGGCCTGATAGTGATTTGTTAACAGTAGTGTGGCTTAGTCAACATTAAGTAGGATTTCTCTTTTTATCACATATGCTTTTCCTGATAAAATGATGCTAAGTAAGAATGGATTTGTTTTTGCAAATACAGAGCATCATCATTAGTCCTTAATGAGGTGTTTACGAAAGTGCTGGAATGGCTGTGATGTGGTTTTCCAACTGTAGAAAAAAATTATTACTAATAATCATGTTAACAACCAAACATATTTGCGTTAACTTCATTTTGTTTCCTTAAGTAATCACCATTCTCCCAGCGTTCCAGAGGAGCATTTGGACTTCAGGGTGACAGACCTGTGGTCATATAGCTAAGGAATAGCACAGTGGGTCTCTACTCACTACAGAGCCCACATACAGGATGCTGTGGTACTTCCTTCCAAAGGCATCTCTATGTTGCACATTCTTTATTTTTTGCCAGAAATCACAGGAGGTAAACCCCAGTGAGCATACAGTCAAGATCTACACTTGAGAAATAAGGCCAGAGGGTTCAGCAATGCTGGCTTTAATTCTCATTGTCTTCACTTTAGATTAGTATAACATCTTATGTGGGTAAGGAAGATTTTTTTTTTTTTTTAGATTTTGGAGAAAGGTTTCTGTGTGATATTTCATGTAGTTGAAACAGAAACTCATTTCTTGCCTTCTAGCCAACAGAAAATGGAGTGTATTCAATTAGAGTTAAAATTCTGTAAGTTGAAAATAGACAAAGTAAAAAATGTGTTTTCCTCAAAATCAGTTCACTGCTCTCCTTTTAAATGACAAAAATTACAATAATAATACTGTGCCATATTAATAATAAGTATTCTAATTTACCTTGTTTTACAAAGAATAATGAATTGGATGGAATGTTTTTACCTTTTTGTACAACCGTTAATATATACCTCCTAAAAAAAAAAAAGTTCTGTCTTGTTATTCAGAAGTATTGAATGACATTTAATGTGCAATGCCATACATTCTAGGGCTCGACCTGATTCAGTTTCTGGCTTTTTTTTTCTTCCAGTGTCTGTATTTACGCTAAAAGTCCAGGTGAATGACATCATCAGTCGCCAGTACTTGAGTCAAGCAGTTGTGGAGGTATTTGTTAACTACACGAAGACAAATTCTACGGTAACTAGAAACAATGGAGCAGTATTGATAAAAGTGCCCTACCAATTAGGACTCAGCTTAACCATCCTTGCTTACAAAGATGGCTACGTCTTGACACCTCTGCCTTGGAAAACCGGAAGGATGCCAAGTAAGTACTTCAGCGGTATTTTGCATTCACCAATGTAAATGATTTCTCTCTGTGTTGGAGGAAAATCTGTTGAGCTGAAATTGAGAATACCTACAAGAATCCCATATGTTTAGAAGGCAAGGAAAATTTGCAGAAAACACTCTTTGCCTATTTGGGATGGTAAAACAAAACACCACAAACCAGGTAGCTTGTAAACAACAGAGGTATTTAACACAGTTCTGGAGGTGAGGAAGACCAAGGTTGAAATGGCACTGGGTTTTCTACTGTCTGGTGAAGGCCTGCTTTCTGATTTAGACAGCTACTTTCCATTTTATAGATGTCTTCTTCTCACTTTGTCCTGACATAAAAGAAAGAGCCTGTGGTGCTCTTTTTTTAAGGCAATCCAATTCCATTAATGAAGCTTCTGCTCTCTTAACTTAATTACTCTGGAAGCCCCATTTTTTAAAACACCAACAGCTTTCTTTGGTGGTGAAATTTAGGTTGACAAAAATACTGGCACCATAGCAAATCGTGAAGGCACTTTATCTTCCACAGAGACTTGTACATTACCCGGTTGTGGATGCCTTTGGTAATTACCCTTTCCTGCTAAGTAACTTCGCTGATGAAGGTTGAGTGAGGCACTGATCTATGGGTGTAGCAATAAATCATTGGCAGTCATTTTATTGCTATGTTCCATTATCAGAATAATCATAATAGGTTTCCCCATGACCTATTTAGTATCAGGTTCTTGGTCACTTTAGCAGTGTCAGGTATGGGTTCCATCGCATGAAATGAGTCTTAAGTTCGATGAAGTGGTTAGTTAGTCCCATAATATTTGTGCCACTATTATACCTGGCTATCTTCCAGACAAGTCACTGTTGTAGGTCTCAGGGTTTGTAGCTGAGTGATAGTGATGATTACCCCTCCCCTCTGGTAGTGTGTAGAGTACTTTCCAGCACCACGCATGATAGTCAGTAGGGATAAAGCTTCCAGTTAGTCCTCACTCAATTCCTACATGTTCGATGATATAAGTGTGTGATGTCTTCAGCAATAGGGCCTTTATCATCAGGATATTAGAGTAATCAGTAGCCTTGGCAATTGTCTGTGATGTTTGGGGTTAGGAACCTATGGGACCTCTCTGTCCAATGATTCAACAAGATGTAACCCATTCCCGGCACTGAGGGATTTATTTAGAGGCATAAGATGTCTAGGTGGGGCGTTCTTTCCCATTATATAATGATTCAATTTAAATTTCTCTCAAATCTGTATATATTTTAGGAAGCTTCTACAGTAGTAGCATGTGAATGTCCCTCCTTCCCATATTCCCTCCTTTCCTCTGCTCTTCCACTCCTCCCCATTTATTCTTCCTGTTCTAATTCCTCTTTATTTCTTTATAACTACATTATATTTCCCTTTCCTTGGAAGGTCCCCTCCCCTGCCTTGGACCCTTACTAGGTACCTATCCTCGGTGATTATTTTAATCGAAACACACACATATCTAAAGCTTTAAAGTTAACATCAAGAGAAAACATGCAATATTTGTCTTTTTGCTCTGGGTTACCTCACTTGGGATGATTGTTTCTAGCTCCCTCTATCAGTTTACCTGCAAATTTCATTTTCCTTAACAGCTGAATAATATTTCATTGTGTCAATGTACCACTTTTTCATTATCCATTCATCAATTGATGAATCTAAGCTATTTCCAATTTCTGGCTATTATGAATGGAGCTGCAATGAACATTAATGAGCAAGTATCTCTGTAGTAGAATGTAGAGTCTTTTGGGTATATCAAGAATCTTTTGAGGCACACTATGACAGAACTATGCCTGCATCAGTTTCCCCTACATTAAATATTTTGATTGTTTTGTCCTATTTCACAGTATATTCTTCAGTTACACTTTCACTGTTCCCTCAAAGCCAAGCAAATATATGGCTCTTTGAAGACACTGTTTTGATTACTGGAAAATTAGCTGGTAAGTACACTACTTCTTACTAACGAAGTTCTTAGAATGATTATTTTATAAGAGAATCAGGGTTGATTATAACTTGACAAAAGTTCAAGTTGGGTATTGATGATAAGTTGATCTGAACAAGTTCTTATCTTATCATAAAATTGTATTTTTGTGTATTGAAAATAACTATCTTCAGTATCCACTTCACATGGGAATATATGATATGAGGAAATAGAAATTGCTGTCTGTCTGTCCTCTCTGTCTCATCTCTTAGTGGGGCTTTTATAGCTGATGAAACAGTGACAAGGACAGACATGTTTCCCAGATCTTTGGGCTCCCTAACTGTTTCTGTTTCCTTCTGTGCCTCCAGTGTGGATCTGGATGCTAATGTGGGAGAGGCCTGTCACTGGGAAGTTCCGATCGTCTAGGCAGCCTTCACTAGTGGTATTTGTTACTTGCAAGTCCACAAGAAAGAGTGTGAAAAGCCTCATTTGGGGGTATTGGTTCAGGCAGTTGTCCTCCCCGATTTACCAACTATGAAGATGACAGTTTGACCCTTTCTTTACCTCCATGTGTCCCTTAATTGATTCTTAAGAGAAAGATAGACATTTTGCTTCTCTTTTGATACACAATGCATAATGCCTTTATAAATTACAACTATTTGTTTGATTTGTATTGGTCTATTAATGTTCAGCGCTAACATAATGGAGATGACTACAAGGCAGAAAATCCTCACGAATGAGTCAGTCAAGAGGGGCATGGCCTAACGAATTGCTTGCGAAAACTCACATTTAGAAGCTAACCTATGCATTTCTGAAGTATTAAATAGGAACACTCAAGAGTACTCAAGTTAAAAGTTGAGCTTGGGCTTGATTAATCTTGGAGTGACTTACTAAGTAAGGCTGTAGACCCTCTTTCCCTAGGTGTTAGAGCATTTGGTGCTCATTTTGCTAGCACCCAGCAGACTAGAATGGGGAGTTTTGTGTGGAGATTAGAAAGTGAAAAGGAGCCACATAGCCACAGAGAGTCCTGGGTTCATGCTGCTGGGGCTTCAATGAAATTAGATACGGATGTTTCTAACGTTGCTACATCGCTCCATAAAGTACCTGCTTCTTTTCTTAATGCTCATAAAATATTTTGTCAAGAAGGGATTTTGGGTGGGGGGTGGGGGGACGGGCCTAGAGAAATGGCTCAGAGGTTAAGAGCACTGACTGCTCTTCCAGAGGTCCTGAGTTCAATTCCCAGCAACCACATGGTGGCTCACGAGCATCGGTAATGAGATCTGGTGCCCTCTTCTGGCCTGCAGGGATACATGCAGGCAGAACAATGTATACATAATAAATAAATCCTTTTTTTTTTTTTTAAAGAAGACATTTGGTTTATAAAATAGAAGTGCATTCAGTATATATATATTTGTAGACGGGGAATAGAAAAAAATGAAAACTTTTCTTAGGAAATGCAGGTAATTTACATAGGATGCGTATTTTTACTTGTAAGAAATTTGTATATTCAGCATTATTAAGCCACATCTTTTAAAAATTTTATTATTTAGGTTAGCATACGAAAATGTGTATTTCATCATGATATCTCCATATATAAAGGTCACATATTTTAAAGTAAAATGCATTAGATAATATTTTGAGTGATCCGAAAATACCAGATTGTTTCCTCAAATAGCTAAATAATAATGAAGATATAATTATGCTATTTTACTCCAGTGTCTTGCAGGTGTTATTTTTCTCCCTTTATGAAAAAAATCCTAGAAACTGATTTTAAGAATTATCTGACACTATCTTTTAATATCACACACATCTTTAAAATTTGATACATTTTTCATCCTAATAACTTAAATGATTTCTTCTGCATTTATCTGTTATCTTATTTAAGTCCAAGGCCAAAGGTAATGTATCTGATAACTTACAATTTTAATTTTGGAATTGATCCTTGGCTTGTTAAATTATGTTGGTTATAGAAATATCAACATGTCACTGCGTTCTCAACTGATAAACATCAGAAGAGAGTCCATTCAACACCATTGAAATGAAGTAATACACACATGCATCTGAAATCTGGCATTTGGAAGACTTTAAAATTACTGTGTACCTATCTGATGGAGAAACCTACCCACTTCAGTATGTGGCTGGATGTCCCGAAGGGTGGTTATTATTGAACGTTGCTGGAAACCTATCCTAAACTAGCATAACCCCAAAGGAACCATTTATCTTTTACAAAGCAGGGTCTACTTTAGGCAAGGTTTAATCTGAAGGACTCAAGTTGGAATAACTGAAAAATAGTTTTTCCTCTCTCCATTTCTCAATTCCACCCTGTAAACACTGCCTCCATTTTCAAACAAGCTCTCATTTTGGGTTACAAAAAGGGACCCTGTGGGAAACAAAACAAGCCTTCCATTCTGTATCCAGGCAAGCACACACCTTGGTAGTTGTGCTTGGGACTAGACCTATTGTTAAGCATGAACAAGATGCTTGATTGGTCTTGGCCCATTCTGACACACACCATCAACCTCACTCCTGTTACAGAAGCACGCAAGCTGAGGATGGTCAGCATATGGTTCCCTAAAGTGAGATCTGAAAGAGCCATGAAGAAATTCTGGGCAGAATCAAACAGTTCTGGTCTGGAGGTGCTTTATGAGCTAAAAGAACCACATGTAATGTGAATGCTGAATGCTATCTTTTCTATTCCAGAACTTTACATTATTATAATTATTATAATTATTATTATTATAATTATTATTATTATTATTATTATTATTATTATTATTATTACTACTGACATCTTTCCCCACAACTTCTGCTTTGTACTCAAGTTTCTTATGTGTATCCATGTAAGCATCAGCGGCTCATTTGCGGTTCACAGATTGATACTATTGTGGAATGAAAGTACTCTTTATATAAATAGATAAAGAAGGAAGCTTCTTGGTTCTGAATTTAAAGTAATTATGTGAGATGTTGATGACACTCAGAAATCATTATAACCACATCCTGTAGAAGAAAATGTCCTGACCAGTGATGCTGTTTTTAATATGCGTATGTTTTTGTCCATTTGTTAATGGAATTTCCTTTGTCCAGATGCCAAATCTCAACCGAGTGTTCAGTTTTCAAAAGCCTTCATTAAACTTCCTGACAACCACCATATTAGCAACGTGACTGGCTATCTAACAGTTCTACAGCAGTTTTTAAAGGTGGACAATTTTCTGTATACGACCGGAATCACTCTTAACAAACCAGGTATTTTCTAGTTTTTTTTTTTTTTTTTTTTTTTTTTTTTTTTTTTATTTTCTAGTTTTTAAATATGTAATCATAGTTCTAAAAAATATCAGCACATAAATTTTTCATCAAATACCATTTATTTATGTGCATAGTATTACACATTTGATTCTCACTAAAGCTTTGCAAAATACATGTTGCTTTTGAAATATCTAAGTATTAATTGTTTATAAGCAATTTCTTTTTATCCAAGAGAGAATAGTTAAGCCAGGTGTGGTGACCCAGCCCCTGAGAGGCAAAGAGGCAGGCAGATATCTGTGAGTTTGAGGCCAGCCTGGGTACAAAGAGGGTTCTAGGACAGCCAGGACTGTTACACAGAGAAACCTTGTCTCCCACAACAAACAAACAAACAAATAAACAAAACAAAAAAAAGAATAATTATACCAAAGTCTTTGGTATCTATTATGTCAAACTAATCAAAATGTCTTTTCATTTTAATTCATTAAATTTCATTTGAACCAAAGTAAGTAGGCAAAATACAGAAAAAGCTGTGATTATTGTAAAATTTACAATATGATACATTTAGCAACTTTGACTTAAATACGTATATCCCGGTTTGACTTCCTATGCAGTTAGTCTTTAGCAAACTGATGAGAAGTGTCAGTTAAATAGCCAGAGAAAGTATGCTATCAGCTGGTCTCTGAGTTATGTTTACCACGGTGACAGAGCTGAGTCAGTGATCGTAATTTCTACTTGATCTGTCTTAGCTAGGAAAGAAACTAGTCCACAGTCCGCAGCTTTGTTGTTAGGATCTTGTGATTTAAAAGTTAAGGGATGGGGCTGGAGAGATGGCTCAGAGGTTAAGAGCACTGACTGCTCTTCCAGAGGTCCTGAGTTCAATTCCCAGCAACCACATGGTGGCTCACAACCATCTGTAATAAGATCTGGTGCCCTCTTCTGGCCTGCAGTCATACATGCTGTATACATAATAAATAAATAAATAAATAAATCTTTAAAAAAAAAAAAAAAAAAAGTTAAGGGATGAATGGAATTTCACTTTTAAAACAAAATTTAAAACACAACCACATTTGTCACACCATTTCTCCTATTTGTGAATCTAATTGAAACACCACTGTCTAAAATTACCTGGGGGCGGGGGGAGGGCGGGAGGAGGGAGGACAGGGGAATCCGTGGCTGATATGTAAAATTAAATTAAATTATATAAAAAAATTACCTCAGACAATTTATAATTTTGAGTATTTTGGTTGTGTCAAATTTTGGTTCATTTGGGTACATCTAGAAATGAGAGTAAAAAGAGTATATTATATAAATAAAATATGCTATAAATTATAAATAAAACTGATATTTCCAGTGTTGCAGCCAGACGAAGCCCAGTCTTCTGTCAAGCCTGTTCGCTACCACACACATCAATCACTGCTGAGGGCACTGCCTGGTTCATGAAGCAGGCTTTGTCCTTACATGGAGCATACCGGAGTTGACACATTAATACTCCTATTTCCTTGCTTTGGCTAGTGGGCTTGTTCTGGAGTTATCTCCCTGATTCTCCTTCTTTACCATGTCCTGTGTTGGCTTCTTTTCTTGTGTATTAACCTTCCACTTCATGAGTGGTTGTTTCCGGCGATTACTTCCCTGGTCAGTTCCTGCTCAAATTATCCCAAAGCCTGATTCTTGAGGAAGTTGGTCTAAGATATCTGACGAGGTTTTTCTAGATGTAAGTTAGAAGATGTGCAAAGTAAAGACACATGAATGCTACACCACTGTCTGTCACAGGTGAGCTCACGCTGTGCTGGAGGGTGTTCAAGACAAAGCTCATGAGACTTGGGCAGGGTCACAATGAGTTTTCCTCTCAAAATCCTGCTTTAAAGATGCCGAGTCTTATAAGGAGATCTCTCTGCTTTGTCTAGCCTGGTGCCACTGGTCACACGTGCTTACCGAGTTTGAGATGTCGTCAGAGCCCCAAAGGTCTAGGTTTTGTATAAAAGCCACGTGCAGCTGGCAGCCCATCTATTGGATTACACAGTTCTAGAGCCCTGTGAATCTACAGGTGTTTTTTGTTTTTTTTAAGTTGAAAGTTAGGATTAGCGCTTAGGGCATAGAGTGTGTGCACTCGATGCAGCATGCCTGTGGGGGCGAGAAGACTACTTCTAGGAGCCAGTGCTCTCCTTCCAAGCAGGAATCAAACTCAGGTTGTCAGGCTTATACAGCAAGTACCTTTACCCACTGAGCCATCTCATGGCCTGGGATTACATCTTCAAAAACATTTGGTTGGATTCCAGTGTCCTTAAATCAGATGACTCTGAGAGAATTAGACTAACTGAAGCTTACACCTATTGGCCAATGTTACATTCTTAGCCAGTAGCTATTTATGAAATATATTGAAATTATATTTAAAAAAACTTTAATGTACAGCCAATAGAGTATGCATTAGAATGGGTAACAATGATGAAATAATAGAGTAAAATGAGTTTTAGAGTCATGACAATTTATTATGTATATGCAACTTCTGAGTATAATCTTAATAAATTATACTCTCTTTTAGGTTTGGAAAACATTGAGTTGACTCCTCTTGCTGCAATATGTGTGAAAATATATTCTGGAGGAAAAGAACTAAAGGTGGATGGCTCTATTCATATATCTCTTCCTCTTCTACATACAAATCATGTAAACGTGGGAGATCGCATACCTGCTTGGACTTTTGATATGAACACAGGTATGGTAGCTAAGATAAAATAGAATGTTTTTCTTTTGGATATTTGGATATTTAATCTTAGAGCTTTATACTCATCTAGGCTTTCACTAACATTACCACTTTGTACACTTTGTTAAGGACCATGATTGACCTCACTGGTGCATATGTTTGTGAGGGGAAATGATGCTGATTCATTGTCTTGATTGCTTTTCCAATTGCTATAATAAAATGCCCTGACAAAGGCAACTTAAGAGAGAGATATGATTTATTTTGACTTATAACTGTGATGGTTGTAGTCTAATGGTGGTGGGGAAGCTACAGTAGAGGAGGGGTTGAGGTAGCTGGTCATGCTGCATCCATCGTCAAGAAGCAGAGAGTGATGAAGGCTGGTACTCAGCTGGTTTTCTCCTTTCACACTGTTCCGGATCATGGCCCAGTGGCTGGTGCCACTCACAGTGTGAGTGTCTTCCTACTTCAATTGACCTTCTCAAGATAATTCTCCACAGGCGTGCCAGAGGAGGCCCATTTCTTAAGGTGATTGTAGCTCTCATCAAGCTGACAACTGAAGTTAACCATCGTACACATTATGTAAAAACAAACAAACAAAAATTTGAACATTATTCACCTACGTTGTCTTGTGTTCCTCTAACATTTTGAGGAAGAAATAATTTAAGATTAAAAAATATTCCCTCAGGAATTTTTTCTTTTTTGAGTGATTTTGCTTTTATTTCCTTCATGTTAAGTCAATCATGAAATTTCACAGTGATTTCTGGGGTGGGGCAGAAGGAAAGTGTATTCAGAATGATGGAGGCCCTGGCCTGGTTGACCCGAGAAGGTGCAAGCAGGGGAGGTCTCACTGGGGAAGCTGGAGGAGCACCGACTGCCCGGCTGGCAGGTAGGTGATGTTCCGAGAGCGGGAGAACTGGTAAGCAATGTCCTCAGCAGCCTCCAGCTTGTGCAGCTCGATCAGGCCATCACCTGCGGTGGCCAGGGAGTTGGCGATCAGCTTGGCTGCCTTGGAGTCACCCTCAGCAGAGATGATGGCTGCCTTCTTCTGCTGCTCAGCCTTTTCCACCACAAATCTGGCCCTCTTCGCTTCCTGCTGAGCCACCTGTTTGGCTTCCACTGCCTCTGTGAACTCCTTCCCGAAGGTCAGATGTGTCAGGGACACGTCATCCAGGATGAGCCCAAACGTTGCTGCTCTCTCTGTGAGGTCATCACTCACCTGCCTCGAGACCAGCTCTCACTGGGTGATCAATTCTCCAGCATCAAAGCGAGCCACTACTGACTTGAGGATCTCTGTGGTGATGGATGGCAGCACCCGCTCATCATAGTCCTCACCGATGCTGGTGTAGATATGAGGAAGATGGCTGGCCACCGGCTGGAAGAGGATGCATAGTGTGATGTTGACATTCTGCAAATCTTTGCTACCAGTGATGACTGGTACATTCCGGGGTCACGAGCGGCAGTCAAAGATAATGGGTTTCTGTACTCAAGGGATGAGAAAGTGAGTCCCTTCCCCTACCACAATGTCCTGCACTCCACAGAATCGGTCAAAGATGACAGCTTTGTGCCCAGCATCCACATTGTATAAGGCAGAGTTCACCACGCCTCCTGCAACGGCTAGCGTTAGGCCAAACTTTCCGATGGACTCAAACACTTTGGCAGCCATGATCCCTTCTGTTGCACCCTCTCACACCTGCTTCCACTCTGACCGCCACATGAATTTCCCTCAGGAAATGTTAAGTAGGCAGTATGAGAGTATCTAAAATCGTAGTTAGGACCATTAAAAATATGTGTGAATATCTTGACAATAAATTCCACAAGAGATGGAAGGAGTGATGGTCCCCCTTTAGGGACTCACCTCGTTACAGATGTTGCAGTGATCTGAGTTCCACTTTGGTCATTTAATCATTTCCTCCTGGATCTTCTGACTTCATTCTCCATTGCAAAGAAGACCAGATCTGGGCTTGCTTCCCAGCTACAGCAGCACGCCTGTAGTGAACTGCTTTAATTTCTAACACCTCAGATGAAAACTGCATGTGAAGTCTGACTCATTCATAGGTGCAGCTCTGGATGGAAAATAAATTGTTCTGGAAAAACAATCAGTAGCATTAGAACAATGGTTCTTAAAGTGATAAGGTCACAGAACATATGTTGTACATATGTTTAATCACAATCTCAGGACAAGTGACAAATAACTACCTGTTGATGAATTGGGATTTATTCCTCTCTTATTAAGTGTCTGGTGCTGGAGACTGAACTCTGGGATTCAAGCACTTTACATCTTAGCTAGCCTTTAAATTAGAATTTTTTTCTTCACATTCTCAGGGTACATAAGTTGAGTTTTGTTACAATGAATTTGTCTCCTTTAGTCATGACAAATCATTCACATTATGTCATCATGTATACATTCTAATGAGTATGGTGTGATATTTAAGATTTATCATCCTAGATATTTAGTATCATGGTATTTATAATTTCTGAAATGTTCTGAATTCTTTACTTGACTACCAACAAACTGTTTTTATACCTTCAGTTTCAGGTTTAGAACTATACCTAATTATTATTTTTCACTTACCATATGTTTTAGGTGCTTGGGTGCATCATGGCTGGGGAATAGTCAAGGAGCACAACAGTCATTTGATTTGGACCTACGATGCACCACACTTGGGCTACTGGATAGCAGCTCCATTCCCAGGAGCTAGAGGTACTGTAAAAACGAAACAAAATAATTTTAAAGAATAATGCACATAGCATGCTGGAGTTAATATCAGCTGGCCTCCAGCTTAGCCTAAGCATTGCCATGTGAATAGCAGGTGAATGAAACTAGACAACTCCTCCCCCTCCCCTTTTCTTGTATACAGGACCAAAGGATTGAGCTCCATGAACTTTAAGTGTCTTCCTGTCACCTCTAATGAATCTATGAAGACTAAAGTTGCTTCCAGTATTTTCTAAGTTTATGTTTTCATGAATAAATTCTGCCCAGCACAGTTAGATCCTCTGGCTTTAAGAAACAGGGACATTTTGAGTAATTTTTTAAAAGGTGAAGAATGTGTGTAGTTTACAGGTTCCTGGGGAAGGCAGACATCTCTGCAGCTCCAGAGAGCAGACCAGAGCTTGCTCAACTCCTCACCAGGTGGCTGCCACTGACTCCAGTCCTTCCCAGTCTTTCCGAACACAGTGCCTGATCTTTCTGAGGAGGAAGACTCTGGGGGACATGAGGGGAAAGGATGTTGGATAGTGTCTCCAGATTGTTTTTGAAAGATCAGATAGATGATATAAAACACGATCATTGACCTGGCAGTTTGAACAGAAGGTGGCTGGAAGCTGGTGGCCACACATCAAGAATTCTTCACTAGGGATAATCCATGCTGATTTAACACAAAGTATTTAACACAGTACCAAATTATGCAGGGAATCTGAACCTAAGGAAACCCCACATTTATCACATCCAGTAAATTTATCAAAAATTAAAAAAAATCATTATATATTCAATCTATTAAATCTTCCTTAATAGAACTGGGCATAGTGATGCACTTGGGAGGTAGAGGTAGGCAGATCTCTGTGAGTCTGAGGCCAGCCTGGTCTACATAGAGAGTTCCAGGACAGCCTGAGCTACATAGTGAGATCCTGTCTGGATAAAGCTGTAAGAAAACAAAACAAAACAAAACAAAAACAACAACACATCCCCACAAAACAAGCAACAAAACAACAATAAAACAAAAAACAAAACAACCCCCCCCCAAAACCTTCCTGAATACAGAAACATCCTTTCACATGCTGGAGGCTGGATGGGTTCTGTTACCCATCATTCTAACTCAAATTAAATAAGAACCCCATAGTTCTATATTTTGCTACTGCATAATTTGTTTCCATTTTTACAACTTCCTTAAACAATTTCCTTCAAAGTTCTCTTTAGGGCTCGGAAGCCACATATTTTAGGATTTTGTTTTCTCAGCATCTCAGCAGCAGGATACCAGTTCTGTAAGAGCAAGCTGTTGTGCAGCAGTCAGCCATTTTAGCTGATATAATTATTTATTACCTTTGAAGCATGTGAGTGTTTGGGGTTGGCTGCTCTGCTCTTGGGCTTGGCGTGGTTCAACTCAACATGTTTTCTCATTTCAGAACTCAGGTTGAAGGCACAGTGACTTTCTGGGACATACTCTTCCCATGTCAGAGTGCCTTGGCAAGATGGCCGAGCCACATCACATGCTTTGGTGCCACATTAAAGAAAAAGGCTGTTCTTCTTGGAGCAGTTTAAACCAAGAGTGATCCCAAATGTGGATTCTGCACTTCTCTCCCTGTATCTTTCTGTCTGCTTCTAACAAAGGGCTTTGTTCCGTATTTATCAAATAGCACAGAAAATATGGTATAGGAAGGAAATGAGGAATCTCTTAATTTTTTTTTTTTACCAGCATTTACAAAGGAAGAATTTACTGACCCCCAAGCAGCACTCAAAACTGCAAACAGATGCTATCAACCTGTATCCACCTGTCGCTTCCAACATTTATGGCGAATGTTTGTTTTCTTTAAGTTGCTTTCAACATACTGACTACTTTCTGAAAAAGAATACCACAATGCTTATCCATTATTCTGGCTCGGGGGCATGGAAGAGTCCCAAAGGAGAGACGGGGAAAATGGTTTTAGATTAAAGCTATGCATTCAGTGTATTTTGTAAGAGTGAATTACATGGGAATTCCAAGGCATAGTAAGGTTTGTTACATTGTTTTCTTAAAGGTAAGTTAAACTGAATAGGCTGAATACACAGTAGGGAAACAGATTGAATACAAAAATTTAGATGATCTGGATGCATGTTATTAACTAGGGTTGCAATATTAAGCAAGAAGTTCAGTTTCTGAAGGCAAGTGGTATTTTGGAAAAAGCTATTCCCATAGTCACGCAACCTCATTCCAAGAGTTCAAAATTCATTGGTCAAAGCAAGTCAGTTGACTAATCCCACAGGGCACGAAAGATGTGCTTCACCCACAGCAGTCTACCACTGCTTTGAAGGAAGCAAACCAATAGAATTGAACACATATACTCAGTCTGCCTTATCCAGGATAGAACAAAACTAAAAGTCTAACCCCAAATAATACGTTTTTCTGTGTTTATGTTGAATCATACAGGTTCCGGTATAAATGAAGATTCTAAAGACATAACTGCCTACCACACGGTGTTCCTTACAGCCATATTAGGGGGAACAATAGTTATTATCATTGGATTTTTTGCTGTACTACTTTGTTATTGCAGGTGAGAACAGCACTAATCTATGTGTATAGACAGAGTTTTCATATTATAGTATAATTTCAGTATGTTGTGTGCATTATAGAGTTCATTTATAGAAATAATTATTAGGGGCTGGAGAGATGACTTAGTGGTTAAAAACACTTTTTTCTACTGAGGCAGCAAATATGAGGCTGGCAAGGGTATGAACCAGGTCCTCTGCATATATGTTGTAGCTGTTAGATTGGCGTTTTTGTGGGACTCCTAACAGTGGGAGCCGGTGTGTCTCTGTTTCTTTTGCCTGCTCTTGAGACTCTTTTCCTCCCATTGTGTTGCCTTGTCCAGCCTCCATATGAGGGCTTTTCCCTTGTCTTATTGTATCTTGTTTTGCTGTGTTTGGTTGTTGTCTCTTGGAGGCTTGCTCTTTTATGAAGGGAAACAGAGAGGAAGTCGATCTAGGGGAGAGAAGAGGTGGCAAGGAGCTGGAAGAAGTGGAGGGAGGGGAAACTGTGGTCCAGGTGTACTGTATGCAAGAAGAATCTATTTAAAAACAAAACAAATAACCAAAAACAAGCAAACAAACAACAACAACAAAAAAAAAACACTTGCTCTTCCAAAGAACCTGAGTTCTGTGCCCAGCACTCATATCTGCCTATAACTCCAGTTCTAGGGGCTCTCACATGCACATACATACACATAAATAAAAATTAAAAAATTACAAAGAAATCGCTTAGCCTTTAATATATTTAGATTGGAAACCAAAACAAATGTATTCTAATAATCATTAGATATATATTTGTATGTTTTGGTATATTTTTCTTTGGTGAACCTTATAGATTGTAACTTTTAAGTATCCTTTACTTTTTGCTTTTTCTCCTCTAGGGGTAAATGTGGAACACCACAGAAAAGAGAAAGAAATATCACTAAACTTGAGATCCTCAAGAGAGACCAGACAACATCAACAACACACATAAATCATATCAGTTCAGTCAAAGTTGCATTAAAAGCTGAGGACAAGGCACAGTTATTTAATGCCCAAACCTCATCCTACAGCCCCCAGAAAAAGGAAACCACCAAGAAGGAAGCAGAAGAAAGAATTTCCATGGTGAAAACTCGGGACAATTTTAAAATCTACAATGAAGATGTTTCCTTTCTGTCAGGCAATCACAATAACTACTCAAGAAATCCAACACAGTCTTTGGAGCCAAGTATAGGAAGCAAACAACTTAAGCATATTAACAACAATCTCTCTCCATCACTAGGTGATGCTCAAGAGGACAAGAGGTATCTCACAGGAAGTGAGGAGGTATATGGGCGTTCCCACATTCCCGAGCAGCTTATGCACATCTACAGCCAGCCCATTGCCATCCTTCAGACATCAGACCTTTTTTCCACACCAGAGCAGTTACATGCTGCTAAGTCTGCCACTTTGCCACGAAAGGGACAGTTAGTCTATGGCCAACTGATGGAACCAGTGAACAGAGAAAACTTTACACAAACATTGCCCAAAATGCCAATGCATTCTCACATCCAGGCCCCAGATGCCAGAGAGGAAGACATTGTACTTGAAGGTCAGCAGAGCTTGCCATCCCAGACTTCCGACTGGAGCCGATATTCCAATAGCTTGTTGGAGTCTGTGTCTGTTCCTGGAACTCTAAATGAAGCTGTTGTGATGACTCCTTTTTCATCAGAACTCCAAGGAATTTCAGAGCAGACCCTCCTCGAGCTGTCCAAAGGCAAGCCCTCTCCCCATCCCAGGGCATGGTTTGTGTCTCTTGATGGAAAGCCTGTGGCACAAGTGAGACACTCCTTTATAGACCTGAAAAAAGGCAAGAGAACCCAGAGCAATGATACAAGTCTAGACTCTGGGGTGGATATGAATGAACATCATTCAAGCAGAAAGCTGGAGAGGGAGAAAACATTCATCAAAAGCATGCATCAGCCCAAGATCCTTTACCTGGAAGATTTAGACCTGAGCAGCAGTGAGAGTGGAACCACAGTCTGCTCCCCTGAGGATCCTGCATTGAGGCACATCTTAGATGGGGGTAGTGGAGTTATTATAGAGCATCCTGGGGAAGAGTCTCCAGGAAGGAAAAGCACCATGGAAGATTTTGAAGCCAACACATCTCCCACTAAAAAAAGAGGCCGACCACCACCACTAGCCAAAAGAGATAGCAAGACTAACATCTGGAAGAAACGAGAGGAGCGTCCACTGATTCCCATAAACTAATTGTGAGAGCCATGTATGTCTGTCGTTTCATGGTGTGTATTCTTGCTTCTTGTAAATTGCAGTATGAATTTAGGAAGCTGAGACTGAGCAATCTCATGGGCCTTAGACACATCTCAAGCAAAGTAGATGGTAAAATAATAATTCAAAAATCAGAAATGCTTTCTCTGGCCTGTTCTTTTCTTTTGCTTTTGAGTGATGAAGATATCCAAGTTTTCAAAATGTAAAATACGTTATCGGAAAACGTTGCTCAGTTTGCCAATTGGTACCGACTCTTAAGACTACAGTAGTGAAAAGTGTGCTAAAGCTGCTTTTTAAAATCTTACCTCTGCCTTGGTCTCGTGGGACGCGAAGGCAGGTGTCTTCTTCGGGCCTCATCTTCCTGCAGTGTGACTATGGTGTCTCTTCCTGCCTATGCTTAAAAACAGCTTGATAAATGTTTGGACCGATGTTAAAGACCAAACGACACTTTCCTTCTTAAGATTCATGGTTTGTGGATTGTCAACACCAAAGTAAATCCTGTGCTCCTATGACACAGGCAGGAAGTCCCCAGTTCATCAGAGGAGACCCAACTCTGGTTATTTGGGGATGTAGGTTTGCGGAGAAAATAAGGCATTGACTTAGGTAGAAATTTGAGAAGTGAAAACTCTGCTGTTGTCTTTTTATTTTCAAATGAAGTGACCTTAGTTGCCAGGTGAGAGGAGGCTATGGTTTGCTTTGAGGTTCACTTATCCGCATAGGCTGAAATCTGTTTTTAATACTCTTGTCAGAACCCCAATTCAAATTCAGTCATTTAGTGACTATTACAGTTGATTAAAGAATAAAAAAAATTCTTGTGAATGCTAAAAAATGAAGACTGTGGAGATAAAGGAAGTGAATATTCCATGTAATTGGGCAGGAAAGGAAAGGCCATTTTCCTGATATTCAAACAATCTCCAGGGTATGAGTTAGGTTTCTTCATGTTGACACTGTTAGATGTTTGAGGAAAACATTCTGGGTTTCAAGGGGGAGCTTGCCTTGTCGCTTGTATCCGTACAGCCTCACTGGTCAGTTCCAGGCATTTATCAGTGTCCTTTCCTCAGCGTGAACTCACGAGCTGTTTTCAGTTATGTGTCCTCAACTCTTCTACAAATAAAAGCTCTTTGATCCAATTGACCCATCCTGTTCTACTTAAAAATTCTTTCGAGGACACATTTGTCCAGCAGCTCTCCCTTTCCTTTTGGTGTGAAGAAATGGTTCTTCTCACCCTCTACCATTCAATGTATGACAGCAGAGGAGATTCAAGCCACCTAAACAATTTAAGGAAACTAAAATAGACACCCCAACTTTGTAAAATTGTAGATAGTTATTCAATGGAAGTCAGCAGTCCCCCCCCCCCCATCAAGACAATAGACTTCAGCCAGTTTTTCCTGCAATCCCTTCTGAAATATCTTACCTGTTGGAACTCTCCTGGCTTTATGAATTTAACCCAAAGAATGCAAAGACCTTTGCCTATGTTTCTTGTATATTACTACCCTCCATATGTGTTTGGGTGACACATAGGCTTGCTTTTGGGGGTAGAGTGACAAGGCTCACATTTAGACAAGGGGGCTTTTATTGGTCTCACACAGAAATAGATCATAAACAGCATGGAATGACTTGGAGAAATTTAAGGAGTTAGTGCTCTGTGGAAGTGCCTTTGACTCGGACTTGTGTTAGGAGGATTGATAACATCTTTCTTCAGTGTACATCTTGTTAGCCAAATTAAACAGATGTGCAGGTATTAAAAACTATAGAGCCCTAGTGTTTCACGTTGGAACAATGAATTTTGCATGTAACATTTTCTTTTGCGTGCTGTTTCTTGAATTCACAACATATTGACAAATTGTTTATATTGGAATGAGGTTAGGAACTACATAGTAAAGTGCTGCATCTCCTTAACACTGTAAGTGTATAGCCTCACCTTTAAAAAGGTTTTGTGTCTCAACTGGGCAATGAAATACACATATAAACATATGAGTATATCGCCCAAGTACGCCAGTGACTTCACTCATTCTTGTCTAAGGGAAATGAGATGATGCATCCTAAGGGCTTTTGTAGAACTTTAATTTCACAAACTCACTTCAAAAAATACTGCATGTGCTGTTTTTGATTGGGAATTTTAGGCAGCTTATCTTTTCTAATCAGAAGAATGTGACTTCTCATTTGTGAGCAGTTCACAATTCCCTGTTAAAAAGCTGAAGCCATCTACTTTTTCTTAACCCACATGATAAACCAACACTATTCACTACTTTCTTAAATTTTTAAATTGAAAGTCAATGCAGACTTTTGCATATGTAAACTAGCAAATTTTGGTTACAAATTGCTGACATTTGTGGATCCTTTGTACATAGTTTGGATATATCTTGAAGGCAAAGCTATCAATTAACCAATAGATTCATTTCCTAAAGCACAGCTGTATGCAGTTTTGAATACAGATGACCTTGAAACTTTATAAAATCCATTTTTATGACTTTCTGCAGTTGAAGAGGGATCATGCCCTTTTATAGTTCACAGTATGCCACGAAGGTCACAAATGCTGAGGAATAAGAGCTCTGCTTTGCTTTGGCAGTTACTGTCAGGCCAGTTTCTATGTATTTGGATCCTCTGCTATTGATATATACATATATTATAGGGTTTTAGAGGTTTTGGGTTCAAATATTGTCCTTCCAAACTTCCCAGAAAGGTGAAGCTCAAAACTACACATTAATTTCTACGGCTTGAGTTACTTATTATTGTGTGCTGACATCATAGAGAGACCTGACTTGGTTTCCACTTCAGATCTAGAGTTGACGTCTTGCCCTCTTGTTCTCAGGTGTTTCTAATTTTTTTCTTCTTCTTTGTATTCTTTCATTAGAGAAATCTCATGTTTTGGTGTATTTATTGACGTTGCTGTATTTCTTGAACAGTCTGAAGATTTGTAAAATGTTACAAACAGTTCTTTAAGGATAATAAAAACAATCTAAATATATACTTGTTGCAGTGTTTAATTTAAAGTAACAAGCAAAAGCTTCCTCCCTATATTATTATTTAATCTAGTAAATAATGACTACTTTTTGTTCATTATGTCTCATAGTAAAATGAACCCCCTGTATATAATGAACTCGATAACTATTTTTATGTCTCCGGAGTTCCCAGTTTTACTGTTGAAGCTGAGTATAGACAACTAGTTTTCCATTGAATGGGATTCATTAATCTCATAGACATTTTTAAGATTATAATTTATTTTAAATTCTAAGTGAAAAAATGATATAAAGCCCCCATACCTCTTTTCAAAAATACTCTTTGGGCTTTTGACCTCAGACTAAGTGATGACTCAAAGGCCCTTCACACTCAGATATCCAAAGTTGTCTCTTAGCTTGTTGGACAACATTTGGGTTCAGGCAGGTGGTAGTTGGGGGGTTTTAGAATACTTTTGAGAATTATCCTGGCTGCCATGTTTTCAGACCTCCCAAATACCTTTTAATCATTATGTGACCAGATACACTTTTTAATAGATCTACTGGGGGTTGGACCCTGAAGTCACTTGGCATGCAGTACTGCAGACACACTGACTCCACTAGCACTATGCTAGAACCTTCCACCTGGAGCTCTGCAAGCTCCAGCATGGTTGAGGCTGCTTGTGTGTCAGAGCCTGGGTGCCTGAAGGCTATCGGATTCTAAGAAATGATGTGGCTAAGTCATGACCAGAAGTATAGCTGCCAGAGCAATGAGATTCATGAGCTGATCATGACACTCTGATCTCAGAAAGAAAAACAGTATGGGAAGAATGATGGGAAATGTAAAGAGCTGCAGAAAAAGAAGCTGGGTAGAGACAGGGATATTTTAATGTTATGGAAAGTGATTCTTCTCATATACTTAATGGTTGGAACAGATAACCAGGGCCCTGCCCCTTCGACTACATATTGGAAAATATGAAACTAGGCCTCAGCGTTGTTTTATCTTAGCTCCATAATTAGCACCTTTCCTCTGCATCTTTAATGAGAGATTCCTTTGTCAGGATACATGACAAGATAGCTTCCTTCCAGGAGTATGATCTCACACCAAGGGAAGGGTAGAGAAAAGTGCTTTACTGTATGAGATTTGGATTTGCCTGTCCACCAAAATGAAGATTCTTTCTTTCCTTGGTATTTTTATCTTTATTGAATTCAGATTCTTAATAGTTTAATGCCAGAAAAGTAGTCAAGAACTCGGTAACAGTTTATAATGCTAAATGTAAAATATATTGGTAAAATCACATACCATTATTATAAACTCATTACTATACATGCACAGGAAATTTCTGGGAGGGGAAATAACTTTTCTTCCTGAAATAGCTCTGCTTAAAGATCACATTTTTTACTCCCTGTGACCCTTGTCAAAATATTGCAATGACACAATCTCTCCACTTTGCTTGCTATAACAAGTAAACACCTTGGCATTTCTGGTCACATGATGAAATATATGCTGATGGAACATTTCTTAGTTGAAACCTGCATTTCCTGGTCTTTATAGCTAAACTAGGTGTATTGCTAAATAGTATTCCATAATTTTGTAGGGATAGCCTAATTTTTTCATGAGTTGGCTCTTTTCCTTCTTTTGTTCAGGTTAACACTGGGTTTCATAATTCATGTGTTCACTGTTTCTAATCCCTGTAGACCTTATTAAAATACTAGACTAACTCCAGACAGTGATTCAAAACAAACTAGATAATTACAGCCCCAGGAGTCTCTCAGCTTGTTATACTTCGATGACTTCATTAAAAAATCTTTCAAAAATACAGCACCGAAGAGGACAATTGTGGCTACTAGGAAAGGTGAAACACTGTCTCAGACTACTTTTTATTTTGTGTTTCCATCTTTTAGCTCAGAAAATATATCTTTGTCATATGCAAAAAGTGCTTGTTAAAAAGTTATATACAAGTTTATCTCTACTAATTAGCACTTTGTATTAAGTGTATTTTGAAACCTTAATTTCTAACTTAGATAATCCCTGAAATATTTGTATCCATTAAATAGAAATAAATTTAATTGTTAACATGGACTTTTTCAATTTTTCCTGTTGCTCATTTTTTCCATTTAGTGTTTATTTCTAATTTTTAAGTATTTTAATTCCATGTATGATTCATTAGCTATTTTATATATTTACACAATATATTTTGAACTATTTAATAAATATTATTTATTTGGATACTGACTGTTAAGGTAGATGTGAGAAAGTGGGGTTTGTAACTCAAGACTTTCTTTTTTTTTTAGGGAGCACTTACAGTTATAATAACAAAGGAAGAGTAGGAAAAACAATTACTGGCCTAGGCAGATATTTTGCTTTCTTTCTGTGTTGATAAAAATGACAAATTATTTCTTTTTTTTGTTTTCTTTTCTTTTTTTTTGTTTTTTTTTTTTGTTTTTTTTTTTCTTTTTTGAGACAGGGTTTCTCTGTGTAGCTTTGCGCCTTTCCTGGAACTCACTTTGGAGACCAGGATGGCCTCGAATTCACAGAGATCTGCCTGTCTCTGCCTCCCAAGTGCTGGGATTAAAGGCGTGCGCCACCACCGCCCGACTCTAAAAGTCAATTTTATACTAATGATTACTAATACACATACTCATTTTCTAAACTCTTGTTTCTCAAAAAGTATTCCTGCCTGTGGTCTGTTATTTTCCTTACAATCAAAGAACAAGTTCTAAATTATTTACAACAGAACTGTACTTGTCTCTCTTCTTTTTGAGACGCACCTATCTCATCCTGCTTTCTTTCAGGAGTCAAGGTGAAATTTAGTACTATTAAAATTAATTTTAGTAAAACAATTTCAGTGTAAGTCAGATAAGCTGGATCAACAACAGAGAGGGAGAACAAGGAATAGGAGACCATGGTAAATGAAGACCACATGAGAATAGGAAGAAGCAAAGTGCTAGAGAGGCCCACAGAAATCCACAAAGATACCCACACAACAGACTGCTGGCAATGGTCGAGAGACAGCCCGATCTGACCTACTCTGGTGATGGGATGGCCAAACACCCTAATTGTTGTGCTAGAAACCTCATCCAACTACTAAGGGATCTGGATGCAGAGATCCATGACTAGGCCCCGGGTGGATCTCTGGGAGTCCAATTAGCGAGAATGAGGAGGGTTTATATGAGCGAGAATTGTTGAGACCAAGGTTGGATAAAGCACAGGGACAAATAGCCAAATGAATGGAAACACATGAACTATGAACCAATGGCTGAGGGGTCCCCACTGGATCAGGCCCTCCGAATGGGTGAGATAGTTGATTGGCTTGATCTGTTTGGGAGGCATCCAGGCAGTGGGACCAGATCTTGTGCTCATTGCATGAGTGGGCTGTTTGAAACCTGGGGCCTATGCAGGATTGTTTGGCTTGGCCTGGGAGGAGGGGACTAGACCTACCTGGACTGAGTCTACCAGGTTGACCTCAGTCTGTGGGGAAGGCTTTGCCCTGGAGGAGATGGGAATGGGGGGGGGGGTTGGGGGGAAGGTGAGGGGGACGGGAGGGGGGAGAACAAGGGAATCCGTGGCTGATATGTAGAACTGAATTGTATTGCAAAATAAATTAAAATAAATTAAAAAAAAAGAATAAATTTAGCTAATGTAACACATGAAAAAAAAAAAAGTTCTAAAAACTCATCTGTCCAAGACATACTGCTCAATTCACTTCTAAAGAAAAGAAAGCTGGCATGTTAATTATGTATGTCCCACTATACAAGATGTTCTAGGTTCTTATACTGTACTGATAACTTATATTTTGCCAGCTAAGACCACAGGATCCTTGTGAACGTGAACTGTGCTTTAATACCCTTAATACCCTTAATTTCCAATAATATCCAATAAATTGATTAATGAATGGATTTTGTTCAATCTGAAGTGTTCTAAGACGTAGGGGGAGTGGTGTTAGCAAGATGGTAGAGCTCCTGTGGTCTGGAGAGATGGTCTAGGGGACAATAGTGCTTGCTGCACAGCATGACGATCTGAGTTTGAATCTCAGCACTAATGTAAAAAGCTGGGGGCACGTTCCTGTGACCCCTGTGCTGTAGTGGGAGACAGAAATAGGAGGTGCTCACTGGCTGCCAGCCTAGGCCCAGGTTTAGTAAGAGATTCAATCATAAAACAAGATATCCACTGTACTCTTCTGGCCTCTGTGTGTGTACCCAGAGACAGGTACATGCGTATGCCAGACACATATTTGTGCTATCACACACACACACACACACACACACACACACACACACACACACACACACAGCCTCCTTGCTTGCATCTACAATAGCAATAATTTAATACCTCTCTACAAACCAGAGTCTTTATAGCAACATTGGGATATAGGTAGGAGGCTATAAAACACTGCTAAGGGTCCAAACTGTAAAAGTCTATTTATATTGTTAATATTTAAAAATCAAATTGTTTTAAGACAGTTTCATACATGTATGCAATACATACTGTCCACTCTAACCCCACACCATCCTCTTCACAAATCTCTCTCATGTTCGTGTCTATTTTATTTATTTTGTGATCCCCTGGAGCTATCCATTGGGGCCTGATGGGCTCAGCAGGAGGTATAATACTAAAGACAGTGGTGTTCCTGCTAGAATCTACCAATATTCCATACCTAAGAGATAAATAATAGGATCCCCTGAGCACTGCCCTTCCTTGTATTAATACTGGGTCTTGTGTGGAGCCAGAACAGTTACAGCTATGAGTTAATGGCTGTAATGTGTAGCATGAATCTTAGAGGGTCTTATTAATAAAAAAAAACCTGAAGCCAGGTATTGGGGTAAATGCTGGAAGATCAGAGAAGCAGAACAAGCCACAGCTACCTTACAGCTGGCCAATTCCTCAGCTGATCCTGTTTCCTGAGACTGGAAGCTTCTGAGTGCTCATCCAAATGGATCTTAGCTGAACTGTGCTGCTAGAAGCCTAAAAGTTTAACCAGCCAAATGCTTCTAGTTTCTGGTCCTCACGCCTTATATATCTTTCTGTTTTTGCCATCACTCCCTGGGATTAAAGCCTCACTTCGTGGGATTAAAGGCGTGTGTCACCATGCCTGGCTGTTTCCAATGTGGCCTTGAACTCACAGAGATCCAGAGGGATTGCTACCTCTGGAATGCTAGGATTAAAGGTGTGAGTGCCACCATTTTCTAGCCTTTGTATCTAGTGGCTGTTCTGTCTCTGACCCCAGATAAGTTTATTAGGGTGCACAATATTTTTGGGGAACACAATACCAAGAGAACAGCTCTTTGTAGCCCTTCACCCTGTCTTCCACTCTTACATACTTCCTGTTCTGTCTTCCACAATGTTCCCCAAGTTTTAAAGACTGTGGTATGAATGTCTTGTTTGGGCCTGGTCCACGTGGTTGGTCAGAAGAGATCATCAGGGGCATGACTCATTCCTGGTACTGTAAGTCCAGCTAACAACCCAGGGCTGATGAGGTCACAGACTCAGGCAAGTCATTTACTACTGATCTTTAACTAAAATAACAGTGCAGCAAACTTCCTTCTAAATATCTGTGCATACACTGTGTCTTAGGGTTTCTATTGCTGTGATGAGACACCATGACCACGGCAAACTCTTATAAAGGAAAACTAATTGGGACTGGCTTATAGTGTCAGAGATTTAATCCATTATCATTATGACAGGAAGCATAATGGCAATATAGGCAGACATGGTGCTGGAGAAGAGCTCAGAGTTCTACATCTGAATCCAAAGGCAGCAGCAAGAGGCTGTGACACATTAGGCCTAGTTTGAGCTTCTGAGACCTCAAAGCCCACCCCTAGTGACACACTTTCTCTAACAATGCAACACCTACTCCAAAAGGTCACACTTCCCAATAATGCCATTCCCTATAAGTGTATGGGGCCATTTTCATTCAAATTACCACATGCTGATAAGCAAAAGATGCTTTCAACCTTAATCAGAGAAGTTTCTCTCTACAATAAACAGTGGTGAATGCAGAGTGATGGCTTCCCAAGATGACAAGGAAAAGGGATGCTTTGAGAGGAAGGGATTGGTTTCAGATGTTAGGCTGGAAGTCTACTTCAGCCTGACTCTAGGTTCAGAAATGGCTCTGCCCACTTGTAAATGCTACTAACATGTTTGATTTTAATCTCATCTTTAAAAACATCAAACAAGGGAGCCAGAAAGAGTCATGGCCACCAAGTCTCAGATAACAGGCCTACCATACTTGGTCCTAGTTGTGGACCCTGGAATGGTCCTGATATGTGACTGCAGCCTATATTAGCTATCAGTGGAAAGCAGTGTTGTCCTCTTTTAGAAACCCAGAGGGTAGAAACACACTTGTCTAGTGGCAGGGCTGCAGACCATGGTCTCCACTGTGGAGCTGATTTTGGTTAATGATTTGATTCCAGTATGTCTTATCTATGGACAAGGGCCAATACTCCTGGCCCAGAGACTTACCCAGGAGCCTAGTGGGAGCTGTCCTAGGGACCCATAGGAAGCCACACCAGTTAGCATAGGTAGTGATTTGCCTGTCATCTGAGGACCTTAATGCAAGCCCTCATCCCAATAGGGCTCCACTTCTAGGAATGTATTCCCTGGTGTTGGACCCCAAAGGTTTAGGGTCTCAAGTGGGCACCCCAAGAACCCGGACTCCAGTCCAGTTGATGCAACAGCATGAGGAATTTATTAAGGCTTCTGTACAGAAGAGCTTCTCTGCTCCCAGGAGCAAGAGTCACATCTTACTGCAGCCCCATAAGGGCTTTTAAAGGAAAAATCCACAAAACCCACAAGATTACAATTCCCATACAATTTCATGGCCTGATCACAAGGTGATCACAGAGTGGGTACAGTCATGTCAGCATGCACATTCTTCCTGAAACCTCAAGGGGGGTATCAGGGCGGGAGTGGAGTTTACACACAGGTCACGGTGGTCCTTCCTGGAACACCTGCAACTATCCCAGTCACAGTTGAGCACATCTCTTAACAGAAATCTTTTTTACATTGTTACATTGTTCCAGGGGTGATTGAGTAGTGGCTGAGTCAGGTGGCCCTTGGAACTAGATTTTTAGTTTCTCATTTCCTGGTGCTTGAAGTTTCTCTCTTCCTGAGGCTTGGGGGTGTAAGCCTGAAGGGCTAGGGTCTTTCACTGGTAATAACATTCAGACCAAATATGGATATGGTAGCAGCTGCATGACCTGGTTTCAGCCCTACTTGGCTATAATCCTGGAAGCATTTTTATAAACCCAGAGACCAAAAAGGACAAGGACTTATCTTGACAAAACCAGTTAGTAATTACGGGAAGAAGTGTTTTCACTTTCAGATGCTAGAATTCAAGGCTTTGCAGGTAATGGACGATTTAGCAAACATGAAACACCAGAGAAAATTAAAGATCCAGGAACCAATCCTGAAAAAAAGGAGGCCCACAAAGTTCTTGAAAAGTCATTCACAGTGATTCCCTTAAGGCTCAGTTAAGAGCATGAAAACACCAACAGAAAGCTACACAAGATCAGGGTAACAATGAATGATGAACCTGGAGATTTAGTAAAGAAATAGAAAGAGGACAACAGAAGCAAGTTGAAATCCCAGAGCTGAAGAAGGAAACAGGAGAACTGAAAAATCCAGTTAGGACGTTCAGCAATGGAGTCCATCCTGTAGAAGAAGTAATTAGATCGAATGCTTAAGGTTAGTGTATTAATAATAAGAAATATAAAAGAATGAAGAAGCAAAGGACTGATGTGATATCATCAGATATCTCAGTAAATAAATTATGGTATTTTAGAAGGAAGAAGAGTAAGATAGAGGAAGAGAGGGAAATGAAAGGAGAGGGAAGAAGGGGAAGAAGGAAGAGAGAGGGGAAGAGGGAGGGAGAGGAGAGACAGGGAGGGGAAGTCTATTCAAAGAAATACTATGTGAGAAACCACAAATATTGGGAGATACATGGACACCTAGATTAATAGAAGGATTTTAAGCAACATTGAAACAAAATACTATAATTAATGATAAATAAATGATCAAAAGAAGATAAATACTTTTCCTAGCAGTAAGAGAAAAGTGACGACTTCTACCAAGGAGCACCTACGGTGCCATCAGTGGGCTTCTGAACAGATCCTTGTGAGTTTAAAGGGGAGGTGAGACGATATACTCAAAATGCTTAAAGTTCCCACAACTATAAGGACTGTTTTATCCAGAAAAACTGCTCCCCTAAAATGAGAGAAACATTCCCAGATGAACTAATGCTGATGGAATCCACTGTTATTAGATCTTCCTCAAGAGGAGGGATCAAGGGATTCTCTGCATGAAACAACATAAGATGTGAAAATATAAAGCTCACTGGTTAAAGTAAATAAATAGTCTGACTAATACAGAAATAGTATAGAAATTACCTCTTTCGTACAAAAGCTGAAAGCAAGTGTATTTAAAAATGTAGTTCCAATAATGTTAATTTATTATTAAATTATTAAAAGGCTGTAATGTATAACATCAAGAGCATAAAAGATATTGGAGGAGGGGAGTAAAGTGTAGAGTTTTGCATATGGCTAAATTTAAATTATTATTTGCTTAAAATAGAATATTATAAGTGTGTTTTATGTAAAGTCTCATGATTAATTAAAGGGAAAACTTTCTCTAGTATGCACACAAAAGATCAGAACAAAGGAATTAAAATCTGCTACTATAAATTTTAGAAAATCATAAAGGAAGATAGAAATATTGAAAAAAACAAAGGAATTACAAAATAATCAGTAAACAAGTTAAAACATCAACAAGAAGTCCTTATAAATTAATCATTACTTTAAATGCAAAATAATAAATTCTCTAACCAAATGATTCACAGTGCCTGCAATTAAAAATGATCAATCAAATATCATTCTTCACTATTTCTTCAAGATCAAAAAATATGTTGCATACAAGAGACTATTGTAGCAGGGCTGCCTATGAGCATATCAGGCAAGATAGCCTTCAAGTCCATAACTATGTAATAACATCAATGTCTTTGACAATGAGTCAATCAAGAGAATCCAATATTTATAAATAAGTGTGTCCTGAACATTGGAGTATTTACTATACCACAAATATTGACAGATCTTCATGGAAAATTTTATAGGAATACAAAAATATTTGAAGTCTCCAATAACTCACTTTCAATAATGGGTAGATAATACAGACCAATATCTCTAAAAACAATTAGATCAGGGCTGTAGCAATGGCTCAGTGGTTAAGAGCACTGGTTGCTCTTCCAAAGGACCTGGATTCAATTCCCAGTACCCACATGGCAGCTCACAACTGTCTGTAACTCCAGTTCCAGGGGATCTGACACCCTCACACCAATACACAAAATAAAAATTAAATAAATTAAAAACAGTTAGATCAACATGGAAACAGTAGACTTAAAGACATTCTAGACCAGATGGTTATAAACATTCACAAATAGATCATCACTTCCAACAGCAGCAGATTATACAATCTTCTATAGCATATGTAGAACATTATTCAGGAAAAAATATCACATACTAAAAAACTGTGTGGATACTAGAATGATCTCAAATGCAGATCATGATGGTAATTCAGTAAGATTCTTGACTGCCACCCCACCAACACATCAAGATGAACTGCTATTCATGTACCAAACTATCTTTACAAGAGCTAAGGAAACTCTTTCGAGAAACCACAATGTCTGTCATTAGCACAAAAACTTAAAGAGGTGATGCTGATGACAGAGGCAGATGCTTGGTCACCCACTCAGGTTAGAAATGTGCCAAGCCTTCATTCAGTTTTAAAGCAGTCCAAGATGGAAGCAGATGTACCCCTTTAGGGGAGTAAAAGGAGAGTCAATCTTGACTTTGGATTTGAAATCCACCACCAGGACTGCTACAACGAAATCCTATTTTGGGAAAAATCACATAAACACTACTCTCCCAGCCAACACTGATGGATGAAGCTGCTGAAACTGTTAAGCCAAGTGGTTCCTGGTTACCTTACCTCACAACCATGGGCAGCAGAGCAGGGAGCAAGACTCTGAGAACAGTGCCAGGCTTATTGCCATGAGACACAGTGCATAGTAGACACCGAAGGCCACGTATACAAGCCAGAATTTACACTTGGAACCTCACAGGCCTTGCCATCAGGCTGAGCCCTTTGTTGTGGTATAACAGACTCAAGCTTTAGCCTATGTAATTTCCAGTCTTGGAGTAGGTAGGAGGCATCTGCCATATTCCTGAGACTGCAAGCCTCTGGCTGTGACATTCTGTCACGATGCAACTTAATAATAGCCTTTGTGTCCAAGGGATTGTCTTCTTCACTTGTTCCTCCAACTCTGGGTGGTAAAAATATCATCATGCCAGTACTTGTAGATAGGATTCCACAGCTGCCTTGGCACCAAGCCTGGATATCAATGGGATGGAGTCCTCTATGGGTCTACATCACTGCCAGCTAGGGCCTGGGTCCCAGTGCACCTCAACACTCAACAGAACTCAGGTTCTGTTCTTGTGAAACTCAGACATATCCTTTAGAGCCAGCGTAGATGGCCGAAGGACTGCCTTTTCAAACACCACCCAGCCCCAAGCAACACGGCAAAACAAGACCCTGTTAACAGAGGTAGGGCAGTACACTATGTGCAAGACTTTGTACTGGATCTTAGCGCTGGACTGGTGAAACCTAATGCCACACAGACCCCTGATAGCCTCATTCCTAGCCCTGCCTGTGGATTAGATGAGACCACCAGGCCCTCTTCCTTCCCTAGGGCTATGCTGGCCATGGAGGGCTACAAGCTCAAGGTGGGACACAGTTGGGTGGTGCTTGTAGCCACAGGTGTGATACCAGAGCTGAGATTGGCCTTTCCCAGAGCCAGGCTACATCTTGCAGTAACTTACTAAGCCTGTGCCCCAGGGAGTCTTTTTTAGCCAGTACTTCTAGATCTGTAATTCCCAACTCAGCTATACCTCCTGGGTGAAAAGAAGTTTTCCTATGGTATCCTGAGTTTTTTTGTTTGGATGATTGAAATACCAGTTAAGCATTACCTATAGTCTATGATTTGATTTTTCAAATAAAATCAAATTATCTTTGATGCATATTTTTAAAAAAAATTGGCATAGAACTGTTATACAGACTGCTCTGAGGGTCAGTTTCCCTTTCAGAGTTCTCTCTTCTACACTTTACTCCCAGGGTTTCAAAACGTTGAGCAAGTAAACATCTCAGAAATGCTTTTCAGTTCTAAAGTCAGCTGGGAGGTGGTGGTGCCCGTCTTTTATCCCAGCACCGGGGAGGCAGAGGCAGGTTGATCCTAAGTTCGAGGCAAGCCTGGTCTACAGAGTGAGTTCCAGGACAGCCAGGATGACGCAG
Organism: Peromyscus californicus insignis; assembly: GCF_007827085.1. Taxonomy (NCBI): domain Eukaryota; kingdom Metazoa; phylum Chordata; class Mammalia; order Rodentia; family Cricetidae; genus Peromyscus; species Peromyscus californicus. Next base: position 60,658,255 of record NW_026294595.1, read on the forward strand.
AGAAACCCTGTCTCAGGGGGGAAAAAGTTCCTAAAGTCTATGGCTACAAAAGTGTTTATTTACAAACTGAAATAGACTTTCAAGCACTGAGACTCTCAGTGGCCTAAACCCATGATCTACCACATTCTCTTTTATATGAGTCAATGTTTTTCATGTGTAGCCTGAAAAACCCCCCTTCATCTCCAGGAAATCATTCACACATGCAAATTATAATATTAATCACATATTTTTTGCCTTATTGATCCTTGCCCTTTGGCAATTTAATTATAGGATCAAAATAATTAAGGATCAAAAATGGCTCCATGTTTATCACTCATTATTATGGTAGAACTCCCCCTTCTCTGCACTCTTGGATTTCATCTTTGAATTAAATTTTAAGCCCCAATGTATCATTGGTAGTTGTCTTGTAGATGCACACCCACCTACAGTTCATGTAGGTGTCTTGTAGATGTCTACTGTCTTAGTTAGGGTTTCTATTGCTATGAAGAGACACCATAACCATGGCAATTCTTATAAAGGAAAAACATTTAATTAAAGTGGCTTACATTTTCACAGGTTTAGTCCATTGTAATCATGGTGTAACATGGTGGCATGCAGGTAACATGGTGCTGGAGAAGTAGCTGAGAGTCCTACATCTTGTCTTGAAGGCAACAGGAAGTGATGTGAGTGTCACACTGAGGGAAACTTGAGCAAAAGAGACCTCAAAGGCCACCCCACCATGGCATACTTCCTCAAGCAAAGTCACACCTACTCCAAAAGTCACACCTCCTAATAGTGCCATTTCCTCTGAGGGTCATTTTCTTTCAAACTACCACACATACCAACCTACATTTGTGGCTCAAGGATTTCAGATAGATACTCTTGCAGTCTGAGTTTGCCCCTCTGTGATTGAATTTTGACTGCTTAGGAGTAATGCTGGGTTTGAGAAGGTATTTCCTGTTAGGGATGCAGCCATCAGGCTTTAGGTGGCCTACTCTATATGGGTATTTCAGCTGTAAACTGACTTTAGAGCTTCTTGCTCAAAGAGGGCTGGTCCTGGCTGTAGAGACTCTTGTTCGTCCTCATAGGCAGTTGCTGCAGACTCAGCCTACCCATTGGAAATCACTGAATGGATGTAATTTACCAGCAACTTTGAACAGCTGTGTTGAATGGACTCCAGACTGCTAGAAATCCTGGTTGCTAACTGGATGATCTAGTCATGCTGTAAGAATAGAGAGGGTATATCTTGCTGTTGCTTTATGCTTTTCTCATTACCCTCCAAATTTAATTGCATCTTTCCCAGATTGTCCATTTGAAATGCAATCATCTTTGGTATGGAGGCTGCTGAGACAACTGAGCTGGGTTTGAGCTCCAGCAGGGGAACGTAGTAACCCTGGACTCTGAATAAGAGCCTACCAGTAGTGGATCTGGATCCATTTTTACAGAAGAGTTTATATGTCTGTTTTTTCAACTCACAAGAATGACCAGGAGCTGGAGACATTGCTCAGCAGTTAAGAACACTTGTTGTTCTTGTAAAGGACCTGAGTTCAGTTCTAGTTCTAAGGAATCTGATGCCTTCTTCTGACCTCCACCAGCACCAGGTATGCTCATGATTTCATACATACAGGCAATACACTTATACACATAACATAAAAATAAATTAATCTAAAAAGTGGACAGGGGTTAAATAATCCATGACAACAGCAGACTTACTATTTATCGGTCAATGACATTTTAACCGTGAAAGAAAAGGTCATCTTGGGAAAAGACAGTAGAGGTAGAACTTGTTTCACAGTAGAAAAAAGTGGTGCCTTTAGTATTTAATGCTCTAATTGGCCCCTTTGATTCTGCAAGTATATAACTCTGCAAGCATATACCTCTTAGTATTTCATTATAATGGTTACTTTGAACAAAGACTATTTTTTTGCCATGTGTACACTACTAATTATAATAGTCCTGAAAATACTTACTCAGTGTATCACAGATAAGAAGAAGCTAATGTACTCCCACTAGAGTGATTTGCTCATACGAGCCCCAGAGAGCACTACAGCAAAACTCTCGACAAAAGCCTTAAGTGGGATAACATTCTGTCAGTGAAAAAGTTAGGAATACTCAGCATGTCCTACCACAGGGAAGGGAATAAAACTAGCTTTCTGTCATTTTTCTCAACTTACTACAACCTCAAGTGATACTTTCAAATACTTATTTCCCTCATAAAGTTGAAAGAATCTCTAATGTTTCCCTAAGTATTAAGTTTTATGAACAGGATGGGAGAAGGCAGGGCTATATAAAATTAAAAGGACAACAGGAAAGAATCCCAGACCCTCTGTATTTCTCCCTCAGGAATGTCAGAACATCACTTATCCTTGCTAGCTGTGACATCATAAACTTGTAAACATTGTCAGGTCCCAGCTTGAAGACATCAGATACCCCCTTCCAGGTGGACTATTTTTCTCATTCAAGCTGTGAACTTCATTCTTGAGTTATGTATACACCCTGTTTCCAAGTCCTCACCAGCCATTCTTTCTTCAAACCCACACAGTTTGGCCTTTGCTCACATCAGTCCACTTAAACTGTCCTCACTAAAATCATCAATATTTTTCTACCACACAATTAAACCTGCGTTCTTCAATCTCAAGTTAGAACATTCCTGTCTCTTAGCCCCTTTAGTAAGCATCTATTACTGATTTGTAAATGTCGGCGTCCTCGAGAGCTCTATCAAAAGCCCTGTTTACTCAGTACCCACCCTTAGTTGATATTACCCATTTATGTAATTTTATATTGCATACTCATTACCCATAACTTTAAATTCACAAAACATCCATTTTGAGCTGTACACTTGCTTACTTCAAGGATGAGGCTGACAGAGGCTGTTTGCTCCAGTACTGTCTAGAAACATGGCTTCCTAGCTACTCTGGCTGTGGAGGAGAGACTGGAACATACAGGAGCTTTGTGCCATCTATGGCAGGAAGAAACTATTTTTACCTTCTCTCTATAGCATCAATCAGAGCTAGTTACATGAATTTGTAACTGCAATGGAGTCAGGAAGGGAAGAAGCTAGTGAGCCAGGTATTGGTGAGCACAAATTGTATACATCAGAAAAGAATTACCGTGGATTTTCCTTCTTCCCAGACATCAATAATATTCTAAAGGGTATTTTGGTCTAATTTTCTCCATCACTGCTTATGGGAGAGCATTTTTTAAAAATCAAATTAATGGAAAGGTTTTTGCTTCTTCAGGCTCTGTCTCAGTTGAAGAGCCTACCTAACCAAGCCCTTCCAACAATGGTGAGCCCATAATTGATCGTGGCAGGAGTATGGTCAGGGCTTAACAGCAGTAAGCCCTGCTTAACTTGCCAAATCTTGTTTACAGGTGAAAAGGTGAAGAAAGCTAAACAAAACATCAGCATTTTAAGTAAGTCGTGTGTTAGTGTTCTCTAGAGAGACAGAATTCATAGAATGGATGTGTTAAAAGGGAATTTATTAAATTGGCTTCTCCAATATGGGTGGACTGCTCCAACCATGGCTGCCTTACACTGTCAAAGCTGGGACTCTGTAAGTTATTCTGTTTGGCTGGGTGCCTCAGAGTTCCAGCCTGGCACTGAAGGCCTGGAGGGCCTGCAGAGTGTCTAGTCTTCATTCAACATTATAGTGTGTCTTAATTGGGTTTCTGTTGCCATGCTAGAACACTCTGACTAAGCAACTTAGAGAAAAGAGGAAAAGGTTTATTTCAGATTATATATCCCCATCACAATCCACCATGAAGGGAAGTCAGGGCATAGCTCAAGGTAGGGACCTGGAGGCAGGAACTGAAACAGACATCACAGAGCAGTGTTGCTTACTAGCTTGTGTCTCATGGCTCTCTTGGTCTGATTTTAGCACCAAGGGCCACCAACCAGGGCAGCACTGTCCCAACATCGAGCTGGGCCCTCCAACGTCAATCATCAAGAAAATGCACCATTGGCTGGCCCACGGGCTAATCTGGTGGGGACACTTTCTCAGCCGAGGTCCCCTCTTCTCAAATAACTTCAGCTTGTGTCAAGTTAAAATAAAACTAGTAAGCACAGAGTCCAAAGAAGCAAAGGAATTAGCAACAGCAGCAGCAGCAGCAGCAGCAGCCTAGACAAACTTGCGGCAAAAGCAAAGGCCTTCCATGTCTTCCGTATCCTTTTATTTGGGCCACTACCGGAAGGTGATACACATATTTAGGATAACCCTTGCCTTATCAATGAAAGCAACAGAGACAATCCCCCATAGCCAAGTACACAGGCCAGCCCAATGTAGCCAGTGCCTCACTGAGACTCTTTTCTCAGGTGAGTCTGGGTTGTTTCCAAGTTGACAAATTAAAATTAACCCTCAGGTGGAATCAGATCCTTTGTTTTGTTGGCATTACTGCTGAGTGCAGAGCCTGCCCACCAAAATTCTATTTAAAGAATCGTTTTTGGAAACAGATAATGGAAGTGATTCAAGAAAGCAGTTGAGACTTCAGGGTTTGTGAGCTGGATCACTTTTAGCATGTTGGCAATGAGGTCCCTGTCTCTAGTAAATGGAACACAGGCAACTTTTGACATTAGGTAGATGACCAGTTATTGAAATTCTTCACTGGTGAGTCATTGAAAGTAAGCTGCTGGAATGGCTAAGATCAAAAACACTGAGGACAGCTTATATTGGAGAGGATGTGGAGTAAGGGGAACACTCCTCCACTGCTGGTGGGAGTGCAAACTTGTACAGCCACTTTGGAAATCAGTATGGTGGTTTATCAGAAAATTGGAAATCAACCTACCTCAAGACCCAGCAATACCACTTTTAGGCATATATTCAAAGGATGTTTGTTCAACCATACCACAAGGACATTTGCTCAACTGTGTTCATAGCAACATTATTTGTAATAGCCAGAACCTGGAAACAACCTAGATGCCCCTCAACTGAAGAATGGATGAAGAAAATGTGGTACATTTACATAATGGAGTATTAGTCAGTGGTAAAAAACAATGACAACATGAAATTTGTAGGCAAATGGATGGAACTAGAAAAAAATCATCCTGAGTGAGGTAATCCAGACCAAGAAAGACAAACATGGTATGTACTCACTCATACGTGGATAGTAGATACAAAGCAAAGAATAACCAGGATGCAATCCACAGGTCCAGAGAAGCTAGGTAAAAAGAACCTTAAGAGGGACAGGAATGGAGGGCCCCAGGAAGGTGAAATAGTCAAGATCTCATGGGTAAACAGAGAGGGGGTAAAAAGGAAGGGATGGGAGTGGGGAGCATGAGGGATCAAGATGGCTGAGTTGGGGGAAGAATGGAGTGGGAGAGCAATGAAAGAGATACCTTGATAGAGGGAGCCATTAAGGGCAAGGGAGAAACCTGGTGCTAGGGAAATTCACAGGATTCCACAAGGATGGCCCCAGCTAAGATTCCTAGCAATAGTGGAGAGAATGCCTGAACTGGCTTTCCTCTGTAATCAGATTAGTGACTACCCTAATTGTCAAAACTGAACCCACATCCAGTAACACCTACATCCAGTAGCTGATGGAAGTAGATGGAGTGATCCACAGACAAGCACTGGGTTGAGCTCCTGGAGAGAAGTTGAAGAGAGGGAGGAGGGATTCTATTAGCAAGAGGAGTCAAGATGATGATGGGGGAAACTACAGAGACAGCTGACCCAAGCTAGTGGAAGCTCACAGACTCTGAAATGACAGCTGGGGAACCTGCATAGGACCGAACTAGGCCCTCTGAATGTGGGTAACAGTTGGGAGGCTTGATCTGTTCGTGGGGCCCCTGGCAGTGGGACCAGGACTTGTACCAGGTATATGAACTGGCTTTTTTTTTTTTTCTTTTGGTTTTTCGAGACAGGGTTTCTCTGTGTAGCTTTGCGCCTTTCCTGGGACTCACTTGGTAGCCCAGGCTGGCCTTGAACTCACAGAGATCCGCCTGCCTCTGCCTCCCAAGTGCTGGGATTAAAGGCGTGTGCCACCACCCGGCTGAACTGGTTTTTTGGAGCCCATCCCCTATGGTAGGATACCTTGCTCAGCCTTGATGTAGAGGGGAGGGGCTAGGCCCTGACTCAACTTGGTATGCCAGACTTCGTTGACTACTCAAGAGAGGCCTTACTCTCTCTGAGGAGTGGATGAGGGGTGGGATACACGGGGAGGTGAGGGTAGGTAGGAGAAGGGGAGGAACTGGGGATGGTATGTAAAATTTAAAAAAATTTAAATAAAAATATTTTTAAAAAGTAAGTAAATTGCTGAATGAGACTGGTATTTACTCCTTGGTAGGAGTTATGAGTCCTTTGAAAAAACAGGAACTCCAATGACATTGAGAATGGATGGGCACTGTTAGGCTCACAGTTACCCTGGAAAGCAATAAATGAAACACTGTGGGTGATTAAACACCAAATGTGAAAGCCAGAGGACTTTCCTGATGACTAATAAATACTCCTGTGTGTCAGGAAGGCAGAAAGAGCAGAGGGTCCAGCCTTAGTGGTGTGGCTGAGCTCCAGCAAAGGTTATATGTTCAACCAGTGCAGGCAGGTTATGCCAGGCTCACAGCATGGTTAGAAAAAATGTAGGACCCAGGCACATGGCCATAGATTATCTTAATGATCTCCCTTTAAGTTTTGCAGCCCTGACCCTCTCTGAAAATGCAGAAGCAGACACTCTCCTTGTTCGAATGCAAAATATTTCTCCATACGGCTTCATGTGCTCCTTCAGGACTTATCTTTATCTTTTATTATGGCCAATAGGTTTGTATAATTACAGCTAACTCTTAGTCAGTAAGCCCAGCCAGGGATGTGCTGGTCCTCATAAGGCCTAATATCTTCAAGAAGAGATAATCCTACTATTGTGTGTTATTAGGTGTTGGAAGAGAATATGTAGGTCTGAACTAAGAGATTATTTACCCCAGGATGCTTTCTGTTGCTGTAATAAACATCATTGCCAAAAGCAACTTTGGGAGGAAAAGATTTGGCTTACACTTCCCTGTTACAGAGTTGTAAAGTGGGCTGGTTTCATTTGCAATCCATTACAACATGGACTCGACACATCCAGTGTTGGCCATTAGCAATGTCAAAAGATAATTGCTTGAGCAAAGAGCTCAGAGTCCCATGTTATCCTCCAGTTTTGGACCACTGACCTCCCTTTAGCTTACAACTGTGAGTTGACTGTGAGAAGCAAAAACCCCGCGCTTGGTTTCTGAATGGGTCAGCTGAGCAGGAAGGTTAAAATGAAAGTGCATGGCAGCTAGTCACTAGGTATGGCCTTAGCAGTGGTATCGAAAAAGGGATTTTTTTTCTCCCAGTGGGTGGAGTTATGGCAGTACCTTCACCAATGTGTCGTTGCCATCCCTTCATTACACACTAGGTTATCTATTCTTCCAGGACCTGGCCAGCCTGGTAGGAAAGTCACTGCCTATGAGACTGTACTACATTAATGGGGGGCATTTCTCCTTTTGTCATGAGCAAGAAGATACTCTGCCTGAAATGTGTCTAACAAAGTAACAAGAAAATTAGCTAGCATCTCTTTGAGTCACTGAAATTCATATCCTAAACTGTGACTAATGTGTTGGGCTTGGTATGGAATTAGGTCAGGTGTATTTTGTATGTAGCATACTATGGCAGTAATAAAACCCAAAGTCATTCTAAAACCTTCACAAACAAGTTTGACTAGCGTAAGACTAGAACCACTTTATCTTCCGTACAAAACTGTTTTACAGCATCATTTCTCCAGGCTGGCATCTGGACGTCATTCTGTTCTTTTGTAACTCTTACACAGTTTTGCTTTCTAAAACATTTTATCCTTTGGGATGATTTTGAGAAGATCGAAATATTTGTTAGAAAATAAATAGTATTTGGCTAACTGAAAAATTACTTTGGCATTTCCTTAACTTATGTTTCAAACAATTAGATAAATTCTGGGTTTGCTGACAAATATATTTGACCATCTATTTGAATACCAGAACAAGCCAAACTTTCATGCAGCTTTAAAATGCAGCTCATGTTCAAATTCATTGTTGCTACATATTTGTAATTACTTCTTCTTTTTAATTAGTCTCAAGTTAATTAATACGTTTTAAAAATTCAAATGCCTCCTACATTCTTTCCTTTCCCTCTTCAGTAGTGTTCTCTGATCTCTGAGGGAGGGACCTAACGGAGACTTTCAGTTTAGACTCCTTCTCTGCATAGTGTCTGGCTGTGGGTCTGCACCTGCTCCCACCTGCTGCTGGAGGAAGCCTCTTTGATGACTGGACAAGGCACTGATCTATGAACACAGCAGAATATCATTAGCAATCATTTCACTGATTTTTTTTCCAGTTGTGTTTGGTTCTACCCTAGGTCTCTGGGCTATCCAGCCTTCGTCTGGTTCCTGACCATCCAGGCAGTGTAGGGCATGGACTCCCTCTCTTGCCATGGAGCTCAAGTTAAACCAACTATTATCTGGCCACTCCCACATGTTCTTCATCACCGTTGCCCCAACACATCTTGCAGGCAGGTGTATCTCTGACTCCTTTGCCTGCTCTTGGAACTCTTCTCCTCTTACTGGGTCACCTTGTCCAGCCTCGATGTGAGGGCCTTTGCCTTGTCTTATTTTGTCATGGTCTGTTGTCTTCTCTTGGAGGCCTGCTTTTTTTCTGAAGAGGAAACGAAGGGGGAGTGGGTCTGGGGGAGAGGGGAGCTGTGGGTGGGGAGCTGGAAGGAGTGGAGGGAGGGGAAACTATGGTCAGGAGGAACTGTATGAGAGAAGAATCTATCTTCAATTAAAAAAACAACAACAACAACCAAATGCCACTTTCTTTTTTTTTTAGTGCAAAATAAATGATTTTAATTCTTAGCTTTTTAATGGAAGCACAGTTGTTCATTTAAAATATTAAATACTAGTCTTCAAATGCCATTTTCAAAGAACATCTATACTTTTAGAACTGTTTGACAAAGCTATGTGTTCCATTATCATCACGACAAAAATATGGGAGGTTTCCTTCCATGGTACAGATAATAAAAATCAACAATATCATGATGTTTAAAAGTACTATTTGAGGGCTTTCAAGATTGATTAGTGGGTTAAAGCACTTGCTGACAAGTTTGATGACTTAAGCTAGATCCCTGGAACCCACATGCTGGAAGGAAAGAGCTAATTAGCATCCACAAGTTCTCCTTTGATTCCATACACATGGCATTGCGTGTGTGCATTCATACACATATACACATAAAATGAAGAGTATTATTTGAGAGGCTCGGGAGATGACTCAGTTAACACACAAGCATGAGAACCCAAGCCCGAGCGTCAGCACCTATGTTAAAAAAAAAGCTGCCTGTAGTGTTTGTAATCCCAGCACCACAAAGGCAGAATAGGAATCCCTGGGGCTTGGTGGACAGCCAAGTGCAGCTGAATCCACGAGCCTAGTCTTAGTGAGAGAGACCTGACTAAAAAGATAAAGTCGATGTCTACTGCGTTGGTTCCTGCTGTCCACATGTGAACCCTCCCTCTCAATTCTAAAGTTTCTATCAAGTATTTAAAAAACCACCAAGTCATGAAATATAAAAATAAAATAAGCATCTAAAAGTTATATTTTTTTCAGAAGCAAGGATTATTTTAAAATAGCTCAGGTTTAGAAAAGAAATAATAAAATACATATTTCTTAAAAGTAAAATGGCAAAACCACCATAAATGTGTCATTGTTTATTGCATTATGTTTCATTTCATGTGTAATAAAACTCCTTTAAGGAAACCTAATAAAAAAATCACGACTACGATCTTTGTATAGATTTGTAGTGATTGTTTGTGTAAGAAAAATGAGAAATCTATGTAGTTTCCCCAAATAATCCTGCATGCAGTGTCAGCCTCTGGCCTTTTTAGAGCAGTGACTCAAAAAAAAAGCAGAGAGAATCTGTTTCTTTCGTGAAAAGAATTAATTAGCATAAAATAAGATATGAATGCTCTATTACTTATTCACAATTTGTAACATCTTAAGTATTCTCATTAAAACATATGTTATGTAGTCTCCCATGTAACAGGGTGACTTCTATAAGCTCAGTAAGGTACTCAGAGACAGGTAGGCAAAAATGGCAATAGAATTTTTTATATACATCTGTCAAGAGTGTAAATGACTTCTTATGTTCTACAAGTAAAATATTTTGCACATTAAATATTTAAAATTTTATGATGTAATAAAAATACTTTTTTCATAGTTGAATTCCTTTCATTATTAAAGACAGAGCAGCACTTTCTGTTTGTAAAGGGGGGTGTGCAGGTCGTCTGGGTGGATGGCTGTATTTTTGTCTAACTTTCCCTGTGGGATTGTTATGTCTTTTAGACAGACTAAGTTTTGCTGTACCCCAGTTGATAGGAAGATTTAAATCTTCTGTAGGTAAGGTACTTGATCTTTTGTCTTGTTTTATGTTAGTAGCGAGAGATTTCTTTGCGTTATAGTTCACATGTTCACAACCTCTGGTTGTCTTTTGACTCTGACCAGTGTGGTAGTTTTCATAGACTTGTGGGCTTCCCCTTCCAGTAAGACAAATATTATCCTTATGAGCAAGGGAGGGAAAAAATGTTTGAGATGATATTTGCCCCAATGACCCAGTGGCTGGATCTTGCAGATGTGTGGAGAAATGTTGACCAACTTTATATCCATAGACTAATTTTCTTGAATCTGAATTATCTAATTTGACTGAGCATAGGTCATCTATTGTTAAATTCTGATAGTTGTCTGATGGACTTTGAAATGTAGCCAGTGTTTGAGAATTACACTGAGGAATGCTAGGTAAAATTCTAGTTCTATTTTGTTGTAAAACTAACCCAGTACCAGGAATAAAAAGATTTGGCTCTTGCTGCTTTGACAAACAGGTAATGTCTTTGTTTGAAGCCAACTGATGTGTTTGTCCTTCCAAGGTGGCGCCTTTCCAGATCAGAGGGTTGTATATGACTTGTCTGTCTATAGGGCATGCATTGCACTTGTAGAATAGCCAATTGTCAATACATTTCCTGTGAAACTTGAAACAAAATGTTGCAAGTTAATCAGATCTACAGTAACACAACTTACATAAAAATTTCCAGCCTAGTTGTATATTGAAACTATTGAGCAAAGAGGAAGATAATCCTAACTTATCAAGTTTAATGAAAATATTTTTGAACAAGTTCATTAATAAATATAATGCCTATACTGACTGATTTCCATTTCCACAGTAAAATGCTAAGCCCTTTATATATATTATCTTCATAACTTGGTTAGAAACTCACCATTTAAGGTATTTTTTCATGCTAATTACTTCTAATGAAAGAAAACCCTTAAAAATTAAAAAGTTATAACCAACTAGAATTGAAAAAAATGAGTCTAACAGTTATGAATGCAAAATAACACACATAGTTTTGGTTACAAAAAACACTATCAGAAAGTTGAAGTGTGACTTTAAAGCTCTACATGTTTATTTAAGCGATGTTATTTCAGGAAAAATATGATTATTAACTATGGCTGACAAGTGACATTGGACTTCAATTCTAGTGAGTCCATATGAATAATTTTCAATAGTACAATAGAACCCAAGGTTTTCTTGAGTCAGAGATAATAAGTCTAGTGAGTCCTTGTGAATAATTTTCAATTATGGCACTTTGATTTCATCTAGAGAACTATAAAACCACATGGTGCAATTCTAAGATTCTATAGGCTTTTTTTCGTGTCACATGTAATGAAAGTACATAAAAGAATGCAGCTAAAATGCCGTTTATCCTAACTAGACAATATATAAAGAAGCAAGTCTTCCTCGGTGCAAATTTGTCATGAGGGACAAGCTACATTCTCTGCAACATCTTGTCCATATGTGCTGTGGCAGTGAGAAAGCATCTCGGCACAGAGCACAAGCGAAAAATGAAAGGGGAAACCTCAACGGCCACTTCATTCATGAGAAATGGCCCTTTAGCAAAAGTAAAAGGAGAAGGACATAGCTTTTACCTTGTGAGTACATGGTAGCAGTCTTGTATATTGACCAAGACAAAATGACTTCAAACAAAGTCGACACTGGTACCCTGGAGCAAGCAGCTTGCTGTTCTTTGTAATCAGCAGGAGAGGCAGTGCCTTTACAGCGTGTTTTGGTGTGCAAAACTGACTGAATGAAGACAGATAGAGACACCTGAGTGCCCACGTGTGATAACAGATGAGGACGCAATTCAGAGCACAAATTTTCTACATACATAATACAATGGAACCCAAGGTTTTCTTGAGTCAGAGATAAGAAGTCTGTTGTACAGATCTTGAATCTAATAGAGCCGACTTCATGAAGGACACATTGTAATTTAGCCACATCAAGCAGAAATATTAATGAGATTTTTGTTTATACTTTAAATTCAATAAAAGGACAAAAATCTGAGGGTCAAAAGCTGAAATTATTTCACTTCTGAGTATATAGTTAGACATATGTTTAGAAAATACAAACTAATTTACTTGTCAACTGGTGAAGTGGACAAGAGTAAGCTCAAATATTCAAGGGTACGGACGTCAATTGGTAGATGACAATTTGTGAGAAAATTCATTGGGGGGGGGTACATGCTTACTCCAACATTCTCAGAATAACAGTGCAACTTTAAAAGTACTGGCTAACATCAAGGTATTCAGTGCTGTTAGCAAGCAATAAAACAGATAAAATGGTATTTAAAAACAATAGCACGTTTAAAGGAGATGTTTTGGATCATATTCACATAGTCTACAGAAAAGTTAACATTTTGTGTTATCTACAGATAAATGCCCACAACGGTATAAAATTATTCCTGTTTCAAAGATGAGAGAACATGCAGAGAGAAGTAAAGTTTGTATCCCCAAAGCCATCTGACAGCCTGTACTTGACCAGGACTGGATTCGAGCAGGCTGACTCAAGTCTCTTGCTCTTCCGTGGGGTGTGAAATGTTACTTGGGATACATATGCAGTTGCTCAACAAATATGGAACCAAGGAACACATATAATCCATTCAAATAAAAAATTATTCAAAGACCCTGTGACGTAAGAAGTGTAAAGCTGAGACTCTCACCCTTGCTTTTCCTGAAGAGAAGGTGTATTTTCTTCTCCCTCATTTTTAATATCTAAATATTTTACAACATCTGATTTTTTTTCTACTAATCTCCATCTTTGGTTTCTCTTCTGAAATAGGTGGAAAAATGAGTAGATGTTATTTTGAAAGCCATAAAAAATTGTTTTCTGATTAAATTATCAAGGTTGCATATTGATAATATAATATTGTAAAATGCTCATTATAAGAATATCTACTTTACCACATTAAAATTATAAATTACTAGTCTATCTCCTGTCCTACTGTGAGGCTACTAGAATGACTTTTATGTGTATGAGTGCTTTGCCTACACGTATTTCTGTGTGCCACATACATGCCTGGTATCTATGGAGGACAGAGCAGGACACTGGATCCCTTGGAACTGGAGTTACAGGAATGTTCTGAGTCACCGTATGGGTCCTCCAGAAGAGCAGCAAGTATTCAGATCTTAACCACTAAAAAATCTCTCTCGTCTTTTATTTTATAAGTTCTGAGGCAGGATTTCCTAAATTGTGCAGGCTGGCTTCAAATTTGTAATACCCAGCCTTCTGAGTAGCTAGGATTATAAGCATGTACTACCATGCCCAACATTACTACTGCTCCTCTTCCTATTTTCCTTATTTTATCTAGTGTTCTCTCTATCTCTGTCTCCCCATCTCTCTCCCTCTCTCCTTCTCCTTTTCTCTCCTTCCAACCCCCAACCCTGCCCCCTGCCATGCATGTACATGCAATGGCACTTGCATTGAAGACAGGCATTAAATTGCAGGAAGAGATCCTCTCTGTCTACCATGTAGGTCCCAGGGATTAAACTTGAATCACTAGGCTTGACAGCAAATACCTTTACCCACTGAGATATTTTGCAGGCTTGCCCAGTTCTTCTTAATATAAAAAATATCAATTATAATCACAGGTGTTCTATTTTATGGTAAGAAAAAGGTAGCATTATTCAGCATCAGGATATATATATGCTATATCATGCTAGGTTTCACTAAGTAGTTCAGACTAGCCTCAAACATATGACTGTCCTGCCTTAGCCTCCTGAATGCTGAGATGAAGGTCTGTGCAATCACACCTGACTTCCGGAGATGCTTTTAAAATGTATAGTTCAAAGGATGCCTGGAAGTTCTATGTATTATTATTGTGGGCATGAGAAATTTTAATTGACAATCATAATGGTTATCAGAAATGTTATGATAAGCCTGCCCACAGACTGGGGGTTCTATAATTCATTTTCAGGCTGAGGGCTACAGTGCCTTGTTCTTAAGGTTTCTTTGTGAAGGTTTCTTGTTATTTTATAAAGCATCAGTACAAAAATTGGTTGTTTTGTGCACACAAGAGAATTCTAAAAGCAATTTTTAAATTAAAAGTCAATTAGTTCATTCCAGAGTGTCATGTACTTTTCGTGCTCCTAGATTTACTGATCTTTACAGCACGACAAATGCCACATTCAGTTTAAGTGCGCACCTTACCTCACGAAATGCGAAAGTGTGGGCAAGATGGCAGCAGCTGTCGAAGCATTCTTGGCATAAGTGATACTCCACACACTCAGTGCACCTGAAATACAGCACATCAGAACACGAGAGAGAAAACCCCAGTCATTGCCATGGTGTTGACTCATCTTCCTGTGAATGATCCACACATGGCAAAATCCACTCTGGTTACACTGTAAGTTCATTTCCTATTGCTTCTGTAGGACTGTCTATAAGTTTGTTAGCTTAAATAACACTCATTTATTATCAGACAGTTCTGTAGAATGGAAGTTTGCTGAGTCTCAAAAGAATAAAAATAAGGTGCTGGGCTGGCTGTGTCACTTTCTGAAGCTTCGGAGGAGCATTGTTTCCTTGGCTGTACCACATTCTAAAGGCGGCTTACACTTCCTAGCTTGTGGTCCTGACTCCATTTTTTATGTAATTAATGGCACTGTCTGCCATTCTTCCATAGCCATATTTCCTTGTCACTTTCTGTGCTCTCTTCAACTTTCAAGAGCCCTTGTGATTATATTGGGCTTATCCAGGTTGGAGTCATCTTATTTAAAGGTTAATTAATAAGAAACGTTAACTATGTTGCAACTTTAATTCCCCCTAAAATGTAGCCAGACATTCAAATTCTGTGATAAGCCTGTGGATACGCTTGGAGACTTACTATTTTGCCTCCTCCAAGTCCTTTCTATGATACTTTTCCAGATCAATTTAGGCCCCACTGATTTCTTTCTCTAGCGTTCCGTGGGACCTAAGCTCATAAACCTATGATTTGTCATATGTCAATGCAGCATTGACTTCCAGTTGTTTCATGAAGGATAGGGTTACATTTAGCAGGAATCTTTGACCACAGAATCATATTCTTTTTTCCTCCCCACAAAAAGATAAATGTATGAAGTCTCAACAAAAGCTATTAACATAATTTTAAAATGTAGTTTTTCACAGAAGCCCATTTTCAAGCTTATACTATTAGCAAAAATTTTACCACATAGGATTTCAGTTTACTTGCTACAAAATTCACCAAATAAATATTGTGGGCATTAGCCAAACAGGTTTATTTTTAAATTCAATTTTTCTAATGTTTAGAAAGCTATTTCCCTGAGAAATAAGAAAAATATGTCCTCAGATGTTTCAGAAGACCCAAGTATTAATTTATTTATTGTTACTACTCATATGTATAGTTCCTTAGTAATTAATATCACAAGCCAGCAATGCTGCAGTTCTCTTGATACATCAGAGTAGGCTGGGATAAAAACTTAAGAACTCTGCACTTCAACATACTTCCAATGTTTTACGAACTAGCCTAAAAGATGAGTCAGCTGCATCATGACACACTGATGGGGAGGCAACTATTGCTTATATTTCACAGAATTAGCTTTTTGGATTGTCTGAAACCTTTGATTACTTGAACAAAGAGTGGAAGATGGAGTCACACGTGTCACACATGCAGCTTTTATTTGTAATCGAAGAATAAGTTGTTACTAGTAGTTGTTAGCCAAATCCATGGACAAGTCATGAGAAGCCATCCTCAGATGAGACTGAGCGTGGAGCAGGGAAGCATGATACAGAGTTACCTTAGCTGTTTCTGAAAGGACAGTCCACCAGGGCAGAAAACAGACAACACCCTGCAGAGGAGTTGACCACCCTCCACAAATCCACGACAGCAGTGTTTGACCATCTCTCATAGAATCAGCTGAGCCACACATTAACCCTTTGAGGGACACCCGAGTACACGGGCCAGGAATTTCCTGCTTTGTCCCATGGCTGCTCTTCACAGCCTTCTCTCTCACATTCGGTATTTGGTCCCTAACTGTTCCAGTTCACTTTTCGTGAAAATGATGGAACTGTCCACACAACAAACAGCTGCCAAAGACCAACATTCTGGAGCTAGCCCACCTCATGCTAAATGTCTGTACAAGTTCTGTCCTCCTCTTGCTCAAGTTAGATGGCTCTCTGGGGCCCTCTCAGGACAGCCATTTTCCCATACTGATGTCCATTCAAATGATTAATTTCCTTCTGTGTCGCATAGAAAACAGGATTAAAATTGAAGAAAAAAAGGTATAAAGTACTATTGGTATGAAAAAAAAAACCATTCTGGTTTTATCGGAAAGTTAAAAAAATATTTAATTTGGCTCAACATAGTAAGTACATTGATATATTTCAGAAAAATTGTAATGAAGATTGAAACAAAACATTTTAAAAAAAATATATAACTTAAAATGTTGTTCAAGAAAACATAGTTACCAAGGCATAGCAGTTGTGTAGTAGTGGCAATTATAGGAAGGTTTGGGGGTTGTACATAAAAGAGTCAAACTTTTTTCTCTACTAATAGCATTGCTTTTGTTATCACTGAGGTAAATATGAATGGAAACAAAGCCAATACTCAAAGTAGATGGTACACAGTCTGTAATTTGTGGCAGGTGGAAATGGATGAAAAATTCAGCCAATCTAATCAATTACTATTCTATTACTATTAGGAGACTTTGGCAATGACCCCCCCTCATCCATAGTCCATAGTATTATAGGACGTGAGATATCTAACAGGACCCTGAACATGGAAACTCAGCTGGGCCAAAGACATGAGAATAATGTTGGAGCTTCCAGATGCTGCTTCACCGTCAACCCATATGAGAATGCAAAGCCAATGCTCCTGCGAAAGTGAGGGAAGAAAAATGAAGTCCCAAACCAGCTGTCATTGCACAAGGCAAATATGGAGGAGAGAAAGGGGGGCAGCTTAAAGACGCTCTAACGCTGATTATGACTCCGCTGGGGACTTACCTGTAGCACTTCCCCTCGATGGGTAGCTGTCTGCAGTTATTACAGGGAATTCCCAGGTGTCTGTCTGGTCGTTCTTTCTCAGACATAGTCATCAGTTTGTTAGAGTTTTTGAATTCCTCCAAGATAACTTTTAGCGGTGCAAACTCTTCCCTGCACAGCGGGCATTTTAACATGGAGCTGCTCAACACCATGTCTTGATAACTAGCTAAGATCTTCATGCATTTTATATGAACGTTATTGCCGCAGCCAAATCTATCAGAAATAAAAATTCAAGTTTATCACTCATTGTATGTATTTGTTAGAAACACTCATTTAAATTAAAAGTCTCTCTGGGACCATCTTTTTTCCTTATAAAAATGTACTTTGGACTGATTTATAGATACAGCTGGATTACAAAGAGACAAAAATATAATTTGTCATCTTTATCAGAATTCCAAATATAAGATTTTTCCCATTTAAAGGGAATGGTAAAAAGTTTTACATCATAAAATGACGTTTCATTCATAAGGCCAGAGTGAGAGCAGCCTCCACACAAAGGAAAATTAAAGCTGCAATTTTAAATAGAGGGTGGCGTCCTACTCTCCTTCTCTCTTTCTTGCCTTTTTTTGAGAAATCATGTAGCACCTTAAACACTTGAGCAACCTCAGCTGGGAGAAATTATGTTGGGGAACTAGTGAGTAGTTTTTCAATATTCAATGGAAGCAACCACGTGGAAACGTGCAAAATAGGTGTAAACTATTTGGCAAGCACGCAAGAGAAAAAATGAAAAGTTTTCCAGTAGCCAATGGCTGCTTCAATTCTTAAAGTCCAACTTCAGAGTGTCATGGAAAATAGCGTGAGTGACATTCTCTCAGTAAAGACTTTACTAAGTAAAAATTTGAACAATTTAAGTTAGAAGACAGAATTTCTTAAAATTTGAAAAGAACATTTACAACTTCAATATAAAATAATATTTACACTCGGAAAATATTGTTGCAGTCATATATCATTCCCCTCCCCTCTATAAAGAAAAAAACAGGGGCTGGTGAGAAGGCCACGTGAGTAAAGGTACTTGGCGCCCAGTGACCTGAGTTCACACTGATCCCTGGAACACACAAGGGGGAAGGAGAAAAGAAATGTTTGCAAGTTGTCCTCTGACCTACAAACATGCCAAGGCATGTATGTGTCCCTACCTCCCCCAATCAATCAATCAGTCAGTCAATCAATCAATCAATCAATGTAAAATAAACCTTTAAGGGCTTTTTAAAAAACCAGAAAAGTCTTCCTACTCTTCATTACTTAGAGCAAAGGGATGCATAAATGTGGAGTGATACTTTTAATTTTCACCCTTAAGACACAGCCTAGAAATATTTAGAGCAGTACGTCTCATGAGACACATATTAGGAAACAAAAGAACACAAAGGAAATAGGAATTAGACACAGAGGAAGCTTTATTTTGTCTCTCAAGGAAACTCATAATGTAACTTCCTATGAATATTAGACTAGAATTTTCCTAAGACTGTAGAATTCAAAGATCAATCCATCACCTGCAGAAGGTGACGGGGAGTTTTTTCTCCAACAGCACCTCTTGACAAATGGGGCAGATGTCCTCTGCACTGATGTCCTTCTGTTTAAGGCAACCATCTTCTTCCACACGTGCGTTCTCACCACTTGCTCCAAGCTGGGGAGTTTGAACCTGATGGATCCCCCGTAGCAAGTTATTTATTTCTCCTTCCACAAGACCCAACTGGAAAGCAGCTAGTGAAAAATATCAAAGCCTTAGAATTTGGTGGCAAGAAAGGAAACACAAAGATGTAATAGCAGAGTGAGTCATATTTTTTTTTTCAAATGCAGGAAAGATAGTACTAGTTGGATTATCAGGGTCACACTGACCACTTCTTTGTGTTCTGTTTGGAAGAAAAATGGTTAGAAAAGAGTAATTTATTGCCTCCCCCACTTAGTTCTCAAAATAGTCCAGGATGTATCACAGGCTTGAGATGTGACAATGGTAACCCTGGTTTTGACATCATGGTGACATTTTGGTCTTTTCATGTACCTGTAAACAAATACCTCATCAATATACAAGAGTATTAAAATAAGGGCCGGGGAAATGACTCATTAGTTAAGAGCACATATTACATTTGCAGAGGACAGAGGTTCAGTTCCCAGACCCTTGCAATTACAGCTCCAGGGATTCCAATATTCTCTTTTGGCCTTGGTGAACACTCCCCACCCCCCACCCCCACAGGGTACACACACAGAGACACAAACACATACACGTTTAAATGCATTAAAATGAACATTAGTGAGAATACAGAAAAGGAAAACAGGAGCATGTGAGTAGGTATGTTTGGCTGTTTGTTAAGTGAGCGGATAATACAGAGGTAGATTAGTTGTGCCTGTTTTCCTGTTTTAGTTTTGTATCCATAGAAAAGAGTGCTTTGGTTATCAAGTTCATGTCAGATGTGGACAGTATTCTGTAGGACAGCCCATTAGGCTCTGCTCTGCCTGTACCCTACAGGTGTACATTCTTGAGTTAGGAATTTTCTCCACCCTGCTGTTCTTACAATCCACTGTGTTGCTGATTGTATATAGTTTTAATCTTGGAACCCGAGATTCCTTCTCCCCGTCTGTGGGTCCTTCCCCTGCTTGCCCCCTATCCCTAACAAAGCACAATTTAAACTCCAGTTGTTAGTCCCCTCCGAGTTCTGTTTATTTTGTATACTTTGAATACATGTAAGTTAAATATTCTGTGCAGGAACGTGAAAGCTCTGTTTTCCTGGAAAGATTCCTCTCCAATTAAACACCAAAAAAGGAACAGAAAAAAATATGATATTTTTGTTTCAATAAAGAAACCTCGTTTCTTATCTGAGGTGTCGTGGCAGGTGCAGGTGGTCTGTGGGAGGAAATCAACTTTAATTACCCAGGACTTGGAGGAGGGTTGTTTGTCATAGAGAAACAACAACATCTGCTTTCCTTTAAAAAAAAGAAGAATTTCACAGAAGCAGCTGCCCAGGAATTGTTCTGTGTGGTATAACACATATTAGAAAATAACAGAAACACTTGCGATCATATGGAAAAAGTAATGTGGGAGACCAACAAGAATATTCTGCAAGATAAGAACAGGAGGCTAGCCTTGTTGACCAACCTCAATTTATTACACAAATAAAATATCACTTATTTAATGTTCCTGTGGTCTTGTGAGCATGAGGCCAATAGAGCGTTTGCATATTTATGAAGTTTTATTTAGTGTGTGCTCCTCCCTTATTTTTAACTCTCTTCTTTTCCGACTCTAATGAAATTTGCGAGGCTATCACCCATCTCCATTTGCTATTTGGACTTCTCTATGTATAAATTATCCTTTGACTGATTATTGGAATGAAACTGAAAATTCTTTCAAAACATTTCAGAGATTACACTTCTTTTGCAAATGTGCTCCTTATGTTTTCTCCGTGGCTTTATTAATTTTTTTAAACATATGGTTTCTTTGTGCTGTTAAAACTCTTTCTTTTTTCTTTTCATATGTGTGCATTGTTTCAATCCTTTCAAAGTTATCTTTTTTTAAATAATGGCAATAGTCTTTCAAATTTCTTTTGCTGGCTCTTCTATTGTTTTTGTTATTATGGAATCCACATGTGGTTGTGTTGGTGCAGGTTGGAGGACACTGTTTGGCTTGAATTAAACATCTCTGTATCACCACACAGTTGCCTCAGTAAATTGAGAGAAAACTCTTTCATCCTTCTTTCAAGTGAATTAAACCAAGAATAAGGCAGAGATATTAAATGAAATCTATTAAATAAATAATAATAAATGTAAGTGTAAATTTTCTATATTTAAAAAGCTATTTGGAGGCATTTTTGGATTTTCTGTATAGCATTGTTTGACATGTGGTTGAGTGAAAACAATTCTCCTGCGTAATTTAGTAGTCATGAATAATTGGCTAGGAATTTGCATCTGCCGTTCTTTTCATTTTGCATGACTTAGCCTGTTTGTCTAAAATCACAGTAATATTAACATGTCAAAATGTTTCTATGTATCTTTATTTTTATTAGAGACTTAAATATGTAGTTAGTATCTTTAAGTTCTATTAAACAGGAACCTAAAAACACAGAAAAATATTGATACACTTCTGAACTCGATGTAAATCAGTAAAAAGTGCTTAAAAGAGCAATTTGCAGGAGAAGCAAACAAAAGTTTTAACATGTCTATTAAAATAATGATCTGTTAGGCTAGAAAGATCAAAACAAGAAAGCTTCATCTAAAAGACTATAAAAAGTAAAAATGAAATAAATTTTGAATAATAGGAGGTTCATTTTGATATACCATATTCAGTGGAACATTAGTCATTTGGTGAATTTATGACAAATACATAGACTTGAAGATAGGAAGTGAGAGAAATTGTGTGGGAAAAGCAGAATACAGAATTCCAACAAAACAGGTTTCTGTATATATAAATGTGTATGTTTATATGCACATATATAAAATCATAAAAGCAACATAGAAAATAAAGTTCCATATATTCTATGGTGGTAATTTGAAAGTTTTAATGTGTTTTTTATTTATCTATAAACAATTTAATAGAATGACAGATGATTTTGTACATCATTGCATTAAAAAAACCACTAGATGATATATTTAAGTTTGATTAGGAATATACTTTTGGGAGAAACAGGTTCAATGTTCAAAATATTTCTTTCATTAGGAAGAATAAAATTTCAGTTAATATATAGTCAATCTAAATAATTTTATACTTCCTGAATTGATAGTTAGAAAAACAATGGCTTCTGCCTTTAAGAAATGAAAAAAAAACCCCACAAGAATTATTAGAATGATCCATATATAAATGCTGTTTATTTCTGTTCTTCAACTGAAATATAGAAGCTTGTGAAATGACAAGGAAAAACAGTATGAAGAATTGCAAGAATGAGACTTTTGTAGGGAGTCAAACATTTAATGTGGAAATAGAAAAGAAAATATGTATGAGATCATGCAAGAAAGAATTTGAAGGAGGCGCAAAGGGCACGCTGTGAAAACAGAGAAGCTGTAGAGATGAGGAATAAGGGCTTACGGTGGTTGAACTATGGTACAAATTCCACAGATAGGAACACTTAGAAATAGGTAGGGTGTAGAATAAACAGGATCTGCAGAATGACTAGACATGGAAGAGTAAAGACTTGCGTGATTTCTAGGTTTAGAGAGGAAATAGAAGGGGAAGTCAGTACGTGTGGTGGTTTGAAGAAGAATATATTTGAATATATTTGAATGCTTAATCACCAGATAGTCCTCCTGAGTGTTGGGATTAAAGGAGGGCACCATCATGTCTGGTTTAGCCAAAGTAGTTTTAAATGCAATTATGTGTCATGGTAATACTGGTACCTGAAAATTTTTATTTGTTCTATACAAAATTTGTATATTAAACCACTATGAATCTTTGCTTAGGACAAAGTAAATTATTTTCCTCCAAATAATGCCATTGTTTCATCTCTGCTTTTCTAATTTAAATTTTGAGCAAACTTTCAAGGGAGCATTTGTTATTCCATGTTAGTTTTTATATACTTTCTTTATTAATATGGGCATGCACCTTCAGTTGAGCAAGCACCACATTGTACGTGTGACATTCAGAGGACATTTCAGGAGTCCTGTCTTTCCTTCCAACATGTGGGTTCAGGGACTCCAGGTCCTTGGGCTTGTGCTGCAAGGAATTCCACCCGCTGAGCCATCTCCACGGTCCTCATCCCCGTTTTTATTAAGGATTTGAGTTTGAATGTAATATGTAAAACTAGCATTTTTATTTAAGAAGAACCTGTTTGGGGAGAGATAGTTTCCAGGTTCTTTAGGAAAATAGGCATTTGAGTTTAGAATATGTTTAAATAGAAAGTTCTTATTTTTTGTTAATTTCAAATTAGTACAAGATTAGAAAATAAAAAGCTAGAAACTTACATTCATGGTCCCTGGGAAGCTTGAATTTTTTCAACAACACCCTAATATTCACAAGTAGAAAAAAATTAAAACATTAACTTTGATACAATCTCAAGACACTTTGTTTAAACATGTAGACTATAAAGAGAATTATTTGACTTGAAATGCAAAAAATGTTATGAATAAAGTTCAACTTAATTTTATGTTAATCATAGTTGTGTTTTAAAATAAGTTGATATTGAAATTGACAAGCAAATTATGTCTGTGCTAACGAGTTTGATCAGAGAGAGTGCATTGATTTCTTAAGACACAGTCCTTCCAAGGATAGTGAAGAAGTCCAGTTATTCACAATACTTTCTTTAATTACCTTGCAAGTGAGTGACAATTAATTGTTTTTCTATGTCTACCATTTTAGTGTACAATAGAAAACTTTCAATTCTCACTAAAACTGTGACTTTTAAAGAGGGAGGAAATATATACTTTAATTAATGCATCAGTTAATTACATTAACATTAATATACACTATATACTTGGATAATATTTGCATTTAGTTTATGGTTAAAATAAAACAATGACCATACCGTGCCTTGTCATAAAATAATATTGGAGACGCCTATTGTAAATGTTATAGTGATACACTACATTTGAAAGGACAATATCTTTATCTTTCTCTCAGATACAGCCAATATAACCTATGTTAGCAGAGATTTAATAAAAGTGACCAAAATGGAACAGTCTCAAACCTGGTAAGTCAAGGCCTTAGAAAGCAAGATACACAGGTATGTGCTATCATGACTGGTTATAAATTATAAGAATGTATCTACTGGGGCTGCAAAGAATACAAGGGCTCAAGTGGTTAAGAGCCTTTGTTCTTTCAGAAGACCTGGGTTCAATTCTCCACACCCACATGAAAGTTCACAACCATCTGTAACTTCAGTTCCACGGGATCCAACATCCTCTTTTGACCTCTGTTGGCACCAGGCACTCACATGGTGCATACACATACAAACAGGCAGGCAGGCACACACACACACACACACACACACACACACACACACACACACACGATAAAATACATCTAAAATTTTGAAAATAATTTTAAAGAGGTATATTTACTGATTTGTTGGTGTGAGTATAGGAAGGCGAAGCAAACTTAAGTTGGGCCTACTAAATGCTGAGACTGTCTTCCATGTATGGAAGATAATTACCCAATACATAGGTTTCCCTAACACTGTAGAAGTTTCAGATTTGAGAAGCGACCTTCAGTTAAGAGTCCTCATTTTTATCTCAAAATATTTATATTGAAAGTGAAAAATGTCTCAAACCGGAAATATAGAAAGCAACATGATTTTCATGATAGTGTATTTCAGGAGACAGGAAGTTGTTGAAGAAAGTAATGTCTCAAGAGTAACCACAGATTTGATCATTAGATTTTACATTTGTGCACATGCTATGTGTCAATATTTTTCTACTTTATATTATTAAACTTTTTCTATTGATTTACTCACTTTTCAGACTGAATTGGAATACTTGGAATATTAAGAAATACATTGGTAATGTGTGGCTGTTTTAACTTTTGTTTTTTTTTTTTTTGGTTTTTCGAGACAGGGTTTCTCTGTGTAGCTTTGCGCCTTTCCTGGAACTCACTCTGTAGACCAGGCTGGCCTCGAACTCACAGAGATCCGCCTGCCTCTGCCTCCCGAGTGCTGGGATTAAAGGCGTGCGCCACCACCGCCCGGCCCGGCTGTTTTAACTTTTAATCCCCCAATACCAAACTTCTTTATTCTTGCTATACTCAAACCATGAAAAATGGTAAGATGTGTTTCTTTGTGGAAGATCATTGCTAAGTCTCACTCACCAGCATATATGCTTACACAGTTCCCCACTCTTCAGAAATGTAGGGCAGTTGCATTCATGAGGGTTTCCTAGCAAAACCTTTAAAAGAAAAGTAAGACAGAAAAAAAAATCCCAGTTAATTTTTAGAGTTAGGATAAAACTAAGTTGATAAAATAACTTTATTTTATCTAAAAATATAATTTAGATCTAAAAAGATCTAAAGCATTAATTTAGTGACTCTGAACTGGATCTGTGATTGACTGGGACTTTCTGAGGAATATCCTTTCTAGACTTTCTAGGCTGAGTTTCCACTTCTGTATTCTTTGCCTTGGTCAACAACTATCGCTATGAATCAACACATTTTTTTAAAGGTCATCTGTACTCAGATGGAATTAAATCTAAAATTAAAAGCTTTCACCCCAAACCATTACATTTTTAAGGTATAGAGTTAAAGGCATTTGTCTTTTGTAAGACGGTTTGCTCACTCTGAATTTGGGGGTGGGCATCTGAGCTACTTTCATTAGAGAGGATTCGACTTATTCAAGACTATATAATCTGAAGTTGTTCCTTAAACTCAATAAATTGTGTGATCAGCAAAGTAAGAAAGCATGCTTTGGACAAAGTACAGAGTGATAAACTGTATCCAGTACTCAACTACGAGGCAATAAGTTTCAATTTCTAAAGCAACTGAAAAGTGTTCAGTAGCTCATCTTTGACAGACAAGAGGACATGTAAATATGAAACATCTGTTCTCTTTCAGAAAAATGAAATGGAACTCTTATTCACTCACAAATTTTCAAAGTATCAACATTCAAACTACCCTTTAGTGAGCTGTTATAGTTTTAAAAGCCAGTAAAAAGAAAATGAGCATAGTTAGAAAGCATTACAGAGAACCTGATTTTAAGAAGCAAACTTTTAGAAGATAGTAGGATTTTCATTTGATTTACAGGGCTGGTGACCACTAACAAGGCATCCAGAAATACACGTACCACAAGCCAAATACTCCTATAACCCTCTCTTAGATTTGTTTCTTACAGGAGTTGGACGCAGTTCAAGTTCCTAACTATCAAGGAAGAACCTTTTCTGGTAAACACCCTCTCCTTTTATAACTTGCATATTTTTAAACTCTAGGGAGCATTTGTGGGGATGCGTCCTTGGGTGAGGCCCCTGTGTGTGCAGGGTTGCGGAAGTTGGCTTAGGTCACCTCCCCTGTACCCCTCCCCTCCTCCCTGTCCCCAAATTCCCAAGGAAGATTGGTAGTGCCATCCTTACTCGGAAATTCCCCTTTTCTGGCTCCTCCTCTCTCAGAAGAAAGCCGGTAGGGCCGATCTGTCGCAGGAGATAGATGCTGCTACTCAGCGCCTGGTCTTGCTGCCAGCTAAGGCTATCATTCAAGTGTCTTCGCCTTTCTGAGGCTTTATTGCCTCCCCGAAGCATCCCCAGCGGCCGAGGCGCCACTGAGCTAGGCTTTCTGAAGCGCCTTGGGTCTCTATGGCAACAGCGTGCAGCGCGGTTGTCTTGGCGATGGTAGCTCTGTCCTAGGCGCTCCAGTGTGCCTTGCTATAGTTGGGGCGGGAGAGATTTCCGAAGTCTACCTGCAGACTTTCAAAACCCGGGGCCACAGGCACAGGGGCAAACTCCTACTCTTGTTGCTGATTTGCTCACAGGCAGAACTGGTGAGATCAGTACGTTGGGGCAGTCGCAGACCCAGTTACAGTGTGGCTCCGGAGGCTAAAGTTACTCTGCGTATTTCTCATCCATTATCAAAAAACTCAGCATGATGGTTGATGTTCAGAATTCCACAAACGTTTTCCAGTGGCTCACAACAGCATACAATGAGTAAGTCGCCGAGGGAAGACGGAGAAAATAGGGCTAGCTTTAAGCAGCTCAGCTAGGGGTGTGTGTGTGTGTGTGTGTGTGGTGTGTGTGTGTGTGTGTGTGTGTGTGTGTGTGTGTGTGTGTGTGTGTGTGTATCTTAAACCTAGGGGAAACTTAAATTGCATGTTGGGGTTGGACATTTGATGTGCTGTCACAGTATCCACAGCCTCTAAACTTATAAAGCTCCATTTTAAAGAGTTAGATTTTTTTTTTTCAAAAAGGTTGACCCAACAATCTACAATTTGTTTCTGAACTTCGTTTCTATCTTCTGAGTTGAGAGCTATCCTAAAATATTAGTCAACAGTTTGAGTCATAGTTACTGATTGAGAAATCATGTCACTGGATTCTCTCTAAGAAATTGAAAGCAGAAGAAAGCTCTACTTGGTGGGTTACAGGAACAAGGAAGGCACTGATATTCTCTTATCAGGGAAGGAAACCACAACTAGATCAGGTTAAAAACCAAAAAAAAAAAAAAAAAAAAAAAAAAAAAAAAAAAAAAAAGGCGAAAGTCCCACCCCGGTGTAAAGATGATGGTTAGGGCAGCTTGACAAGACATGAGCCATCTGCATAAACACCATGGGACCTCAGGTCCAAGGTTTGAACTGACAATTTCGTTTTGTTTTCTTATTAAGTAATGAAGGGCTAACAGTTACACCACCATAATTCCAACATTATCATCAGTCAAACGTGTTAGCAAAGAAAAACACTACATATTAAGAAAATCCCTTTAAAATTTTTAAGAGAACAAGATAAATTGTAAATTCATTTTATACAATAGTATTTATAATTTAACAACTCAGAATTAATGAATGTCAATTCATGTTTTCTATGTAACAGAACGAGTCAGGTTTCATGTTGAAGATACTTTCTGTAGTCACTCTTTCCCCCCATCCTCCATGTTCCTGAATGTGTGTGTATGCATACAGCTATTTAAGAATTTAA
Organism: Peromyscus californicus insignis; assembly: GCF_007827085.1. NCBI lineage: Eukaryota > Metazoa > Chordata > Mammalia > Rodentia > Cricetidae > Peromyscus > Peromyscus californicus. Next base: position 60,686,076 of record NW_026294595.1, read on the forward strand.
AAATCAAACATCAACAAATATTTAAGCTATTGCATTTTATTTAGAATGACATTTGCTTTATATGTGATAAATACTTTTTTTCAAAAAGGTCCCATACTTAAATTATAAATTGTATAAATTTATACAATTTATACTATAGTTCATTAATTCCATTTTGAGGAATAGTAAAAGTAACAGTATCCATGTTCTCATGGGAGTTGAAAGGAGGAAGTGCAGATTGCTCAACAGAACTGTAGTCTAGCTGAATGACATTTGTTTTTATAACTGACAGTTAAAACTTTAGAAACAGCTTCAGAGTCAGGTGACTGTCCCATATGCTTTCTTCATCTTTGAAATTTTGATGACAAGAGTAATAATACATTTGCAAATGTTTTAACTTGGAGAATTAAAATTTCTCCTTGAATTTACACTATTATTCTTCATGTTATATATCAAGGCATATTTTCCCCAGGAAAACTGATTGAGCTTAAGGAATTGATAAGTTTGTTTAATGAATGAATTATTAATGCTATTGACCGTAGAAGAAAGGTGTCAATAAATTACTGTATCCCCAACTCGAGATGTAAAAGGGCTAGACTTGCAGTGTTAGCCTAGAAGGAAAAAGACTAATTAAAGTCAGAGGGAGAAGTCAGTTGCTAATCTCAACATGGATATGTGTAATTAGTCTAGGAGTGATGAACATTGAAATAGGTTTGTGATGACTGAGCGTAACTGGGACTGGTGTGTGTGGGAAAATACTTCAGGAACAGAGCTAGGGAGGCCTAATCTACCAGAAATCTTCAATTATTTTGCTTTATCTAACACATAGGAATATGCTGAGGTATTGAAGGAGGAAAAATAAATGAACTGGATATAATGTTTGTCTTCTGTCCTGGCTGGTTTTATGTCAACTTGACACAAGCTAGAGTCTTCTTAAAGGAGGGAACCTTAATCATGGAAAAGATGCCTCCATAAGATTTAGCTGTAAAGCATTTTCTTAATTAGTGAGTGATGGAGGAGGGTCTAGTCCATTGCAGGTGGTGCCATACCTGGGCTGATGGTCCTGGGTTCCAGAACAAAGCAAGCTGAGTTAACCGTAGGGAGTAAGCCAGTAAGCAGCACCCCTCCATGGTCTCTGCATCAGCTCCTGCCTCTAGGTTCCTACCCTGTTTGAGCTACTGTCCTGACTTCCTCCAATGGTGAACAGTGATGTGGAAGTGTAAGGCAAAGAAATCCTTTCCTCCCCAAGTTGCTTTGGTCATGGTGTTTCGTTACAGTAATGGTAATCCTGACTAGGCCAGCTTAGAATGAGTAAAGGTGTACAGAGAATATTAGAGTTGATGTTTTCCTCTAGTAAATATGCACAAAAGAAAAGAGAAGATACAGAATTCATTAATCTCAAGACTGAGAAGAAGCAGAACCAAGGACTCTAATAGAAGGTGCCAATGTGGTATCTTAAACTTAAGAAAAGTAAATGTAGTGTAAAAAGTAAATGTGATTAAATGTAGTGTAAAAAGTAAATGTGTGTAAATGTAGTGGACACCAACAGGGAACCCACTGCCCAAGTGACTAGTAAGAGTCTAGAAGACATTTATGAGTTCAAGGCCCTCACCTTTGTTATTAGACTCAAATTTACACACACTTTAGCTTCCTCCTGCCCTTTATACCTTCTTGGGGAAAACAGAGAGTGGCGTGCTCGATAGTTTTGACTGTCAACTTGACACAATCTAGAATCACCCAGAGTGAGAGCATCCATAAGGGATTTTCTGGATGAAGCTGCCTGTGGATATGCCAATGAGGGCTTTTTCTTCATTGTATTAATTGATGTGGGAAGATCCATTCTCAATATTGGCGGCAATGTTTCATGGGCCAGGCCCTGAATCATATAAGAGTGAAAGGGTCAAGCTGAGTGAGCAGGCATGCAATTATTTCCCTTTCTTGATTGTAGATGTGGTGTGACTAACAGCTTGAAGTCCCTTCTATGATGGACTCTACCTGGACTTCTGAACTAAAATAAGCTTTCTCTTTAGTTGCTGTTTGTCTTGGTATTTTCATCGCAGCAACAGAAACTGGAATAGAGTAAAAAACATAAATTCTAAACTTTTTCTCCCTATTGACTAAGTTGGCCTTAGCAGCCATTTAACTCAACTAAATCTTAGACCATTTTTCCTGCTGGTTTCAGATCCCTAACTTGCCTTGCCTTAGAACAATACTTCAGAAAATTTCCAGTGGAAAATTCTCACTTTTCTGAGATGCAAGTATTCTTCCAGCCTTTTGATGGTATCAAAATTCAGTAAAATTCTTCTAAAGAATATGGGCACCACCCCTTTGATAAAGAATTACCAAGAAAGAGAAGACTCCTAAACCCCACCCTCTGCGGCAATGCAATCCCGATTTAGTAAAATGTCAAGTAATAAATACAATGGCTGAGTCACAGTCGCTAACGTCCCTATTCCCACATAGCGATGCTTTTCCACTAGCTCTTCCAAATGCTCACAAATTCCTGTTCTTATCTCACTGTAATTGAGTTTGATCTCTCTGCTTATTACAATGGCATTTCATGAAGTCTATGTGCCTGTTTAACTCTACCCAGCACAATTTTCCTTGACAATAGATATTATTTAGCTAAGATTGTTTAATTGTTAACTCACACCAAATTACATTTAGCAAGAGTTTTCTTCTTCTTGAATGAAGGAAAATGGAGGCTAGCAAAGGTCAATGAGTCATTTATGAAGAAACTCTAGTTCCATGCTTCACAATCAAGATATAACAGAAATAAATTTGAAACTCACTGTAAGTATTATTAGGACTTTTAATTCAAGATGCCAGACTGGGGGACTGGAGCAGTGGTTCAGCAGTTAAGAGCACTGGCTTTTCTAAAGGACCGGGTCCTATTCCCAGCGCCCATGGGAATGGAACCTGGGTCCTGCTACCCATATGGCAGCTCACAACTGTTTATCACTCCAGTTACAGGGGATAGAGCATCCTCTTCCAGTATCCAGGAACACCAGACATGCATGTGGTGTACAAATATACATGTAAGCAAAACACCCATACACATTAAGTAATAAGTAAATATATAAAATTATAAAAAGATGTCAGAATAAGTAATACCAGTTTCTTTCCAGTTGAAGACGTGAGATAATAAAAAATAGATTTTGACATTAAATTATGAGTACAGCAAGAGATGGCTGAAATATACAGAAATCTAAGAGTAACCCTAATGACTGTTGCCCTTATATATATTTTTTCTCTTGTGATAATGTGCTGCCACACATCAAAGAAGATACTGCAGTTGAGGTTAGTTACTAATCAAGTGACTGGGCTATTTGAAAGGGAGATGATGTGTGGTGGACTACTAGAGTGTTCTAAACATTGTAAAGTCAGAATCATCTCTGACCTGTAGCAGAAGGACAAATCAGAGTGGAAGCATGGTTCTCTTGCTATCTTGAAGATGGAAAGGAAGACGTGAGAAGGGCCCCTGGGGCCTCTGGAAGATTAGCTTTTGACTGACAGTGGTCAAGGAAGTAAGAACCCTTAAACCTACAACATCAAGAAAACTGGATTTTCCCCATCAAACTAAATGGGGTTGAAAGCAGATTCTGACTCAGAACTTCTAGATGAAAGCATAGCATGGTTGGCAAATGGAATTCAGTTTTGTGAGACACAAACAGAGGACCTAGCTGAGTCTGCCTGGGCTTCTGACCTAGAGACCTGTGAGCCAGGGAATATTGTTTTAAATCACTAGGTTTCTCATAATTTACTTCACAGCAGTAGAAAATACTGGTAATGAAAAAAAAAAACAGCAACAACAAAACAGTGGGGGCCATGCCAACCTGAATGCCCTACGCCGCTATCCCGGGGCCAGTGAGGAACAGGTCTTACATGTCTGGGTGCATGGCCCAACAGCAGCCAGGGTCCGGGCTGATGTCCATGGCTTGTGCTCTCTACCACAGGGGTTCATAGGAACCATATATGTTGAAATCTGAGGGTCGTGTTGAGCCAGCCCTGTCCTTCACTGGTCCAGGGATAGCTGACCCCATCCCTCGCTGGACAAGGCAGCAGGAGAGCTGCCATGGCACCCCATGAGAGAGCGGATGCCAGCACTCAGGAAAGATGATCCCACCCCTCACCACAGGCATGAGAGAGCTGGCCCCGATGGCATGGGACTAGGAGAACTGGCTCTGCCTGTCACCTGAGAGGGTGGTCCCAAAGGCCTGGACTGGCCAGCTCAGCAACCACCCAGACCTGGGCCTTGGGTTGGCTCACCTTAACAGCTGCTGCATCTGTGACTTGCTGGAATCTGTGAAGGGACTGGTCCTGCAGAACGATGACCTCAGGATCTCCATGACTCAGGGCAAAAACAGGATATCTGAGAGGAGTTTCCATGAAGGCCCAGTGATGATCGTGCACCAGAAACTAGAGGCCCTAAAGCAGACCAATGACTCACTGCAGTGGACATTTTACGGGTGGGGCTGATTGGACAAAAGAGGTACACTGCGTGACACACCGCAGCTCCGAATGCCACTAGGACATAAGAAGAGGTGTTAAAAGATGGATGAGCGAGGTGGGTTTTTTGTTTGTTTTATTTTTAATTAATTTTAGGGTGCATACATTGAGGGATTGGGAGGTAGGTAGGCTTGTGGTACATGATGTGAAATTTCCAAAGAATCAATAAGGAATTATGATTTAAAGAAAAGGAAATACTGGCAAATGGATAGTTTCAAAAAACTGTTAGAAGAACAGATAGGTGGAAAAGAGCCGATAGATGAAGGGGAACAACACTTACATGAGCAGGGAACAGTGCTCTCGATTATTTGCCAGCATTGGATTGGGCAGCAGAGTTACTTCCATTAGTTTTAGGTATAAAGGAATTTATTATAATTTATAAGCTAATTTTCAAGTTGTCTAGGAGAACCACAGGATCAACCTTTGATCTAAGAGGTACTCAGGGAAATTGTTTCCTTGCATCATGAGGTTCACCTGCATCATGGAAAAAATCTCCAACACATTCACAAAAATCTGAGGACTAGACATCACACCCTCATTGTGCGTGTTGCTGAAGCAGCAACAAGGGACTTTATATTATCACTGTCATTACACCACAGCCCAGAGCTTCAGGTCTGCCTTTGGAGAGTCATCAGGACTAAGCTGTGTGTTTCAATACCGATGACAACAGCAATCTGGGAGAGCTTGTACTATCAAATTAGAGAGAGCAAAGAGGGTAAGGAGATTGAGAAGCTCAAAGAACTTGGCCAGCCACAAATCCAAGCCATTAAAAGAAAAGCCTAATCAGAAGGCGAGCCTTTGGTTGAGACAGATGTTTTTTCCTGGTTGTCTTTCAGAAAAATTGGTCACCCATTTTGGTGATTCCTTCTATATTTGGTGTTTATTCTCAAAATGGGAGAAGTTGTTTTGTTGCTTTGTCTCCATTTCTGCCTGTAACTGTTATAATTCTGTAGTCTTTCGTGCAGGCAGAATGGATTCCAGCTTACTAGTTCAGGAAGAGGAAGACACACACTCCATGGGAACTTGTTTCTGTGAAGCACTCTAAAGACACTCTACCCAGCACTTAGTTCTAACTCACAAACAAAAACTTACATTTTTGGAGATGTAAATTTGGATTTTTGATGTTTGCAAGATAATTAGCTGAAAAGATGTGTAGCTAAACTCCCTACATACTATCTTTGAGTGTGCTGCTTTGAGATATGCATATGCAGATATCTTTACTGTGTTTTGGCTTTCCTGGTCAGTGACTCAGATGACGAAAAGTATTTATTAGTTGGATAGAGATACAAAGTTGTTTTTTTTTTATAATTAAAAATAGGAATTGAATTAAGCAGTCTTCCCAAACATTGTTGGGTTGCAGTGAAGGAATGTTTTGAATGGCACATGCCTACAAGTACAAGGGGAATTAGAATGGAGACAAAAGCAACATCATTTTGAAAAAAATGTAATGATTGGTGAGTAGTGGGCACCATGGCAGACTGGTTGAAGGCCTAAGTTGAACTTGTGCTGGAAAAGTAAGGACCAATCCCATTTAATTTGAAGAATTCCAAAAGAGCCAGTGGATTTATGGGGTCAGCCATCTCTGTCAATGCTACAGAGGGTGCTACAGGATAATATTCCAAAAAAGGAAAGTTGATTGAAAGCTGCCCCTTCCTTACTTTGACATCTAGGCAACTGTGTCAGCCCAGGAACATTATCAGAGATTTATTTTACCAGAGAAGGACTTTCCATAACAGGGTCCTATGCACAAAAGCAGATGGTAGTGCTGTAATTAAACAGAGATGCTAAGCTGTCTGTGTGCACAGAGCCTAGATTTCTGCCCCTTAATCTACACCACAACTAAATCAAATATAAGCTAGAAACCAAGAAACTGCACATTGAAAAGGTCAAGTAGCTGAAAGCCAAAACCTTGGAAGAACCTTCCTGCCGAAATGAAAGCATGAAAGGTGTTGTGACGTCTTTCAAAAAGAAGTCAATTAAACCTATAAAATCAGAAGGCTGCAAGAAAGAAATATGAGGATGTCAAAGAACTTGGGCGTTTAAATCAAAGCAGAAGATGACTCAAGAAGAATGTGAGAGCTCAGGAAATCTCCCCCAAAATAAAGCAGGAGAAACAAAACCCAACCGTAACCACCCAACACAATGAGAAATTGAGAGAATTCAAATAAAAACATTGTGAAGATGTATATGAGATTTTATATCTAATTAATAGAAAGTTGAAAAGAGAGAAGAGAAAGGGGGATGAAAACAGTAAAGAAATATTTTTCAAAACCTGTTAGAGGGCTGGAGAGATGGCTTACTGGTTAGGAGCACTGGCTGCTTTCCCGGAGGTCCTAAGTTCAATTCTCAGCAACCACATGGTGGCTCATCACCATCTATACCGAGATGTGATGCCCTGATAGAGCACATAAAATAAATCTAAAACAAAACAAAATAATACTTGTTAAAATGGCCAGGCACTGGTGGCATATACGTTTAATCCCAGCGGGTGTTTCTTTGGGAGTTTCAGGCCAGACTGGTCTACAGACTGAGTTCCAGGACAGCTGGATCTACACAGAGAGACCCTGTTTCAAAAACAAACAAAAAAAAAAACACCCCCCCCCCAAAAAACCCAAAACCAAAATCAAAAACCTTGTTAGAATAGAAAAGGGATGAATTAAGCAATCAAAATTATTGCCAAATGTAACTGAAAAGGTGTGCAACCACACTGTTGAGTGTGTTTAGGCTGGGTATCAAACAAACCCAGAGAGAGGATACATTCTTGGATACAGTACTAGAAATAAACAGGAACTCTGTGTATTGACAGGCAGGTCCTGAGTGGTCAGTATCAAGACTGAATGAGAAAGTTCATAATTCTAGGGATGGACAGAAGAGCCTACTCTCTCTCTCTCTCTCTTTCTCTCTCTCTCTCTCTCTCTCTCTCTCTCTCTCTCTCTCTCTCCCTCCCTCCCTCCCTCCCTCCCTCTCTCTCTCTCCCTCTCTCTCTCTCTCTGAGTGTGTGTGTGTGTGTGTGTGTGTGTGTGTGTGTGTGTGTGTGTGTGTGTGTGTGTTAAGGGAAAGAGGAAGAGGAGAAGAGAAGGAAGAAATTGAGAGATACGGTTGCAGAAATAGAGAAAGGATAAGAGAGATTAATTACATGGTCTGGAGTAAAAAATGTGTTCGGGGTTTTTTATTTGTCATAAACACCTATGAAACTATAAGACAAAGGATAATCCACTTTGGTTTAGATCTAAAACAACCTATCCTTCACAGGTCATAATTAAAAGCTTAGTTGCTAATGGAAGGACTTTGGGGAAGTTATAAAACCATAGGAGTGGGGCTCAGTGAAAGAAACAGACCTTTAGGGCCATGGTGCTAGGGATATCTATTTCCTAGCCCAGGTCATGGAAACAGCTTTTCTCCACCACACACCACACAGCATCGTCCAAACACAGTCCAAGAATGTAGTCATATGAGAAGATATCTGAGTGCTTGTGAGAAAACTCCAAGAAACCAAGAGTCATGTGACTTCTGTTTCTTCAAAACACAGAAATGCTCTTGGAACGTATTTTCTTGCTCTTCCCAGGGGCAGCAGATAGGAGTAAGTTTACTTTAGATCATTCATTATATGCCTCTGTGGAAAAAACATGTTTTTGCCACACACAGCTTGTCCACCACACGCAGCTTGTCCACCACACACAGCTTGTCCACCACACACAGCTTGTCCACCACACGCAGCTTGTCCACCACATGGAACTTGTCCACCATGTATAGCTTGCCTTATGTTAAGCTTGTACATCATTTTTTAATGAAAGGAGGAACACAAGCATTAAAATCACAACTATTAGATTGCTTGCAAGTTGTTTCCAGAAGAAGAAACTTTAGGTGAAGAATTGTGGGATAGAGTCCAAAAGAATATCGAAAAGGCACATAAACAAAAGGAAAAGATCCCTGGTCAGTTTTGTGCATTGATTTGGATTGTTACCAAAATGCTTAAGGAAGATAAGGAGGATATTAATCATGAGGAAGAGATGGATAATTTCTTTTATTTTTTTTACTTACAATTTCAAAGGTCCAGTCCATTATCATCAGGATGGGGAGCATGGTGGTGTGCAGGTAGGTGTGCTGGAGCTGAGAGTCTTACATCTTGACTTTGAGACAACAAGAAGTCAATTGGCAGTCACGCTGAGGGAAGCTTGAGCAAAAGACCTCAAAACCTGCTCCCACAGTGACACACTTCCTCCAACAAGGCCACACCTCCTAATAGTGCCACTCCTTTTGGGGGCCATTTTCTTTCAAACTACCACACTCATCATGTGCTCCAATTGTGCCTCACCTCCCAGTCTTCCCATGTCTGCTCCCCTTCCCCCTTTCCCCAATCTCCTTCCCCCCAAAGCAAGCAAGCAAGCAAGCAAGCAAACAAACAAACAAACAAGTTCATTTTGTGTGATCCACATATTCACTGGAGCAAGGTCGAGTTCCTAGTGTCCAGGCCCCCAGGAGAGGATGAGTCTTTCTCTGCCTTTATCCACACCAGAAGCCATCGGCTGAGAGAGCCTCGTGGTGGCCGGAGCAGTCGTTGTTGTGGTGTCCCTCCTAACCCCCCTTGGCTGGTGGTGAGGACCAGCTCTCCACAGTTTGGCTGTCAAGGATCCAGGCCAGCTCTCCTGCACCAAGGAACTTAACATGACTTCAGGCGGCAGCCATGACCATGGTCAGCTGCATGGGCTTTGTTGGTAACATGGGCTACAGACCTCAACTGGGCCCTTGCCCTTATCAGGACCACAGACTCACTCATGGCCCTCAGCGTCTACAGGGACCACAGGCCTCAACATGGTCTCTGATGGTTACACATTCCACTCATGTCAGTGTGGCTTGCCTGGGCAGTTTCTTGAAGGAATATTAACTGGATAACCAAAGCTTAAAATTGGTGAAAGAGGCAAAAAGGGAGATTTTCCCTGTTCAGGCAAAATCGGAAGTAAAAGCAGTGCCACAGATAACTAACTCTGCTGGTGACCCTTCCCTCAGCTCCTTCACTGGAGCCTCCATTACCTGAACTTGACCCTGAAGCATGGAGTGAGGAATTAGATAATCCCTCTAAACATGAATTCTCCCCACTTCTTGATAAAGATGTAGGAGAGCCTATAAAAAGCTGTTTACAACCTAAGCAGCTAGGGCCCAGCAGGGCAAAGAAATTTCCCAATTCCTTCCCAGCCTCATGAGGTATGCTTGGTATTTCTAGTGCAATTTCAGCAAAATCAACATGTTTACCTGTGACCAATCTATTTCAAACTCTAGGAGGAAAGACAGCTTGGAGAGTTCTCAAATATTGTCTCCCGAGGCAAAAAGAACTACAGCTCTCAGGATTCAGACTAAAAGAGACATTTGTGTATTGTGTAGATCCTTCACCCCCTTTCAGCTTGTTTTCCCCACTAAACTGTCTCCTGCAGGTATTATAGCACAAGGGGACAAATCTTTGGAATGGATTTATTCACAACATAAGGACCATAAAATAGTAACTGCTTACCTTACTCTTCTTGCTCAATTAGTAAATCAGGGAGGACCTGATGTCAACAATTGTATATGCGGTAATATTTTATTTGTGCACCCCAATAAAGCTTATCTTAAGATCAGAGGAAAAAGCCAGCCACTGTATTAAACATAGAAGTCAGGCAATGGTAGCACACACCTTTAATCCTAGCATTCAGGAGGTAGAGATTCATCTGGATCTCTGTGAGTTCAAGGCCACGCTGGGAACAGAGCCAGGTGTGGTGGTACACACCTTTATTCCAACACTAGTTAACCATAGAGGTCTGGAGGTCTGTACAGACAGACAGGAAATGACAGAGCTAAGTGGAAAGAGAAAAGTGATGCAGCTGGGCGGAAAGAGGAAGTGAGTGGCAGGCACAGAAAAGATATAGGCATGAGTATACAGGAAGTGGCTCTCTTGGGCTGAGGATTTACTAGTGGTAAGAACATGGCTGGCTTCTTTCTGCTTCTCTGATCTCTCAGTTTCAACCCCAATATCTGGCTTCAGGTTTTTATTAATGAGACCATTTAGCAATTCATCTTATATACATGGACTTGCTCATTGATGCATTATATTACCCCTAACTAACAATTTTTAAGAGAGCTAGAGAACTCTATGAGTTTTCAAATTTGATTTGCAGATTACTGTAGAAGGATAAGAAATCATTTTCCAGCTGGGGATTTCCTCATACGAACTAAATTTGTGGTTACACTGTCCAACCTTCTCCCATTCCAGAGATACATATTTATTTTGTTGGTGGTTCATCTAAACCCTTAGGAGGGATTCATGGACCAGATAGTCATCAGTCTATTAAAACTTCTTTTTCTTCAGCTCAACAGGTAGAACTGGCTATTTTAATTAATCTATTGTGGTTAATTCATAAATCCTTATATATAGTTTCAGATTCGGCTTATGTTGTAGGATTATTTCCAGTAGACTCATACTTGTGCACACTCGGGCCTCCCTGGTTTTATTACAGAAAGAAATAAGCAAGCTGATGCATTAATCTGTCCTGTTTTTACATCTCCAGAAGAAAACTGGGAAGGGGTATGTATCTGTCTTTGTCGATGGATCCACTGAAACGTTGCGGATTCCTCTTCAGTTCCCCTGACTCCAAGCCATAGAACAGCTGCAGAGGATGAGGAGACAGTCTCCAGAAATAACAAACCTCCAGCTAAAGAGCAAAAGGAGTTATCAACCATATCTTCAGAAGTCAAGTTTGTCCACTTGGACCAAGTCAAGGCGCTATGAACCAAGGGAGAAGTTATTCTATGAAACACACAGAGTCCTATGTCACCTGAGAGTCTGGTGACGCTGTTCTGCTTTGACCTGTGCATCTGCAGTGAGTGCCTCTGAGCATGTGTATTGGCCTTATGTACCTCATCTTTCTTTGCTTCAGCTTGTAGATCATATGGATTCAGCTCCTGTTATCTTTACTTATGACTCCATGTTTATGCCTAGACCTTGAGATCGTAACAGACTCATCCGTCTGAAGAAGGGACTGTGTTTAATTTTTCCTTGGAATTTAAATCACTTCCAACAACATCATAACATTTGTATTCCTATTAAAGGACAAATATGGGCTTATATTCTACAAGAGACCAGAATTACTAATCATACGGGTCTCTTTTCAAGCTAGTCTCTAGACCAGCAGTTCTCAGCCTGTGGGTTGCGACCCTTTCTGGGGGGGATGTCTAATGACCCTTTCACAGGGGTCTCCTAAGACCATTGGAAAACACAGAAATTTACATTATGATTCACAACAGTAGCAAAAGTACAGTTATTAAATAGCAATGAAAATAATTTTATGGTCAGAGGTCACCACAACATAAGGAACTGTATTAAAGGGTCACAGCATTAGGAATGTTGAGAACTACTGCTCTAGATTTTTTGATGAATATAGTAATGTAACCAGTAGTACTGGACATAGTTTGAGTCCTGTTCTTGGTGGCAGAGAATCCTGCCCAATGCTTTCACTGTTCTACTATTATTCATTATGTTTATAGTTTGCTTATAGGATATTGGTGTATAACAATTGGAACAGGGGCTGTCCCTGATGCTTTGGATGGCTCTTGGGAACCTACTCCTCATACTGAATTACCTTGCCCAGCCTTAATACAAGGGGAGGTGCTTACTCTTACTGAAACTTGATGTGCCATGATTTGTTGATACCCATGGGAGGCTTGCCCCTTTCTGAACAGAAGCAGAGGAGGAATGGATGGAGGTAGAGTGGAGGGGAGGTGGGGGGAGAGAATGGGAAGAGAAGAGGGAGGGGAAACTGGTCAGGATGTAAAAATAAATAAATTTTCAAAATTACAATTAGATTGACATACAGCGTCTCAAACAAAAACCACTTTGGATATCCTGCTTTTAAAAAATAAAAAAGGTGGAGGTGTTGGACAGGGTCCAGGAATGGAGTAGCATGAGAAGATTTCTGAGTACTTGTGAGAAAACTCCAAGAAACTAAGCCAAGAGTCTTGTGACCTCAGTTTCTCCAAAACACAGAATCGTTTTTGGAATGTGTCTTTGTGTTCCTCCCAGGTGCAGAGGATAGGAGTGGGTGTACTTCAGAGTGTTCATTATATGCCTCCGTGGAAAAACATGTTTTTGCCTGTGTAGCTTGCCTGTGATGTGTGACCTGTCCTTGTGATTATATACTTTATGCATGTGACTCTGCTTAACCCACAGAGTATAAACTGTCTGATGCTCTCAAGAAAGTAGGCTACTGCATGAGACTTTAGTCTGCCTCATTTATCAGCTCCATTCTCCCAGGTCCCACCACCTCTAGAGCAGTAAATACCATGATTTATTCCTCGTTATGGGACCAGAAACAATGAGGCCAAGAGGTCACAGACAGAAACCTCTGAAGCTGTTTAAGTTTTTCAGATATTTAGTCACAGAGATAGAAAGTTAACTGGCATAGTATTATGCAGGTAAGAAAACAAACACTTTGTAGATAGGCACAAATTTTGAATATTTACCTCCTACCTTTATTTTTTGCCTGCACTCTGGAAGCTACTAGAGTACATGCTCTCTGCAATCATAGAATCAAATGAAGAGAGTCTCACAGCCACAGGGAATCCTGTAAGAGATAGGGATGTCCAGGGTATATCTCGTACACAAGTGTCTAAGCAGTTCAGAAATCTTCAGATTTGTTATTTTCAAGAAGAACATATTGGTAGAAAAGAGGATGTGTTAAATGTATTGAGCAGATTTCCTTTTAAGATAGTTTCAGAGCTTCCTGTTAAATTAGTAATAGAGACAGAAAGTTAAGAAACAAACTGAGAAGGTCTTAGACACAACTCTATTTTTTTTGTCAGTTGCTCATTTTTTAATATTTTATTGATTCTTTGTGAATTTCACATCATGCACCCCAATTACACTCATTTCCCAGTCCTTCCATAGCCACCCTCCACCCTGATAGGCCCCCAAAAAGAAAACAGCAACAAAACAAATATAGTACAAAACAAAAACAACAATCACAATGAGAAATTTTGCTCCTCCATCTTTCCCACCTCTCCATCATATATTTGTTTGTCATAGTGGCCTTGGAAACTGCAGTGTGTCACCCAGTAGACCCTTTTGCCCAAACAGCTTTACTTGTAAATGTTCATTACAATGAGTTGGTTGGTCAGGTTCAAGGCCTCTTGCTTCCGGTACACCATCAATGCTGGATCCTCAGTGAAATTCCTCTAGGGTATCCTGATGTTGCCCTGAGTTATAGAGATCCTGCAGCTCTGGTCCCACAGGATCAATCTCTTCACACACCAGCAGATCACAGATCGGGTAGATGTTGAGGTGGGCCAACTCAAAGCCCTGGACATGGGACTGGGTGGTAACTGAGCTGATTAGTCTGGGTTCCACTGGGACCGCCCCCACTCAGGTGAGACTCAGGGCCATCTCTCCTGCACCCACACCATCTGGCCAGTTTTACCACAGGCATGGTAAGGGGTGGGGCCAGCTCGCCCTTTGCAGTGGCCAGTAATGGGGGTGGGGGAGCACAGTTCTCGCAGGGCCAGGGCCAGCTCTCCTATGCCCACGCTACTGGGGCCAATGTGTGTGTTGGAGGGACAGCAGCTCTCCTGTGTTGAGGCAGCTGGCAAGGGGCAGGACCAGTTCTCTGGTGCCCAGGCTACCAGGGCCAGCTATCCCACGGCCCCCAGTGGTAATGTGAGCCACAGACATCAACACAGATCCCAGCTGGGTAGGGCCACAGACCCAGACATGGCCCTCAGTGGCAACACAGGCCCAGACATCACATGGCCCCAGGTTGGGGCAGCATAGGCCACCCGTGTAAGCTGGTTCCTCACCGCCATCTCGTCTTCAGTTCCACTTTTCTCCACACTGCATGAACCACTCTGCTTCTCCTTTTCTCCCATGTCTCCACCACACAGAGGCTCCCTCCTGTCCAGGCCTGGAGCGCTGGGTGGGCCTGTGTTGGATGCAACTCTTTTGGTGATCTTTGGGTCATGGTTTCAACCCAGTAGCAATATGATTGTCAGACTTCACATGAGCCCAACCTGACAGGGTCTTATTTTACATCTGGCCATATGTCACTGGGCTCTTGTTTTCCACGCTGACTTGTTACTGTAAGGCTGAGATGTTGCTCAGAGGATCAATCGTAACTTCTCTAGCATGGGATTAGTAATCAGGAAGTAGGACTTTCAGTACTAATTTGGGGCGTAGTTGAAAAGGTTGTGGGCTTTAATACCCTACTCCCGACTGTCCCCAAATACAATTCTGAATACGGTCCTGCTGCATGGAGCACCAGCTCTGATTGATGCCAAAAGATCAGTTCATTAATGCGTGTTCTCATTTTTTCTTGCGTTCTCTGCCTTCCCTTCCTCCCCTCCTCCCACTTCTTCGCTTCTCCTCTCCTGGGATTCCACACACATATATCTTCCCCTGAAATACTGCCATTGAAGTTTTACTCTAGGCTCTTATCCAGAGAACTGGGCTCAGAGGGAAACAGACTGTGTCTTCAATAACAATAGATTGATAAGAGAGAACGTTGTTGGGAGATGCAAAATGGAATTGTAGTTTACCATGTAGCATTCTCTGAATACGATTGACATGTTCAGGACATGTTCATCTGTGACAACATACCAAAAGTATGATGCAGTTCTTTCATGGGAATGACAGGGCTGAAAGTTGAAAGTTGAAAAAGTTAAATCCTCAGCTTACTTGTGGGCAGCAAATAAAACAATTTAAGGAGTTATTATAGGGAACAGACATGAAAATATAACCCGATTGGCATGTGTCTTCAGAGGGTGGCTGACAGTATATGGTAAAAGAGGGGCCATTTCGTCTTAGCAAATGAATTTTTAATTTAGAACTTTAGTGAAAAATAAAATCTACTGATTGTTTTTTTTAAGTAGGCTAATTTTAATTTTCATTTGCATGGAATTTGGTGAAGTGTGGTTTGAAATCCAGTGGTGTTGTGTGATATTTTGTTTGTGTTCTGATAAACACAAAGCTTGCCTGGAGATCAGAGGGCAGAGCTAGTCCCTTGTTAACCACGGAGGCCAGGAGGTGGCTCATGCCTTTAATCCCAGCACTCAGAGGTAGAGAGAGAAAGTGCTAAGGCAGGGTAGAGACAGGATCTCCACCCTTTTGGTGGGAGGATCCAGAGAGGTAAGAAGTCACTGGGGTCTGCTCCTCTGCTTCTCTGATCTTTCGGGTTATTACCCCAATATCTGACTCCTGGTTTTTATTGATAAGGCTAATTAGGTTCACACTTCACAATGGGCTCTGATTTCAATTTTTTTTCAAGTAATTTAAATTAAATCGACACTGACGCTGTCTTGCAGATATTTATGTGAGTGTGTTTTTGTGATTCTATAGGGTGAAGGGTGGAAACAAAGATTTCCGGGCAGCACTGGGAACCTATGTTTATTCCACTAGGTGTCAGCAGAGCACTGCCCTGAATGTTATCTTGGCAAACATTGGTCAGTCATTGCTTGTCTGGAAAGAGCTTTTACTTATCTCCTGAATGATGAGGTCTCAAACGGAAGCTCAACAATTTCATTATCTGGTGCAGTGCAGCATCCTTCTTTTCCTCATTTTTAAAGCCATTCCTATTAGAGTCAGCCATTTAAATGAGTTAAAGTTTGGCGCTGATTCCCAACGAGGGAACTGGAAAAGAAACCGACTTCACACAGCACAGGAAAGACAGTCATGCGTGCACTTCCTGTCTCTGCACTCAGGGTTTTCAGTTGGTGGCTTTTCTCTTCAGGAGGTTATGAAAGACATTTGAGCTATGGGAAGATCAAACGGATAACGTTTCCCCTTTCTGTTGTCTCATTTATAAATATGCTTTAAAGGACATGGGCCATCCTCGAGTAGCTGAATGCCATGGGGACTGATGTGCTTACTCCTTAGAAGACACACATGTAAGCTAGATATTGTTTAACCTTTCCCCCACCAGCTACTAAAGCAGCATCATTTGTGTTAGCTGTGTGTTGGCTTGGCCCTGACTCATCTGAATGCGAGCTTCATCTTATATTAAGCACAGAAAACATGTCTAAAGTCAATGTCTGGATATCTGTGAAAACCTTTATTGTACACTTTCATCTTCTTCATGCATATAAGAGCTTTGCTGTTTTGCTTAGTATAACCCTTACCACAATTCTTTTTCTGAGATAGGGTCTCACTATGTAGCTCTGCTTGGCTTTGATCTCACTCTGTAGACCAGACTGGACATAAACTCAGAGATCCACTTGTCTCTGCCTCCCAAGTGCTGGAATTAAAGGTATGCATCAGCATGATCAGCTCTCACTATATTTTAAACAGAAAAAAAAATGCATGCCTATTTTTCCAAATAATAGGAAATAAAAATGCATTAAAATGCAAACTTCAGGACATTTGCTTTCAATGTAGTTAATATTTTATTGAGTTTGAGGTATAAGTGTCAGGACAAGATATTCTTATTTTCATTAGGTATTTTACACTTATTAATCAATGATTGTTAGGTGTGTGTTTGCAGTTTTCCTTTTAAACTTTCTTAAAATTGTGGGAAAAATGTATTCAACTATGCTATATTTTTATAATAAAAGAATTTTTATTCAATGTTAATATACCCACAACAATAATTGCATAATAAAAGGCAATATTTAATACAAAGCAACCAACACAAATTATAACAAATTGGGGATATTAGATTATTTCATAGATTAGAGAGGACAGAGAAATGTTCAACAAACTAGTATGTCTACATGCCCTTCCTTTCTTTTCATAACAATCTTAACAAATTTATACTGACTATATTTTATAAGAGAATTGTAAGCTGGAGAATATATATGTACATATATGTAAAAATATCTAAAATAGGAGTAGGTTTATGTTTGTCTCTGTTAATTATGATTAAAACAGTGTAAGGAACATAATACATGTATAAATATTTGCTAAAAGGATGAATCAAAGAGAAAAGAAAAGTTTTATTCAAATACCAGTAAGTCTTGATTACTTATGGAAGCAGAAATTTGAGGAATTGAGAAGAAATTTTGGTGCTTTCTAACTTAGAAGCCATGGTGGTAACATTCATAATCAATTGGGATGTCAAGAAGGGATATAAATTTGGCAGGAAAGACAGTAAGTTCAGATTTGGAGATTTTGAGGTGACATAGAGACTGACATGCCATACTTTCTGACAGAAGCTGACTGTCAACACGTGCATTTAGTGGGAACGTTTGAGGTGGAAATGGTGATTGTGGTGGTTTGAATGAAACTAGCTCATAGAAAGTGCCATTATTTGAAAGGATTAGGACATGTGGCTTTGTTGAAGGAAGTGTGTCACTGGGGGCAGGCTTTTAGGTTCCAAAAGCTCAAGCAAGGCCCAGTGGCTCACTCTCTTCCAGATGTAGATGTAGAACTCTCAGCTCCTTCTCCAGCTCCATATCTGCCAGCATGCTTCTTGCCATGATGACAATGGACTGAACCTTTGAACTATAAGCCATGCATGAGTAGGTTCTGCAAAGTCAAGGAAATAATGAAGAACAAAGTAGAGCTGAGAAACAATGACAGTGAATATTAATTGTGCATTATGACGTGTCCGATTCTGGGTAGTGAAAGAAAGGGAGAAGAGGAACAAGTTGGTTCAAACTGGGATTTAGTGGGATAATGGATCAGCAATCTTTGTACATACATATGTGCATTGCTGAGCTCCAGCAAGATTTTACCAAATGCATGGGCTTTGATAATATAAAAAGGCTAAGGGTCTAGCTCCTCAACTTCCATACACACTCTTTCCTAAAACGAATCAGTCTGAGAATTCAAGTTAAAAACTTTTTATTTTTTTCCCACACTTTGACTTGCAATCACAGTTTTATCATTTCATGAAGCAAAGTTAGATTTCATATTTCTTACAGTTTGTATCTTCAGTTCTTGAAGGCACAGGAGCTAAAAGCTTGGGTCCCAGATTGTGGGTGACACTATTTATAGCAGGTGGAATCTTTGAAAGTGGGGCCTAGTGGAGGGAAGTGGGGTCCCTCTGGGGAAATCGGAACTTCAGTATCTCTTACATCTTTTGATGCTTTACAAGCATCATGAGGTGAGGAGTTTTGTTCCATCACGTGCCATCCATAGGACCAAACACAGTAGAGCCAGGCAACCCAAGCCCCTGACACTATGAACAAAATAAACTTTTCCTCAGATTATGCAAATTCTGGTATTTTTGTCATAATGATTCAAAACTGGTTGACAAAATGTACTCCGGGGACATTGATCAAAAGAAAAACTTGTAATGATTATAATAAAGTGAATGCCTCCAAGTTTCCAGAAAGAAGTCTTTCTGAAAGTGAAATTAGGTGTTGTGACGGTTAATCTACACTGTCAACCTGACAGATTTAGAAACATGCGGGGGACAACTCTGGGTTTGTCTGTGTGGCTCTCTCTAGAGAGCTTTAACTGAACAGGGAAGACTTAGGCTGAATATAGGCAGCACCCACCTATAGGCTGCAATTGCAGACTAACTATGAAAGACAAAGCTAGTTGAAGATGGGTATTTATCCCTCTCTGTTTCCTGACGACAGCTGTAATGTGACCGCCACTTCAGGCTCTGGCTGCAACTGTCACAGAAACAAATAAAAAAAGCAACTGAAAAAGGGATTTTCTAATTCTTTGTTTTCAAAACAGTTGAAGGAACTGATAGGTCATTATGATTCACTTTTCCCATAATATGACTGTGATTTTTGGCTTATAACCTGAACTGAGGTCAATAGTTGAATTATATTGGTAGAACCCAAACTTTGATTCCCATCTGTCCCGTCCTACACTGTTACACTTTTCTCAGTTGCATAAAAACAAGGAAATAATAATTAGTTCACCTGTTTTGTTTTGAAAAAAGATCTCATTATGTAGACCTGGCTGGCTTGGAGCTCTCAATTTAGACTAGGCCGGATTTAACTCACAGAGCAAGGATTGCTATGTCCAGCCTAGTCATTAAATTCAGGCTGAACACTGCCATCCACTATAAGGCTTATTAATTGTTACATAGAATAAATTAAGAGGAAAAAAACCTCACAGAGTACAAGGGGAAAATGATAAGAAGGAGCTAAGCAGCTGGATGGGTTGGGAGGTATGAGAATGAGAACACAGAAGAAGTGAGACCACTGGGGGACCTGCATTTTTGTACTGAAATGGCCAAATCATGAGAATGGCATTAATATCTTCAGGAACTGAGAAGTCTTATGATGTAGATAGAATAGGAGTCATCAAGTGATGTCAACTGTCCAGAGAAACCAAATATCCCGTGACTAGTTTTTCTGCGAGAATGAAGACTCCCTGGGATTCGCCACAAGACATGTGATGGATGGATCCTGCCGAACCCTGCTATTGTATAGTTGCAGTGTTAACAGGTTTCAGTACATGTCTCTCATGAGGGATAGCAGTTTGTTTGATGTCCTCAGTGTATCATTATCTTTGTTGAGAACTTTGAATGGCTTAGGGTACTCAATGTTTTTTGTTGAATGAATCGGCGGTGAAATGGAAGTAGGTAGAGGGGAGACAAGATTTCCAAGTCTTCACTTAGTAGACCCAGTTTGGCTAACTATTGTTGTTGTTATTTTTGAAACGGTATTGGTGAAATTATTATTATTATTATTATTATTATTATTATTATTATTATTATTATTATTTTGGTTTTTTTTTGAGACAGGGTTTCTCTGTGTAGCTTTGCGCCTTTCCTGGAACTCGCTTTGTAGACCAGGCTGGCCTCGAACTCACAGAGATCCGCCAGTTAAGGCCACTCCATGTAGTTAAAAGGGAGGTTTATTTTGTGGGGTAACTTACAAGTGAAGGGATAGGTTGCAGGGTCTGGGAAAGGTGTAGCGCAGTCCGGTGGTGTTCTCTGGAGAACTGTGCTCAGTCTACCTTCAGCGTCCAGGGTCCAGGAACCAAGCGAGCCTGTGCATCCAGATCTGGGTCTTCAGCATCCTCTCTCAGCCCGGCCTTGTAGGCGTGACCATTACCGAACCCTCAGTGGGGGTTGGAACTTCCAGGTCAAAGCTGGAATGGCTACCTACTACAACAGGGTCTTATGTAACTTAGGCTGGCTTAGAACTTGTCATATAGCTGGGAATGACCTTGAACTTTTTATTTTTATTTATTTATTTATTTTTTCCTCGAGGCAGGGTTTCTTTGTGTAACTTTGGTGCCTGTCCTGGATCTTGCTCTGTAGACCAGGCTGGCCTTGAACTCACAGAGATCTGCCTGGCTCTGTGTCCCCCCCCCCCCCCCCCCAGTGCTGGGATTAAAGGCGTGCGCCACCACAGCCCGGCCAGCCTTGAACTTCTGATCCTCCTGCTTTCGTGTCCACAGCTTTTTTTGGATTACAGGTGTGTACCACCATGCCTGTTTATATAGTGCTGGGAATCAAATCTGGGGCTAGGGCAGTAGGCAAACACTTCACCAACCTGAAACATATCCTCAGCTCAGCTGTCTAACTTTTGGTGAGGATTATTTCATTTGAAAGTTTCCGTATACTATCAAAAAACAAAAATTATAATTTCAAATTAATATCATTAATCACATTTCTATACACTGGAATTAAACCATGTATAAAAGGAAAGACTGTTTCTTTGAATAACAACATAGATGTTAACAAACAAAAAGAGTTAATGTGACTTGGTATGACAGAGATAAAATTGTCATGGATTAAGCCTCTGGAGTAAGACTGAAAGATCCTGTAACATAAGATTAACAGTAGTCTTCAGCTGCTGTCCTTGGAAACATGGGGATGATGCTGAAGTTAAGAACTATTTTTAGCTTAATGTTTTTTCATTAAGTGATTATAATTCACAGTTATTTTAGCCGAGTTACTTAGAGGCTGAGATGTAGCTTAGAGGTAGAATCTTCTGTATGACATATGTAGGGCATTGGATGTGATGCCAAGTAAAACATACACACATACACACACACACACACACACACACACACACACACACACACACACACACACACACGACGTTGCTAAGTTGACATAGTGGGGCTCTCTTTATTTTCATGGAACAGTGTGTTAGTTCATTGGTACTGCCCTAACAATGACTACAGAAGGAAAACTTACAAATGATAGAAACACCTTCTGGAGACTGGGAAGTCGGAGATCAAGTGTTAGCAGTTTGGTATCTGGTAAGGACTGCTTTTTATCTATGCTTCCTAAATAGTTCTTATTTTCTATTTCGTCCGGAAGGGAGGAATGTGTGTGTTCATTTCTCAGAAGGGAGAAAACTGCAAGTGCTTGATTCCTTCTACCTTGAATCTCTTTACACGATGCTAATCCTACTCACAAAAGTAGACTTCATGACCTAGTAATCTCCCAAGGCCTGTGCCTTTACTACTATGGTTTGGAGAATTGAGCTTCAACATGAATTATGGAGTGCACCCTTCCAAACCATAGCTATTAGTGATAGAGGTATTTGTAGTTGAACTACAAATTAAAGATCCTTCCTAGACAGGGACTGTCTCCAACTTGACTCTTTTACAGGCTTTTATGGCCCTACTCCTTATACTGGGTCTCCTTGCTCAGCCTTAATACATGAGGAAGTGCTTAGTCTCACTGCAACTTGATATGCCATGTTTTGTTGATACTTATGGGGGACCTGCACTTTCTTAAACAGAAACAGAGGAGGAGTGGTTTGGGGAGTGGGAATAGAGGGGGAAGGTGGGAGAGACTGAAGAAGAGGCAAGGCAAACTGAAGCCAGGATGTAAAATAAATAAATAAATAAATAAATAAATAAACAAACAAACAAACAATAAATAAATCAACAAATAAATTTACTATTTATTTTAAAAAATCCTCCCCAGTTGATTAATAAGCAAAGTAATGTAACCCCCCAAACATTTCACATACTCTATACATAAATTAACCACACTGTCAGTTCTGTTGCATCAAATAGGTGAAGCAGACATTAAAAAACACAACAAAATGCACAGTGACTGGGATTATCTTGTCTCCCTAGGAACTCTCTAGATGTAGGCAAGCAATTTAGGGGATTTAAGTGGCTCTTCTCTTTAAGGTCAACCAGGATTTCAAGTCCCTTCTGCTTTGTCTCTCCTGTCTGCCAAGGGTGAACTGGCTCATTGGCAGGAACCCTGGGGAAGGGAAGAAGAGAAATAGAGGATCTTTTTTTTTTTTTTTTAAATAAGAAATTTAAAGAAATGATCTGGAATGTGTCCCCATCCTTCCTTTTGTATTCCATAGGCTGGAATGTGGCTGTTGGTGATGGGACAGTGGCATTTATTTGGGTAATCATGTATTGATGCAAATTTAGGAGCACTCTTTTCAAAAGGAAGGAGGAGCTTATAGTAGTCTGGATACTTCGTCCCTACACTTCTTTTAGTTTCACAAACATTTATTGAGTAAATGTTAAAAATTACTTTTACTCTGGAAAACATGTTAAATTGTGTTTTTGTGTGGAAAAATGGAAAAGGAAATTTGCTTGTATTAGGACATTTCAGCATGTCTCATGTCTAGAAGCCTTTGTACATGGTGATTCTCTTGGGAGTTGCTTTATTTTTTTGACATTAGTATGCACGTTTTAGGAATAATGTTAACACACATTTGTCAGTTTTCTGTTTGTTTGTTTATGAGACAGGATTTCTTTGTGTTAATAATCCTGGATGTTCTGGAGCTTGATTTGTAGACCAGGCTGGTATCAAACTCATAGAGACCCTCCTGTGCCTCTGCCTCCCGAGTGCTGGAATTAAAGGCATGCAACACCACCACCGCCCGGCTGTTTGTCAGGTTTTAAGGAGTGAAAATCATGCTATTAAGTGATTATAGTTGTCTAACTTTTAAGAAAAGTTACTACTATTCACTATATCGCTTTTATAAAGAATTAAATTATATTATTTTAATAAAATTATTGACATCTGTTACAAAGGGGTGTATGAAAATTTGATTCCAACGGAATTGCACGGTTGCATCCCTTTTTTGAATTAAAATTACTTTTATTTTCTAAATCAAAAACACGAGCATAAATATTAACAGCTTTTGTAACATTAGTAAGCTAAATACTTTTCTGAAATTGTTTTGTCTGCGAAAGCGTCTCTTTAACCTCCTTGTAACTTTTTTTTTTTGCTAAAAAGTTAGTAAGTTCTGGAAAAAAAGTATAATTTAACATGTTATACTCTTGCCAAAAAAAAAAAAAAAAAGTCCTGGCTTGGATTTTATCCAGGAAGACATCTGTTTGCTAAAACTAATAATAGCACAACCCTAATGATGTGCCAAACAAGTTATTTTAATAGAAATGCTTGGTTTTGAGAGTTTAAGTTGGGTTACTCAGCAGAACCACTGTGTTTCTCAGGGTTTCATGGGTGATCTTCACGAGGGAAGCTGGTGGGACACAGGAGCTGCTGCACATTTTGAAAGTCAAAGCACCCATTGGGTGCTCTCTATATGATCTTCCAAAAAAGTACTCACTGAGTGCTCCCTCTCTGACCTCCCAAGATTAATTACATTTAAAGAACGGGTGGACGCCCGTAGCAAGTCACTACTTAAATTGTGGAAGTAGACACAGAGATTGTCCATTGTTTCAATAAGGACAAATACTCATTCAGATGTCTAACAACTGTCTCAAAACTGCCTTAAAATAAAAATTCCACTCAGATTATTTTGGTCTCATTATTTCTCATCCCTAATTTTTCTCTAACATTTCAAACTATCTGTATAAAGTAACAAAAAAAATTCTACAAATCGAATATTTAAGATTTTTGAGATTGAAAAGGGGATAAAAGTTGTGATTGTGTTCACATTTACTGTTGTGGCTTTTAAAAACAAAAAATGAAAACAAACCAAACAGGGAAACAAGTACTTCCATGTTACAGAGACAGTCACTCATCAGCCCTAGGACTGTGGTCTGATTTCTGTGGTTACTTTGTACATTTCTCATCAAGCCAACACAGCTTTCACTTAAACACTAATCCTGTGTCCCACCTGGCCCATGGTCAGGACAAATCTCTCTCACCCGCCAGTCCTGCCACTGACTAGCTCTTATATTTAAACTCAGCCCATTTCTGTAAATCTATATGTTGCCACGTGTTCTGTGGCTTTACCTTGTGCCACTACATGCTGCTCCCTGGACGGCAGGCTGGCATCTCCTGACTCAGCCTTCCTGTTCCCCCAATTCTCCTCTCTGCTTATCCCACCTATACTATACTTCCTGCCTGGCTACTGGCCAATCAGCGTTTTATTTATCAACCTTGTGCCATTACCTCAGTGGCTATGCTCATTCAGAAATACACATAGAATTTATCCAGTAGTGTGTCTTAGGTGTCAATGAGGAAGTATTCTTTACACCAAAAACAAGATATCCTTGTCAATGAGAGGAAGTAGTGGGATGTCTTCATTACAAGAAAACACTTAGTATCTCACTTTCTTGATCTAGAACATTAATATAATTTAAGCAGCATAAAAAGTCTCAGAACTTAGAATTAAAATACAGTGTTTTAAGCAAGAAATTTCCATGCAATAAAATTATGTAAGGCTAACATTTCTGAAGGGTTTCTTACTGAAATACCACTGCTATTATGTGCATTAGATCACCATTTTGTATTAATTAGCCATCCTCCACAGGCACACAAGATTCTGGATGCTCTGTACAGAGAACACAGCCAGGGGACCGTTTTTCTGGCCAACTCTGGCTCTGCACTTCGATGCTGGCCATGGGAAACAGATTTTGGATGACACAAATGCTAAGATTATTCCAGGAGCTTTCTGGAGCACCTGGATGTCTTCTAAACTAATTGGTCTCTGTTGACATGATTTTCCAGAATGAGGCTACTTTTCTGGGAGTATCTTTAAGCAAAAAGACTTCATTCTAGATCCCAAGACAGTTTCAAAATAAATACAGTGAGGATACCAGGGAGAAAGAGGGAGCTGTAACATGCTGCTGCTTAACTTAACAAGAGAAAGATCAATTGTTGTTTTAGTCTATTTTAGTGTGATTTACATAATATAGGGTACAGTTTTTAGGGGTGCAATTTTATGACTATTGTGATGTTTGTAGTGGGTAAGTGTGATTGATCTGGATGGAAAGCACTTATAGTATCAGAAATATTCTCCTCCACGTTGCTTTGAGGCCAGCCTTCTTCCCCAAACCCGATGTGATGTCAGATAACAAGACCTCCAGATTTGCTTTTCTCTGAATATCCTAACTTAGATTATATAGTCAGTGGATTTTATGTCTGGTTTCTTTCATATAGCATGGTGCTTCTGAATATTATGTATGTTATTGCCTATACTAATAGTTATTTTTTTCCCTTTTGCAGAGACTTACCCCTTTTAATGCTTATGGGATCCAAGACTTAAAAGTGTTCTGAGACAATTCAGGGCAATTACTTTCCTTAGGCAAGTAGTCTATTTCCTTTATTCCTGTACAACCAGAAACAGCCATGTGACTGTTTAAGCAAGTATGAAGTAAGGGTGACTTTGCTGGAGAATATTTAGCATAGAGGTTTCATCTGTTGTAGAGAGGCTGCAGGGGGACACAAATTATGCTCCCATTAATTGCTCACTTCCAGGTTCCTAACTTTAGATCAGGGGCATCTGGAGATAAAGATGTCCTACTGCCACTATGGAGGAAGTGTCTAGAGAGCTATGGAGGTCCAGCTGAATGGCTCAGCATACACCCAAGGGAAAACCTGTACTCAAAGCTTTGTTCTCTTTGCCATCAACATTGGGATACATCCACTAGAAATAGCCCAAGAGGGTAACTAGTCATACACAAACAGTGGAATAAGATAAGACATGAAATATTTTGTTAATAGAACAGTTTAGTCTAGTAACAGATTAAAAATTATTTTAGAGTTACATTTGTTTTATGTCAAACACACACTTTGTTTGCTCAGAGGATAGTTTCTTTGGCTATGCAAAAGCTTTTAAATTCCATGTATTCACTCCTGTTGGTCCTCATGGCCTGCTCTTGTGCTGCAGGGGTTCTGTTTAGAAAGTTCTTGTCTAAACCTACAGTTTTAAGTGCATTCCATATATGTTCCCCTAGAAGCTTCAGAATCTCTGATTTTAAATTAAAAATTTTAATCTATTCAACTTGACTTTCTACAGGGTGAAAGATATGGATCTAATTTTACTCTTCGTAGGTGGATGTCCAGTTTGGCCAGCACTCTTTGTTTAGTAGGCTGTCTTTTTGTCCACCATGTGTTTTTGTTTTTAATGTATGAGTGCTCTGTCTGTGTGTACATCTGTACACCAGAAGGGAGCATTGGATCCCGCTGTAGATGACTATAAACCACCATGTGGTTACTGGGAGCTGAACTCAAGACCTCTGGGAGAGCAGCGAGTGCTCTTAACTGCTGAGCCGTCTCTCCAGCTCCCCCATAAGTTTTTGGTACCTTAGAACAGTTAGATGGCCATAGCTTTGTTGATTTATCACTGGACCTTGTACTCTGTTTCAGTGATTTTTTCTGTCTGTTTTTAGGCCAACACCAGGCTGTCTTTGTCACAATAGCTCTGTAGTGTATTTTGTGTTCAGGCATTGTGATACATATTCTGTGTTCTCTATCCTTAGTATTTCTTTTCCACAGAATGGGGAAGAATCTTTATCAACTGTATTTCACACAGAGGTGCTAATATCAGAATTTACCAAGATTTGTTAAAATTCAACACCAAAATCCTTGAAACTGCTAATTAACAAATGGGCTAATGAACTGAATTCAAAAGAATAAACACAAATGGTCAATGAATATTTACAGAAGTGTTTAACATTCCTAGCCACTAGGGAAGTGCAAATTAAAGCTAGTTGGTGATACTACCTCACCCTGTCAGAATGGCAGTCATCAAGAACTTGATCACAAATGCTTGTGTGGGTGTGGGGAAAGAAGAACACTTATTGACTGATGATTGGATTGTACATTAGTACAGCTTTTATGAAAATCCATATATAAGTTCCTCAAAATTAAAAATACTGTATGACCCAGATATAGCACTCCTGAGCATAAACCCCAAAGATTCCAGATTCTACCACAGAAACACTTGCATGTCTATGCTCATGACTTCCCCATTCACAATAGTAAGGAAATGGAATCAACAGAGCTGTCCATCAACAGATGAATGGACAGTGAGAATGTGGTGCATATACACAATGGGGCTTTTTTCAATTATAAAGAATAAATGGAACTATGCAATTTGCAAGAAAGTTATTGGAAGTGCAGAGCACAAGCAAGGTGATCAAAGCTCATGAAGACAAAAGCTGCACGTCCTTTCTTATGTGTTGATTCTACCCGGCAATGCATACATGTATGTGTATGGCTGGATGTAAATGTGTGCTGAGCCTTAAAAGCTAGAAAGGTGGCCGAGAAAGGGCAAAACTAGATGAAAAATGATAGGAGAGAGGCCAAGGACATACAGAATATAAAAGACTAAAAATAACTCATCAGGGGTGGCAGAAAGTGGAGGGAATGAGGGCCAGAGATCTAGAAAGACTACTTGGCTAAAAACTGTCCTAACTATATCTAATAACTTGGATGGTATTTTGAAAAAGAAAAGGATGCAAGAAAAAAAAAAAGAGCCGTAGAAAGTCCTGCGAGCTTGTCATTATTAACTAGCAAACCTTAGAACAGCTTGTTTCACGATGTCTTCCTAGGTAACAGTTGGAAGTAGCTTTCATTTGAGTTGCTTTACAGAATTTGGGGCTCACAGTTTTAACATTCTGTGTGCCTTAGTTAGACAGTCGCTACCTGTACTTTCTAGAGTAGCTTCATGTTGTACTTGGCATGAGTTGGTCCCTAGCACTTTCCTGGGAGAATCCCAATCCATCACTTTTAAAGAATTCCCCCACCCCTGGACCCTCTTAGTGTTTCTAGACTGGTTTCAAATCTATGAAAATCATAATGTTCACTGGTCAAGATGTGACATCATTCTTTTAAAATTAAATTTAAGCATGATTTTCATATCATTTTGTAAAAAAGAAGCGTTAACTAGAAAATTCAATGAACAAGAGCACACTAGCCATACTATCTTTATAGTCTAACAATTGACTTAGTCAATGGTTATATTTTTTATCTTAGGTTAAGAATATCTACTCTTTGGCTCAAGATGTAACCCATTTAATAGAGTACTTGCCTAGAATGCAAGGGGTCTTGGTTTGATCTCTAGCACCATATAAAACAAGTGTAGGGCAGAATCAACTAACATGGGCTCCTAAGGGCCCACAGAGACTGAACCAATAACTAGGAAGCCTGAATGGGATTGACCTAGGCTCTCTGCATATATGTTATGGTTGTGTAGCATGGTCTTGTGGGACTCCTAACAGTGGGAGCCAGGGCTGCCTCTGACTCTCTGACTGCTTTAGGGACCGTTTTCCTCATACTGGGTTGCCTTGTCCAGCCTTAATATGATGGGAGGTGCCTAGTCTTACTGCAACTTGATATGGCATGTTCAGTTGATATCCATGGGAGGCCTGCCCTTTTCTGGAGAGAAATGGAGGAGGAGTGGATGTGGGGGGCAGAGGGAAGGAGGGGGTAGAGGGAGGAGAGGAGGGAGGAGAAACTGTGGTTAGGATGTAAATAATAATAATAATAATAATAATAATAATAATTAATAAATAAAGGAAAATGAACAAACAAAAAACAAATGTGGTGATATATGCCTGCAATCTCAGCATGTAACTAGCAAGAAGATCAGTAGCTCAAGGTAATTCTTGGATACATATGATCTTTGAGACCAGCCTGAGGTCTAGCCTATCATAAAAAAGGATATATGAATATATACCATTAAGGGGTTGTGAAGTTATCTCAATCTGTGGTACAGTACTTGTCTAGCAGGAAAACAGCCCCAGATTTGGTTCCTGATACTTGAAGAAAAGAAAGAACGAGAGAGAGAGAGAGAGAGAGAGAGAGAGAGAGAGAGAGAGAGAGAAGAAAGAAGGAATATGCATTTAAAAGAGAATATGATGTATCATTTACTCTGTGGAACTGAGGAAATATCAGTGAATGTGTTTAAAACAAATTGAAATGAATGGAAACTATTTTTGTACGTAGGCCTGCATATTTATTTGGAGTCTGTCAAATATATGCTATTATTACTTGTTATTTGGTACTTGGCTCAAAGTTATTCCAAATCAAGGTCCTTGTGAATTTGCAGGCACTCAACAGGAAATCCTGCGCTTAAAGAATTGTTCTCTTTGCCATTAATGTAGGCATGTTTCCCCGGGAATAGCCCAGGAGGGTAACTGGCCCCGCACACATAGTGCAATAAGATAAGACATGAAATGTTTTTGTTAATAAAACATTTTTATCCTAGTGATTTAGATTGAAAATAGCTTTAGCGTTAAGTCTGTTTTATGCCAAAATCACTGTAAAGAGACTGAAAGTTGTTTGTTTGTTTTTTTTTTAACTCAAGAAGGGTCCATATTCAGCTATTACCCCAAAGTGAACTTCAGTGCTGTCAGAAATGAATAATTGTTATATAATTGAGATACTCATGATATTTTAAAAGTTACTGTTAACAGTGCAAATGTAGCCTGGGTTTGAAATTGAGTAATTACCTCCACATATCTTTGTCCATATATTCAGCAACTATAAATAACTAAGCAACAGTTTTGTGTTATTAGTCCTTCAGATAGCCCACAGAACAGTCATCATGGTTTTTTTTCTAGTGCATATGAAAGGCTCATTCTTGACAGTACTTACTCCAAATCTTTGCTTCCTCCATGTGAATGAGTGTTATAACAATGGAGAATCTCAGTTGCTATCTGTGATTAGATTATCTAGCAGGAGTGTTCAACCTGCAGCCAGATGACAGATGGCACCTCATGGGGCTGAAGAGAGCTAGCATTCAACCCAACACCAAATCACAAACTTAGTTAAAACATGAAAATTTTGCATTTTTTTTGGTAACACAATTGCAGGTTCTTGAAAGTGCACTGTTTAGATAGCAAAGTGTTGTAATGCCAAAGGTTTTGAGCATGCCTGAAGGGGTCTCCCAGAACTTGAGTTCTGTCTGAATGAAAGAGGCCTTCCACATCATATCAATCAGAAACAAAGAGGCTGATTCACCCACTAATGTGTATACTCTTTTCTGAAGTTGAAAACAAAAGAATTTGTAGATATTCTTTTGTCCTTATTGTTTTCTACAGTTCATGAGAGAATGTCTGCTATATCTCTGCTGTTTATGTCTGACATATGAAGAAATGGTTTGATAAACACTGATTTGTATTAAATCACATTACACATTAGAGAAACCAATGACTAGAGAGGAGAAATAACTTGCCTGATGTAGAATAGCTAGCTGCATTGATGCATAAGCAAAATGGGCTATCAAACAGAAATGAGTCATTCTGTATCTAGCTCTGTCTGCGCCACCAAACTGTTGGAAACATCAGCAGAAAAATGACAGTAACTACATCCAGTAACTGATCACAAACACGTAGTGTGTAGATTCAGAACTTCGTGTTTGTAAGGTCCAGTGTATGGAAGTGGCTCATACTCTGTACCTCACAAGCCTTGCTTTAGCCATTGATCATTTCAGCTACTAAGGAGAGCTAATCCAATGTCAGATGTATTAATGTTTTTTCATGGTGCAAATAGAAGGAGCCACTCAAGGAGGAGGACTGAGTATTGTGATGGCAAACTATGGAATGGAAGCCATGGTCAGCTGGAGTGGCTGGAAACACACACAGGAAGAAGCAGGGCCATTCCAATAGCTGATATCTTTGAACACCTACTGCCCACAGGCACCATTCTAAGAACTTTGCATTCCCAATATCCTAACAGCATTATTTGGAGGTAAAATTTTGACATTTTTTTTTCATTTCATTTCACTCAAAATAAAGCCTAGCTAAAATAAATAGTTTATTTAAAGTCACATAGCTCATAAGGGGGTGGAATAATGATTTATTTGGACTTTGATAGTGACAGCTGGACTCATATCTCCTGGAAGAAAGAGAAATAGCTAATATCGACAGCTGCCAGTGTCTAGGTTTGGTTTTCTATAAGAACACAATTTTTGTACTTGTAGTTTCTATGCAATTTACCATAGAATGTCTGAACCTTTTTGCATAAATTGAGTTTGTTTGTTCCTTAAACAAAAAGAGCTTTTTATTAAATGTTGGGAGATTGGTATCAAGAGTAGAGATTGCAGGAAGGTTTTTATAGGTTATTGAAGCTATGTCCACAAGATGCATATGGAGTAGCTGACATGGTAGCACTGTGTTAGAGATTTAAAAGATGGTTTATAGGGAAAAGAAAAAAATGAAGAGAATGGAGATCTAATAGTACAAGCATATGTAAATCCAGAAATTTGGAGTATAGTGCTAGATTTATGCTCAGAATTTTAAAGCTATTCTAGAACCCAAGAGTTGGGAGTGGGGTGTCAATTGTTGGGAGTTCCCAGGTGAAAGATGCTGTCTTCTAATTGGTTGCTTGTAAGATGTCAAAATACATCAAGTCCTGCAGGATACACGTCAGAGGAAGAACTGCATTTCATCTGACTCTAAGAAAACTAGACATTTCACACAAATGTTCCAAAGATTAGTTTTTTGATTATGTTGTTGGCTTGTGGCTAAATCATCCAAGTGACGCACGTGCTATGTAACCACTGTGGCTTGTTTTCACCTTCTCAAGCACACATTCAACTCTTGTTGGGAACTGACTTCTAGAGTGTTTCCATATTGCGTGACCAAAAATTTGCATCCATTGAGTAGCAACTCTGCATTTATCTCTACTCTCCTATTCTTAACAAAAGTCAGTATGCTTTTCACATTGATGGATTTCACTATTTTGAGAACCTCATATAAATGGAATTAATCAATATTTGTTCTGAGATCAGTGTGTTTTATTTGGCATACTCTCCTTAAGATTCATCTCTGTGGTTGCATATAGCAGATTTCCCTTCTCTGTAGAAATGAATGTACTATTCTTTTATGCTGGCCCCACAGTGTGAGTTAGAGAGTTAGACTTCCTTCTTTTCAGAACCCCTTAGAAGGGTTGCATTCAGTATTTTACAGGCTTGCATAAGGTCAGCTGTGAAATCATCAGGTCCTGACTTTTCTTTCACAGATTATTTTTCAAATTTCTCTAGAGATGTTGTGAAGAAAATCCTAAATGGACAATTAAAGCTTTTTCTAGTACTGTTCTTTCTTTCGCCCTTTTATTAAACACAGATTATTTCTCATACAATATAACCTGCATACAGCCCTCCCTTTATTCTTCGAAGTTCTTCCTCATCTCTTCTCTCATCTGGAATCACTTCCTTTCTCTCTCTCATTAGAAGAGAACAGGCTTCTAAGAGATAACAAAATAAAATGTAAGATAAAATAAAAGCCATCATATTGAAGTTGGACAAGCTAAGCCAACAGGAAAACAAAAGAGCCCCAAGAGAAGGCACAAGAATCAGAGACCCACTCGTTTACACATTTAGGAGTCTCATAAAAGCACTAAACTGAAAGCTATAGTACATATGCGGAGGACCTGCAACAGACCAATGTAGGACCTGTGATTGCTGCTTTGGTCTCTGGGAGTTCATATGTGCCAAATGCTCAGTTGATTTAGACTGCCTTGTTCTCTTGGTGTCTGCCATCCTCTCTATCTCCCCACTCCTTCTGCCTCCTCTTCTGTAGGGTTCCCTGAGCTCTGAGGGAAGGGACTTGATAAAGACATCTCATTTAGAGCTGTGTGTTCCCAGGTCTTCTCTGTAATGTCTGGCTGTGGATCTCTATATTTGTTCCCATTTGCTGCAGGAGGAAGCTTCTCTGATGATGGCAAAATAGGTACTCATAATCTATGAGTACAGCAGAATATTATTAGAAGTCTTTTTATTGTTACTGTTTTTTTAGACCAGTAGTATTTGGCTTTACCCTATGTCTCTGAGCTATCTAGTTCTTGGTCACCCAAGCAAGCAGTGTCAGATATGGGTTCAATCTCATAGAGTAGGCCTTAAGTCAAATCAGACATTGGCTGGTTATTCGTACAAAATTTATGCCACCATAGTCCTAGCATATTTTGCAGGAAGGACAGATTGTAGATAAAAGGTTTTGTGTTTGGGTTGGTAGTTACCTTTATCTTTTGGTATCCTGCAGAGTTTGTTTCCATGTCATAGACACTACAACATGGGGGTGAAGGGTCTATGTGGGCACCAGCTCAAACTCTCCATGTTCAATGAATTGCGTTCATGTTGTCTTCAGCATTGGGGCTTTGTTATCAGTTTGTGGAGAGCAACCTATTGTCTTGGCAACAGCCTGGGTTGTTTGGGGATTTTCATGGGACCCTTTTTGGCCAAAAACTCAACTGGATGAAACTCAGTCCTGGTACTGGAAGCTTCCTTTGGTGACAAGAGACAGCCAGTTGGGGTTCAATCTACTTCGTTTAAAGACTTCACTAGGATTGCCGTCATGTATTATAGGAGGACAGATGTTTTTTTAACAGATTCAATCTCTTTGTTGGTGACCTGTCTTTTTAGGATGCTGTGTCTAGAATGAAATCATTTCTACTAAGTTATTCAAAGCTTTAACACATTGTTCTTCATAGTAGTTCATTATGCCCTAGAAATTTTGGTGGTACCAGTTGTCTGCTTCTCACATGTCTGATTTTATTATTTGACACTTTTATCTTTTTTTTCTAGTTGATCTAAAGGTTTGATGTTTTTTTCAAAATGTTAATTTTTATTATTGTCTTTTTCTATTCTATAAGTTCTGCATCTGATCTTATTATCTATCTATCTATGTATCTATCTATGTATTTATCTATGTATCTATCTATCTATGAATCTATCTATGTATCTATGTATCTATCTATCTATCTATCTATCTATCTATCTATCTATCTATCTTACTCTTTCCTAATTTAGGACCTAATTTGTTCATTTTACAGTCCCATCATTGAATGGGATTGCACTCATATACTTCATCTTTTTGATGTAGGCATTTATTGCTGTAAACTTCCACTTTAGTATTGTTTCATTGTGTGTGTGTATTGTAAATTTTCCTATTCTCTACTTCCATTTTCAACCATTGTGAAGTATTTTCTAACTTTACTTTTGATTTCTTGTTTGAAGCACTCATTCTGTAGTATGTGTAATCCCATATATCTGCGAATTTTCTATTTTCCTTCTGCAATTGATATCTGATTTCACTCCATTATAACTGGAAATGATTTTGGAATAATTTCAATTTTTTTTTTTACTTTGTTCAGAAACTGTTTCGGGTCCTCATGTGTGTCCTATGTTGGAGAATGGTTCAAGTTGCAAAGATTGTATGTTCTGGTAGAATTGTGTGACATATTCATATGTTTGTTACAGAGAGAGAGAGAGAGAGAGAGAGAGAGAGAGAGAGAGAGAGAGAGAGAGAGAGAGAGAGAGAGAGAGAGATTGGCAGCATTTGGTTTGCACTGGTTTTCAGGACTTCTCTTTATCTTCTTCTGCCAGTTTTGAAGGCGAGGCGTCGAAGTCCTGCACGTCTGTGCTGTTGTTTGACTTTCCCTAGGGTCCCAGCAGTGTGGTTCATAAGCTCAGGTGTTCTGATGCTGCTACACATGCTGCCCCCACTGCCTCTTCCTCGTGGGTTGACCCTGCTGTCATTACAACTGCTCTTCTTTGTCTCTTGAGATAGTTTTTGACTTGTCTCTTTTGTCTGCTGTAAGTTTGACCATTTTTAGTCTCCTTTTGCTTCTGTATGCCTAGAATTCTTTTCTTCAATTTTCAGCATATGTCTTTAACTCTAAAGTGACTCTTTTGTAGACAGCTTCTAGTTGAATTTGTTTCAGTTTTAAAAACAGTAAGATTACTCTCTAGTGAGTTTAGTTAATATACATTTAAATATTTAAAACAGTTATACTTATATTTTAGAGATTTATTTTAATTTTTCCCTTTATTTTTATTTTTCCATTTTTTCTTATATAACTACAATTGTATTAACAACTTCTTTTTTTAATTAAAATTATTTCTTCAGAAAATATATTCTGATCACCCTTTCCCCTACCCCAACTCCTCCCAAATCCTCCCTACCTTCCTATCCATCTGATTCCATGCCCTTTCTTTCTCTTTAGCAAATAAACTGGTAAACAAACTGAATTAAAGAAAAATAAAAGAAAAAATGCTAGAAACACACACACACACACACACACACCATAAAAACACGAAAGCAGAAACCACATAAAAAAAATGAAAGAAATATGAGACAAAAATTCCCCAAATACCACTGAATTCCTTTTTTTGTTGGCCATCTATTGCTGAGCATGGGGCCTACTCTTAAATGTTGGTAATATACCAAGTGAGACTCCATTGGAGAAAACTATTTCCCTTACAAGTGAATGTCAATTGCAAATTGTGTCTTGGTTAGTGGTGGAAGCTTGTGTCTGCTTCCTGCTCTGAGAGCTGGGACCTCCTCTATCTTGAACCTGTACAGGACCTGTGTGTACTGCTATAGTCTCTGTGAACGCATATGTGCATCACTCCTGTTGTGCCTGGAAGATACTATTTCCTTAGGAGCATCCAGCTGCTCTGGATCTTATTCCAGTTCTGTGTATGTGTGTGTCTATGTTGGTGTATGTGCAGGTGCAGGGGCCAGAGCTTCTGATCCCCTGGAGCTGGAGTTATAGGAGGTTGTGAGCTATCCCACCTGGGTACTAGGAACCAACTCAGGTCCCCTGTAAGAGCAATATGTGCTTTTAACTGCTGAGCTACCTCTTTAGTCCACCTGCTGTGGAATAATCCTCTTGTATGCTGTAAGGATTTGTCACTTGAATTGGTTTAATAAAATGTTGGTTGGCTAGTAGCCAGGCAGGAAGTATAGGTGGATGACCAAACTAAGAAGGATGAGAAGAAGGGCAGAGTCAGGAATCACCAGCCAGACACAGAGGAAGCAAGATGAGAATGTCATACTGAGAAAAGGTACCAAGCCACATGGTTAAACATAGGTAAGAGTTATGGGTTAATTTAAGTGTAAGAGCTGGCTAGTAATAAGCCTGAGCTACCAGCTGAGCATTTATAATTAATATAAGCCTCCCTATGGTAATTTGGGAAGCCTCTGCTAGTTATTTGGAAGTTGCTGGTGGACAGAAACTTCTACTTATGTTTCCCAACCTAATTATTGACAGAGAATGACTTATTTCTATTTCTTAAATGTAATACAAATTGCTAAATGATCTTTTAATAAAAAACCTGGAACCAGATATTGGGGTAAATGCTGAAAGATCAGAGAGACAAAGGAACAAGTCACCTCTTACCTCTAGAACTCCTCAGCCTGAAAAGCTTCCCTCAGCTAAAAGACTTTAGTTCCTGTCTCCTCACGCCTTTCTCTGCCCAGCCATGTAATTTCCTGTCTCAACCTTTCTAGTGCTGGGATTAAAGGCATGTGACTTTCAAGTACTGGGATTAAAGGTGTTTGCTACCACTGTCTGGCTCTATTTCTCTCCTAGACTGAGTCAATCTCATATAGTTCAAGGTGGCTTTGAACTCACAGAGATCCAGATGGATCTCTGCTCCTGAAAGCCAGCATAAAAGGTGTGTGCCACCACTGTCTGGCCTCAAAATCTAGTGGCTTGTTCTGTTCTCTGATCTTCAGGTAAATTTTATTAGGGTACACAATATATCACCACAGTTAAATTGTTTCTGTTGTATAAGGTTCTTTTGTTTTTCTTTTGCTTTTCCCACTGATATTTTTTTTGGTAGGGTCATGAGTTAATACCTTTATAAGTCCTTTGTTTTTCTTGTTTTCTTTTTGGTTACCATGAAACTACCCTAAAATTTCTTATATTTATAACAATCAAGTTTAAGTTGATAACAACTTGAGTTCAATTATATAGAAACCAT
This sequence comes from Peromyscus californicus insignis, assembly GCF_007827085.1. NCBI lineage: Eukaryota > Metazoa > Chordata > Mammalia > Rodentia > Cricetidae > Peromyscus > Peromyscus californicus. Next base: position 60,723,330 of record NW_026294595.1, read on the forward strand.
ACTTTTGCTCTTTTCTACTTTATATTACTGTCTTTGATGATGATGATGATGATGATGATGATGATGATGATGATGATGTCAGCTGTTTAAAGAGGCAGGAAGAGGTTGTTGGATCCCTAGGGATGGTCTTACAGGTAGTTGTGATCAACCATGTGGGTTATGAAAGCCAAACTGAGTCCTTTGCAAGAGCAATAAGAGCTCTTAGCACTGAGCCATTTCTCCAGTCCCCACTTTATGTTTTTTGAGGTTCCAAATTACATCTTGTTTTGCTGCGTATTTTTTTAAACATTTTAATACTTATGTCTTTTAGCTCTATCCCAGAGTTTAAAAATCCTCCATGTACCCTTGTAAGCACATTATGGTATCCCATATTTGTGTAAGTAGTTAACCTTTTCACCATTTATATGGTCACATGCTTTCTTATTATTCTTCATCTTTCTATGTCCACCTGAAGGACTCTTTTTAACCACATCTGACAAAGCAGATCTGATGCAAGTGGATATGCTCAGCTTTTGTTTTTCTGAGAAAGTCTTATGTCTCCTTTACTTCTGAAAGATCATTCTGTAGATTCAGTATTGGTCTTTGGTCCCCCACTCCCATTGTATATATCTTCACACTCCCTGTTGCTCTGCAAGGGTTTTATAGAGAGCTCCCCTGACAGTCTGAGTTCTCACTTCATGTGATAAGTCTCTTTTCCCTTTATCTTTGAATTTTCACTTAGGGTATTGTGTGGTTTGGTGTGCACCTGTTTGCATCATCTTTATGTGGATGCACAAAACTTATTGAACTTGAATATTCATCCCTTTCCCTAGATTTGGAAAGTTTTCAGCCATTAAAAATAAACAGAACTTCATGCTCATTGTTTTCTCTTTCTTCCTCTGCAACCTCTATGGTGTGTGTATTGTCCACATGATGGACTTTTATGACCCACTTACATCTCCTTTACTGTTTTGTTTTTTCTTTGTTCCATTGACTGGGTAATTTAAAATGGCTCATCCTGGATTTTTTTTTTGTTTGTTTTTTAAAAAGTGCTTTACTAGGTTTGCTGCTGGGATTCTTTAGAGAAATTTCTATTCACTTACTACATTCTGTAGCTCCAATTAAGAAAATAAAACATTCTCTCTCTTAAAATTCTCATTTGTCAACGCGTAATTTTTCTTCATCTCATTAAGAATTTTTATTTTATTTTATTTTTGTGTGTGTGTTACTCAAGTGCCACAGTACATGTGTGAAGCTTAGAGAAGCATTTTCAGGACTAGGTTCTCTTCTTATACCATAGATTCTGGCCAGCAAGCTCAGATAGTCAAGCTTGTGTGACCTGGCAAGTACTATTACCTGTTGAACCATGTCATCGGCCTTTACTGAGCAGCCTTATAAAGCTTATTTAGAAGTGTTTGCTGGTGATTAAGATTCTTAAATTCTTTTATATTGAGTTTCTGAATAATTACAATAGTCTATATTTTTTGATCAGTCATTTACTGTTTTTATTCACTTTCCTTGTAATTTTCTGTTGATTTGAAAATACAGTATCTTTTACTAGTTTTTATAGATTTTTAGATTGGCTGGTCTTTGGATTTTATAGCCTTGAGGTTGGCTAGAGATGTTGCAGATTTCTGTGCCCTGCTCAGAATTGGTTCATGTATATTTCTCGCTAGAGTTAGCTGCCTGTTTTTCTTAGATGTTCTGAATGACTTCCTCTCTTGTACTGGTTTGCTTTACCACAAGTCCCCTCAGGAAGTGGCATGCTACCCAACTTTGTTGTTCTCTGTGGCTTTCAGGCCTCCAGAACATGCAGGGTCTTACTAGCATTGTGAATTAGGCTTGATAGAAACACATCTTTCATGGATCTTTCCCCAAAGCTAGAACATCTTTTTCCTGCCTGAAAGGCCTGTAGGCCTCTGTCTGGATCCTTGAGAACAGTAGCATATCAGCTCTTGTCCTTTGCTTTCAGTGGGCTCTAAGTATCCAGGTTATGCCAGGACCTCCTGCATATTTGCCCAGATGGAGAAATACAGCAGCTCTTCAGAAAGTCTACCAACCATCAAGTCGGAACAAATTCCCTGCTCTTTTCTTCCTCTCATGTGGGAAAGGTTTTGAGTTCACTTGGCCTCTGTTTGCTATATTAGGGATCTTCTGAAGTAACCAGCATGACTCCCTAGAGTTTCTAGTTCTCTAAACTTTAAGGTTTTAATAGAGAATCTTTAAAGAATTCTGTCCAAATTTAAACTTGAAACACAAATCCCGATTCAGTTACCAGACTTGGGAGTAGAAAGGCTCATGCTTGTATATACATTTAACAAATACAAATCCCTTCTATGGTCATGATTTTCTGCCCAAATCCTTATAAATTTGACTCATTTCATGAGAGTAAAACTAGAACTTAGTGCACTCTCAGGAGCACTTAGTGATCACTGTAGTGGGTAGCCATTCCAGCTTTGGTCTGGAAGTTCCAACCCCCCTTGAGGCTTCGGTAATCACCAATAGATGACCCTGAGGTGCAGAACTGAGTCTAGAGATCTGCTCTTGTTTGGTTTCAGGGCAGGTACAAGGAAGCTCTGCAGCTATTGATCCAGTTTTTCTCACAGTATTTTAAAAAACTTCTTAAAAAGGGAGACACAGTTTACACCCCCAAATGAACTACATGTGATGCTGGAGGGTTGTGTGGTGTTGTTTGGGGTTGTCCTAGACTAGAAGGTACATAATAGTGCCCTGGGAACAAAATCAGCTGTCTGTTTCATTTGTTTAGTTCAATGTTTGTAAAAATAAAAAATTTAATTTATTGTTAATATTTCAAAAATTGTGTTGTTTTGTACAGAAACCTGTTTCGGGAATTGTCCTAATAAGTTGAAAATCTGTAGGAGTGGATTGAACCGGTCTAAGGTAACAACAGTTTGAAATTGAGTAGATGCCTGGAGAGATGATTCAGGAGTTAGGGGAGCTCGTTGCTCTTCCAGAGAAAGATTCCCAGCGCCAATATGGCTGCTCACAATTGTCTGTAGCTCCACGGGATCCAACGCCCTCTTCTGGCCTCCACAGCACCAGGCACACATGTGGTACACAGACATACATACAGGCAAAACATCCTTACACACACACACACACACACACACACACACACACTGAACCCTTCTTTTTAAAGTTTATAAAATTTACATTAGGCATTGACCTTTTTACTTAATGGACTTCAGACTTAATTTCCAATAATGAAGAGAATATTGTTTTGGCGAGAGTAATTTACGGCCTGCTAGGCTTTCCTTGCTGCTTTCTGTAGCTTACCTTAGGAGGGTTTCATTGTCTGCAAAGACTGATATTTGCAGAGACAATTGTCTAGTGCCACAACACAGAAGATTAGCAGTGACAGCTTTCTGAAATATATGCTTCCCGCTGAGGGGGCCTCCTCCACTCACTTCCTTTAATGATATCTGGTGAGAATCTGATAAGTCGTATTGTACTTCTCTCAGGTCAAAGGGCACTGCCTTCCCCTTCACCCCAGCAGCCAACAACAAAGCCTGGCATGCATTATCACCATCGCACAGGAAGCTGCAGCTGGCTGTGTGAAGCTAAGCACAAATACAGGAAAAGTGTCCACAGGTTCAGAGTTGGCGGAGCTGTGCTCGGAGAATATTCTGCTAATAATATAGCACACAGAATGGAGATAGGCAATCAGAGTTCAGCATTGAGTACCTAGAAATCTGCAGACACCGAGGAAATGCAAGTGCCCCTATCCTTCTCTCTCTAGAACGATGATCGCAGACATTAAAATACAAAAATAACAGCAAGATTAAAAACATTATGACGTGCTAAGATTCCTCCAAAAATACAATTACAATGCTCTTAATAACTGAAATTGTCCCCTTTTGTTTTGTATGATAAAAACCACTTCTTTCAAAAATAGTGAAGGGATTTCCACAGTGCGGTTTTGCTTTTGCTGTTGAATAAAAAAGTGTGCCTTTTGAAAACAGAAGAGCTTGCTTTCCTCGGGGGTGCATATGTTTGCTTAAGGACAGTCACCTTGTTTGAAACTGTTATTTGGACTGTAGTGGGTATAGGTAGAGTGAACTATCAATATAGTTTTACAACTTGTTGAAGTGTGAAGGATCCTTTTCAAATCCTTTCCATTGAAAAGATTAAAAATGACTTGGTTGTCATTTAAAAAAAAAATACCACCTAACCTCCTTTATTTCTAATTGGAGTTTCTAGTTGGAGCTCACCAATTAGGCTAGACTGGTTGAGAAGGAAGTCCCAGGGATCTTCCAGTTGCTGAGTCCTTATAGCTGAGTTTATAAATAAATACCACCATAGCCTGCATTTTTATGTGAGTCCCGGGACTTGAGCTCAGGCCCTTGTCTTTGCAAGTCTAGCACTTTACCAAAGGTGCTAATATTACTCCCAAGTCCTTGAAGAGTACCTTCCTGTTTGGTCATGTTACATCCTTACCTGGGCTAAATATAATCTCCGCGTGTCTAATTGTATGGGAAGAATGCCATTTGTGTAGTGTGCTGGTTAGTTTTTTTTTTTTTTTTTCTCAACCTGACATAAGCCAAGGACATCTGGGAAGAGAGAACTTCAATCAAGAAAATAACCTCCATCTGATTGGCCTGTAGGAAAGTCTGTGGGGCATTTTCTTGATTAATGATTGATATGGAGGACCAGCCCACTGTGGGTGGAGCCACCCTGAGGATGTGGTCCTTGATTGTGTTGAAAAGGTAGCTGAGCCAGCCTTGGAAGTAAGCCAGTAAGCAGCATTTCTCCACGGCTGCTTCTTCAGTTCCTGCATTCAGGTTCCTGCCTTGAGTTCCCGCCCTGACTTCCTTTGATGTCTGACTATAATCTTCGAGAGGAAAGAAACCTTTCCTTCCCAAGTTGGTTTTGGTCCATGTTTTATCAAGGCAATAGAAACCTAAGACATCCTGTCCTGTTAGGGCCCAAGTAGAATTGTCATAGTCGCACATCGATCACCATAATCTGACATGATGCACCAAATATCTTATGCCCACTTTATCTTCATCGGTGAGTGGTTGCTCTCATCTCAGGAGCATTATTATGTACCCTCTGATACCTAGAAAGTAAATGTGATCTTTATTTTATTCTTCCTCTTTTCTCTGTTTCCCCTTTGCGGTCTTGTGCTCAGGGTCTTGTGCACGCTAATCAAGTGCTCTGTCTCTGGGCTCCACTCCTAGCCCTCTGACTTCTCTACCACTTGTTTGTTTCTTCCATCTCTTCCCATATATTTATTTGTTTAAGGGTGAAGACTTCAAAACCAGCTTTAAAAAAGGATTTGAAGCTATTCATACACACACACACACACACACACACACACACACACACACACACACACATACAATGTCACAGGGAAAATATGAAACAAAGAAGTATTTTTTTATCCCCATAGATATAATGACATACTCATTAATTTTATTATGACTAAATTTATGCTGACCTCAGGGTTTTATCATTCCCCAGTGCAGGTAAAATCAATGTTTTTGCATTTAAGGCCATATTTACAAGAGTTTTCCATTGACTACATATAGTTTAATGCTTTTTCCCAGCTAATTATTTTTTGAAGAGACACAATTATAGGAGAGAAGCCTGTTGTTCCAGTTTGATTGAAAATAAGCCATTTTTTACGCGGGAAGAGTACACGTGGAACAATCAAAAGGCCGACTATTACTTAGTTCATTCAGCTTTGTGTTGGGCTGATACCACACAAGCAACAAAGAGTCTTTGCTGCATCCAGATGTTACAAAGCTGCTGAACTTGAGTCTGACTGACCCAGGAGAGTCATTTGGCTTCCAGCACTGCCCTCCTTCTGGCCTTGTGGAGATCAAGGGAAGCCCTCTGGCCTGTCTAGAGCCAGATTGAGGGTGTCTAGGGCTAGCCGTAGAGCACTTTGGCAACAATTTGGGGAATTGTGCAACCACACTGTTTCTTCTCCCCAGCTTTTTCCTCTCAAGATCACATGCTTAAAATTGGGCCATGCAGCTGTGTGTGGGTGGAGTGCTTATACTGGAGCTCTTGGTTTGTGGGTGCAGGTCAAGGGTACATTATTTCTGCTTCCCGCTCCAACCCTGAGAAGCTTGAGGAGCAATCTCTTGAGATCTGCTGGTAACCTGCTGTGTTTACCCTGATGTCAAAAGAGGCTTTGCTTCTCGCTGGGATCCTGTGTATGCAGCTAGAAGCTGTCAGATAGGGTGAAAAATCTTCCAGGAACTTGCAGGATCCTCACAACCAACAAAAACTGAAACACTTACCTTTTGTTTCTGAAAAGGATCCCAAACTTAGCTGTCAGTTTAAAGTTCCACAGATGTTTTATTAATCCAAGTGTTGAGTTTCATGAATACACGGTAGTCCTCCTATATAATTCCTTAGGAACACCTTTGAAGCCCTCACTGAACTTAGCCTAGTTTTCTGTGAACTGTCGAGCAGATGTTTCAGCATCCTAAGGACTTGGTCCTTGTGCAAGCTCAAAGAGCAGTTTGTTAGACAGTATTTGTTACGCTCTGCAGAAACATTATTAGTCCATGTTCTTGTGGATCCAAGGACATTAATTACATTTTATTATTGCTCAGTCTACTTTGGGTCACCTCCCCCTCCTCCTCTTCCTCTCTTTCTCCTCCCTCAGTCTCCCCTGGGGAAGAGCTTGCACATGACATCAGAAGTTTCGCCCACAGTGATGATGGACTGCATTTCTAAAGCCTTTCACCAGAAGAAATGGAAGAATGGCAACAGAATACTAAAAGAACAGAAACTCTGAGGCCATTTATGAGGTTTCTACAAATATAGATTTTCATAGAAAACTTTAAGCCAAATGATAAGATAGCTTAGCAATTATTCCATTAGCGTATTCTTGTATTGATAAGTGGAAAAATTAATAGCCACTATTGTGTTTTCATACTGGTGCATAAAATTTTATTCCATTAATGATATCTTCTGATTTGAAACAAGAGGCTTCAGTTTTGATAAATCTGTTCAAATCAAACCAAAGGATAAAAATATGATGTGAGAGATTCAACCAAAGAGATTTACTTAGATTTTAAGAATATCTGTGGGGTGTATGTGTAATTCAATTTACTAAGCACATGCGTTTTTCACATACTAATTAAATTTTAGTGAGCAATATTTACATGAAAACTCATTTCTCTGTTTAAATTCCAGCCATAGAAATGCTTGAAAAAAAAAAAAAACAAAACAGTCTTGGGGGTAGGGGCTAGGGAAATTGCTCAGTTGGTAAATGCCTGCTGCATGAGGCATTTATCCTAAATTTGGATTTGTAGCACCCACATAAAATCAGACATGATGGGATGTGTCTACAACCTTGGTGCTATGGTGTGGGGTAGAGGGAGGTGGTAGGGTCTCTGTAGCTCATTAGTTAGCCAGATTAGCTATCTCCATGAGCTACAGGTTCAATGAGAGATCTCAAAAAATAAGGTGGAGAACAATCAAGGAATACACTTGATATTGTCTTCTGGTCACTATATGCACTTGCACACTCATGCATATACATCCACACATAGTTGTGGACATACCCACATAGACACCTATGTATTATGCGCACACACACACACACACACACACACACACACACACACACGCACAAAAAACGTTTTTGGAAAATCACTCTGTTCTCCTCCTCATAGCTCTTTGAGATGTATAAATATTCTCTACGAGTAAGACTAATATCAGATAGCCAAATGAATGTAATCAATGGCATATGAACAACACTGAGCTTTTCATGTAGGGTTTCCTTTGGTCAGATTCTTCCTAGTCTCACAGCATCTATCAAGCAGGTTAGTTAGGCAGTCATTAGTATTAAAAAGAAAGAGAAGTCAAAAGTGCAGTAGCATTTTTTGAGTAGTTATGAGAGGCCAGTCTCCTCTAGACACTGTACCCTATTTTCTCCACCACACTAGAACGTAGGTATAATCCACAGAGAAGAAATTGGTTGAGTAACTTACAAGCCACAATTTAGAATTTATTAAATCAGAATGAACCTCACATTTTCTAATGATAATTCTTGTGAAGTTTTTCTTATCATAGTGATTTTTCTTTCACGAACTGTCTGTATGTTCATGTGAATGTGAGAAAATAGTAATTATTCGGAATGACGGCTAGCTAAAATGTCATGTGAGTCAAGTTTTGCTGAGTGGCTTTCTCTACTGGTGTCTTAAAAGAAAGCTGCTGAGGACACGACGTCACTAGCCAAGTGTTGGACTTGCTGCCTACAAGGAACTGCTGGCAGGACAATTCCTCATTTCACAATTCTCTGATGAGATAATCCAATGCTGTGTAACCTTTGGCGCGAGCTTAGTTGTAAAGGGATGGTGATGTTGAATAAAATTAATATTTAGACAACAAGAGAATCTTGTGTATATTTCATGACAAAGAAATAACTGATCTAGTGACCAGGAGCAAGAATATTTACCTCAGGACAGATGGTTTAGTACACATTGATTACTAGATTGATCCCAAATGAATGTTCTTAGGAACTCATAAGTTTTGATAGTAAGGGGTAAATGTGAAAGTTACCCAGTTTTAGGTTGCTATGGAGAAATTAAGTTCTCAGCAGGGTGACCTTTTAGTAAGTAACTAATAAAGAATGAAATTATTCTTACATAAAATAGTACAGATTAAAATGCAAAGTAAACCATTACCAAGCATGAAGAGATCTGGGTTACTTTTAGATAAACTCTTCTTTTTTCTTTATTGAAATTAATTGCACAAATTAATGGATTTCACTGTGACTTTCTGTGTGTGTGCTGTGTATCTTGAGCATTTTGGTAGCATTCATCTGTTCTCCTTACTGTGTCCTCACTCTCTCTCCTCCTATGAGTTCCTTTCCATTTCCTTAGACTTTTGTCCTCTGTTTTAAGGTGTGTTTCTCCTCTTTCTTTCTGCCCTTCCCCATCCCTCTTTTTACTCTTTCTATTCTACACATTGAGACAAACATGAATTAGTTCTTTACTGGCTAATGCTGTTTATCATGACATGCTCCATTTGCACCCACTTTTTCTGTAGGTGACATAATTTTGTTTTTACAGCCAATAAATATCCCAATGCACAACATACATCTATTTTAGACCATTCATCTCTTGGTGTGCACCTAGAATGATTATACAATATGATTATTGTGAATAGTGCAGGTCGGATAAATTCTCAGTTCAACCAAGAGTGTATGGTTTAAAAGCAAATTTACAGAGGACCTACTTTATGCCAGCTAATGTGGAGTTTGGGATACTTATTTACTTATAACATTTTTCATAGACATATCTGCATACATTTCATAAATTAGAAAATTAAAAACCAATTAGAGGCCATAGAGCTAATTGTAGATGAAATCAGGTCTACCTGGGTCTGAGTTGTGAGAGTTTGACTTTACATTTTACATTAGGGAGATCTTCAGCTCACCAACCCTGTGCCAATTCTGCTTCTGCAAGCTCCCTCTTGACTACTCATCACTTGTGCACCTTGTTTGGACACAGTGAAATGAACAGGGCTTCTAATCCTTGAAAGGCATGTGTTTAAGCTCTGCTCCCTCTCTACTTTCACTTTAAAAACTTGCCTGGTAATTTTGTCTGGGACAATTGTTTTTTCTAACTTTGAAAAATTTGTATACATGCTGTAACTCAGAAAGTCCTGAGATTTCGATTTTTATACTCAGGCCTGTTTGTGTGAGTAGACAGTGAAGCTGAAGGGAGGAGGAGATAGTAGGGACTGCCATGGGTCTGCTAGTCACACTCCTGATAATCTAAGCAAAGACCCACCCTGGGTGACCTGGGCCTTCTCTAACAAAGTCATCCTTCCAGTCTCACTCTGCTCGTGGCCCTGGTGTCTGTTTCCATGTCTCCATCCTGCCACCCAAACAAGGGAGGAAGGAGGTCGGGCTGCAAGTTTTACCCATTCCTGGTTGTGTGCCATAGCAGTAAACTATCTCAAAATGTTTTACTTCGGACATACCACATGTCTCTACTTTTCTCCATCATGCCCAAGAAAGTTTGACTTGTAGAAAACACAAGGATTTAGGTTTCATAATGGCATTGCTACGATAAAAAGAATTTCATAGTGATGATGTAAGGAGAAAATCTTGAAGCAAAGATTCAAAGATTCAAATTATAATGTTCTGTTGGTCACACTGAAGCATCTTCACTGGCCAAGAGGAACCTATTGACTGTTAATGTTGTATATAATCTCTTCTTATAAACACAATTTTTGTTATAGAAGTTACGATTGTTTCAGCTAGGAAGGCTACCCAGTCAAATGGTCAAATTCCAAAAAGTCAAAAAGCAGCAGGGAGTATAAGTAAAATGTTGACTCTTTTTCTCCAGCCTAGCTTAATAGAACCAAAGATTTAATCATGTCAATAACTTACAGTTAGTCAAATGTGTTAGACCACTTACATTGATTGAATTCGTACAAGACTGAAATACAGAAACAAGAACGGCTTTGTATCATTTTACATGAAGAATGCAACAGCCAGTATAAAGCCACACAATGTAAACCAACACTCTTTTCTTCTCACCAGAGCATTCTTCATCTAAACAATCAGGAACAGACTTGGGGCACTTGATATCAGAATAGGTTACGTATTTGACTTGAGGATTTAACAGCCTCTATACAATAGGATTGTCTTGGCTAGTAAACCTATCTATTCGACATTGCTTGGATGGGTCAAAAATTGCCTTTTTGGTTTATCATACTCACACCATGATTAATCCATCCTCCCCTTGCACTTATAAATGTATCTTGTAGTCACAATCTAATTTTTAACCCACTTTAAGTTGAATTTAAATTATTGTGATTATAAGTACAAAGTTTTATTGGTTACTTTGGTTTAGGTTGTTAGCTAAACATACTTTGGAAATTGAATTCTGCAGTTTTTTTTCAGCTAATCATGTTTACAGGGTATGTGGGAATTTATAAGTATATCACTGCTGTGGGATATTCTGTATGGCAAATGTGTTGCTGATTAGTCAATAAATAAAACACTGATTGGCCATTGGCTATGCAGGAAGTGTAGGCGGGACAAGGAGGAGAATAAAGCTGGGAAGTGGAAGACTGAGTCAGAGAGACACTGCCAGCTGCCAAGATGAGAAACAGCATGTGAAGATGCCGGTAAGCCACGAGCCATGTGGCAAGGTATAGATTAATGGAAATGGATTAATTTAAGCTGGAAGAACAGTTAGCAAGAAGCCTGCCATGGCCATACAGTTTGTAAGCAATGTAAGTCTCTGTGTTTACTTGGTCGGGTCTGAGCGGCTGTGGGACTGGCAGGTGAGAGAGATTTATCCTGACTGTGGGCCAGGCAGAAAAACTCTAGCTACATATCACATTTGAGAAAATTACCAAAAACGTCTGGAGAGAGGTCGTAAAAGCAAAACAAACAGAATCGAAGAGCAAGAATGCCCTGAAGCCCCTAAAACCATGCATAACATACAATTTCCAAGTATATCCCATGTTAAAAGTAAAGATAAAAATTCCTTAGTTATGTCAACTACTTAAAAGCTTTTATGTAAGATGAGTCCCAGACACAGGATTCATCTGTTCATCTACTGAAAACCCAGGGACCTCATTCTGCCCATCTTGTTCAATGCAAGGAAGGGTCCTTCGGAGCCACACACCAGCATTTTCATGTAATCATAAGCGGTTTCTCTTTAGAGCTGTCTGGTAATATTATGTTAGATTTTGTTTTTCTCTTGTGGACTGACTAGTGGGAACCAACAGTGGATATTTGGAACCAGGTACAAACTTCTAGATATTTGCCACTTCCCATTGTAAATCTTGATAAACTGGCTTCAGGTAAGTAAATGCTGGGGAAGATGAAGTGGGAAAGATGAATGGCAGCTTCCTAGACAGTGTCTACAAAGTGTATATAGAGCCTGAAAAGAAACTTATGTGTCAATCATGTCAAAGTTCACAAATGATTCTTTATTTAGTCTGAAGACTGCTTTTTATATATAATATATTTTATAGGTTACTGATTTGATACTCTCTTCCCCAAGGAATTATAAGAAGTCACCAATTATTTTAATTTTATAAATACTATAGGTTTGCCACTGTAAATGATCTTATTTTTATAATGTATGGATAAAAATCTGAAATATGTAATTGTATATTATATTTTTTATTATTTAAAACAATTTCAAATTCAAATACATTTTTATTATATTCTTGCCCTCCCCCAAGTCCCTCCAGATCCTCTCCTTGTCTCTGCCCACTTAACTTTAAGTCCTTGTTCAAAAAACAACAACAAAAAAAACCCAATACAGCAACAAAACCTCCAAAAACCAAGATAACAAAATAAAACCACATCCAAAAAGGAAAAAAAAAAAAAAACCTACTCCCACTAAGACCCTAAACTGTAACTAAACAAAAGCGTGAAAACTCCTGTGGAGTCAGTTATGTGTTGGTCAACTACTCCTGAACATGAGGCCCATCCTGGAGTGGTTGATATGCCTACTCAGTATCACTGTATTGGAGAAAACTATTTCTCTCTCTCTCAGCACGTATAAGTGACAGCTAATTTGTTAACCTTTACCCTAGTGGCTAGGTTTTAATTACTAGTTGTTTAAAACATATAATAAGATAAAATACAATAAGGTAAAAAAAAAAAAAAAAAACGATCACATCAAAGTTGTGCAAGACAAACCAACAGAAGGAAATGAGCCCAAGAGAAGGCACGAGGATCAGGGACTCACTCATTTGCACACTGAGGAATCCCATAAAAACACTGAACTGGAAGCCATCATATATGCACAGAGAACCCAGTGCAGATGTAGGCAGGTCCTGGACATGCTGCTTCAGTCTCTGCGAGTTCATATGAGCTTTGCTCATGTTGATTTAGAGGGCCTTGTTCTCCTGGTGTCCTCCATCTCCTCTGGCAGAAAGGTCCTTCTAATTCTCCCTACCTTTATTTGAGCGAGCCTTCTGCCAGGCCCAAGTTCGAAAGGCCGTTTCCTCATTCTTACTTGCACTCCAGTCCTTGGGAATATCACACTGTCTTTACAATAGTCATTCCATTCACTCATTCTCCACAGTGCTGTTGAAAACAGCCTTATCTTTAGTCAAACTACAAAATATCTGGATTTAAGATTAGGACTAACACAGTTTCTCCTGAAATATCAAATGTACTTATGTTTCATTCATTTACTTAGACCCTCTTCTTTATTATTTTGTATCTTATAGATGATATTTTATCTAGCTGGGTTTTGACTCATCCTTTTATCATATATGTATATACATATATATGACATATACAATCCTATTACTTATCCATTTTAACAGTTCTATTTTTCAAGTACCACTACACCTGTGTCCTTTAACCAGCTCACTGCTTCTACACTAGGTACTGAAGCAGTCATTGTAAGTATCTTACCCACATTGTGGCCTCTTTCCATGCAGTTCTATGGAGCTACTGGTAAAATTCACAAGATATTTCATTTTCCTGTAATCACTGTATCAGATTTACTCATAACAAAGCTTCAGTTCCTCAACTTAACTTAAGGTCTTGTCCACCTTCCTCCTGTTTCTCATATCAAATATCTTACAGAGTCCTGTGGCTAACTTATTTTGAATTTGTCCAATTCCCTGTACTGTTTTCTTTGCATGGAACTTCTTTCATTGGGATCACATTTCCTGGGACAAGTCTCCGTTCTGCCTGCTCTGCTTCCCTCTTCCTTTTTTTTTTTTTTTTAAATTTTGTTTTTATTTTGCAATACAATTCAGTTCTACATATCAGCCACGGATTCCCTTGTTCTCCCCGCTCCTGCCCCCCTCACCTTCCCCCCTGCCCACCCCCCATTCCTACCTCTTCCAGGGCAAAGCCTCCCCCGCGGACTGAGATCAACCTGGTAGACTCAGTCCAGGTAGGTCCAGTCCCCTCCTCCCAGGCCGAGCCAAGCGATCCTGCATAGGCCCCAGGTTTCAAACAGCCAACTCATGCAATGAGCACAGGACCCGGTCCTACTGCCTGGATGCCTCCCAAACAGATCAAGCCAATCAACTGTCTCACCCATTCAGATGGCCTGATCCAGTTGGGGACCCCTCAGCCATTGGTTCATAGTTCATGTGTTTCCATTTGTTTGGCTTTTGTAGAGCAAAGGATACGGTCAACAAGGCAGAGCGACAGCCTACAGAATGGGAAAAGATCTTCACCAACCCCACATCTGACAGAGGACTAATATCCAGAATATATAAGGAACTCAAGAAATTAGACATCAAAATGCCCAACAGTCTAATTAAGAAATGGGCTATAGAACTAAACAGAGAATTCTCAACAGAGGAAACTCAAATGGCTGAAAGACATTTAAGGAATTGCTCAACATCCCTAATCATCAGGGAAATGCAAATCAAAACAACTCTCAGATACCACCTTACGCCTGTCAGAATGGCTAAGATCAAAAACACTGAAGACATCTTCCTTGTTTTATACCATGATGCTTAGCCCATTACATCTCCAATCTGCTGTTAGGACTCCACAGTTAGAAACTCTAAGGACTGGTTCATGATATCTCTAATGTTTAACACAAAATTGGCTCACAGCTTTCAATAAATACTTGGAGGATAATTTGAGGGTTCAAATGCTTCTAATGATATATGATATGGTTCACTTAGAACTCTACGGATTTCATCATGCAATAAAACACCCAATAAAGGGTTATAAATAATAATAATGATAATTCTGGGACTGAAGTGAAAATTGGTCCAGTGACTTCATATTTGTATGTTTGCTCTAAGATCGTTTCCATATTTGAGGACTGAGAATAACTCAGAACTCATGAGGAAGGTTGTCAGGCACAAACAGAGAGGACAGCTATCTTTATCTGAGATCCAAAGGTCATCCAAGAAACATGGGCCAGAATCATGGCCTTATTTGGTAAATGTAAGCAGGATTGGCCTTGAATGCAAACAAACCTATTTGTAAAAACTGGAGCCACTGAGAGAGACACGTTACACAGGCTGAGTCACTTATCAGGCTTTCAAGTTCTCATCTATAAACCACAGGTAATTTCAGTTTATATCAGGGGTATGCTGAAGGTCAAGTGAGGCAGTGTAGGGAATGTTCCTAACACATCACATGCTGAAGCTGCTGCTCAGTACGTTAACTTCTTTTACTGTGTGATGTGATTACTATTGCAGGTTAAAGACTCTTATCTCTAGAAATGTCCCTATGAAAGCAACTACGAGATGTGAGAAGCAGATGTTTGTACTGTGGCTCTCTTTGCTGTTTGTCTGCATGTATGGGTGTGTGGGTGTATGTATGTATGCATGTATGTATGTATGTTTATTTTCTCAATGGTTATATACTGGAAACTGCCATAAAAATGAATAGGACACATTATAGATTTGTGTGGTGTGATGGACATGGAATATAAGACATTGAATAGGGGGAGGTTTAAGTATATGTTGGTCCTGGGCTTCTACAGAGAACAGAGAAATTCTTGGGAAGGCAGATCAAGGCTCTGTGAAATGATTGGGAGTAGAGAACAGTACATCTAAGTTAAATTTTAATCTAAAATTTAAAATAAGGTGGTTTCAACTGGATTGTCTTTGAGAACCCAAAAGGAACACTCATGTTGAGACTCTTGACTTTTCACTTATGGACCAATTTTGTAAATTACCAGGCAGGCCTAGAGCTCATTTGTAGCCAGGTTGGCCTAGAACTTGGGATCTTCCTGCTTCTGTCTCCCAACAGCTGGAATTATAGATGAGTACCATCACACCTCACTACGTTCCACTTTTCAGTTATAAAAAAGTACAAATGTCTGTGAGAGCAACAACTGTTCCTCTATTTCTATAAGGGATATATTTTAATATATCTCATTGGCTGTCTGGAATCACAGATAGTACCAAATCCTATACATACAAAATAATTTTCTTATGCTTATATACCTACTTAATACCTACTAATTAATAACTTTTCTTATGCTTATATACTTACTTATATACCGACTAATTAATAACTTTTAATTTATTAAGGCATTGTAAGAGATTGATAATAATAACCAACAAGAAAACAGTTATAACAATGTGCTGTAATAAAGTCTCTGAGAATATGAACTTCTTCAATATCATCTGATACATCTTATTGTACTTCCACCTTTTCACTTAATGAAATGCTTGATGGCTTTTCTTGGTATATTTGAATTTCCCTCATCTAGGTTTAGGGTTACTATGTTAAATGAGATATTTGAACACAAGCTCTGAGACACACGGAAGCTGATCTGATAAAAGAGTCAGTTACTAAATGACTAGCAGGGACCACTGTATTCAATAGAAGTGTGAGTTATGAGTCAATGAGTCTAGTTATATCCATGAGAAGACTTTTAACGCTTTTTGTTGGGTAATTTAGACCTATGTATGAAGAAATGTAGATATTTAAAGATATACATATTGAACAAAAAATTAAAATTTAATGTAGCACCAAATCCTGGTGAATTTCTCTTTCAGTGAATTCGTTGAAAAGTAGAACTTATTTTTGTATCTGGGCATTCTCTCTAGGGTTGGTAGTTCAGGGGTGGGCACTCAGAAGCTCTGCAGAACCTGGTAGGCAGCATTTACGTTTCATTTAGCCATCACCAGAGGGAGTAAGAGCTCCGCTAAAGATTCCACTTTTCAACTTTTCCCAAGTTGTGCAACAAGAGCCCTGTGAGTTCCAAGGGTCAGCTGGTGTCTCTTTCCCATCCTTGAAGAAGCCCTTTTATCTGCCACTGATTTTGAACCAACACTACCACGTACTTTCATAATAAAAGCCAAGTGCGTGAAAATATTAGACTCTTTACATTTTGACATTCTGCAAAATGCCTGAGGAGTTCTGTTTTTGTCTTTTTTTTTTTTTTTTAAACACTGCTGGACTGATCTGCCTGGGTTAGTAGTGATCCTGCTCTCAGCAGCTCAGTTGTTACAAGAAAGCTGGGTGTGGCGGAGTCACACACAGAATGCTGAGATACACTGCAAAAACAGAGCATACGGTGTAAAGAGAAAAATCTGCAATTCCTCTTCTAAGGTGTCTGTAGTCTGGGAGAACTCACTGTTTCTCCTCCCAATATCTTGTTTCCTTTAAAGAGAAGATACTGGAGGGGAGTCAGTAATGCTGTGTTCTGTGATGCTCCATAGGCCACCACGTAGTTTGGGAACAACAGCTTAAAATATGCCCTATGCCAAGTGCAGCACTGCTGACCCTTGGGGAGTTTCCCACGAGAGGAACACATATACCCTCTGCCGAGGGCAGATCTTCCTGAGAAGCATCTGAATGTTTGTTGTATATTCTTTAATAAGATTGAGTGTAATTTTTTCCCCAAGATTATTTCTTTCAGCTTAAAGAGTCAATGATGGGCTAACCTTCAAGAATTCTGTAGCTACTTGATGAAAGAAGGCCCCGAATTTAGCATCAACTGAGTCCTGTGTCTATTTTGCTTTATGCATGAAGACAGACATGATGAGAATGTGACATTGCAATGCATTAAAAAATTCTTAAAAATTTTAATAATAATTTTAATTTTTTAAATTATAATCATGTCATTTACCTCTTCTTTTTCCTCTCTCCAATCCTTCCACATACTCCCTTGATCTCTCTAATACAACACAGTTTTAAAAATATAAAGGTGTGTCTGTGTGCACTTGCATGTGGGGTGTGTGCATGTACACGTGTGCTTGCACTGTGTGTGTGTGTGTGTGTGTGTGTGTGTGTGTGTGTGTGTGTGTGTGTGTAGGTCAGTGGCCAACTTTTTGGAGTTAGCACTCTCCTTACCTAAAAGTGGATTCTGGGAACCATCTTGCCATTTCACACAGTATATTTTTCTAAGGCTTAACATAAACTATGATTTTTTTTCTTGGTCAGAAATTCTCACAAGAATGAAGTGTGCAAAACAAGTTAGTTACCAACATAATGTAGCTTCATGTATAAATTCTCTCTAATTATGGGCTAAGTATGCAGATACTAAATGGCATTCAAACTCTTCTCTTTGGAATATCTACAGGAAGTATTCAGCCATGATGTAGGCCCCGCTACAAGTCATTTCTAGCTGAATTCATCTGAAGATTTTGCTGCCTCTGTTTTCTTTTTCAGATTTAATTCTGTAGTAGCCACTCTGGGCTGTAAAAGAAGCACTTGTTATTGTTTGTAATGCCTCAGCTATGATACACGTCAGCTTGCTCCATGCAAACTTCTGGGAATCCCAAATACCAGTACTTCCCCACCCCACCCACACTCCTACAGTTTCCCACAGTTTTTTTTTTCCTTTCATGCTGTTTACATTTATTAGACTTTGAATACTTTGGGTTGTCAAACACACTCAAAAGAATTGACTTTGCATTGTCTCAGAGTCATTAATGCAGAGTTGTTTTAGACAACAGAACATACGTGCTTTCAGACAGCACAACTGTAAAATCTCATATTGTTTAGTGAACTGGAGAGATAGTAGAATTGCCCTTCGTAAAATGTTTCTTTACACGTACCCTGGCACAAACATGAAGCAAAGTACCCATAAAGAGCAGGGCTCAAACCTGCTTTTTGAATTGTAACTTCTGCTGTAGAACTTGTGTGGTACTGGAAAATTAAATAAATCTGTGTCATGTAAGACAAAAAAGTTTTACAGAGAAAAGTAAATGTGTAAGTTCATTTTAACGTTGAGTTCAAATTCTTGGAATTCAAAGATGGTGTCAATCAAGTACAGGCCTTCAAAGATTCTAGGAAATAGATACACAAATACTTATTAAAATAGAATGTAGTAAGTTACATGACACAGAAAAAATAAAAATATGGGTTTAAGAATCCTATGAGAGAAAATGTCTCTAATGAAAATTAAGATTTTTCTTATTCAACAATATATAACAACAAAAAGTTCCTGTAGGAAATCATCCTACCATCTTTAATGCTTACCCCACAGCCACAAGCTCATTTTGCTTTATTCTCAGATCACTGTATCGTGTCCTAGCTGGAAACTATTGTCTATATTCTTTCTAATGGCCACTGGATGTCAGCTCATAAACAACCCATCAGTCAAGCTGTTGTTTTTAAAATTATTTTCAATCTTCTCCTCTATTACATTTTGTGTTGTTCAAACCATAAACAATACCCTTACAAATTGTCACATTTCTGAGAACACAGTCTTTGTATTCCTTCTATTTCTTGTGCTTTGAGTAGAGGATAAGCTCAGTGACACTTCAAAATGACATTGGACCAAGAAATTCAGCTGGTTAAATAGAGCAACATTCCTTTAGCCTTCCTGTCCGTATGTATTAAGAGAAAATGTCAAGTGCATTTATGACTTTCAATATAGTCATTAAGCACATGGTCAAATTCTCTTACTAATATTGTCTTTATATATTTGGTGATTACTAATAAAAGAAATTTAGATTTGGATTTACTAGAAAGATCATGTTTTCTCTTATATACACACTTTATGGGGTCTCACCTCTACCAATATAGTGTTTATATGCATATATACTAATATATATTTATGTACACATTGTGTATATGTACACACACACACACGTGTGTGTGTGTGTGTGTGTGTGTGTGTGTGTGTGTGTGTGTGTGTGTGTAGAAACTTCAAACGTTTTAATCCTGTTCTAAAAATAAGAGAATTTATCATGATTCTAAGATCCAATCACTGTGGAAGTCTTCTGTGTATATTTCAGCTTGTGTCTAGGTAAATTGATGGTAAGCAATTGCATAATCTTAGCAGAACACTCAAATTAAGATGATATCCACATATATGGCCCACGAAAGGTATGCTAGTTATCGAATAACCATAATAATGCAGTATATTGTTATTTCATTGTTGGGGGATATCTGTTTGTGTTGATTGCTCCATAGAGTCCGACCTCAGTTCGAAGAGGGGAGTCCATATTCAGCTGGCTGGGATGGATGAAAGAGTTTCCTGGCTGACTCAGAGAGACACTGAAAGACACATGGGGGAGGAAGAGGAGGGGTGGAGGAGTTGCTAGGGCCTTTCAATTCAGGAAGGGGAGAGGGGCAGGATCATGTTTCAGTCATTCTGTGGCTCTCTCAAGTTTATTCCCTAATATTTATCCCCAAGTTTTATTTTTTAATAAATGATAAAAGGAATTGCAATATTTCATGACACTATAAAAATACTAAAATTATATGATTAACTGTGTATTTAGAGATATTGACTAAAACAGAAATGATAAGCCTTTAATTACATTTTGAATATGGCAAAACAAAGATTGCCAATATACTTTTGATGATGTTGAGTAAAAATTTATGTAACTGATTATGTTCTGTATAAGAAACAGCTTTTGTAAATTTTACCTACTATCTAATATTGCAGAATATTGGAAAGATTAAACTTCGTCTTTTATTAATAACAGTTATTATCACTGATTGCCTTTTGTATTCTAGGCATGAGAGTCAATGAGAATGGGATTGGAATATCTACTTTGAATGGGATTCCACTCATATGTAAAGCTTTTATGATTTTATGTATATATCATGTATTTGCATTTATGTGTAATTTAAAAATAGAGGATGAAATAACTTCCTGTTTCCTTCAGTTCAGGTCTAAAGATTTTTAACAGGATATTTTGGGAGCCCAGAGCAATGAGGAAGACTGGGAGGAGGCTTCCAGCCTGTGTACCAAGTGCATATGAAAAGGAGTGTAACCTGTCATCACCCAGAGAAGCCGAGGAAGAAACTGCAGGGTTGTATGGCAAGTTGAAGTCTTTTGCTGTTAGGTGAGAACAAATTGCCAAATAGAGAGCGGCCGAAATGAGACAGACCTTTTCATCTGTGTGTGTACTGAGTCAACAATGTGAAAACTATTATTTGATTTGTTTAATACTAAGTGATATTCATTAATTTTGGAGACTTTGCAGGGCCCAGTGAATACAGCAAGGAATGTGACAAAAACACTATTGTCATGGAGAGTCAGTATGGGATTAGCTCATGTAAGCCTGTGATGATAACATACTAAAGAGGTTGTAATTTAACCTGTCATCAAGGGTAAGGTCATTCACGTTACTTTAATCAGAGAATCTGTGGGTCAGATTTATGTGGTAGACGAACTGCAGTGGCAGCTGTTTAAGGTGGAGTGGGCAAAGCAGGAGAGTGGGTGGGTCCACTCGTGTTGACATCCATCTGGGGTACGGTCAAGACACCGGCAATGAGAGTGGAACACAACCTCTCTGAGAATTAGGATCCAGTTACTCACTGAGGACTGCTCAGGTGTGAGCTATGATGGAGAGGAAAAACTCCTTTGTGCGGGCATCTTTGTGTTTCTCGATTATTTGGCTAAGTAGATTGATGACAATATCCCAGGAAAGACAGGATAAATGCAAGAGAAGAGCTGAGCGAATAAGCTTTCCCCCCTAAAGCTAAGCCTGTGAAAACTGAAAGGTTGTTCTGTGTCTGTGTGATTTTATGACCTTTCGGTACACTGAGTGTCTTCGAGGCTTTTGCTTTTCTTCTCCACCTTCAGAAATGTGGGGTAGAATTGAGAACATGATATAGAAACCAGAGGAAGCGATGTACTGAAATCGTCAATACTCAATTTTTACTGCTCACAATATCCATTGACTTCAAAGTTATTTAACCAGGGCTTCAAAAGAAGCGTGTTTTTTTTTTTTTTTTATAGCAGTATAATTTTGTTTCTTGAATATGGATTTTGATTTAAAATTTTAGTACGATATATAGTACATTTTAAGTAGCAAAAAGCGGAGAGAGAGGAAAAAATACGTTTTCAGTGTGGGAACAGACTTTTAAGTGACAGCTGAGATCAAAATCCAGCGGCTGGACTCCCCTTCCTTCCCCCATCGTCTATGTCTCTAACATCTTCTCTCTGCTGCTCTTTGAATTGTAATTTTGACTTAAACAATATTACCAACCCAATGTTGCAGTCCTTATGTTTTGATCAATATCACGAACTGTTTTGAAGTTCGGTTTTATTTTTAATGACTTTCATCCAAAACAACGGAAAGCCTTCACATAGCTTTCCTAGCAGTATTCTATTTTTATTTTATTTTTTAAAGTTATGGTTAACTTGTCCTCATGTAAGAATTTATATGGTTCACACAAGAAATGGCTGCTCTGTGTAACACCCACTACAAATAATGCTTTGAGATGTTTGACTGTTAATGTCTGAAACAGTACTGACAATCTGGTTGTAGCTACTTTATGTGTTTGTAATCTTAAAGTTGAGATATGGAGAAACACTTCCATCTTTTCTCGTCTTCCTTCCTACCATAGAAAGTTTTGTGAAAGGGATTCCTGATGCTATTTCTGCCACTTGCTTACATTACATGTATTTGTTCCAAGAGGGCACACCCTTTGAGTGTGGGAATCGACTCTTTTGGGCAGAGCATTCAGTGCTGCAATTATCCTAGATGAGGCTATGGGGTTGCTTGATTTCTCCAGGGAACTTTGGTCATAGAGTTCACCAGCTCTCCCTCCTGCTGCCCTTCCAGCCACACTTATTTTCCAGCATGCCAATCTATTGTAATTATCTCACCTTTAACCCCACATCACATGAACCTTCTAATTCTGACCCATTGCTGAAATGAACTTGGGAAACACTTTATAATAATAATTCAGAGAGGAAGTTAGGCTTTCAATGCTGCCAGCTTCAACACTTGAAGAGCTCCAAACTCAATAGCTTGTTACATTACAGAAAAGGAAGATCATTTGTGAAGCTTAAGAGTTAATCCGTGAGTTGGATGTAATTCTAATGTTGTGAATGCATCCTTTAGGGCCAAGTTATTACAAGCAATTCCAAATTAATCAGTTTTAGCATTGTTAACAGGTATTGGAGCTAAGAAGCAAAGCAGAATTTGTAACATGTCAATAAGCATAACATCCATTTGCAGAAAGTTCCCTGTCTACTGTCTAGGAAGCCGAAGTATGTACTGGCACCATCTCCTTTTATGGCAGAGGATACAACCATATTTAAGTGATGGGCATTTATTATATTCTTTAATTAACGCTTCATAGTGAAGATTAATGTGTGTTTTCAGGATGCCAACTAATTTTAATTTGAACCTATAAGTGTTCTGGCTGAGTAATTTATTTTTGTCCATAAAAGCTTCCACAATTGATGTATCCTAGGTATAAGTCAAGGATAGTTAAAGCTGCTCTTTAAATTCAACATCTGAGAAGCATGTTTATAAAAGTTATTTTGTTGCTTTATAACCTTTGAAGGCTTACTCCTTTCTGAAGACCTTTTTATCTGACAGAGTGTTTTTGTCTTGGCAGGACTTAAGTAAACTGAATCATCTGAGATTAGATTCTACTGAAAAGGTCAAGATGATTTTAGATGTTGAAAGTTATGAAGTTTGAGTTATAATTCCATTAAGAATGTACTAAAATTCCCTTAGAAATCTGTTACACTAACTCTTGTGTCTATCGTGTACATGGTGGAAAAGTTCACTTTTATGGTGCTCCTAAGTATCATTTAAGTCCAATTAAGACATGGTGTTCACACACACACACACACACACACACACACACACACACACACACACCAGTTCAAACATCCCAATTTGTGATTTGCGGGACTTTTTGTTTGAGACTGCTACAATTTGATTCAGAAATTTCTCCTCCATTAAGTAATCTTATTTTGTGACTACTTCATAGAGTCATTTAAAAAGCAGAACTGAAGTAGACTTCATGCTCCATGTTTATATTCTTATCAGATTTGGTTTTAATAATGAAAGTCTGAAAGAAGAGATTGATTACTAATGTTACCAATTGCTTAGGAATGGGGAAATAATAAAAGTGAATGAACACAGTTCACATTTAATTTATAAAGCATAAACGTGCTTCAGCCTTAAGTTTAAGTTTTAGTAGACTTATTTTCACGCTGTCTTTGTGAAATAGACAAGAGGGTTTTCAAGGGGTATATTAAGCTTGAAAACAAGGCAGGATCACGCTTGAGTAGAATTGAACTGAGCTGCAGTGTTCAGTGCTGAATCCTTTATCAAACACCATGACCAACACCACCACAACTCACACAGTGCCCTTTCACTGTCTTGGCTCTCCCAGGTCTCCATCCAAAATCAGAATCTGGAATATCATTATTTTTGACACTGCATAAGACTCTAGGTACTGATTAAATAAAATCCAACACATTGGAGAATACTGAGAATTGAATGCATTTTTTTTGTCTAATCTTCAACAGTCATTAGGCAACAGTTTATCAACGATTAGAACAAACATTTTATGGGATCCTAGGGAATGTGACTAAAGACAGGAGGAAAAGCTACTTTGGATAGGGCTACTGTTTCTTAGATCTAAAATGAAGATAGGTATGAAGTAAAACAATATTTCTTTTCTGGCTTGGTTTGTGAAGCCTACTTTACTTGATCTTTCACAAGAGATTTTTGTGGTCATCAAGAAATTTTCTGCCAGGTGGTGGTGGTACATGCCTTTAATCCCAGCACTCAGGAGGCAGAAGCAGGTGGATCTCTGTGAGTTCGAGGCCAGCCTAGTTTACAGCGTGAGTTCCAAGGCAGCCAAGGCTACACAGAGAAACCGGTCTCGGAAGAAAAAAATCTGTGTAGTTTAAAGATCAGAGATATTATTACAATGGATTAGCAGAGTGGTAAACTCTTAAAATCTTCTTGTATTTTCCCTTGGATGTCTAGTTGATAGGCATCAAATTTAATCAAATAAAACTGTATGTTCTAGTAGGGGTTACTATTGCTGTGTTTAAAAACCACATCCAGAAGGAAAGGATTTATTTGCCTTATGCTTCCCTATCACAGTTCATCATCAAAAGAAGTCAGGACAGGAACTCAGGACAGGAAACTGCAGGCAGGAGCTGATGTAAGGGACATGGAGGAGTGCTGCTTATTGGCTTGCTTCCCCCTGGCTTGCTCAGCCTGCTTTTTTAAAAAAATCTAGGATCATCAGTCCAGGGATAGGCTGGGCCCTCCCTCACCAATCACTAATTAAGAAAATGCCCTACATGCTTGACTACAGCCTGATCCTATGGAGGCATTTTCTCGATTGAGTCTCCCTCCTCTCTGAAGACTCTAGCTTGTGTCAAGTTAACACAAAACTAGCCAGCACATGGTGTTTATCTGACTGATAGCTTAAGTTCAATGTATTCTTCAAGATATTCAATCAGATGTGCCATCACTTTAATATTAGTATCATCATATTCAAAATGGTTGATGGAACTGAAATTTTTAGAGTAACAAATTTAGATGGAAGTTCAAATAAAGAACTGAATGTATGAGTGGGAGATATAGATTGCCTCCTTGAATATGAGTAACTAACTCTTCTTGGGCACTCTGCGTTTGAACAGCAAATGTTTGGCGGTTGATTCAGATGTAACATGTCATCTATTTTTTGTATTGTCTTGCCATGTGACCCAGAGTTATTGGGTCATGTTGTTGGTGCCATCCTTGATATAATCAGTTGCTCAATCATTATTTTGGGTCCAACAATATGTGTAGTATGCACTCATCAATCTGCACTGTAAACATCCCTCCTGTAGAGGAAATACCAATCCTGTGTTTGAAGAGCACAGAGGAGTTTGTGTTGTACACAGAGTTCTGGATCACATCCTCATCCCAGATGTTCTTTGTACTACTATAAGATCACAGGGTGCATTTTGTCTGTGCCAGGGAATGGAACTAACAAATTGAGCTCTTGCTTCAGCTTAACACATTTATCTGGAGAATTTTTTCCCAATTATATTTGAACACAAATGTGATTAAATGTCTTCTTACATATTATGAGCATGTGAATTTACATTTCTGAGAAATATCTGTCCATAACACCTGTATTTTTCTATTGAGTCCTTTCTTTTTGTATCAATATCATCATATTCATGCATTTAATCTGGAAAATATTCAAGTACTTGAATTTATTATTATTATTATTATTATTATTATTATTATTATTTTGAATTTTCGAGACAGGGTTTCTCTGTGTAGTTTTGGTGGCTGTCCTGGATCTCACTCTGTAGACCAGGCTGACCTGGAACTCACAGAGATCTGCCTGGCTCTGCCTTCTGAGTGTTGGGATTAAAGGCATATGCCACCACTGCCCCGCCAAGTACTTAAATTTAAAATGCTTTCTCCCAGTTAGAACTTCTCATCTATTTTTTTAGTAGGAGTCAAGGAGGTGTTACCAATTGGTGATGAGGTTTGACCACTGAGTATTTTCTTGGCTTAGGGGTTCGGTCATTGCACTGGTAGTGTAAGTTTTGATGACAAATTTAAGTGAAATCAAGCCCATGGTTAAACAATTTCCATAGAGAAATTTTTCATGAACAGTCAAGGTGTTATTATCATTTAAAAATTATCTCTTTTAGTGTAATCATCAAGGACTTCAAATATTTGCTTTTGTTTTAGATCTCATACAAATCTTAACTTTCATAAATTCAAATTAGCCAAACATAGATGAGGTAAAAGATGGTTTACTTAAAGCTGTCTATAGTAATTTATCCAGAATCCAGACGTTTATACTGGAAGCTTTCAAAATAAAAGGTCATGTTGGCAGACCTGGGCTGCTGCCGAGGACCGTTTCTGGGTCTGTGGTCCTACCGCAGCCAGGGTCTGTGTTAAAGTCCGTGGCCCATGTTGCCACCAGGGGCCACACGGAGACATGGGGTCTAGGCCACAACCTGCAGTCTTGTTGGAGTCTGAGGATCATAATGCAGCCAGGGACATACAGATCCGAGTGGCCTGTGCTCCACCTGGGGCCATAGTGTCCTTTCAGCCTGGCCTGCTGCTGAGGGCCATGACTGGGTGTGTGGCTCTATGGCACCCAGGGTCTGTGTTAATGTCCGTGGCTCCTGTTGCCACGAGGGCCAGGTACATTCTCGGGGTCTGGGCTGCCACCTGGGGCCATGTTTGTGTCTGGAGACTCTGCTGCCACCAGGGCCATGCCAGTCTGGGTGGCCTGCACCATGGTGATGTCTGGGTCCATGGTCCTACCTCAGCCGAGATCTGTGCTGAAGTCCGAGGCCATCAAAGGTTACATGGAAGCCCAGGGTTGGGCTGCAACCTGTGGTTTTGCTGGTGTCAGGGGCCATGCTGCCACCAGAGCCATCCTGATCTGAGTGTCCTGTGCTTCCACTCAGAGCCAGGATGTCAACCGGGGCCCAAGCTACTGCCGAGTGCCGTGTCTGGGATTGTGGTCCTGCTGCACCTGGGGTCTGTGTTGATGTCTGTGTCACCTCAGGGGCCCATAAGAACCATGTGTGATGAAATCAGAGGGCCATGCTGAGCCAGCCCTGCCCATAGCTGACCCTGGGATAGCTGGCCCTGCCCCTCGCTGGATACTGCAGCAAGAGAGCTGGCCCCTCACACTCAGGAAAGATGACCCCACCCTCACCACAGGCAAGGGAGAACTGACCCTGATGACATGGACTTAGGGGAGCTGGCTCTACCCCTTGCCTGAGGGGGACAGTCCCAGTGGTCTGGACTGACCAGCTCAACTACCACTCAGGCCCACAGCTGGCCTGGGGTTGGCCCACCCTAACATCTACCCCATGTAGGATCTACTGGAGGGTCCCACTGTTGGTGAAGGGACTGGTCCTGTGGAATGATGTTTGAATCTTAGATGGTCTTTTAATAGAAAACCCAGAGCCAGATATCAGGGTGAAAGTTGAAAGAGCAAAGAAGCAGAACAGCCAGTCCTAGTTCTTACTTCTACGAAATCCTCAGTCTACAGAGAGTGAGTTCCTGTTTCCTCATGCCTTATATACCTTTCTCTGCCCTGCCATATTACTTCCTGGAATTAAAGGTGTATGTGCTTCCCAAGCAAAGGCATGAGATCTCAAGGGCTGGGATTAAAGGTGTGTGCCACCACTGCCTGGGTCTGTTCCTCTCCTATACTGGATCAATCTCATGTAGCCCAGTGTGGCCTTGAACTCACGGAGATCCAGATGGACCTTTGCCTCCCAAGTGATAGGATTAAAGGTGTGTGCCACCACTGCCTGACCTCTATGTCTAATCTAGTGGCTGGCTCTGTCCTCCGATCCTCAGGCAAGTTTATTAGGGTACACAATATATCATCACAGAATGATACCCAAAGGATCTCCATGACTTGGGGAAGCCACAGGATATCTGAGAGGAGTTTCATTGAGGATCCAGTGATGATGATGTACCAGAAACCAGAGGCCTTGAACCCAACCAGTGATTCATTGCAATGAACATTTGCAAGTAAAGCTGACTGGACAAAAGGGTACACTGTGTGGTACACTGAGGCTCCCAATGCTACCAAGAGGAATGAAGAATTGTTGGAGAGGCAGGAAAGATGGAGGAGGGAAGAGATTTTTGGTTTCTTTTTTCTTTTTTGTTTTTTTCTTTTCTTTTTGTTTTTGTTTGCCTGGTTTGTTTTGTTTTGATTTTTTTTTTTTATTTTCTTTTGCGGGGCCTTGTAGGGGTAAGGGAATGTGGAGGGATTAGGACGTGAGTAGAATAAGAGTATGTGATATGAAATTCCCAAAGATTCAATAAAGAAATTATGTTTTTTAAAAAAAAGGTCATGTTGGAATCTTAACCCCTATTTCCCATGGAGTTTCTGCTTGATGGTCCCTGTAGTCAGTTTTACAGCCAAATAAAATACTTTAAAAATTAGCTTTTCATTTGGGGCTACTTTCAGGATTATAGAAAAGTTGCAATAGCAGCAGAAGTTTCTTGTCTACCTTTCAGCCAGTTCCCTCTCTTGTTGGCACCTTATACAACTCCAATGCATTCGCAGGGCAAGAACCTGCAAAGAAGCATCTTGTCTGTTTGAATTTCACAACTGTCCGTTTTCTACTGCCAGACTCCACCCAGGCGACCACACCGGTTTTCGGCTGTGAACTCTGCTCTGCAGCTCACTCAGTCTATAATAGTTTCCTAGACTTGTTTTTCTTGATGTTGACAGTTTTGAGGTGTGTTGGCTGAAGGTTTTGACAAAAAGGTTCTCAAGTTTTTATGATGCTTTGGTCATTATTGGTTTGGAGTCATTAGTTTTTGTAAAGGATTTCACAGAAGTGAAGTGCCCTTTTCCATCACATCTGATGGGGTGGCTGCCATTGGCGGGACTTACTTATCTCTGGTAACTTTAAGTCCTATCACCAGGTCACAGTGGTGCTTGCCAGATTTTCCATGGCAAAGTGGATATGCTGAGTGAGCATGAATAGCCTAGTTCTGTGGATGATGTTTTAAAACAGAAATAATATCATTTCCCATCTTTCTGAGGATGTGAATCACACATCTTCACAATGCTTTTTGGCATGTTTAGTACTTTTCTTTGCTGCAGTCATCTCCTGTGTGTGGGCAGGGCGATACATCTCTCTCAGGTTTGATTTTTCTCAGCCATTTGTTGACCCTTACCAGAGCATAATCCATGTAATTAAAGTAATTTAATTTGTGGTCATTTGTGATTAGCTTCTTTTGTGTGCATCTGTGTTTGTGTGTGTGCATGTGTGTGTGCTCATGCGTGTGTGTGTGTGTGTGTGTGTGTGTGTGTGTGTGTGTGTGTGTGTATGTGTTCGTGTGCTCACATACATGTGTGTTTATGTACACGTAGAGGTTAGAGGATAATTTGGGTGTCATTCCTCGGGCACTTTCTACTATCTGTTTGTGATAGCGTCTTTCATTGGGCTAGAACTTCACCACCTAGGCTAGACTGCCTGGCAAGCAAGCCTCAGGAATCTGCCCATCTCACTTTCCCATCCTGCAACAGCTGGAATTATAAGCATGTACCAATATGTCCGGCCTTTTACACGACCTCTAGGGCTCAAACTCAAGTTCTTCTACTTATGACCCAAGCACTTTACTGATGGAACCATCATCCATTTCTTCCTCTCCTGTGACTGGCTTTTTAGTGGACAGTTTTCAGTAGCCTGCAAAGGACCACATCAATGCAGCCATTTAAAAAGTGTTGACTCAGCACGCTGTGTGCACAGATTGGCGGCTATTACAGGCTTGCTGCCTCTAGATGACCAGTTCTATTTCCATCTCATTAATATTGACCAATAGTTGATGCATTATGTACTAGGAAATGTGCCAAGTACTTAACATATTATTTTATTAAGTTCATCACATGAAGTAGGTATTACTATTTCTATTTACTAGTGGAAGAAACATTTTTTTTTTAAATCTAAGTTGTTTTCCTAAGATTCTATATAAATCCTGGAGAAAATTTAAAGTTAGATTATAAAGTTTTAACCAGTGGTTTCCAAGTTGAATTTTATATTAAAATCGTCTGAGAGTCCTGTTAAAAACACAGATTTAATGAGACCTGCTACCTAGGAGATCTTGTTGGAGTCTCAGAGTCTCCATGTTAATAACCACATCAAATATCTCGACTATTGATGACCTACTTAGCATGCCTTGAAAATCGTTGGCTCTCATTTCTGTCACACTACTGCTTTGTATACTACACAACTTTTTAGATTTGAGTTGTACTGCTGTGACACTTTTGATCTCGTCCTGGCTTTGCAGCTCCTCTCTTCCCTTCCCCTCAATAAACCTCCTACATGGGCCCTGTTGAATGGTGTGACTCCTTCCCTCCATTGTTAAAATACAACAAATGGAGTACTTTTTTCATTATGCATAGAGAGAATTCCCAATGTATCTGCACACTTCATGTAGAATCTAGACAGTTATCTGAGCTAATATGAAATCCTTACTAAGATGAGCTATTTAAATACCTGTCCAGTGTTCCATTGACCACAGATTTTAATAATATTTATATTAGGTACTTTTAAAATGAAATTGAGTTAGAGTTTATAAGAAAGATATTTAAGTATAAATTCAATTACCATTGGTGTGCACTTCTCAAGAGAGAGTTGGGCTTAAACATAATTTTGGTAGCCTCTGAGGTAACAGCTCTGAGGGTTGTTAAGGAACCTTCCCTCCTTCTTTTTCAGTAAATAAGGGAATAGGGTGGTTCCTGAGGTGCATTGAATAGGATTACAACTGATAAGGTAAAGCTGTAATTCACAAGGGTTGCTCAAGAAAGCTAAGACTGATTTTTACCATGAATGAAGTTTAGAGTCTTGTTAGTGAGATTCCAGGTTTGCATCTGGAGAAGTAGTAAGAAAGGTGACCCCAAAGGTCATATATTTTTATCCTTGATAGTTTAATGTTGTTATTTGAAGTTGCTTTATGCAAGACATATTATCTCTCTGCAGGAAACCTTCACAGCCAATGTTAACTATGCTGGAATTCTTTTTTCTCAGCTAGCAAGAGACTTCAACCAGAGTCTGCAGTGAGGTGACTCCAATCCCTTCTTACATCCCAACAACTTGCCCTGGTTTTCAATCCTCTCTCACCATCTACCTCTGAGACTTTGATCTCTTACTCATATGGGTTGATGAAGACTGAAGATTCATTGTCTGAAACTTTTCACTGCTGAGATGGGATGTAGACTCTGCCTATCTAGGGATCAAAGTCTAGACCTGTCTGATCTAACAACTTTTGAGAAGGTCTGAACTTGCATATCACAAGATCTTCATTATATAGAAATCTAGAAGAGGGTGTTATAACTTGTGACATCGAACCAGAGACAAATAAAGATACAGTGGATTGTTATGTTTGAGCTTACCATCAAAAATAGTAGACTTTTTCATGAAATTATGATACTAATAAATCATTAAAATTTAAGGCAATATACAGAGATTTACTTTTGGTATGTAAATCTCAAGGACAAAGGATGCACTCTCCCAGATTTCATACATATATAGGTATACTGATGTATGTACATATAATTTATAAATGGGACTTATCTTTGTATTTAAGAAGTTAGGATAACTTCTTTTTTTTTTTTTTTTTTTAAAGATTTATTTATTATGTATACAGTTCTGCCTGAACATATCCCTGCAGGCCAGAAGAGGGCGCCAGATCTCATTACAGATGGTTGTGAGCCACCATGTGGTTGCTGGGAATTGAACTCAGGACCTTTGGAAGAACAAGCAGTGCTCCTAACCTCTGAGCCATCTCTCCAGGCCCCAGGATAACTTCTTTTTAAGACCAGGCTAAACTCAAACTCACAGAGATCCTCCTGCCTTTGCCTCCTCAGTGCTGGGATTAAAGGTGTGTGCCACTACCACCTACCATCTATCTGTTATCAGTGAAAGCCATAATTCTGTTAAGGTAATGAAAGTTGGGATATGATGATCTATTTCTTCTAAAACATTCACTACTTAGTGTGGAATATTCTTTTACATTGTTTGAATATATGTCACTGTGATTGGTTTAATAAAGAAGCTGACTGGCCAATAGCTGAACAGGATAAGGTTAGGTGGGAGATCAAACTAAGAATTCTGGAAGAAAGAAGGGCAGAGCTGAGGAGTCACCAGCAGAGACAGAGAGAAGCAAGATGGATATCCTGTACTGAGAAAAGGTACCAAGCCATGTGGCGAAACATAGATAAGAAATATGTATTAATGTAAATATAAGAGTTAGCTAATAACAAGCCTGAGTTATTGGCCAAGCATTTAATTAATATTATGTTTTGGGTGGTTACTTGTGGGACAGAAACTTCTGCCTACAATTTAGCATGATTCGCATTATTTCATCCTTAGTTTTCTAATTGTCTTCATTGTAACAGTCAAGTACACTTCTAAAAATTTATGTTGAGACTAACAGATACTTCAAAAAGTAACCTCAACAAAAAAAATTTACGTTAGCCAACTGTTTGCACAAAATTTTTATTTATTGACATTTTGCCTTCCTGATATAGTTCAGCTTCAAAGGGATGATGGTATTAGAAATTAGACTTTTTGACACAAAGCAGACAAAAAGTTACCTTTCTTCCCTATTCCCTCATTCTGTCTTAACTTCTCATTGATGGTGCGGATAGGAAACAGAAGCATAGCTCGCATTTCAGAAATGTTTTCTATTCAAATGACATAATATTGGGAAAGTTGAGGTTCATGGCAACGACATACATACCTGACTATCACTCAGAATTTTATGTTGTCTGTCTTTGGCTCCAGGTGTCTCTGCTCATCCTTAGGAGAAGGAATACCTGGATGCTTGGAAAGATTATGCTCATATAAAAGATGTTATATAAGCTCTTTGGGAATTTTTTTTTGTTTTCCATTTCTTAAGTAATGGAAATTCGTGATCATAGATGCACCCCAAATATAGACACTATTAGTAATGCACCCTACTACCAAGAGTGAAGAGACGTGTTCATTGCAATGATCACGGGAGTTCAGAAACCAGGAGGTCCTGTTTTGTCCCAAGCATAGGTGACCAGATTTTGGTTTCATAGGGAAAAATGGGCATAAAACATGGAGTTTTTCTTCTATGAAATAGATTTTAAAGAATTCTTCCTTGAACACAGGCCTGAACATGAAAATCTTTTCTGTCATCCAGACACCTCACATTTACGGCCATGGTGCAGGCTCCCCTCTCCAGTGCCATATGCTGGTGGGGCGGGGACTTCTGCTCAAGTCAATTGAACAAACTTCTCTTCTGACAGAACATTTTAAGTACAAATGACAAAATGATCATTTCAATGGTCTCACTAGTACAAAGCTTCTTTCTATTCAAAAGTCTATTATTTTGACATATCAATTATGTACTAATTTAAAATTAATTATAACCTATAATTTTAAAATAATTCTGTTATCTTTAAACTTTTACATTAAATACATGTGATTAAAACAACTTAATCTTTAAATGTATATTCATATTCATAATCTGATAAGTTAATGTTTTGAAACTTCTAAGTTGGAATGTAATCTTATACCATGTTTTGCAGAACCAATAAATTACTTCTTAACTGATTTAAAATTTAATTTTCAAGTTAAATGGAAAAAATTAGTTATATCTTTGAAGATTAAGATTAACCTATGTGGATAATTTGCTCCTAATAGATTAGCATGGCTTTAATTACATTTAAACTTAGAATTAAAAGTTAAAAATTAGCCGGGCGGTGGTGGCACACGCCTTTAATCCCAGCACTCGGGAGGCAGAGCCAGGCGGATCTCTGTGAGTTCGAGGCCAGCCTGGGCTACCAAGTGAGTCCCAGAAAAGGCGCAAAGCTACACAGAGAAACCCTGTCTCGAAAAACCAAAAAAAAAAAAAAAAAGTTAAAAATTATGACTTCAGATTAGAACTTTAGTTATGTTATAATGTTTGGTAATGTTTTGATGTTTAAGGAATAATGTAATACAAATCTCATAAAAAATTGAAGTATACAAAGTTTGAAGAGGTTATCAAAGTATGAGATATCTTATTGATTAAAAATACAATGCAGTAATTCCTAACTTCATTCTAAGTATTTGTTCTTATATCCACAGATAAGTGTAGTACTTATCACCCATCAAGGAAACTTCTCTTTGTAACAGATGGAGACCATTTGTGATGGCTATTCTTGGTTGTTAACTTGACTACATCTGAAATTAACTAAAACTCAAATGGCTTGGCATACCTGCAATTGATTTTTTTCTTAATTCATTTGAAGTGGGAAGACACACTTATAATCTGGGTATCTGAGGTGAGAAGATACACCTTGAATCTGTGCCACACCTTCTGCCAGCCGCCTATATGAAGTACATGGAAGAAGGAAGCTTTCTCTCACTTTTGCTAGCAAATCTATTCCTTCACTGACATTGGAGCCTACTTCTTCAGGATTCTGGCGTTTACTGAAGACCAGCTGAGACATCCAGCTTCGAGACTGAACAACTACTGGGTTCTGGGACCTGTGTGTGTGTGTGTGTGTGTGTGTGTGTGTGTGTGTGTGTGTGTGTGTGTGTATGCATGTATATATATTCATTTTATAAGTTCTGTTCCTCTAGAGAACCCTGATTAATATATCATTAGAGAAAAATACAACCAATCAAAATGCATAGTTCTAGAGCCTAGTCCCAATGGATACATTTTATAAAACATTCCTGTATCTGAGGCTCAGAGATCATTGCAGAAGAGGGAGTGGAAGGTTGTAAGAGCCAGAGGAACAGGGAGTTTGCTGTGAGATTGTGTCTCCTAGAAATTTTAGAAGCCACAGCCATAAACTCTCACCAGCTTGGCTGCCTAAACATGAGATGGACAAGGACAGTAACAACAGACACGCTAAAGTAGACAGGGAAGCCCACAGGCCTCAACTCTACACAAAGAACTACAGGCTACTAAGGAATGCTAAGAGTGGGAGAAACAGTCTTCCCCAAGGAAAAGCCCAGGAACTGGTGATCAAATACCAAATAGTCAACCCTGAAAACACACATACAAGTAATATTATACAGAGTGAGCAGGTTGTATTTATATATTTAGGAGTAAATATGAATATGCATATATGTATGTAACAACAATTAATGGGGAAAAAAGAGGCTATGTATTTGAAAGAGATAAAGGATGGGATTTGGAGGGAAGAAAGGGAAGGAGGAATAATGAAATTACGGTCCTCAAAATGGAAGAAATAGTAACGATAAAAGCGATTCAGAGCTGGAGAGATGGCATAGCAGTGAAAAGTACTTGTTGCTCTTACAGAGGGTCTAGGTTCAGCTCCAGCACCCATATGGTGGTCCACAACCATCAATAACTCCAGTTCCAGGGAATCTGACTCCCTCTTTTGATCTCTCCTGGCATCAGACATGCATGTGGTACACACACATACATGCAGTCAAGACACTCATACACCTACAATAATAAACAAACAACAAACAAACAAATAAATAAATAAACTGAAGGAAAGCAATAAAAACAAATAAATTGTTCTCTAAGGAAAAAAAAACAAGCAAGATTCTTTCAGTATAATGAAAGTAGAAAATTCTTAAGGTTATATAAAGTGATATAAAAAGTGTGGCTTATTGTCCATTTGAATTAAAGTATAGAAAATAACCATTTTTAATTTAGGCTCTTATCCAGGTTGCAGAGATGCACAGGAGAAAGCTACTGTGGCTTTCAGGAGGCTCCCTGATCAGTGTATCCTGATGTATTACTTCATCTCTGCTTCCTGTCCATAAAGAGTGAAGGGTGGCAGGCACTTCCAGAGCTACAGCCAGTGCTTAAAGAAGATGCCTCAAAGACAAAGACCAGGAGAGGGCTACAAGTCTTCATGCGTCCAACACAACCACCATGCCTGGGTTAAAAGGGTCATTTAGTATTTTTAGTGGGTTGTTAATACATTTGGGAATGGAGTCCAGGACCATGACAACTGGATCTTGACTTGCCTTCTGCTCCCATCAGCTCCCATCAAGGGGAAGCATGCTTTGAAGCAGGCTCTGACACCATCCCTAGAGTAACGGAATTTTAAAAGTATTTTTAAATACTTTCTTTTAATTAAAGAAAGCCTCTAGTGAATTTTTAAATAATTTTTATCACATATTATTGCAGAGGTAGGTAGTAAATTTAATGAAACACATAACCTCAAATTTAATAAAAATTGTAAAAACAAGCATATTTATTTGTTTTATTACTAAAATCTAGATTGCTGCTATGGCCAGCACATATATTCCATAATTAAGAGTTTTAGCTTTATCCTCACACAAATAAGTCAACTGTTCCTTATCATAAATTTACGAGGTTGAATAATGAACACACTTTTGTGTATCTTTCCATTTCCTAAGACTCTGTCCTGTCTTTTACTCTTTCTTATCGAAACCAGCAGACATCCTCCATCTTTCTTCAAACCCTTGATGGGGTTTTGAAGTTAAGGCGGAGCTGTGTGTGGGGTTATCTCTCTCTGCTTCTTGCAGCCTGAGTCAAATAGCTTAAGTGTAAGAGACACTAAAAGCAAATAGCATATTGTCTCATGCCTTCAGTTTGCCTTCCTTTTCTAAATAAGAGCTGCATTGTGCAGTGTGTCTGTGGAATTTTGTAGCTTCCTACTGTGAGAGAAATGCTGAATAGACCTTTGCTGCTACTCACGTGTCCTGGACCTTTAAGATAAAGGTGGCGCTTGGGTTTGAAGGCAGCTTCGGTGTGAACCGAGTGGGGGTGGGGTTGTGAAAACACTGAATTCAAAAAGTGCTTTTGTTGTTTGACTTACATCCTTTTGTCTGTTACTGAATTAAGGGTAAGAAACAGCTTGTTTGAGCCAAAGTACTCTATGCTCCATAAAAAAAATAAAACAACGACAAAAAAAAAAAAAAAAACCAAGCAAACAAAAACCCAGGATTGCTCAGCTTTGAGCAATACCTTGCAAGTTTTAAACCAGTTTAGCTACTTGCGTAATTTCATCTTAGAAGCTGATTAAAAAACAAAACAAAACAAAACAAAAAAGCCATAGTTGATTTTCCATACAGTTCCCTTCAGAATTTCCTTTACAGTTCCATAGTTGATGCTCCTTACAGTTTCCTTTCTTTTTGTTTTCTGTGCTGTTGTACTATTATAAATAGTGTCAAATTTTAAACTTTGAATTAATACAAGCATGTGTGCAGGGTCTCAGAAGTGGCGAAGCACTGCATTGGGGTGTGCCTCTCATCTAGCCCATGTTCATCTCATCCTGCACAGCCTGGGTGTGCTAGAGTTCTTCCAACCTATTTGTCAGCCAGAAGGGTATAAAAATCCTTCCCTCCTTCTACCATACAGCGGTTAGAATGATTCTGTGAACATTTTGAAATGTAAACTTCTTTACGATATAAGTCAGTACCTGTGACATACATGGGCATTGTGCTAAGCACAAACACAAATACTTGACAGGCTTCCTGGAAATACCCACGAGAAATTCAGATGAAAAAAAAAAAAGTGACGTCCCATTCAGCCTTGGAGGTGAGCACCTGTAAACTCAGTTACTTCAGAAGCTGTACTGGCGTTTTCAGGCAATCCTGGGAAAAGCAGAGAAAGCTGCCTCAACAGAAATAGGGAAGTCACATACCATCCTGCCAACAAGGAATGAAACATGTCCTCCAGCTTCAGCTATTTCAGAAGAAAATCATGCAAGGATTGCTGTGGGATGTTCTGTATGTCAAATGTGTTGCTGATTAGTCAATAATTAAAACACTGATTGGCCATTGGCTAGGCAGGAAGTGTAGGCTGGACAAGGAGGAGAATAAAGCTGGGAAGTGGAAGGCTGAGTCAGAGAGACACTGCCAGTCGCCACGATGAGAAGCAGCATGTGAAGATGCCGGTAAGCCACGAGCCATGTGGCAAGGTATAGATTTATAAAAATGGATTAATTTAAGCTGAAAGAACAGTTAGCAAGAAGCCTGCCATGGCCATACAGTTTGAAACCAATACAAGTCTCTGTGTTTACTTGGTCAGGTTTGAGCGGCTGTGGGACTGGCGGGTGAGAGAGATTTGTCCTGACTGTGGGCCAGGCAGGAAAACTTAAGCTACAAAGGATAGTAAACTGATTGGCAATGGAGAAACAATAACAAAGACCACTTGTCACCTGAAGTGTGAAATGGAATGATCTAGGCTTTTTTTTTTCATTCTTTTCTTCTCCCTTTCACCCCACTGTAGGCTGGATGTCAACTGAAGCCTTTACACCTTATTCAAACAAGAAAAAACATCCTAGTTACTTGCTTTTATTTGCAGCAAACTTTAGTCCTAGATCTCCATGGTATCTAAATGGAGCAAATTACTTCATATTAGGTAATTGCTATGATTAACTCACTTTATGCAGGAGTTGGATTCAAAGGAGCCAAATAAATGGTGCATGTTTGATTTTCTTTTGTAGCATAATGAGCAATGGGTGATTCCTATTGCTCAACAACCTTTATGCATTTACATCACTTTCTTTCAAATGGAAATTCTTTTTTGATAACTAAGATCTCAAAGCAACTTCAGAATATCAATTTCTATGCATGATCCAAAATATTTAATCATGTCACCTTAATTTCCCTTAAATTCTTCATTTCTGAAATAAGAGAATAGCAATAGTTGACTACCTCTCTAACCTATTT
The DNA here is from genome assembly GCF_007827085.1 of Peromyscus californicus insignis. Lineage (NCBI taxonomy): Eukaryota > Metazoa > Chordata > Mammalia > Rodentia > Cricetidae > Peromyscus > Peromyscus californicus. Next base: position 60,762,092 of record NW_026294595.1, read on the forward strand.
GTTGGACCCTGAATTTTTAAGTGAGTTTCATGTACCATTCTTCCAAACCTCTGTACTTTAACTGGACATGTTTATTCAGCTGGATAGCAGGAATTGTTGCTAGAAAAAGGAGTGGGTGAGATGAAAGACTTTGGATCTGTTGGATAAGTACTTAAGATTGGTAACCCTTTAAATCTTTCTTTAAACTTAAGTTTAATCTTAGTGGATACTTATGAATATTAATATTATTATTTTAACTGAAAGATTAATTGGATAATTGTTACATTCAAGGCACTTCTGCACATAGTATAGGCCCTAACAGAAATAACACATGCTTCATTCTCTAGCAGGCATCCATGGGAGAAACAAAGCAATAATGCACCATTTTTTTCTTCTTTTGTGCTTTGGCCTCTGCTAAGATGATCAGTCCCTCCTAGGAAGCCAAAGAAGGCTGTCCCTTCATCTGGTGACTAGCACCATACTCCGTGTTCTAGTTAGGGTTACTGTTGCTGTGATAAAAGACCATGGCCAATTACATATCCCAATTATAGTCCATCACTGAGGGAAGCCAAGGCATGAATAATTCAAAGCAGGAACCTGGAGTCAGGGACAAGAACAGAGAGCAAGGAAGAATGCTATTTACTTGCTTGATCCTCATTGCTCACTCAGCTTGCTATTTTATACAACCCAGGACCACCTTGTCCAGAGGTATCACTGCCCACTGTGAGCTGTGCTGCCCAGCAATCATCAGTCAAGAAGATGCTTTACAGACATGCTTATAGGGTGATCTGGTGGAGACATTTTCTAAACTGAGGCCCCCTCCTCCCAGATGATTTAACTCGGGTCAAATTGACAATAAATAAATAAATAAATAGATAGATAGATAGATAGATAGATAGATAGATAGATAGATAGATAGATAGATAGATAGATAGATAGATAACCAGCACACCCACAAACCACACCCTGGGCTTCATCTCCCTGCTTGTCTGCATCCACTTTGTCTTCATCCTATGTCACAATGAAATGTTCATTGTAGAGGATAAAGGTCAAAATTCTTTATTAAAGCATGGAACCTTGCTGGCTTGGCTTCCTGGCAAATGCCCTGGCCACTTTGCAATGAGGTCTGGTGGACCTGCTGTAGTGTGTCGGGTGTTGGGGGGGGGGGGCATGCCCCAGCAGGGAGTGTGGCTCTGGCTGTGGAGGAGAAAGTGGAAGCAAAGAGAGAAGACTGTGGGGAGTCTGAGCTTGTGATGACTTGGGTGTCTTGGCTGTACAGATACTTTTTAGTTTTATGAGGACCCATTTGTCAATTGTTGGCTTTAATTCCTGAGTGAATGGAGTCTTACTCAGAAAAAATTTCTACACTTATATCTTGTAGGTTACCACTTGTGTTTTCTTCTAGCAGTTTCAGCACTCCAGGTTTCATGTTGAGGTCTTTAATACATTTAGAGTCAATTTTTGTGCATGGAGATAGATATGGGCCTAATTTCATTCCTCTACATGTGAACACTCAGGAGTCGCAAGCAGACACAGAGGGAAGCAGGATGACGTGTTGTGTTGAAAGAAGGTTATGACAGGTGGTGGAGGGTAGATAAGAAATATGGGTTAATTTAAAATGTAAGAGTTAGCTAGTAACAAGCCTGAGCTATCGACTGAGCATTTATAATGAATATTAAGTCTCCATGTCAGTTGTTTGTGAACTGGAAAATGGGAAAGAAAAGTCTGCCTAGTGGACATCCAGTTTTCACAGCACCATTTGTTGAAGATGTTATCTCTTCTCAGTGTGTATTTTTTGGCAACTTTGTTAAATATTAAGTGGTTGTAGTTAATTGTACTCATCTTTGGGTCTTCTATTTTTTTCTAAGGGCCAAAGTTTAGTTCTTCATTTCATTATTCTGTTATTCTACCCTGATGTTTCCCTTCTTCTGTGTCCTGTTGACTGTCTTCCTTCTCCCTGCTTTATTTTTTCCCTCATAGCTTATATACTTTCAAGCAATATAAAATTACAAAGTGACTACATTCTAATTTTTAAGTGAATGATTACAATGAATACAAGTAAGAAACAACATGTTTATCATTTCCCTTACATGATTAAATATATTACAGGTAAAACAAAATTATCCCCAAGAACCCACATACAGTTAACCTTTTATCTTTCAGACCTCTCATAGATCAGGAGCCTTTCAACCATAACCATTGACATAAGCAGTAGTTTTTATAATTGCCAGAAAAACAGGTTACTAGTTCAGTTTTCATATTTTAGAGTCCAGTCCATTTATCTTAATTAACCATCCAATTCTTTGGTTTCTAGTTACATGAAGTCAATTGTTTAAAGCTTTGTTTTAGCTGTGATGCTCATTGAAATCCATGAACACATTTCCCAATATCAAAAAGAACTTGAGCTAACTCCTAGGACTTGATTGTTTTTCTTAGTCATTAATCTAAACCATAGTCTATATAACTTCTCAAGAGAAACTCATGAGTCCTAGCTGTGTGATACTTCCTTATTCCTATTTTCTATGCCCTGTAGCCCCTGCTTTATCAGTGGCAGGGGCAACACTTCAAATGGTACAGCTTAAGAGGATATCATCTTCATAATAATCCACAGGTAAAAATGCCCAATAGAAAGGGACATTTCCATGAGATAATCACACTACATTAAGGCAGTGAGGATCCCCCCACACCCATTCACACCATGCCAGATACTAGAGAAAAATGGCAGCAGCAAACATGTAAAGGCACAGCAATAGCAAGAGACAGTCTTGCTAAAGCCCTCAGGGGCCTTGCTTAGCCAAGATTCACCCATCAGTGTGCCTTGATTCCTGGTGGACTGATCTCCGGAAGCTCAGTTGCCACCTGCTACTCCTCTGATATGGCTACCAGCAGAGGACCATTTTCATTCAAACCACCACACCCCCCATCAGAGAAACTTCTCTTTGCAGCAGACTGAGATAGTTACAGAAATCCACAACTGTTTAAATGCAGAGAACAATTGACCACGGGATGCTTGATCCAATTTGATACATCTACAATAGAATCCCTAAACCGATGGCTTAGGGGAACAGCTCAGAAGTAGAGGCAGGAAGATTGTAAGAAAAGAGAATCAGAATATCTGCTGAGAGATACTGTCTTGTACATACCATAGAGAAACTACATCCATGAAATCTCAACACCATCAACTAAACAAGACCAGTACAATAACCACATGGGTTAGCAATGAGTGTGGAAGGGAGTAATCTCACAAGGCCCTATCCCTAGAAGAAGAGGTAGAAGCAACCAATGACTGCAGGAAATACAGTCTTCTCCAGGTCCAAGACCCCTGATAGGTTATCCAATCTCAAGTAATCAGCATAAATACATAGACAAATAAGCAACACTAAATGACAGAGTGAGTTGTATTTATGTATACATATTGCATAGTTTGAGAGAGCACAGAAGGAGGTGAAACAGGTATAGAGGGGTGGAAATGTAAATACAGTACTCATAAGGGAAATTCTCAAAAAAAAAACCCCAAATCCCTTTCAATTAAAAAGAAGTTAGTAAAAGAACTACTTACAGGAAAAATAGTAATAGAATATTCAAACTAAAAATATAGACATAAAAGATAAAAATTAGGTATGTTTATAAAACATTATTTAAAGAACACACTGCATTATTGAGAAATCCAAATATCAAAAGAATTTTAAAATAGCTGCTTATCTTTAAACTTGTATAAGTATCAAGTATGAATTTTAGATACCGTAACACTGAAATGAAGATATGTTGCAATGAATACCTGGTAAAGTAATGGTAAAATATTTTAAATATTGTAGAATGATAGCATGCTCAAAAGAATTATATATATGAAATTTTTCTATCAAGAAATATTTTAATTGACCTAAACAAACATCTGAAGAAGGCAATTTAAATATTGAACTTTTATACCTATTTAGAGTAACAGTGAAACTATAAAAGATGTTACTGTAATTCTGTACATATATGTGTACATATATACTATTTATATAGTGTACATATATACATACATATAAACTATATATGTATATATATATATAACTTAAGAAAGAATATTTTTTGTAAAATTGACACTTGTATACTTTTTTTTCCCCAGGTAAAGTTGTGATTTTTGTTTGAAGAAATTTCTTTTCGGAGAAAGCACAAGTAAGAAATAGAACACTCACTTACAGTGATAACAATGATGATAATAATCACCTTATAGTATTTGATAGTCTTTATTGTAAAATAATTGAAGTATGTATCTGTATTTACACTTAAAAATACATAATTGTTTAGCAAGGAAAATGATGCAACTTAAATATATTGGTTTAGAATTTTCAAAAATTTGATACAGATTCATAAATACAGAATTACAGTAACATCTTTAATAGTTTCATTGTTACTCAGAATAGGTATAAATGTTCAATGTTTACTTAAATTACTTTCCTCAGATGTTTGTTTGGGTTAATTAAAATATTTCTTGATATAAAATTTTTTCTATGAACCTCTGTTATTTATGTGGGTCTACATTGTTAATACTTATCTCTGATTATATAAGTGGATTCATAACTATATAAATGTCACCAAAAAGTACTCTAGAAAATTTGAAATAATTTATATCCATCAGTATTGTATGACAAAATTACAGAAACTTCCCTATGTTCTCATTAATTAATTTTTCTGCCATGAGTTTTAAATGTCTGGGATCTCATTTATCATTGTTACTTTTTATCATTTCTATCTTGGTATCTTGCTTAGGAAAACCTTGCCTTGTTTAAATCTAATTTTTCTATTCTCTTTGCATGAAGAAAATTATTTTATATGCCTCCTTTAGTTACCTATTTAGCAAATATTGCAGAAATAGCTTTGCATAATTAGGCAGCATACTTTTTCTCTTTCAATGCAGGAGATGCAACCCAGCAAGCATCTCAGGCGTGCTGGCATGCATGTTAACTGTGTTATAGCCTCAGGCCTCATGCTCCTTTGTATTTGATTTCTCTAAAGTTATTTTAAACTTATACATAAAAATCAAAATTGTATATATTTATAGGGTGTTTCAATGCACAGGTTGATTGTTAATTGCTTAAGTTAAACATCTGTCGTTTTATATATTTATCATTTCTTTATAATGAATGTTTAAAATAGGTTTTATTTTCACACAGAACTTTTAACTCCTCTCTGACTGGACTCTATGCCCACTGATCAACAATTCCACACACTTCTTTACCTGCCACTCCCCCAGCCTCTGGTAACCACCCTTCCACCTGTGTGTATAAAGGTTTTTTTCCCCTTTTTTGGGGGGGTAGGGGGGACTAACTGGAAAAATTCCCAGTTAGAAAATCTTGTTTAGGTAATTTTTGCATTTAAAGAACATGAAACTGTCAAGAATAGTTTAACAGAATGAGTTATTTAGGAGAATGTTCGCTATCTGGAGTGCTTCTTCCTGAAGTCTCCAGTCTTAGTTGTCCCTTCGGATTCTGACAGCATAGAAGACAGAGTTTCATGTTAGCTAGGATGAAGGAGAAAGAAAAGAGGAGTGGACTGTAGCAATGATGGTGAGGTCAGATGAGGGTGACGACATGTAAGGAAATGGATTTCATCGGGAAAGTCTCAACTATTGATGTTTGCAGTGAGTTTGTTATTCTCTGTAGTTGTTCAGGTAACTCACAGTCATTTGGCCCCTTGATTTGGAGTTTAAATCCTCTTCCTCTTTCTAGTCCTGAATATGCCAATTAAAATGTGGCTAACACTGTTAATTTCCTTGTGGTTTGTAAAGCTAATAGTTTGAAAACTTTCACAAGAGCAAAAACTAAACAACTTGAGAAAATATTAATGTTCATATTTATTATCTTGGTCTATTTAAAAATACATGAAGAGTACCCTCGTCTAGTAAAAACTAAGTTACTGAAATTACACTATTTACACAGTTACAAGTCAAAAGGTCAGTATTAGTCACAATTAATGACAGTTCTTCAGAAGAGAAAAATGTTAATGTCATAAATCCTTAAGGCAAATCTAGGTTCTGGAAATATTGAACAAAAATATTTTTATAGCTAGAAAAGTTGTTTCTCAGAGATTATTTTTTTCAATGGTGTTTTGAAGTGGAGTTGGGAAGCAAAGCTTGAAGGAATCAAACCAAAACAAAATTAATGAGTGGATGATTACCATGTAAAAGATTTTGGCTCTTTTGCTCATTGAGAAATATTCACTGAGTATATATAACTTACTAAGTCCTGTTCTGGGGACTTTGAGTATATCTGTAGAAAAAAACTACACACACTAAATCAATTGCCTCCTGAGGTACAATTTTCATGGTCTAAACGTAGTTTTCCTCTTTATCATGTATCATTATTATTTATTTGCTAATTTGATTCTGACTTTAACACAAACACTATTATTTACATTATCATTTACCTTTATTTCACCCTATGTGTTCAATATTACAATTTTTGTGTATGAACTGAAATGCTCTCTGAAATTATAAAATAATCTAAAAAAAAATGAGTTTCAACTATATATCTTCAGTCATATCCCGGCAGCTGCCTAAAGAAAGAATTCTGTATATTTGTGTTGTGTGAATCCACAGGAGATAAGACATGATAGTATCTTTCTGCTTGATAGAGCCAATAATTCAATGCTGAAAATTAATAGAAGATATAAGAGAAGTCAGGCAGGCAATATACATTTTTTTAGGTATGAGGCAGTCTGGACTATGATACACAAGAAAACATATGTCAATGAAAGCTATTGTGAAGGTTAAATCTGTGGAGATAAATGGATCTGTAAATCAGTACACATTGGATGGTTGTGTACCTTTTTGCTCAGGATTATATATGAACTGTTAGAAGACAATAACAAGAAACTAAGAAGAAAGCAGAACTGAATAGTTACCAGTAAGTTAAAGGCGGCTTTAAGGAACAGGACAAAACATAGCCTTGGGTCTGCTGCAGTCAAAAGGAGCAGAACTAACTCATCTGATGAGTCACAGCATTTGCTGATGATTCAGTCTAAGAACTTTTATTTTTAGCTTCAGAATAGAAATTTCAACACTTAATCTTTTTCAGTGGAAGTACACTAAATATTCATCGTAGTTTCATCAGAGTTATTTCTGAATACAAGGATGTGCCTACCAGTGGGATGAGAGACTGAGCAATGGGTGTTGTGGTGAGAGGTCAGAGGAAAATGGGAAATTTCTGGTTCATGCTTTGTCCTCCTCTTCCTTTCCATGCTTGCCTGATTCCCATCTGTGTGAGCTTGCTAGTCCTAACAATGCTGGCTCTGATGTGATGATTCCAACAGCATTTATTTATTTGTGATTTTTGGAGATTGTAATATAATATCTTATGAAGTAATTTTATTTTATTTTAAATTTTATTGTTAAGCAATTTTCTATTCATTTTACATACCAACCACAGTTCCCCCCCCTCTTCCCTCTTCCTGCCCCATAACCCCCCCCCCCCAACCCACCCCTCATTCCCACCTCTGTAGTGATATTTTATCAAAATTGATAAAGGTTCAATTTGAATAAGAGAGACCTCTTAATTAGAAGAGGTGATAGTTCATCAACCAGAGTGACCATCCAATTTAAACTAACTTATACCACTATGTAGATATAATTCTGAATGGTTTTATTAAATAAGAAACACAGAGCTGTAGCTAGAGTTTTTTTGCCTGGCCCACAGTCAGGACAAATTTCTCTAACCCGCCAGTCCCAAGCCGCTCAAACCCGATCAAGTAAACACAGAGACTTATATTGGTTACAAACTGTATGGCCGTGGCAGGCTTCTTGCTAACTGTTCTTACAGCTTAAATTAATCCATTTCTATTAATCTATATCTTGCCACGTGGCTTGTGGCTTACCGGTACTTTACATCTTCCTTGTCCTGATGGCGGCTGGCAGTGTCTCTCCCCTCAGCCTTCCACTTCCCAGCTCTATTCTCCTCCTTGTCCCGCCTATACTTCCTGCCTGGCTACGGGCCAATCAGTGATTTATTTATTGACCAATCAGCAACACATTTGACATACAAACCATCCCACAGCACCTCCCCTTTTCTTTTCTTAAAAAGGAAGGTTTTAACCTTTACACATCTCCAAAGTCAGCTTGGTATATTTGGGAATTTGGGCGTAGCTTCTCTTACTACTTCCTGCTGGAGGGGGGCGCTGTATCTTCTGGGGAAACAAAGAAAATTTTAGGATCATGGAGTAGTCCGTGAGGCTGTATCATCTGAGCCAGTTGTCTTGAAACGGTTCTGGATGTTGGATCATCTGGGCCATGGTGTCATCGGAGACCTTTCAGGGGGTCTTGGCTGGTCAAACCTGATGTATCTTACTCTGGAACAAATCCATAGCCTCTTGCTTTCTGTGGAAACAAAAGAGACTCTTTTCCAAAGCAACATATCCTTACATCCAAATTTTGAAGTCAAAGTATCTTTAAAATATACATACTGGTTTAACTCAGCTTCCTTTATAATCAAATATCTCTCTGTAGTTAAGAATCCCAAAGACAACACAATCCAGACTCTCTGTGTAATAGTCATCTCTACGTGGCTTATTTTTTATATTAATTTTACTGTCTCTTTAAAGACTTTATTTTTTTTAAAACCATGTATTTGTTTTTATACTGTATATATCACCTTTTTTTGTCTCTTTTAAGCCTACGTATATTTTACACATATTTTAAACTATTACATCTGAATCTGTCTTATTATGAATCTGTTGCTTTAAGCTGCAGCAGCTGTGGCTGCTGGCTCCGCCCACCTCAGCTTCCCAACATGGCGGCAGTATGCTTACCGCCAGCTCTGGGAGCCATCGTGGGTCTATGCTTTTATCCAAGCAGCATGTAGCCCAGAAACCTCTTTTTTTGTTTTGTACTAGCAAAGGCTAAATCCACAATGCAGCTTAATGTGCCACTTGCAGAGGCTTCATTCCCGCCATACGGGGGCAGGTCGAGCGCACACGCTAGGAACCCGCCAGTAGCTCAAACCAGCAGCTGCCGCTCATTTGAGAGAGACAATTAGGAAGCTGTTTTTAGCTCTGTTTTAGAATCTTTTTTTTTCAGGTTTTAGGTGGAAACTCTTGCCCCACGTTTGGCGCCATTTGTAGCTAGAGTTTTTTTGCCTGGCCCACAGTCAGGACAAATTTCTCTCACCCGCCAGTCCCAAGCCGCTCAAACCCGATCAAGTAAACACAGAGACTTATATTGGTTACAAACTGTATGGCCGTGGCAGGCTTCTTGCTAACTGTTCTTACAGCTTAAATTAATCCATTTCTATTAATCTATATCTTGCCACGTGGCTTGTGGCTTACCGGTACTTTACATCTTCCTTGTCCTGATGGCGGCTGGCAGTGTCTCTCCCCTCAGCCTTCCACTTCCCAGCTCTATTCTCCTCCTTGTCCCGCCTATACTTCCTGCCTGGCCACGGGCCAATCAGTGATTTATTTATTGACCAATCAGCAACACATTTGACATACAGACCATCCCACAGCACAGAGCCAAATGCAGAGTTAAAAGCCCAAGAGGTCAGAGCAGCAGCCAAGAGCTAAGACCAAAAGCGCCTTCTTACCCCTCGCTGTCACTGTTGTCCTTCCCCTCAAAAAAAGACCTACTTCCTGTGTGTCTGTCTTTTTATAGAGTTTCTGTTCTGCCTTCTCATTGGTTGTAAACTCAACCACATGACCTCCTCGTCACTGCCTGTCTACACAGACCTCTAGGTCTCTATGGTTGGTATTGAGATTAAAGGCGTGTGTCTCCATGCTGGCTGTATCCTTGAACACACAGAGATCTGCCTGTCATGTGATCAGGATTAAGGGTGTGTGCTACCATTGCCAGACTTCTGCTAAATGGCTTGTTATTAGCTCTGACCCCCAGGCACTTTTATTTATTAACACACAAATAAAATCACATTTCAGCACATATAAAATATCACCATACCACTAACAAATGCTTTTCATTTAATCAGATATAACTTGCAAAAGGGAACCTCCCCAAAGTTAGGCTTGGGGAAAGGTTTTTGTTTTTGTCTTTCAGAAGAATGAAGGCTAAGGAATCTAAAGAACACTGGACAAATGAGACATCTGAAGAAAAAGGACAAATCATCTAGAGAAAATGTCCCAAGAAAAAGAGTAAATTGGCCTATTGGTATATCACATATAAAATATCATAAGTCTTCCTAAATGTTTGTTTCTATTCTTCTCTACAGACACTTAACACAAATGGTCTTTTTGTAGTCCCAGTTCAATTAAAAATTAAAGCTGACTTTGGAGTTGGAGAATGGCTCTCTCCTTCTTTAAACTCAAGCATGTTGTTAAAAGGAAAACGCAAAATCTCTATATCATGTCAGAAGAAAGAGCCTCTTCTGATATGGGACAGAAGAAAACCAAAAAATTAAGGGACTATTCTATTGCCTCTAATCTCAATTCTTTGGTTCTATTTTGATTCTTCAAACTTTTCTTAAGGTATGAATTTTATATCAAAATTTATAAGATTTATATATATATATTTAACTTTTGTCATGATATTAATGGTCATATAGAGTACTAATTAATTCTAGAAAAAAGGCTTCATTTAGCTGCCTATACATGTTTTTGTGTTGGAGTCTCTATCAGTTTTCTGCAGGGAATCATGACCAGGCCTAACAGCAAATTTGGAGTTTCCAGAAAGATGATGGGGCCCCACAACAACAATTCCACTTGGACAATAATAATACCACTAAGCTGACAAACATCATCCAAAGATCAGCTTTGGACTACAAACTGCTCAGAACAATTTTGAGATGGCTATCTGAAATGATCCAGCCTCACAGACTACTTGAACAAGGACTTGAGATAAGCCCTGCACTTTGGCATTGTGCAGAGACTGGACAACAAATGATATAGCTACCTCTCCTGGAACTTGACAACCCCAAAATTTTCTTTTCAGGATCCCCTAAAGATGCCTTCGCTCACAAACAGCAGGAAGCAATTTTAAGAACATGACACCCACATTCCCAAGAGGTGGGGTGGGGCGGTTGGTTTTTAGTCTTTCAATGGGTTTCGGGTTTGGGATAGTTGTCATTGTTTAGGAGGGTTGGTTACAAGTTGTTGTTGTTAATGGTCAGGAAAAGGGCTAAATAAAGGAGATTAGATTTAAGGTTCTTACTTAAAAAAAACAGACAAACAAACAAAATACCAGAAAAAAGAGAATATAGATAAGAGGTAGATTATTGAATCTACTCTGGGGAAAAAAAAGAGATATAGAAATGATAGAATAAAGGGTAGATTATTGAATCTACTCTGAAAAGAAAAAAGAAAGGATATGGATATGATATAGATAAAAAGGTAGATTATTGAATCTACTTTTAAAAGACAACTACTAGTTTTAAATACTTTACATTAGATTGGATTTTTATATATTATATACAAATTATATATATTGAGATTGATATTGTTAGAAAATGTTGTACATATATTTCTAATCTTATTCAGGATATTGTACCTATACAGTTCATTTAGCAATGTAATGCAATTTGCTAATTCTTGAATGTTGTTATTACCAACTAATAGGATATAAAGAAATGAAAGTTAGTAGTTAGACATTATAATCGAACTTGTAATCATATTAGATATGTTTTCAAGGTCAAGCAGAGATATATTTTAGACAGACAGGTCTTCTTCAGACCCTTCAGAGATCTACAGAATATGGCATTTAAAATGTTTTAACAACTTAGAATTTTTTTCTTTTTTTATGTCTATGAGACATGTCAGCTCCTGGCAGCACCAATCTACTTCAGAGAAGATATGGGCATTGAAGAAACTGCATATGGAGTTAACTTTTATTGTGGCAAAAGTTAGCCCCTGGGCAACAAAGTACCCTTGCATCGACTGCTGACAGTATGCTAATCAAAATGGACAAATAGGACACAAAACAAAGGACTACCAATCCTTGCCAAGACAATTGTGGTTGCAGTTTTGGCAACAGGTGTCCTCTGAGGCCAATATGGCACCATCGCTAAAGGGGCTTTGCAATCTGGAAAATGTACAGTGTCTCTTTCTTCAAAGGCAGCTGAATAGGCAACGGACTGATGGCTTCTGGTGTGCAGTGGAACAGTAGCTGAAACAGTTATTCTTGAAAGAGTAACTAGGTTGACAGAGTTTAACCTCTCAATGGTAGACTAGCATTTAATAAAGGAGAATGAAGCCACCCACAAGGTGAGAAAAATGGGATGCAGAGAAGAATGGGATGTCGAGATGAAACCACCCACAAGCCAAAAAGAATGGAATATGGAGAAGAATGGGATGCTGAGATGAAGCCATCCACAAGCCGAGAAGAATAGGCAGCCAAATTCCAAAAATACCAGCAATTTCCAGAATTTAAAATCCTAAATTATGACAGGACACTGGTGGAATTCAGGTTTATCTGGTACGTAGAATACTCACACCAAATGTGAGGTTGAGCTGTAGGCCTTGCGTACATCCTACTTTACAAATGAGTCTGTCAGATACACTAAGACTGTAGGTGGAAGATGATGCCCCAACGTGCAGAGGAACCTCGGGTGACTGTCCAGGCAGCTGGCTGTTTCTGTCAACTCACATTGTTTTGGAAGTTACTTGTTTGCACTTTCTGTTTTACTAGGTGATATTATTTCCTTCTTGGGTCTCTGAGGGAGTTGAAGATTAGATAGTTGTAGTAACAATTTTCCTTGTTAAGAAATTCAGAAAAGAAGTTCACTAAGAGGTGTTAAGTGTATAAGTTTGAAAGACATCATAAGATAGTTTTCTGTTGGTAATATAAGTTAGGATAGAAAGTGAATTAGGTACATTTTGGACTCACCAAAATAGAGTAGATAATGGAATATTTTCTCTGAATTTGTCAAATGCAAGTAGACTAGACATTGTTGATGTATTTATTGTTTGTACATTGTATATAGTTATTTTACTTATTGTATATAATTTTTCTTATATTAGTTACAACATTTTTTTAATTTTTATTAGACAAAAAAGGTAAAATGTGGTGATAATTTATTTGTGCTGAAATGTGGTGATATTTTATTTGTATGTTAATAAATAAAGTTTGCCTGGAAATCAGAGGAAATAGAAAGCCATTTTAAGCACATGCCCTTAATCCGATCACTTGGCAGGCAGGGTCTCTGTGTGTTCAAGGCCATACTAGGGAACAGAGCCAAGCATGGTAACACACACCTTTAATCCTAGTACCAACCATAGAGACCTGGAGGTCTATACAGATAGGCAGTGACAAGGAAGTGAGGTAGCTGGGCTAAGAGCCAATGAGAGGGCAGAACAGCAAGGCAATAAAAGCCTGGGTAGACAGGAAGTTGTGGCATTTTGGAAGCTGCAGAGCTGTTGAGGTAAGGTTGGTTGGTGGCTCTCACTATTTCCCTGATCTCTAAGATTTTCACTCCTATATTTGGCTCCGTGTTTTTTATTTAATAAGACCGCTTAAAAATTCCACTACACACCTCCTCCAAGTCAAGGTCTCCCATAGGGAGTCAGCAGAGTATGGTATATTCTGCTGAGGCAGGTCCAAGCCCCTTCTCCCAGCACCAAGGCTGTGCAAGGTGTCACACCTTAGGCACCGGGCTCCAAAAAGCCGGCCCATGCACCAGGGACGGGTCCTGATCCCACTGCCTTCGGGCTCCCCAAACAGTTCAATCTAAACAACTGTCTGAGTATCCAGAGGGCCTATTCCAGTCCCATGGGGACTCCACAGCTATTGCTCCACAGTTCATGCATTTCCATTAGTTTGGCTGGTTGTCTCTGTACGTTTTCCCGTCATGATCTCAATGTCCCTTGCTTATAGAATCCCTCCTCTCTCTCATCGATTGGACTCCTGGAGCTCAGCCTTGTGCCTGGTCATGGATCTCTGTATCTGCTTCCATCAGTCACTGGATGAAGGCTCTATGATGACAGTTAGGGTATTCACTATCCTGGTTGTCGGAGATTGTAATATAATTATAACAAGTCTCCCTTCATATGCATCTCAAAGACGTCTGATTAACTATGTCTTTGATATGATTTTAACACATGTGACTTCAAGCATCATTCTGTCCACCAAGAGCTCATAATCTCTTTCTACTCTCACTAAAGTGTTTTGAAAAACAGAGTTAAAGAAATGGAGTAAAATTTTGCTGCACAGGAAATTCCTACCTGATTGCTATTAAGATAGAATGTTAACAGATAATGTGCACAGGAGTCCCCAAGACGTCTCTTATCGACATCTAAACTTGCGTCTGAGCTGAGCCATCAGCCTGTTTATGGCTACACCTACATATGCTGGGGAAGTAGGCAAGGCTACATCTGGATTTCACACTTGATATCACTTTCAAAAGTAGCAGTCTAGAGTTTTTCTATTAAAATTAATTATATGAGAAGAAATTAGGTATTAAGTTTTCATCAAAGTAAAAGATTCTTGCATTTTGGTGATATTTTCTTTTTAAAAAACAAAGTATTTTTTTTAAAAAAGGCACAGAGAAAACAAAAGTCTTTGAAAACTAAGAAATATAAATATGTGTAATTATATCTAAAAGTTGGTTTTAAAGCTCCTTAGTATAAAATATTTCAAATTCTCCTATATTAATTAATTTTGAGAATCATGATATCAAATAATACAAAAATTCATGAGAAATTTCACACACTTTTTTTTGTTTATTCTGTGTCTTTTACATCATATATCTTGATCCCATTAATTTCTTCTTTGCATCCATCCTCTGCCCCTGCACTGCCCACTACCCCAATAAAACAAAATTTAGAGAAATAAAGGAAAAAAAGTTTTAAAAGGGAAACAATTAAAAATGTCATCATGGAGGGGGTTGGGGATTTAGCTCAGTGGTAGAGCGCTTGCCTAGCAAGCGCAAGGCCCTGGGTTCGGTCCTCAGTTCCGGAAAAAAAAAATGTCATCACGCCATAGACTTCCTTTATCCATAATCTTTACTTGCAAGTGTTCGTTACAAAGAGTCATTGGTCTGGTTCGAGGCCTCTGATTTCTGCTGCACTATCGATGCTGGGCCCTCACTGGGGCTCCTCCTGGATATACTGTTGTTCTGTGTTGTGGAGATCCTGCAGCGTTGGGTCTTGAGGGTCAGGTTCCTTCACGTGCTCCAGCAGATCAAAGATGGGGTGGATGTCAAGGCAAGTCATAACCATGGCTCTGGGCCTGGGCAGTTGTAGGGTTGGTCTGCCAGATGGGAAATGGGGACAGCTCTCCCGTGTTCACAGCTTGGTGGCTGGCTCACCCATACCTGCATTAACAGGGTCGGCGCTCCAGATTTTATGACCACAGGGCCAGCTCTCCCATCTGCCCCAGGCATTGATGGGTGGTGTGGGGGGGGGGGGGAGGGGAAACCCTCCCCCGCCCATGCAGCCAGAAGACAGCTGTCTCCCAAGCTCATAACTTTGGGGCTGGCTCA
Organism: Peromyscus californicus insignis; assembly: GCF_007827085.1. Classification (NCBI taxonomy): domain Eukaryota; kingdom Metazoa; phylum Chordata; class Mammalia; order Rodentia; family Cricetidae; genus Peromyscus; species Peromyscus californicus. Next base: position 60,777,469 of record NW_026294595.1, read on the forward strand.
CCCACACCTGCATTAACGGAACTGGCTCCATTGTGCTGCCCTGGCCAGGTGGAGGGCCTGCTCTCCCGAGATTGCAGCTGGTGGGCATAAGGGACAGCTTTCCCGCTCTTAGGACCATCTGGCCAGCTCTCCCAGCTGTTCCAGGCGCTCATGGGGCAGGGAGTGGGGCACTCTCGGGCGCCCCTGCTGCCACAAGCCTCATGGGTAATGGGGACAGCTCTCCCATGTTCGTAATTTCGGGACTGGCTCACGCACACCAGCGCTAACAGGGTTGGCTCTATTGTCACACATATATTTTTATAAAATCAAATAGAAAATAAAACTTCAAGCACTTATTTTAAAGATTTGAAAAACTGGGCTGTTCAGAGTCTCAATATTAGAGAAAAAGTATTCCCTGCAAATTTCATTACTTCATTTTTCTTTACAGCTGAATACAATTTCACTGCGTATATGCAACACATTTTCACTAAATAAGCATTTCCTTTGCTCCATGGCCTCACCAGCATTTGTTGTTAGATTTCTCAAAGATAGCCATTTTGACTGAGGTGAGGCAATATCTCAAAGTAGTTTTATTTTGAGTTTCACTGATGACTAGGGATGTTGAGCACTTTTGAAAATACTTGCTGGCAATCTATGTTTCTTCTGTGAACTTCTCATTCTTTTCACTAGCCTACTTAGTGATTGGCTGTTTTGCTTTTTTTTTGACTATTTTAGATATTTATATATAATTATATTTTATAAGTACAATAATTTTATTTCACGATACCAATAATAATGGAGAAAACAGACTCAGAGTGAGTTCTAGACAACTTAACCTACTTGAGAAGCTTCTAAAGTCTCATGGTCTCAATATCCTCACCTGATATATGAGAATTCTATCTCTCTCATAGAGATATTATGAACTGTAAATGATGTGAGTCTTAGGGAGATTTTTACATACTGGTTGGTTCATGCTACTGCCTCATAGAATAGTTCGTTATTTTTAAAATCATTAATTTTAAGTGACTAGTTGAAAAATGTACCCCAGCATATTTTTTTGTGTTGTGTTTTCACAGACATGAGACCAGATAATATCACTAGTAAGATTTAACAAAATACACTATTTTTATGTATGATTTGAGGACTTTATACATGCATACAATATATTTTGATCATACTCACCCTGACTCTCTGCTTCAGTTCCCCTAGCTTCTCCCACTGCTCTCTCCCCTCTCTCCCATTCTCTTTTTCTCTGTTTGTCTCATCACCCACTAAGTCCAATTAGTGCTGCCCATAAATATAGGGGTGTGGGACCATCTACTGGAGCATGATCAACCCACCAGAGGCCACACTCCTAAAGAAAATGGACTTTCCTCCACCCTTGGCATCTATCAGCTACCAGCTAGCACTAGGTCCTCAGCTGGAGGTGGAGGCTCGTGTGCCTCTCTTCCACCTATTCTGGCTTGGTCTTTTGCAGGTCTTGCACAAGCCTTGTGCAAGCAACCCTGGTGCTGTGAATTCATGAATGCAATAACCCTGTTATGTCCATCAGACACTAGTTCATCCCAGTTTTCCACGACCTCTGTTTTCACAATCATTTTGCTCCCTTTTCATGATGGTATTTGAGACGTGGGCATATGTGATACAAAGTCCCATTTAGGACTGAGTGTTAACTGCTATTCTCTGTTTAAAGCTGCTTCTCTGATAAGGACTGAGTGCTGAATTAATCTCTGATTTTAGAGATATGTATTTAGGAAGCAGGTTAATACTGTCTCTATTTAGCATGATAATAGTAGTAGGTTCATCTTGAGAGTCTTTGAGCTCCCCAGCCACAGGCTTTGGATAGATCTACAGTACTAAGCATGAGTTTATTATTGCTGTAGAGAGAGCCTTGCATGCAATCAGAAAGTAGATTGTTACCCTCACGATATTCATGCCATGATTAGGCATATCTTGCCAAGCCAGTCATTACTGCAGCTCATAGGGTTCACAACTGGTTAAGGGAGTGTTAACCTTCACCTTCAGCAGCCTGCATGGCACCTTTGAGTACTATGAAAGATAGCCGGTGGGAGCAGCTTCCATGTCAGTACCAGCTTTTTCTCCAACTCTTGTGACCAACATGTATGGTGTCTTCAGCAATAGGGTCTTACTATCAAATTCTGATGGGCAACCCAGAGAAATGGCAATATACTGCATTGTTTTTAATGTCTCTGGTACCCTCTTTTGAATAACAATTTCAAGAAAGATGCTTTTGAATAAAAAAAAAAACTTTCCAATCTCCCCAAACCTGAAAGTATCCATATCCAGCTATGAAGTGAATTATGAACACAAAGCTTTTACTATTGCACAACATTCATCCTAATTATTTAAGGGATGAACCTTAGGACATAAAGTTGAATTTCACAGCAAAATGAAAACATTTTCAATCACTTCCATGCTGTGGTCAGATGCCTCTTGTCCTTGATTTCCCTGATGAAAGTCTTTGTATGAACTAGTGGGATTCCAGTAGCATCGGTTCAGCTAGAGAACCTTCAACGAAGTTCTGTTACAAAGATAGAGATGAGTTCAGAGCACATTTCTAACAACCAGGTGAATTCAGGTCCACGTTTTTTGTTTTTTGTTTTATATTTCAGACTATGCACAGTGTGTTTCAATGCTTTGGATGGCAATGCATGTAAATCATGGGAAATAAATTGTTTTCTGTATGTCCTCAGAGTTTTATGAATAAGATAGGGATTCAACAAGTGACCTTCCTTCTCAATAGCAATTAAAGATAAAATAGTATTGAAAAATCAGCCCATTTCAGAATAACAAAACCATGCCATTTTAAAGGAGTTTTACATACTTTTTTCTAGGTTGATTTCTGTTTATATGGTTATGTGTATGCTTGAATGTTTGTGTTTCTGGGTTAATAAGAAAAATCAGAATGTTTGAGGATAGTAGTCTTAGCAGTACAAAGAAATGTAAACAAGAAATACAATTCTTTTATCTAATTAAGCATTTCCAATTATGTGACTATTGGATTCTGAGTATGATTACTACACTGTCAGAAGCCAGTGGGGAATTGGCAATACAATAATGTAAGCACTATACAGGTAGCGTCTTTTCAATTAATAAGTTGCTTTCTCTGGTTAATGGAATACAATGGTTCTATATGAAATTCTGAACATTACAAAGCTTTTTTTTATGTTAGGTTTTTTCTTGAGGCCATTCACCTCTTGACTAATACAAAGTAGTTCTGGGTTAATGGTTACTTTATTCCAGGGAAAAAGTAAAAAACAAACAAACAAACAAACAACAACAACAAAAAAACTATGATTTTTTTTGTGGCCATAGAGAATGCAGATAAAAAGTATAAATTCAAACAAAAGTGGTTGAAAAATGTCAAGTAAGTATTTTGAGATATGGAGACTTTCTATATTTATACATGAATATAGTTGCTTCAACTACTTAATTCATTCCAAATAAAAACTTGAATGCCAAATGCAGAAAGATACGTACCAATTCTTTTGGCAATGGGAGGAGAAAAAGTCAGCACTTGTATAAAGATAACTTTAAGTGATGATCTCATTTTCCATTTCTTAGTTAGGGAGAGTAAGTGTGTAATTACCTTATCAGAACTGCTTTCTCCCTTCCCTCTGCCTTGCCTCCATTTTTTTTTCCCCCAATTTGGTTTATTTATTTTTAACATATCACATTGCTGCTTTGAGCAAACACCAGAAGAAAAAGAACATGAGGGCAGAGGTATCTACTGAGCTTATGGTTTGAGGAGGTAGAGTCCACATGGTAGGAAAGACATGGCAGCAGATGACTCCATGATGGCACATGTGCTGGAATTCCTCAACTCCTCTCAGCTCAGCGAGCAGTTAGCCGGGAACAGGAGGTGGAGCTGGCCTAGAGCTCAAGGTCTGCTCCACACTGGTCCGTTTTTTCTAGCTAGGCCCTACCTGCCAAATGCTCCACATCCTTCTGAAACATCACCACCAGCTGAGGACCAAAGTGCTCAAACACATGAGCCTGTGGGGGACATTTCACATCCAAGCCATAATAATACCTTTTACTTTTTAATTACCTTTGTCTTATGCAGAGTTAAGTTTCAAGACTAGGGACTTTTGTTTTATTAATTGATCCATTCCAAATATTTTGATGATTTCCCACTTATCTTAGGAACTTAAAGTTCACATGTATTTGTGAACTACTGGAGCTATAATAAAACATTATTAAATATAAGTTATTAAAATCTATAAGCTGAATTACTTTTGACATTTCACCACCTATTATGAGGATACCTAAATAACACTCCACAGGTTGATTTGTGGTAGATATGTTACTAATAAGAACCTGGACTTGCCAGGCAGTGGTGGCACATGCATTTAATCCCAGCACTCAGGAGGCAGAACCAAGTGTTTCTCTATGAGTTCGAGGCCAGCCTGGTCTACAGAGTGAGATCCAAGACAAGCACCTAAACTACACAGAGAACCCTGTCTCAAAAAAAACAAAAAACAAAACAAAACAAAACAACAACAACAACAAAAAAAAAGTGGACTCTTGTTCAGTTTCCCCCCCACAGAAGCAGTTTGAATGATTTTTCTTCATGGATTCCCTTTGTTGCTCTGTGATTCTCTGTCCAGGCCTGTCTGTTCTCAGCTTTGTCCAAACTCTTTCTTTGTGGGTAATAAATGCCTTACAGAGGAAGTTTCAGGGATTTTTTTAAAAACTTCTTTATCTTTGTCTTCTCCTTTAAAATATCAAATTTAAATTTAAAGGGCTTATCACCGCTAGATTTGTTAGTGGATAGGGATATGAGCTGCTGATTTAATTTTTTGTACTGCATCCTTCATTCTTTGAACACACACTATTTTATTCTGTTAGAAAACAAAGCAAATGAACAAATCCCAATTCTTCTTGCTTCAAACACTAGATGTCTCTCTAGTGATGTTCAGAAACACTGGGTTCCACAGCAAGAAGACGTTCATTTACCCATGTTAACTGTCAGAAGACATTCATTAACACATGTTAACTGTCAGAAGACAGCCACAGGCTCTGTAATGTATTCCTTCTCAGTGTCGATGTGCTTGTGTGGTTGAGTTTCTGTTATGCATGTTTTCTACAGGCAGACATTTGTGCAATAGGAGAAAATGTGTAAAGCAGTATGACATGTATTATATCATTCGGCCCACGCAGCCTTGGAGCGTCTTTATCTTTATTGTTATAGTTGGAGAAACTGAGGCCCGGCAATATTATAGACCAGTTGAAAATTCATATAACAACTAATGGAGGACCATAAAGTTGTTCACTTATTCTCTCATTCTGGCCCATCTTTAAGACATTTTCCCCTCCTAGGGGTTGGAGAAGTGGTTCAGAAGCTAAGAGCATGTACTGCTTTTACAGAGGACTCCAGTTTGTTTTCCAGCAGCCACATCAGGCAGCTCAAAACCACCTAAAACTCCAGCTCCAAGGAACCCAACACCCGATTCTGGACTCGGTGGGCCCCTGTATTCAAGTGCACATACTCCAATCCCCCTTGTACACACATACTTAAAAAATAAAAATTAAAATCTTAAAATAAAAGGTGACATTGTTCTCTCCCTTCCTTAAGTAGTAAACATTTTAGTATTCATTTGCTACACTTAATATGCTAACAAAACCTTTCTAATAGAAAATCATCTTCCAGTTAATGCTTCTAAATTGGTGTATATGCTCAAATAATATGTAAGACTGCAGCTGCCCCACCCTTTGGTCTGAACTTTGGATAACCCCGGTTTGTGATTAGCTTTGAGGAGGTATACGTGTGAGCCTACATTCCTCTGTGTACTTTACTTGCTGCCAGGAGAAACATTTAATTTCCTGATGGGAGAAAATTATCTTTAAAGGAAGAGTCCCATTCTTTCTATTGTTACTCTGAGGTTCCCTGGATGGTTTTGGTCTTAATGCAGTACAAACAAGGACTCCCTTAGATTATGGTTAAATAAATATATATAGGAAATGTTCCTTCTTACTAGTTTGTGTATTTTATGTGATAATGGACCAGTCTTGTTTTGATATGTTAGCAACGCCCATGGACATTTTTGCAGCTATGTCCTAGTAAAATCATTAGTGTCTTGCTTTTTCCTAGAATGCATATCAAAGTCTAGGAAAATGCGAATCTAATTGTACCTTTTGATCAGGAATTCTATATAATTTACAATTAGAAAATTAAACTTTATTTCAAAATCTAAATTTGCATTACAAATATGATTATCTTTAGCTCTTTAGGGGGTCTTTACTTAAAACATACTTATCTTCTTTTTCTACCTTATCTCCCTTATGGCTTAACACTTAAAAGAAACAAAATCATGGAAGTGTTAATGGTTTCATTGACCTTTCTTCTTTTAGTGTAATTTCTCCTGTCATTATCATATAGGGTTCATCTGGAAAAATAAATACCTTGGCTAAGTTTAACTGAAAGAAAGTCACAGCTGACTCAGAGAGAAATAATGGTTTGGATAGTTCCAATCTGCTTCAGTGATGTTCTCTGTCTCCCTCTTCCTGACTTCAAGGACGAAGACTATTATATTTCTTATCCATGTGAGGAGAAATTGAGCATTTCTTCATGAATTGTACATCCCACAAATATCTTCCGTTCCCTTTCTAGCTCTCCTTATTCACTGGGTTCAGAGGGATGTGGTAGTGTTGGTTTCATAGGCACTGTCATTAGTAATCTTTTCAGGGCTGAGTAACAGCTGGAAAGTAAGGACAATTACGTTTGGGATCCTTAGCGTTCTCATTTCAACCATGAGGTTTAGAACCACTTGCCATACAAGACCAATGAAAATCCTGTTAAAGGCCGGGCGGTGGTGGCGCACGCCTTTAATCCCAGCACTCGGGAGGCAGAGCCAGGCGGATCTCTGAGTTAGAGGCCAGCCTGGGCTACAGAGTGAGTTCCAGGAGAGGCGCAAAGCTACACAGAGAAACCCTGTCTCGAAAAACCAAAAAAAAAAAAAAGAAAATCCTGTTAGAGAAGAAAAATGAAAATATATTCAGGAAGCTGTAAGACTGAAAACAGTAATTAGGGTTGTTATTCAGAACATTATTGAAAGAAACATTAAATGATACACTTCAAGAGAGAAGAAAGAATAGATGACATAGAATAAGATGCAAAGATCAAAGAAATTGATTAACTTGGAGATTAATTTACTTTGAAAGATATTGATTAACCTGGAGACCAATCTATTTAAGCAATGGGTGCAAAATGCAATACTAAAAATAGCAATAGTAGTGAGTAATTTTGAGTGCCTTAAGAGTGGGGCGGTGGGGGCTGGAGAGGTGGCTCAGCAGTGAAGGGGACTTGGTTTGCTCACAGGGGACCAAGGTTTAGTTCCAATCACCACACAGTTCCTCACTGCCATCCATAACTTCTGTTCCAGGGAATCTGACATCTTCTTCTGAACTTCTCAAGCATACATATACCCAGACAAAACACTCACACGCTTAGAAATAAATAAATCTACTCTGTTTGCAAAGAGAAACCTGTGTTAAAAGTGGAAATAAGTAAGTGAATGCTGAGTGCTCTGCATTAGACAGGACACCCTTGCCACCTCCGACGATGGTCAGGAATATTGCAGAAAAAGGGATGGAAGGAATGTAAGAGTCCAAGGATGTGGAGAAAGGCGAAATGCTCTCTTAAGGGCATGACACAGACATGAACCAGCAGTTGCTACCTGCATAGAACCTGCACAAGCCTGACCCAGGAGACATTTAGTCACAGATGGAGGAGGGGTTCATGGGCCCCCCCTCATTCAGAGGAGCAGTGGAGGGGTGTTGGAGGAGAGGAGGCCATTACCTTCAATGATCTAGCCACCTGTGAGTTACTCATGGTCTAGTGGGAAGCTTCACATCTCTGCCCATGTGAGTATCTTGCTAAATTAGTGGGGCATAAAGCAGAAACAAAACACAAAGACATAAAAGTAGGATGAGGGGTTCATGGGAGGATGAGGAAAGGTTGGTGCAGGCAGGAGGATAAAGAGGGTGGAGAGTGACCAGAACGTACTGTATAGATGAATGAAATTGTCAAAGAACAAGTTAATAAAAGCAAACAGCAGCAATTAAATCAGAATTCAAGCTTTCCCAGATCTCTGTGGTCTGGAGGAGACAGAGAGTGACACGAGATGAACTTTCACGCTGTGAGGTCGAGAATCCATGCCACATATTTAGGGACAAACATCACAAGGAAAGCAATAGAGTGTGAAGCAAACACACACCAGCCCAGTGAAGACTCTGCTGCTCTAACTAAAGGAAGAGGAAAAATATAAGGACATTAAAGTGGAAGAAATAAAATAAAAATAAGATATTAAAAATGAGTCTAAATGGAACAGTGGTAACAATAAATGCTAATGACTTAAATTTATCTCTTAAAAGGCAGGAGGCCACTTCAAATTAGATTTTTTAAAAATCTGGTTATGTACTATTTATGAGAAACACACCTAAACATGATTATGCAGTAACATGGAAAACCCTGAAAGTGGAAAAACACACAAGAGGAGTTCAACCAAATCTGTTCTCATAATGTTAATTAAGAGAAAGATAAACTTTAAACCCCAAAGGAGTTCTTATTTTTTAATTTTGTAGACACTGTAACAGATGTGCAATAGTAATTAGTGATTTTAATTTTCCACATCTTTTAAGATATACTACTTGATTTGGCTTGTTGCTAATCCTTTGGTTTATGTCATAAGGGATAGTACTCTACAGTTTTCATGGGCTGGTTTTGACTGATTTTAGTGCCATAGTAACTTTGACCATGACAATATGAGTTGGGATAGACCTCTAGATAGAGCTTGGGTCTCTGCAAGAGATGATATGTAAGAAACACCACTGTTTCTTTTTTTTTTTTTAATATTTGGCAGAATTCGCCAGTGGAGCAGCTACTGGGTGAATTATATTAAAGATTTCATTTATGGGAGTTTTACAAGTAAAAAAAAAAATCAATTTTCTAGTAGATAAAAATCTAGAATGTTGCTACTGAGTTTCAGTCATTTTTATCTGTCAAGGAAGTGGTATTTTGAGCACCCTTGTTCTCTTCTTGTGGTGTCCATGGCAACAGCCCCTTCTTTATTCCTTTTATTGTTAATTTGCGTTTCTATTTAATTCAACTACTTTACAGGTTCCCGTGGAACTTCTTGTTTGAGCTGTGGATTGTTTAGTCTAGTATTTAGGTTCTTTATGAGTATTTTTTTTGCTACTACTGTTTAGAGAACATAATTTACATGACCCAAATTACTGCAGCTTTATTGAAATTAGTTTTGTGGCCTGTCTTGATGAGAACTCCATGTGTGCTTGGGAGAAATACATACTCTGGTATTATTGTATGAGTATTGAATGAAATGTTCTCCAAATTTCAGTCAAGTTAAGTTGGCTGACTGCTGCTTAGGTCTTCTGTGTCCTTTATGCTTTTATCTGGCCTGTCATATAAATTACAAGTACAATAAGAGAAATCTGCACATAAAGTCTTATAAATGTCGAGTTCAAAATTCATATGTATTTTAATGAACTAAAGAGAGAAAGAGCTCACTGTATTTACCATTTTACCAGATACTTACCATTTTTCATGCTTTTCCCACAATCCTCGGTTCCAAACTTTCCATGGGTATTATTTCCCTTAAATCCTTTGTTTGGGTAAACTTTTTGTGGTTTTCTCAGCTTCTTGTATTTTAAATATTAAATTGTGTTTTTCAGATTCCTTTTCCTCTGTTTCATGAACTCCAGTCTCACAAAGTGAAAATATTCTTACCTTATCCTAAGGGCCTAGTAGCTCTGGTCATTTTTTGTTTTGTTTTTTGTTTTTCAAGACAGGGTTTCTCTGTGTAGCTTTGCGCCTTTCCTGGGACTCACTTGGTAGCCCAGGCTGGCCTCGAACTCACAGAGATCTGCCTGGCTCTGCCTCCCGAGTGCTGGGATTAATGGCGTGCTCCACCACCGCCCGGCAGCTCTGGTCATTCTCCCCCGCCCCTTTCCCTCTGCTGTTTACTGAGTAATTTTTCATTCACCCACTTTAAAACACAGTGACTATACTGTCATTTCCATTATTTTACTGAACACAGCTAGAAAATGTGAAAGTTATGGTTACTATATTTTTCTATTTTCAGATTTTCCTTTGCTCCTTTTCTTTTAAATAACCCTTTCCATTTATCTGTTAAGAACTTTGTTTTTGAGCCGGGCGGTGGTGGCGCACGCCATTAATCCCAGCACTCGGGAGGCAGAGCCAGGCGGATCTCTGTGAGTTCGAGGCCAGCCTGGTCTCCAAAGCGAGTTCCAGGAAAGGCGCAAAGCTACACAGAGAAACCCTGTCTCGAAAAACCAAAAAAAAAAAAAAAAAAAAAGAACTTTGTTTCTGTAAATTTCAGTGGTGTTCTCCTTGCTCCGTGGAGAATGGTTATAATAACAGCCTTAAAATTTGTATTAGAACATCTGGGTCATCATCAGTTTGACATATATTGATTCTACCTTCTTTGGAATGTTGATCCAGTTTTCATAGTTTTTATTATTTCTTTACAACTTTAAGCAATATATTGTATAATTCCACACACTGTTGAAATCCTCTGAAGGCTGGAAGCTTTGTTTGCTAGTCAGCCAGCCAAACTTGGATTATAGCTTGAATTCGTTTTTGCCTGTGGTAGATGGTAGTCCTAAACCAGTTCATTTTGGGAGGCGATTGAGATTAGCATGGGATCTGAAACCGGTCCACAGGACCATTCTAAAAGCCTTTACCATACTTTTTTGTATCCTTGCAGAGTTTGGGATGAGACTGGGAAATGCCTATTGCTCCTCTTTTGAGTTTTTGTTTATAACCTTGCACTTTATGGCTCAGCTCCCCATCCCACAACACATCAGGCCAAATAAAAAGCTTCTCTATGGTGTTGGCTCCCACATACTTGTGGAGCACCTCTGGAGGAACAGTGATAAAAGGAAACACAGAAAATAAAAATGGATATTCCTGCTATACAGCTTCCACACAGTGGCCATGTTCTTTTCTTTTTTAGTGCACACCCTGACCCCAGGGCTCAAGGAGTCTACAACTCTACTGCTACCACCATCGGCACAATCAGTAACCACAAAAACTAAACACATTGGGATTTTCACTCCGTCCCCACTTCTGGCTTGCAGAGGGTCTTCAAGGCCTCTGATTAGAGGACAGATTTTTCTGAAAGTAGGTTTGCTGTCTGTGACTATATGTCAGTCCTCTGATTTGGCCCATCTTTAAACAAAACTCTGGAGAACCTGAAAGGAGAAGTCTTGGGAATGCATGACATTGAGTATACTCTCTTTCAAATGTTTAAAATATTCCATAACAATGTGGTGTGTGTGGTGGAAATTGATGGACAACTAGAGGTAAAGCTGTGCTTTGTGTGCTGAGTGCTGCCTAGTTCCACCTCCTGAAACAAACCAGCAGTTTCCCATGGCTTCTCACTTGGTAGTTGAACTTGAGCTGAGATTCATACAAGTGAGAGATGGGATAAGAGCATGAATATTGCCGTAGAAAAGGAAAAGCAACAACAATCTTCCTCACACAAACTTGTGTAACTATGAGCCTGTTAGAGAAATCAGGGACATTTTGCCACCATTTTGTATATTTACTTTTTTTTCTTTAGGAAATGGAGAGGGGAACTTTTGGAAAGCTTAGCCAGGTGAAAAATGTCATGCTTTGTTGCCTTGAAAATCACGTGTTAAAATGTAGTCATATAGGGTGGTCTTATTTTCCCTTTTTGGAATTAGTTTGAGTGTGTATAATTTAAAGCTTCTATTCCAGGTAATATATTGTCACTGAATTTAAGTTATTAAATGTTTTGGTTTCTTTATATGTTTGATTTAAAGAACTTGAAATACTAAATTAAACTGATGACTAATACAGAATACAATCTTCTTTTTTTTTTTTTCCCCTTCTTCTCCCCCACAAGGAAGGACTATCAAGATGTACCATCCTGATGGAGACAGAGCCAGAACAAACATAACCTGCCCTGGTGTGTATAAAACTGGTTTATAAGGTGGGAAGGGAAAAGAAAAAAAAAACAAAAGGCCGAGAAGAAGGCAATTCTCTGGGATGCTGGCTATTAACCATAAACATAAGAGATAATAATCCAGTCTGTGCAGGAAGTGGAGATAACACAGGGTGGTCTCCACATATGGGGAATCTTATCTGGGTATTGAAGTGGGAGTGGCAGAAAAACTCAGCTTTGAACCTACTGGACTAAGTAGGAGGATGTTATCCACCCCACCCTTTCCTCCTCCTGTGCTTGGATCTCCTTTGTGTGTGTTCTTCTTTGTGGTGGGGACACTTGGGAGATACTTAGGTCCTTTTTAATGTCTGCAAACAACAACTGGAATGTCTGCAGAGGGGGCTGTGAGGGTAGTTTAATAATAACTGGAAATTTTAAGAGGTTGAACACATGATTTACTAGGGTTTCCTACATACCCAATTTTCTAGTACACAGAAAAGATTAGTTCTCTGATCTGTGATGGAGTTGGATGTCTTCATTGGATGATGTACATTGAGCCTTGCAGTTCAAAAAGCCTGCAAAAAAGGGAAACAGAGGGAGCTTCATTCAGAAATCCCATTCTCAGCTCATCTAGAGAACAAACAGAACTACAGTTTGGTTTACTATTTTCGTACAAACGACAATTGTTATACAAATAAAGACCAGGAAAACTTACTTTATAAAATTAAATTAACAGAGCTTTGGTCCTGATAGGCTGTGCATACAGCCAGACTTTTAATAGTGTTGTTTATCTTTATTCTTAGCTTTTATACTTTAGAGCAAGGTTCATAGGGGTTAACCTCAAAGGGATTCTTGCAAAAGGTGCTAAAAAAAGTGAGTTTCATTTGTTTCTGCCTGTATAAAAAATTTAAAACACATCAAATGTTTGTTAGCCTTAATTTCTCCATCTTTAAAATTAGAATAATAACTTCCTATTTGAATTTATAAAAATAAAGTGAATGAAGCATTATGTGTGAAAATCACTAATGTAGCCAATGTGAATCTTTCCTCTTCCAAATGTTCCTTTCCTTTATTTTCCTACTACCCCTATCTTTGAAACATATAATTCTTTTCTATTGAAAAGCTAGAAAATTGGAAGTTGCCTCAAGTCAATATTTTTCAATTGACAGTAAATATACCCAATATATGCAGCCAATATTTAAAATTATAAGTAACTGGATATATGTTAACTTTTCCACTGCCACAATAAAATACCTGGCAGAATCAACCTAAAAGGAAGAAAGATATATTTTGATGAATAGTTTCAGTCCAGGATCACTGAGCCACATCTTCTAGGGCTGTGGTAATCCAGAACATCGCGGCAGAGAGCACAAGATGGGAGGGTAGTGCTTACTCTCCGGTGGCCAGGAAGTAGAGAGTGGTAGAGAAACAGACAGACACAGACACACACAAACACACACATACACACACACATGCATGCACACACACTGGGTGGGGAGGAAGAGGGAGAGAAGGCGCTGAGTCTTGTGACAGCCCCTCTCCACTATTATTTAAGCTATAAACTCATAAATCAACCTGTTGATGAGATCAGAGCCCTAACAAATCACGTCCCCAATGCCTGATCTCTTGACACTGTTGCTCCGGAGACCAGGCCCACAATCTGTGAACTTTTGAGTGATATTTCACACCCAAACCTTACAAGGTCATTCCACATACTGAAGACATCCGTTATGTTTTAAAATTTGGGGATCACTAAGGAGTATGTGTAGCGGAAGCAGAGAGGAAGTGGAGCTTCCTGATTCCAAATTTGTTTCTCATGTGAGTTACGATGAAATTGTCTGAGCCCATCATCCCAGAATAAACTTTTTGTCTCCTTTGTGCCCTTGATCTCCAGCTTATCAGCTGTATCTCCAAAGAAGATAGCTTTCTGTTGTGGGTCACCACCTTCATAGAGGACCTGTAATTTCTTACAATGGCCTTGGGGGTCTCTGAATCCTTGCTATTACAAGTTTCCCTGAGATCAAACTTTTCCAAATTCCAAGCTGCTACTTGAAATATTTCTCGAAAGTGTATATGACCGATTAGTCCTGCAGACAAATGCTTCTTCTATGGTGACATGTCAGGGCATAATCACCATAAGACCCTGGGAGCATTTCAAATATATTGCTGCAAACGGATCCCCAGACTCTTCTTAAACCCACCTTGAATCCTCTCCAGCCTTAGATTTGATTCTAGTGTATGCCCTGGGGTCAGTTACTCATGTAAGTCTTTAGTGACTCACTTTGACTTATAGCATCCAACTTGACATACACATCCTATATGTCTGACTTAATCCAATGCAAAAGAGCAAAAACACCAACGTGGATGTAACCAACCATCTTATTAAATAAGAAACACAGAACCAATGCAAAGAAGAAAGCCAAGAGATCAGAGCTAAGAGCCTTACCCATCTGCTGCAGCCAGCCTCTTCAGTCAAGAGACCTACTTCCTGTGTTTTTGTCTTTATATAGACTTTCTGTTCTGCCTTCTCATTGGTTGTAAACCCAACCACATGACCGCCTCATCACTGCCTTTCTGTACAGACCTCCAGGTCTTCTATGGTTGGTATTGAGATTAAAGGCGTGTGTCTCCAATGCTGGCTGTATCCTTGAACACATAGAGATCTACCTAGCTCTGCCTACCAAGTGCTGGGATTAAAGGTGTGCACCACGACTGCCCAGCTTTTGCTATGGCTCTAATAGCTCTGACCCCTGGGCAACTTTATTTATTAACATACAAATCACATTTTAGTACAAATAAAATATCACTATACACCAACCTTTAAGACTTCAGGCCAGACCATTTTTCTCCTGTTTAGACTACATGGGATCCTTTGTTAGTTCCTCCACAGGTCCAGCTTTTCATACTAGCCTATAAGTCCATATGAGATCAACTCTTAAGTCCCTATCTCCATGTCCTTTTCCTGTATATTGCAGTATTTTTGTCATGAATAATATTTTGGTACTTTCATTGCTGTTCTGTTAGATTGGGAGTTGAAAGCAAACTTCATCTGATTAAGATAAGAATCCTCGGGAAAGGAGAGGTTGAGTTTTTATAATGCCTACAACTTTTCCTCACCCCTGGACTGGATCCAGCTTGCCCAAGGTTTAGAATCTGTGCACAATTAAGGCAGATACCATTAAGATGTTTTCTTGGGTGCCTCCTGAAACCCATCCAACAAGCTGATCCTTGCAAATTGGTTACCTTGTCAAGTGACCAATTTCAGTACGGTTATTATGGGACAGTAGGTAAAGGGATAATAAAGGTTTGCAACTCAAAGACTAGTAAAATGCTTTTAATCCAGAATTAGGGTTATGCAATCTCCAATCTCTTCAAATTAAACCATTACACATTAAAAAATATCTGAAGTAACAAATATGCTCCTCACTGTCATTAGAATATTTGCATCCCCTCTGAAATTCATGTTGAAACATAATTCCAACATAACTACTATAAGGTGTGGTCTTTCAGAGTTGGTTAGGACATGAGCTGTCTGTCCCTAAATGTATTAATATTTTTTATCAAAATAAGGAACTGGCTAGGTTTCATATTCCCCCTCCAGTCCCTTTACCCTGTAAAGGCATGACTTGAGAAGGTTCATCTTGGAAGGAGAGACCATGTCTTCACCAGACAATGAAACCCT
Organism: Peromyscus californicus insignis; assembly: GCF_007827085.1. Lineage (NCBI taxonomy): Eukaryota > Metazoa > Chordata > Mammalia > Rodentia > Cricetidae > Peromyscus > Peromyscus californicus. The sequence goes on from NW_026294595.1 coordinate 60,793,102, forward strand.
TAGTACCTTGATGTTAAACTTCTGTGTAGCAGGCTTTCTTTTTCTGGCCAGCAATCAGCTCCCGAATCATGACATGGAGACTTATTATTAGTTTTGAATGCTTAGCCTAGCTTAGGCTCATTTCTCAATAGCTCTTGTAACTTAACTTAATGTGTTTCTCTTTAGCTACCTTTTGCCTTGGGGCTTTTTACTTTTCTTTCTTCTGTATATCTTACTTTCATTGCTTCTCATGTCTGACTGGCTAGCCACTGCCTGGTTTCTTGCCCCAGGCATCTTCCTCATTCTTTCTTCCTTCTTCTCTCCTTCTCCTTGAACCTAGATTTCTCCTTCTACTTATTCTCTCTGCCTGCCAGCCCTGCCTACTCCTCTTCTGCCTAGGTATTGACCATTCAGCATTTTATTAGACCAATCAGGTGCCTTAGGCAGGCAAGGTGAAGCAAATGCAACCATCTTTACATAATTAAACAAATGCAGCACAAACAACGGGAACACACCTTTACACAGTGAAGGTGATATTCCACAGCACAGACACATGTAACATCTTTGCCTAGTTAAAGTAATGTTCCACAACACTGATGTCCTCCAGAACTGAAGGAAATCCATCTGTGAAATATCTAGTTTCAGATATTTTGCTATGACATCTCAAACTGAGCAAGGTTCTTCTCTTGGTCAGGTAAGCCTAAACATTTCAACTTAGAAAAAGTAAATATTTATGTCTTTTATGAAATAAAATAATTTCAACAAAATTAATATTTTTACATTTAAAATATTAAAATTATGATAATATTTTGTGTCTGGACCACAGGTTTATAAAAGTTGTTTCAATACTTAGTAATTTGCTAGTCATTTGTATTACAGGATTAAGAACAATGTTATTGGGTAAAGTTTTCCTTCTCTGTTCTTTTCTTGTCAATGAAAAAAATTTCAGTCAAGAAACATAGTTTAAGTGGAAGTTTATTTAGCAAAGCAAATATACTCTGCGAAAAATTGGACCAGGCTGACAAGGAGGTGAATAGCAGCTCACTGGGTGTGGGTTTTGATTTTTAAGAAGCTTCTTAAGGTCCATTTCCTCTTGTGTTCATTGTCAAGTTTCTCATTTTGGTCACAATACTGACTTCATCCTACTCTATGGTGTATGCTCCAGGATCAAGGTGTCCATGTTTTTTTTTTTGTTTGTTTGTTTGTTTGTTTTTCCTATTCATCATGATGTTTGTTGGTGAACATATGTGATCTTTGGGAAAGTGTCATGATGGTTTAATTCGGATATGGTAGGAAGAACCTAATTGCAGCTTCAAGGATACTAATCCACAAAGAGACATGTTAACCACCAGGAGATAAGACAAAACTACCAAGGTATAGCCATGCTTTCTCTGATTATCTCAGCTGCAAAGTAGATGGTTGTATATGACATCCACTGCCCTCAGCTCAGGTGCATCTAGCTACTATGTTAACATTTACTGCTGAAGATTTGGGACTAAATATTTTATGGCAAGGGAAACATGCCAGTTCTGTAATGGCTTCTTGGTGAAGAGGGTGCTGTTATCTTCAGCGTCAGTACACTTGCTATATGTCAAGAAGACATATAAAATATTGAATTAATACGCCAGTTAAGAATATTACAGTCCCAATATGGTGGCTCACAATCATCTGAGACCTAGGGATCTCATTTGAAAGAATAAAAAGGGGGTGGGGTGGGATAGGAATAATTTACATTGGTATGGATTCTTGTATATTCAAATTCAAAGTTATTTTTGTTATACTTTATATATGTTTATATTTCTGTCTAAGATACTTTTGTATGTTGATACAATTCAAAATTACTTTTGTTATATTGTACATATGTTCCTTCTTCTGTTTAAGATATTTTTATATATTGATACAAATGTAAAATTATGTTTGTTATACTGTATATATGCTTCACTTCTGTTTAGAATATTTTTGTATGTTGATACAAATTAAGGTTCTTTTTGTCATATTGCATTTCTACCTTTGGTTAAGATATTTTTGTATATTGTCACAATTGTGAGGTTATTGTCCTTATGTTCTTGTATAAGGTATTACTATACAGCTTGTTTCCTTTTATATGTGAAGCTTTATTCCTTAAGGGATATAGGTTAATAAGAATTAGAGGTTAATAGTCGCTTATGTTTGTCAAACTTACAGTCATGTTAGTTAGGTTTTCTAGACATGCAGAGATATGTTCCTAAATAGATAGGTGATCTTCAGACACTTCAAAGACCTACAGAAAATGGCATTTAAAATGTTTTTTAAATTTTTTTATTCATTTTACATACCAACCACAGATCCCCCCTCTCATCCCTCCATCCAGTCCCACCCCCATCTCCCCCACTCCTACCCCTCATCTCCTCCTTCAAAAGGGTAAGTTCTGCCATGGAGGGACAGCTAAGCCTGGTACATTCAGTTGAGGTAGGACCCAAGCTCCTCCCTGCTGCATCAAGGGTGAGCAATGTGCCCGACCATAGGTAATGGGATCCAGAAAGCCAGCTCATGCACTAGGGATAGATTCTGATTACCCTGCCAGGGGCCCTCAGACAGACCCAGCTACACATCTATCTCCCATATGCAGAGGGTCTAGTCCAGTCCCATGCAGGTTCCACAGCTGTTGATCTAAAGTTCGTGAGTTCCTATGAGCTTGGTTAAGTTGTCTCTGTAGATTTCCCCATCATGATCTTGAATCCCCTTGCACATATAATCCCTCTTCCTTCTCTTTGACTGGACTCCCGGAGCTTGGCCTGGCACTTGGTTGTGGATCTCTGCATCTGCTTCCATCAGTTACTGGATGAGGCTCTATGATGACAGTTAGGGTATTCACCAATTTGATTACCACAGTAGGCCAGTTCAGGCACCCTCTCCACTATTGCTAGGAGTCTAATCTGGGATTGTCTTTGTGGATTCCTGGGAATTTCCCTAGCGTTAGAGGAGAAGAACTTTACAACCTTGCCTAATGATATTTTGATGAAGAAAGTGGCCTTTTGCCCGAGTCCAAAGAGTCTGCCTGAGGTTAAAGTGAAGAGTTTTGGATTAATTCCATTGACAGAAGAAATCTCAAAACAGCCTGGTATAGACTCTGCTGTGTAGTTATTAGTGGTAATTCTAATGAAGATTTATAATGAAAAGGAGCAAGCTGGGCAGGGTAAATTACAAAATGGAAATTCTGAGGAGAAAAGCATCATCAGGAAGTGGAGTAGAGCTAAATTCTGTGGTCAAGAAGATAAACAGATTAAGAAATAGAATAAAGGGAGTGGTCACCTAAGGGCAAAATTCCTTCCAGCTAAATTTCTAACTCATGAAAAGGAATTAAGGAAAAGCTTAGAGCTAGGTGTGGTGGTGCATGCCTTTAATCCCAGCATTCAGAAGGCAGAGGCTGGCAGATCTCTAAGTTTGAGACCAGCCTGGTCTACAGAGCAAGTTCAAGGACAGCCAATCAATAGGCAGTAAAGGTAACCATCAAAAACAGAAAGTTGGTGAAGATGTAATTGAATGAGGCAGCCATGTTCCAGCCCAGCAAGCAGCTTGGGCCCCATGGTTCTGGCTTTAGAGTTAAGGATAGAAGAAACAGGTTAAGAAATTTGCCTCCACTACAAAGCCACTACAACCAGGCATGTGTCTGTGGTGTCCCTGAGTAAAGGCCTAGAAAGGCCATTTTGTAAAGCTGTGAAGTCAAAGCTTGGATTACCTTGGAGAAACCAAGATGTTAGAGATGCCAGAGTTGTGGAGAGTTGAGGAGAGCTGCTAACAGGGAGTAGAACCAGCCCAAGAGAGATAAGTGTGTTGCAGTCAACAAAGCTGAACAGAGTTGGAGATCTGAAGAGCACTTTGACATTAGACATGAAGATGCAGCATTTGGAGTTTGTTCAGCTGGTTTTCGGTCTTGCTTTGGTCCAGTATTTCTTTACTATGTCCCCTTCTCTACGTTTTGGAATGGTAATGTATATCTTGTGCAATTTGTGTTGGAAGTATGTGATCTGGTTTTTTTTTATTTTGATTTTATAGGGGATTACAGTTAAGAGATTACGTTAATCTCAGAAGAGACTTTGAACTTTGGGCTTTTAAACATTGTTGAGACTATGATAGACTATGGGGACATTTGAAATTGAACTAAATGCATTTTGCATTATGATATTGTTATAAGGGGGCCAGGAAGTGGAATGTGGTAGTTTGAATGTAATTGGCCCCCATAAGCTCATAGGGAGTGGCACTATTGGGAGGTGTGGCCTTGTTGAAGGAAGTGTATCACTGTATGGGATGGGCAGGCTTTGAGGTCTCTTTTGCTCAGTGTGACAGATAGCACACTTCCTGTTTCCTGCATGATGTAGGACTCTCAGCTACTCCTCCAGCACCTTGTCTCCCTGTATGGTCATGCTCCCTGCCACGATGATAATGGACTGAACCTCTGAAACTGTAAGCAAGTCATTCCAATTAAATGTTTTCCTTTATGAGAGTTGTCATGGTCATGGCATTTCTTCACAGCGATAGAAACCCTAAGACAACTAGAAATATGGATTTTAACATATAAATTTTGGTAAATAGGAATTTTAAGTGATGAAGATTAGCCATATTTAATTTCAAAATAATCACATAAATTTACTTTTTAAAAGTAAATGTGTTTTTAAACTTATGTTGAAATGATGGATCAAGAAAGTTAAGTGATTAAAGATTTAAAACAGAGATTTTTTTTTTTTTGGTTTTTTGAGACAGGGTTTCTCTGTGTAGCTTTGTGCCTTTTCCTGGAACTCACTCTGTAGTCCAGGCTGGCCTTGAACTCACAGAGATCCACCTGCCTCTACCTCCCAAGTGCTGGGATTAAAGGCGTGCGCCACCACCTCCCAGCTAACATAGAGAATTTTAAGTTTTGCTTTTATGCATCAATATTTCCAGATCTCACAGTTTAAATTGGGAATCTTCACCAATTAAAGCATATTATACTGTATGTCATATCAATAGTTCTTTATATGCATTCAATTTGTCCTTATGGAATAATTATTATATTTTGGATGTACAACAAATTGTAGAAAAACCTGAGTTAGGATGTGTTGGTTTGTTTTAATGTCATCTTGACTAGATTTTTAAAAATCTAGGAAACAAATTTATGGGCAAGTCTATGAGGCTATTAGCAGAAAGAATTAACTGATCCTCCCTGAATATAAACATCACTATTCATTCCACAGGTGAGGGGTTCATAAACTGAATAAAAGATAAAAGCAATCTGAGACCAGCATTTATCTCTTTTTTACCTCCAGACTCCAGACATGATACAACCAACTGCTCACATCTCCAGCATGCCTTTCTCGTCATGATGACATGTTTTTACTAGGGATTTTCTCACATGAATGAAAAATGTAACCAACACAGAGATTTTGTAATAAAAAGTGGGACAATTTAGTGATAAACCCTACCATGTGGTTCTAGGTTTTTGGAATTGGTTTGTGGGAGGAACATGGCAGATGTTAGAATGTTGGGATAGAAAAGCCTCCAGAACACTGTAAGCAGAGTTTCATGGGACACTCTAATAGGGAGTTAGAATTCTGAGAGAGGAATGCTCAGCTTAAGAGGTTATACAGGGGAATGAAGACTCTCTGGGATCAGGCTAAAGACTATGTTACATTCTGACACAGCAAGAGCAATATTCTGCCCATACCCTGAGAATGTATGAGGCTGAATTAGAAAGACGTGGACTAACTTGTCAATGGGAAGGAATTCCTAGACGTGACAGTATCCAGGCTGTGCCATTGTTACTGTTCACTGATCTTATCCACGTCTACAGTGGGAGAGCAACACATGAGACAGAAAGGTGGCATGAGAAGTGCAGTTTGGTGAGAAACAGAAGGTGAGTTTGGGGTTTCTGACAACGTGGGCGTGAATGCAGCTGGAATTGTTAAATAGACTAGCACATCAAAGATAAATGTTTTTGCTCTGCTCTGGGACATTAAGAACAGTTTCCTGAGGGCAAGACCACACTGTCTCCTCATCATGAAAATCAGTATAAACCATTTTTCTTTTAAGTCACTTTTGCTAGGCATATTGTTACATCAATAAGAAGAATAACACAGGGTGAATTGATTTTTTTTCTTTTCATTTTATGACTAAACCTGATTTTGGAAAAAAAAGAAACACAAAACACTGAACTAAGTTGAGTGTTAAACACAGTGTTAAAAGAAAATCGCTTAAATTGTCACCAAATTATAAAGGGTTGCTATTGGGATAGTTTATACTCTAGAACTGGTAACATTTTTTCTAATATCTTGCACAACAACTACACAAAGATTAGTGTTTTTCAGAAGGTTGTATTTTCTTCTTTAGTAACTCATGTGTGACATATAATACTTTACAATATAAAATAGTTGTCCTAAGTGGACAAACTGATCTTACTAAAAAATATGCCTAGGTTTGTTCTTAGGTTTATATTGTTAGTATGTTTAAGTATATGTTGAGTCTGTTATAGAGACAATGCATTTGTTATTGTTTTTGTAATATGTTATGAGTAGTATAATTTGTTCCTAAACTCTTCATTTATTTCCATTTGAAGTATTCATTTCAAAGTGTGTATGACCTTATCTCAGTACAAAATTTTCACACTAATAAGAGCAAACACAAAACCTCTTTTCCTTTAACTTTTTTACAATAGCAAAAGAAAATTAAATGTTATCATTCAACGTAAGAAATTTAACATTAAGTATACCCATTGAACATTTTCAAATTTAGTATTGATAAACTTTAAAACATTGCTATTGAATACAGCCTTTTAAATCTGATTTCATTCTTCTTGGCACCTACGTGTACATGGAGTGATAGCACAACCATTTAGCATTCTCTTTAACCTTCTTACAGGTTGTAGTTGGGTTTTGTTTACATGGTTAGCTAGGTTGTTGTGGCAGTAGAGGAGCATTTTTATTTTTTTAAAGTTTACTTCACATGGACCGGAATGTGAAGAGGTCTCTTTGTGGTATTTGGGGAAATAATAACAGACAGGATTCATGGGAAATACATACCAGTTTGACTTGTTGATATGAAGCTCTATATAAGATTCCATATATCAGAATTTATATTATAATAGTCACAGAAATGGAGAATGGACTGTGAGTTATGGTCTAGAGAGCTCTGTGCCCCAGAAGGAAGAGCTCAGAATCCTGGGCAGATGCATGTCACTTAAATATTTGTTTGGGCAGAAACACAATAATCGTGCTACATGTAAGCATATAGAACCTCTGTAGAAAGGGTTTTTTTTATTTCAGATTTTGTAAAATTTGCTTTCTTGCTTTTAGAGCATGTTTCCTTACCTTCTAATCTATTTATGTTTTATTTGGAGAAATTTGCTGCATAGAATGTCCAGGAAATGCGTTCGCTGTGTTCTCAGCAAGCCTTGTTCATTTGGGGACTTTCCACGGTCCCCAAAGCCTATTTTAAGTCTTTATTTATTGCACAGCAAGGGAATGCAAAACAAAAGGCAGAAACAAAATGAAACGACAACAACAAAAATCACCTCAAGATTTAAACTTCATCTTTTCGTGTCCTCCTGATCTCAATCACCAAGCAGGAACAGTTTGTTTTTTATAGTAGGGCTCTTATGTACTATATTTCGTATCCTAGTTCCCATTCCAAGATGTAGAGCTTTGGTTTATTTAATAAATAAATAATAAATAAATGGTAATAAATACATTTTTAGATGGAGTCTCACTCCATACTCAGGCTGGCGCAGAATTCACTCTGTAATCTAGCCTGGTTGTGAACTAATAGTGACTCTCCTGCCTTTAGAGTGCTGGGATTGTAGGTGTGAGCTACCAAGCCTGGGTTTGAAGTTTTAAATAAAAGTGTTTTTCTTTCTAGGTAAATCTGAATGATTCCAGGTGTTGCCTGGCATTTATCCAAATAGACCCTTGGAATCCTAAACAGGATGATAGAAACACTGACTAGTTGCATAATGACTTGCAATGTTAGAGGTAAAACTAAAAATTATAAAATGTTAAAGTTAAAAACTAAGTCACAGGAGGACCACAAACAAAAATTCCATTATTAGGAAGCTAGCTTCTGTCTGAAGCAGAATTGCTATTTGCTTGGTCTTTTTTTCCCCCTCTTGGACTTCTTACTAAAGCAACTTAATCTGGTATAACAATTCTCTCAGTTTAGCAAACAGGAGACTAGAAAAAGTGACGTAACACGACAGTAGCATATGGTTTGGGGACAGGGGGACGTTTAGCTTGAATTCACCTCCCATCTCATGCCCCCTTCTCTCCAAGGCACCACCCTGCTTCCCATAGGCAGTGTTTAAGATGAGCGAACGCTTTCCCACTCTCTCATATACTGAAAGTTGGCATTTGTTTAAAAAGAGCAAAAAGCCAAAACAAACACAAGAGACAGCCTTCTTTCTCTGTGTTTTGTCAGCTGATGTCAACTTTTGCTTTTAAAACTGAAGATGAGTTTCCTGTTAGCCAGAAGGTCCTAGCAGAGCTCCCACGTTCTTCAAGGGAATCCACTTTCCCCTGTAACTGGGTCCACCAGCTAAAAATGTGGTATTCATTGTTTCCTTTTTTTCCCTGCCAAACATTGATGAGGTGAAGCTAAAAGACCAAAACAAACCAAATAATATGAAAAAGAATCCAAGAAAACCAATGAAAAACCCCAAACTCCAAACAACTCTTTTATTTCTCTTGAAGCTGAGAACAATGAAAGAGATGAAAACCCAAAGTTAGGTCTTAGGTGGTTCCTGGATGGCTATTCTGAGCCTACAAACAAATGCCCAGAAAGAATAGAACTCGTGGGAAAAACTTGAAGCCATTTGAATGCACGCACATACTAGCCTAAAAATCTAAGTGCTCTGATCATAATGCAAAGTTGAATGACTCCCTTAGTCAATTTTACCTATCTGGAGACTTGTCTCTTTGGGAGAATTTTTTCTTTGAACGGTTTTGTTTTGTTTGTATCTATTTATATAGGTGGGTGTTACTTTTGCTCAATTTAAGGAGCAGGTTAAAGTAGCTGAGGTCCTCCACAGAATTTTATAAGAGGAAAATAGTTTAATGCCCAATCTAGCTGTTTCTGGGAACTGTTTAGGCATTGTACTGTCCAACATACGGAGACAAACCAGAGATTGTGGAATTTCTCAAAGCAGCTCGAGGAAAGCTGTTCCTCCATGTACAGCTAACATTTAATGTTACAAATTTTCAAGCAGTTTTCCCAGTCTAGGTGGGTAGTTTAGTAACTCCTAAGTGTTACTGTCTAAGGGTAGGAGAATCGGCTTGTGTCAGGGCCCATTGCTTAAGCTGGAACTTCACTGCCGTATTGCTGTCTGTAACCCTTTAACAAGACACTACATTCTTCAATCTGCCAGAGTTAAGTGCAATTCTGACGCTTGAAATACCTTACTGGCCAGCAACATAAAGCTTTCAAGTGAATAGGAGCTGAGTGAAATTTCTGGGGAGGCCAGGCAGGCATGACAACATGCTTTAAGAGTCTGCGAAAATAGATTTGGACCATACACAGTATTTCTCACAGTACATAACACCATTAAAGACCCGACTTGTAGCATTATTGAAACCAGATGATCCAAATCTTTGTGGATGGTTATCCTGTCCATATCTACATTTTCCACAGGACAGACACAGCCAGTGACCTCTGGGTGCTTTAAGAAGGCAGAATATGCCATTGGTAAGACATCAGAACCAGCTATTGGGAAGGATCGTGCAAGGTGGCTCGCCCTGATCAGGAAAATAGAGAACGAGGTGGGAAAACAGACTTCACAGTTATTTAATTCTCTCTATGCTGCTGTTGTGACAAGGAATTTTACTATGGTCATATTCCTGTTCTCTAATCTGCTAATTCTAAACTCGAGTTCGGTATATGAGTGGGAACCACATCTGCTTTTATTTATCTGTTTATTATATTGACCTCAGTATTGTCTGCGCATAATATGCACTTTCCTTAAATCACCCTTTTTATTATAATTTACGTAACAATAGATCTAGACTTTAAGGAGAAAGCCTTATACAGGAAGGTGTGTTTTCTAGCCATTGCAACCCCCCAGCAATCATTCTCCTGACTTCTCTTCCCTTGGGATAGCGCTGGCTGCAGTAACCATGTAGTGCGCACTGATTGTCTTTTACAGCTCAGACGACTTTTAAAATCATATTCCTTCTTGTGATGCCATCATTGCGGTCCGTTTTGGTCTTGAGTAGTCCTGCCGAGCATGATCCATTTAACCTTCGGATGAACCTTAAGATGTGGCTAGAGTACCGTGGAAGTCCACAATGAATAAAGATGCTGTCAAATTTTGTTTGCTGCTGGAAAACGTTTTCTTTCTCTTAGGTAACTATATAGGAGTGAAATTCCTGGACAATTTGGGTAAATGTAGATGTAACTTTATAAAAACAGCAACAACAAAACCCAACCTCCAGATATTTTCTTAAAATTATCAGCAGTTTTGTACCAGCACATGTGTGTGTGTGTATGTGGAGTGCGGGTATGTACACATGTGTGCTTATATGTGGGTAGGCTTCTGTGTGTACAGGTGAGTGTGCACCTGCTCATGTTGATTGACATTGGGTGTGTCCTCCATCACTCTCCAATTTATTTCCTGAGGTGAAGTCTCTTGCTGAATGCAGAAGTTGCCCTTTTGGCTGGTTTAGCTAGCCAGCTTTTCCTGGGTCTCCTTTATCAGTCTCCCAAGCACTGGGATTACAAAGGGACTTCCACATTCACCTGGCTTTTTTGCGGGTATGGGGTCTACACTCTGGACCTTATGCTTGTAGAGTGAGAGCTTTACCTGCTGAGCCATTGCCCAGGGACCAAATTTCAGGCTTTCTTTAAAAATGTGAGTCATTTAGTTCTGATTTTAATTCATATTAGGCCAACGAGGAAAGGCCTTGGGCAGCTTAGGCACATTTTCTAGTCATTCATGCAGCTTCCTGTTCCAAAGCTTCATTGGACATTCTCATTTTCAAATGCGCTGTATTATTGAATTATGGGAGTTATTTATATATTTCAGACAAATTCCTTTGCCACATGCCTATATTGCTCATGTTCTCTGTACAGGACAGGTAGTTTTCTCTTCTTTTCTTTTTTTCCCCAGAAGTGAAAAGAGGATTTCTATTTTAATTTGTTATTGCTTGGCACTGGATTCCGAATAACAGATACACAAGCTGTTTCCATCAAGTTCTTTGAAGTGTATCAGCAAAGTTCTTTCTTTCTTTCTTTTTTTTTTTTTTTGGTTTTTCGAGACAGGGTTTCTCTGTGTAGCTTTGCGCCTTTCCTGGAACTCACTCTGTAGTCCAGGCTGGCCTCGAACTCACAGAGATCCACCTGCCTCTGCCTCCCGAGTGCTGGGATTAAAGGCGTGTGCCACCACTGCCTGGCCAACAAAGTTCTTTTAAACTGTCAATCTAAGTGCAAGCTTCCACAATTACACAATTAAATCCTTCCAGATAGCTGTACTCTATCAGTAACAAATTAAACTCTATTTTGTTGATAAAAATTATAGCTAGCTTTCAATCATAATGAGTGTTTACTTTTTTTTTTTTTTTTTTTGGTTTTTCAAGACAGGGTTTCTCTGTGTAGCTTTGCGCCTTTCCTGGAACTCACTTGGTAGCCTAGGCTGGCCTCGAACTCACAGAGATCTGCCTGCCTCTGCCTCCCGAGTGCTGGGATTAAAGGCGTGTGCCACCACCGCCCGGCGAGTGTTTACTTTTATAAAAACATTCTTCTGTTAGGTAACTCATAGGAAGTCACGATTTTTTAATCAGCAAAATTTGTTCTTTCACAATCTCATATGTGTATACTCTATTCTGGTCATTCTCTTCTCCAATCTTCTCCTGTGTTTTTATTTTTATTTTCTCATTAGCATTTTTCTATTGAGTATGAAGGTTTTCTTTTGATAAAGTCTTATTTATCTTTCTATTCAACAGTTTGTTTATTAACGTAATTCTTGAAGAAGTCTTTGTCTCCTTACACAGATCTATTTACACAGGTAATCATTAATGTCCTTAGTGATCATCATGGTTTTTTAGCTTCAATGTATCTGTGTAGCTTATATAAACTTAACTTCTGTGTGTGATGGGAGGTGGGAGACTGAGAGACAAAGAAGGAATACCTTTCAAGAAACCTAAAGATAGCTCTCAACCCAGAAGTTGTAAGAAAAAGCATGTGTGGCAGCAATTGATTTTTTTATATTGTTCTGGCTCCTTTTCTAGTAAAATGTTCCATGAAATCTTATTAAAGTCGCTGCTTGGTCTCTAAGCCAGCATTGCATGCTGGGAAGCGGAACAGGAGAGACAATTCCCTCTTCCCTAGCACACAGCCCTTGCAAACATTTGGAGAACACTGTGGTGGGAACAGCAGCATCATGAGGGAGGCCAGGACCCACAGCTGCTATAAACACAGGACAATGGCTCTAGTCATGTCTTAAGAAAAATCTGGAACAAATGAGCCCAAGTGACTCCACTTTTAAGTGCAAGGGGAAAGGATTTCATGACTCTTTAAAACATCTGGTAGGCATTGGAAGATGAATAGATTCTTGCATTTGGATTATGGGCAACCCACAGTACTATAGTTGGAGTATTAGCAGAATATGGGATTCTTATAAACTCTCTGGCCAGCAAACCTAAGGATCTGGAGTACATATCCATTAAGAAAAGCATAAAATGTAAATATCATAGTAACATAAATGTAAATGTCATAGCAAATGTAAAAATCATAGTCACAGGCTCGAATGACATAGATTTTTTTCTTCATTTAATGGTGGCTTTTGGGGAGAGTGTGGTGAAGACACTTCCTAATGTCTTAAGTAAATTAGAGGTAAATGATATGTAAACTCCAATAGTAACACTTTACAGCAAGGTCTCTTGACCTCGCCAACAGTTGACTTTCAAGGAATAAGGGAGGGAGGAGAGGAGAAAGGGAAGATATAAAAGGTGGGAGAGAAGAAAAGAGAGAAAGGGGAGAGGAGGGCATGAGATATGACAAAATATACGATGTTTCAAGATATATTTAAAACTATAAATATCTGACATCTGCAAACCTATAACCATCATTCAGGAATTGATAATAAACTAATTGTGACTTGTTTGTCTCTAATAATTATTACATGGTTGATTTGTGGATTGCTACTTTGGGATTTTTTATAACGAAAAATTTTAAAAGTATAAATAGATACTTGAGAAATTACTCAACTGGGAAAGATAAGTTAAAATTTTGATAAAACCTGTGCTTTGAACACATTTTAAAATTCCTCTAAGCTTAGTATAAATAAGGTGAAAACTCATTTTATGTTTTGTGTAATTATTACTTGTCAGTCATAACTATAGATACTGTTCTGTTTCTAAAATAAAGTTTCATTATTTTCCTAAAGTGACACATCAGGATGTTACCAATGCAATGCACAGCATCCACAGTTATGAGAAGTTTTGAATTTTATCCAATTACTCATTCCTTATTACTTTTAATGCCAGTTTCTCTGAAGACATATAAATAGTTATGTGTTTTACTCAGAAGAAATGTATCAGACATGCTGATAACAGAGATGTTTCCCAGTTGAAGTGTTAAGAACCTGAGGATAGGGGTCTTTGCGGACAAAGATGTGTTCAAATTAGTCTTTGCTTTATCAACTCTTTGTTCATCTGTAACTCCTGATTCTGACTGCATTCTCATGTCAATGTGACTATGTGATTGAGATAATTAATTTAGTGTGCAATGAAGGTAACGGAAACTAGATAATCAGTACTAAAAATTATTAATGCTGACATAAAACACAGCTCTTAGCTCAAAGGGAATATTTGACAGTTGATTCTGAGCCAAGTATGAATAACCATGGCCTGGAAGCTGGATCCAGGGTTCCCTGAATGACATATTCTACTATGGAAGTGGCTATATATATTTTTTACAGTCACAGAAGAAAGGAAACTCATAAATCAAGACATTTATCAATACTTTAGGGGATACCAGGTGTCACAGCAGAGAATTCTCTGTCAGTCAGATGTGGGAGTAGCAAAGAGTGGATATTAGGTAGACTAAAGATAGCCTAAGATAATTTTAACTATGGATAGGCAACATTCCATTTCTCAAAAACCACTGCTTTCTAATCAAGCAATCAAACTTGTAGAATCTCCAACATAGTTTGAGTTTTCCACCCCCACCTCTGGGAACTTCAGTTCATAATAGCTAATAATACATATGTCACTGCATTCAATGTTTGATAAAAAGTCCATTTAATCCTGTCAATGGCCAATGAATGAGGTTGATGCAACACTTCCATTTTGCAAGTAAAACTGGGCATGAGAATATTAAATAAAAATGAGAAAAAGAAGGAGATAAGGAGTGACTCTCAGTAAAAAATGACATTCCCATGTTAGTCATAATGCTGGTTCTTCAATACATATATATTTTTTCACTTAGTAAATGTTTTTAAATATTTCACTTTCGAAAGTTCTAGCTTTTTATCTTTCTTAGAAAACATAAAAACAGTAGTTTACCTCTATGTCAACTATATAACAAAAATTTTGAATTAAACAAAAAATTCCCAAGTATTATAGAATAGTAAAGCACTATTATAATTTGGAGTACATTAAATAAAATGCCCAGTTTGAGGTAAGGGGGTGGATTAGGTGAGTACATAGAGATTTCATCTTTGTGAGTTTAGAGCATCACTGAATATTCTCATTTAGTGCCATCTTAAAGATCAACTCATTGATACACAGGCATGTGTTGGGGAATAACTGTTTCCTCTGGATGCAACATGACCTTTGTCATGGAGCAGAGAATTCTGTGGTGACCTACAGAATATCTTGGCCCTGTAGTCATGGCAACAAAAAAATAAAATAACACAGCAGGTATATTGTAGTGATAATGAGGCCATTAAAATACTAGTAGAAAGAAGAAGAGTCACCAGACCTTTACTTGTGATTTTAGACTCTACTTGTCCCCACCTGTCCCGTTTCACATACTTTTTTTTTTGGTTTTTCGAGACAGGGTTTCTCTGTGTAGCTTTGCACCTTTCCTGGAACTCACTTGGTAGACCAGGCTGGCCTCGAACTCACAGAGATCCGCCTGGCTCTGCCTCCCAAGTGCTGGGATTAATGGCGTGCGCCACCACTGCCCGGCATCCATTTTACATACTTTTGGAGGATGGTACTAGAGTATACAGAATGCAGTAGAAGGCTAATTAAGATTGCCTCCATCAGTGCAGTTTCTGGGACATGGTCATCCATGATGAGTAGGACTTTCTGATAATGTAAGTGCTATTGGCCACCTATTCTCCTGTAAATAATTCCTCATCTGTGTTCCTATAAGATCAAGACACATTGCCTCACCTAGCTGAACTTAGGTAGTCATATCTTTAATCTGTCATTGGTTCCCTATCTGGGGTGAATAGATGTTTGTTCATGTCTCCCTAGGGAAAGAAACACAACATGAAAAGAGAGAAATTTTAGAAAACAGGTTGAAGTTGAAGAGGAAATTCCAGTTCATATCACGACTACATTCATGGATCTTTTTCTTTGCTATTGATGAGCTGAGAATTAACGGATGTCCTTGTTCTGGTATGTATCCTGTCAGCTCTTTACTAATAAGATCAAAATTCTCTGTCTTCTGTTTCTGATTTTTTTTTTGGTTTTTCGAGACAGGGTTTCTCTGTGTAGCTTTGCGCCTTTCCTGGAACTCACTTGGTAGTCCAGGCTGGCCTCGAACTCACAGAGATCCGCCTGGCTCTGCCTCCCGAGTGCTGGGATTAAAGGCGTGCGCCACCACCGCCCGGCTCTGTTTCTGATTTTTATCACTGGGTAACACATTCCTTGGATCATACAAACTGTGGTCCAGTCTCCGGTCTGTCCACTTATTCCTTAGCTGCTCTTTGAATCCTTGTCTTACCCTTATTATTTCCTTGTGGGAACAAATGGTCTGGAACACTAAAATGTCCACGAAGATCTAAAGGAATACTTCAACCAGAAGAAGTATGTCTTCTTAAAGAAGGAAGATGTCATGAGTGGTTCCAATGTTCAGGAAAACCAACCAGGCAAACAACTAACCAACTTATTGTGGAGCCAGTGGCCATTGCCAATGACCTAGGATGATCTCCGCCTGACTTTCTTTGTTTGCTCTAATTGTCCTAACAAGAAACTCTGGACCTGCTGTTAGTTATGAACCAGCTAGTTGTGAAATGAGTCTTGCTCAATTCTTAATACACGCTAACAGAACTTTTAAAGATATTATTTCTGTCATGGTAAAACACACATAAAATTGACAATTTTAATAAAAGTGTGTAACCAATGGTTTTAAATATATCAACACAGAAACAGTCACAACCATCCACTGGAAGGATTTTGCATCATCTGAAACTAAAATTTTGATAAACTCCAATTGATATTGAAGTTGATTAGCACCTTCACATTTTTACATACTCTAGCTCCTGAAAATGCTTGTTTTGGTTATCAGATTCATATAAAAATTGATCTTACAGTATTGGTCATTCTGCATTTACTTTATTTTACTTAGTATAACACCTTCCAGATTTATTAGTGATATGGAAAAAGGTAGGACCTTCTCTTCCTCATCCTCTTGCTCCTTTTTGTTGTCTTCCTAATATATCACACTGTCTTCATTCATCTATCAATGGACATCATTTCAATATTTTAGCTATTATGACTAATGATATAAGAAACATTGAAATAGAAATAGTGCTGTAAAATTATTGCTTCATTTTCTTTGGATATATCCAGCAGTGAGATTTTTTTTAGATAGTGATTTTACCTTTAAGTCTTTGAGGAACCTTTGTGTTCTTTTCCATAATGGCAGCACTAATTTCCATTCCTGCAATAAGGGACTGTGGTTCCCTTTCCAACATATTCTTACTAACACCTGTTGTCTCTACTTTTCACGACAGCCATCTTTACTGGAGTGAGGTAAGGCATCACTGAAGTTTGATTTGCTTTTCTGTGATAATTATTGATTCTGGGTATTGTATATTTTCTTTGGAGTCTATGTCCATTAATTTTTTATACATCTGTGTATTTGCATGCACATGCTATGTGCACATGTAGAGGTCAGAAGACAACTTGTGGGAGTCAGTTCTTTCCTTCCACCATGTGGGTTCTGGGGGTTGAGCTCATGCGGTCAGAACTGGAGGCAACTGCGCTTACACACTGAGCCCCCTTTCCAGCCCTACTTTGTCCATTTGTCCTGAACTTCTTTTGCTTGTTTGTTTGTGTGTGTGTGTGTGTGTGTGTGTGTGTGTGTGTGTACATGCATTCTATATTTATTTTATTTATTAATTATTTATTATCAGGCAGATGATTTACAAATATTTTATCTTTCTATAGACTTTCATTTCAGTTTACTTGGTTTGATGTGGCCTTGCTTACTTTTGCTTTTATTGCCTGTGCTTTTGGAGGCGTTTTTGAAAAATCATTGCCAAGACCAGTGTGAGGAGACTTAACTCATGATCTCCGAGGGCTTCTACCCCGGCAGATTTTATATTTAGTATTTAACCCATTTTGAGTTTTTTTTTTCCATTAAAAATTATTTCTGTGATAGAACCACCCTATGTAGTTTAGGCTGTCCTTCAAATCAAACTGCCCTACTTTATCCCCACAAGTGCTGGAATACAGGAATATCACCATGCCTGGTGCTTGAGTCGTTGTTGTATGTGGTATAATACAAGCTCCAATTATGTTCTCTTGTATGTGGAAATCCAGTTTTCCCAGATCTACTTATTGATAGACTTCTTTTTACCCATTGTGTGTTTTTGGTGCCTCTTTAAAAGTTTAGTTAACAGATACATTCA
This sequence comes from Peromyscus californicus insignis, assembly GCF_007827085.1. NCBI lineage: Eukaryota > Metazoa > Chordata > Mammalia > Rodentia > Cricetidae > Peromyscus > Peromyscus californicus. The sequence continues at coordinate 60,810,884 of NW_026294595.1, forward strand.
AGCTTTACTTGGAGCTTGTATTTTATTTTTATTTGTTTGTTTTGTTCATGTGTATATTTCTAGGGAAGTATTACACTATTATTCCCACACTAGGGGATGTGATATTACCCAGTTTGTTTTCCTTCCTTAAAACCATTTTGACTACTTAAGGTTTTTGTGATTCTATATGAACTTTAAGGGTTTTTTTTCTATTTCCTTGAAAGCCACTGGAATGCTGATAAGGATTATAGTTGCTAAGTTTGACATAAAATTGCCTCCTTACATTTTAACTTTTTCTTTTACTATTACTTCACACATTGCTATGTAAACTTACTCTGTAAGCAGACTGTAATGAACTCTTGTAACAAGCAGTAGAGTCTTAAATAATCATGGCAGGCTAATTGTTCCAATCACCAGTAAGTCAAACAGAGCTGTAAACAACCAGGGTGTGTGTCCCTCGTCTGCACCCCATTTCCACTTATGTGCATAACTCCATTTTCTATTATTATAAATACAATCTAGCTACATGGAGAAACAGGGCATCCTGAATCATTTTTGTTTTGACTCTTTCCTGATGCTAGAGTAGTAAGTAAAATTAATTACAATGTACAAAACCTGATTTGTTACATTGTCTTTAACATTTTAAATCTGAAGGTTACTTTGGGTGCTCTTGGTATTTAAATACTAATTGTTCTAATCTTGGAATGATGAGGTTTCCATGTATCTGAGCCTTCGGTTTCTTCAATTTCTTACCAGTTTCAATGCATGGATCTTTTACCTCCTTTGTTAGTTGTAGTGTTTTCTGATGTTTTTAAGAAAAGGAACAGGAAACAGAAAGAGTGTAAGATCCAGAAGGGATGGAGGACACCAAGGAAACAAGGCCCTCTAATTCAACAGGATGGATGCACATATGAACTCACAGAGACTGAGGCAGCATGCACAGGACCTGCATGGATCTACAGCAGATGGAGTCCTAGGGCTGAAAGGAAATGTGGACACATGACCCCATCCATCCCTGACTCAGAAGCTGTCCCCAGTTGATAATCAAGGGAGTCTCACTGGGGAAACAGACTACTCTTAAGGGTAGACAGCATGCCCAACAGGAGGTGGCCATCAGAAAAGGAGCTCAAGGATATCTTTGGAGATTCTTTGTCTTATAATCTCATGTCAATGCTTTAAATTTTTAATCCGTATATATAGACATACACACACGTGTATATACCCTTTTTACTCGGCATGTCTTTTGCATATATATTATGTCTTCCAGTTTAATGTTCTTATGGGATTCCTGAGTGTGTGAATAAGTGGGTCTGTGCATCTATGTCTGGTTTTTGTACCTCTTCTTGGGCTCTTTTTCTTCTATTTGTTTGCTTTATCCTATTCTGAGTTGTTAGTTTTTGTTCTATCTTATTATATTTTATTTTATTATTATGCCTTAGAAGCCTCTTTATTTTCTAATGAGAGACAGAGAGGGGGTTGATACAGGTGGGAAGGGAGGTGAGGACGGACTGGGAAGAGTAGAAGGAGAGGAAGCTGTAATCCAGATATGTTATTGAGAAAAAAAATCTATTTTCAGTGAAAGGAAAAAAATAAAAAGATTATCTATAAAATATCCAGAAGTATTGGCTTCCTAGGTTCTAATTTAGCTTATTGTGTAATTCTTTGGTTTTATAATTTGCTTCTGTGTTTCATCTACTTAAATCATAAATTCATTTTTACATTGCAATCATTCTCTTTTCTGCTCACTATGCTGAGTTAAAATTAAAAGCAGAAGCCTGTTTTTGGTTCTAGAAAGCCTTTTATTCTATAAGGCAAGTTTCTTAACAAAAAAACAATAGACTCTTCTTTCCTTTAAGTTAACACACACCACCTGGTCAAAGGCGAGGCCGCCATTCATCATCTTAAACAGAAAGTTGATTTTACTGTTTGCCAATTGCAGGAAAGCTGAGCTTGTGTGGACTTCAGTGTCACTGAACAAAGCACAGAGATGTGTGTACTAGTGTGAGACTGTCATTGACCATTTAGATCAATGGTTACTTGTTTCTATGGCCAAAGAACAGTCAGTCTTTTCTTAGGAGAACAGAAACCTTTCATTCTGGCTCTTGTTTTGGTTGTTCAAAGTCTGCCTCTGTGAGCTGCTTCTCTATATGTTGGTGAGTCAGTGTGTATTTCTGCCCTACCCACTCAGGTGAGGGTGTTGACCTGTCAGGTAGTGAATTACCAACAGCCTGGCAAACAGAGGCGCTTCCTTTGGGGGCACAGTCCCACTCATCTGTGTTCTCACGGTTTCCTTGGTACGAAAGGGGGCAAATGGTTCTTTCTCAGTTTTCTGGTTATTGCTACACTGATAAAATCATTTTAGTATTTTTATAGCTATAGTAACATTTTGTGTATTTTTCTATTATGAGCCTTTCTGCAAAGTGCTCAGTGGATTTAAAAAATATTGTTTTAATAGTTGTGCAATGAAAAAGTTATTCATTTGCCCTTCTTCTCACTTGAATAGTTTTAGGTTCCCATTAGCAGAAAAATACTTCTTAGGAATTTACCCTAAAAGGAAGAATTGGTTTTTTTTTCATATTATTAACAAATAAGACTTCATAAGTTTCAGTGTTAATCAAATTAATAAGTTAATTCAGAATTATTTATTAATAAACAGAAATATTTTGATTGTTTATTAGTATTATTCATTAAGGTGGATTTTTAAAAATTATCATCTATCTATGGTCCTTTCTAATATAAATGAGATGACCCATGAACTAAAATTCCAAGTTAGCATGATAAAAGACATATTTGACTCATTACTTAAAATTTTATTAGGCATAAAATGCTGTATATTATTTTGATATTCAAGTGCTATTAGGTTTATCAAAGCACTTTGTAAAATTTTGTAAGTCATATCTTCAGCTCAACCATCATTCTGAATGATTTAATTTCATACATGTGTATTGATCTGTCTGCCTAATGTCATAGGCTATATCATTTTGAACATTATACTCCATCATAATTTCTCTTGATAAAAATAACTGATATAATTTAAGTCTTTGGAGGCCATAGTATTCAATTTTTCAAGAGGTTGTAACTTCTGAGTAAGATGATGATTTAGAAACTGCTTCTGTATGACATGATCAAGAGAGGAATCAGTGTAAGAATAAACAGATTCTATTCAAAAGAGAGAAAGAGGAAGAGCTTTGGGTATTCACAAAGGGGATGATAGAACAGCTGAAAAGTGATGAGCAGAAGATTTAGTAAAAAGAAATGAGCCAAGCTAAGCATGGCTCTAGCCATCAGCTCCTAAAAAGTAACTCAGAAGACCATGATAAAAGGTGACCAGTAATCTTACACACACGACAAAGCCACTTTTTGTTTGTTTGTTTGTTTGTTTTGTTTCGTTTTTCAAGACAGGGTTTTTCTGTGTAGTTTTGGAGCCTGTCCTGGATCTTGCTCTGTAGACCAGGCTGTCCTCGAACTCACAGAGATCCACCTGGCTCTGCCTCCCCTGTGCTGGGATTAAAGGCATGCACCACCACCACCCAGCTTAACCACAGTTCTTTAAAGCCTTAAATCCAACAGGGAGTCTTGTGGAGACACTGACTCCTTTGTGGATGAGTAAGCAGTCCATAGAAGTTCCATGTTGTCCCTGTTCTTATATGTGAGGGTTGTGGCCAGGTGTCATGCTAAGAGGAAAGTGACTAGGCTGGGGAATAATTCAGCTGGTATAGGACTTGCCTAGCATTGTTGTGTGACACTATTCCTGGTGAGATGTCAACAGATGTCTGCTTACCCCAGACAGGAAACTGATGACAGATACCACCAAAGTCTAATGTGATGATGAATCACTAAGTTTTGGGGGTTACTTACAGGAACATGGCTGAGGGGTTACTTACAGGAACAGAAAAGATTCAAAACAGCTGCATCACCAACCCCTCTCTAGCATGGGTGACAGCTCACAAAAGCTGGAAACCGGGAGCTCCCTGCACAGCCTGCAGGCAGCTCAACAGGTTGGACGGTATCCTTTCCAGGTGGCTCAGTTGATCTGAGCCTTTTGCAGGTAGGTTAGCAAGTCTGTTTCTACTAGGCGGTTTGCTTCCTCTCGGCCGCTGGCTGTATCACTTCTTCCAGGCCACGGGACTTGTTGAGTCTTCTTTGCAGCTTGGCTTGTCTAGGAGGCATTCCTTCAGTATTTGTTGCTTTTTGAGGAGGGGGGAGCCTAGTGAATATGGTCAGTTTCAGGTATTTCCTAAAACCTTTGATTTGTTGACTTCCTGTCTTAAAGAGCTCCCCAGAAGGTTGGCATATTTCACCTCCCCTAAGAACATCCTGGTGTTTCACTCCATGTAAAAATCGTGTCTTAAAGCACCCTATTGTTTGACTTCCCTTCTCAGATGCATCCTATATCTCTAAACTGGAAGGTTTTAACCTAGGGGGAAATCTATACAACCAACATGCATGGGGCCCTGGGTTTGATGCCCTGAACTTCATGAACAGGGCTAGGAAAATCAATGATCTCCAGGTTCACTGAGAGATCACATATCAAAAAATAAGGTGGAAAATGATCATAGAAGATGCCAACAACAACCTCTGGCCTCTACAAGGACATATGTGCATGCATATCCTCCCAAAAAAATGCACACTTGCATACAGCATTCACCAACATATACACACAAAGTCTGTATACAACAAATACATTCAACAACTGATTATTAGCAGAACAACACAAAAGTAATTGTTTATGTAACCTAATGAAATAAAATATGATTCTAAGAGTAAATATGCTGATGTGCCTCTTTCAGATTCTTTGTGCCTGAAAATGAATCTGGCTGTTCCTTCAGAGTGTCTATCTTCAGCTGCCTATTGGCTGCTTGTGAGGCATTAATCCATTGGAATGCATTGGCAACCAAGGAAGCAGAGGCTAGACCAACATGAACCCTGAGATGTCACCAGCCTCTTTGACATCAAGAAGTGGAACAGCAGAGTGGGCCTCTACTTATAGGATGAAACAGTCATCCAGACAAGCAGAGCTGCTGCCATTGGCAACGGATGATCAGAACAGCAGCTTAGCCAGTGTTCAAGTACAGAGGAAGAAGGGCTGCCTGGAACCATCTGGTTAATGCTTCTTTAAAAAGCAGATTATTCAAGAGATACAGTGAAGAAACAGATGATTTGTTAGAATCAAGAGCAATGCCAGGCAATACTAACCTACTAATAATTAACAACTCAAGGCACAAATCATCAAATAGTATCAAGATTTACATGTGATAAAATAGAAATGACCAGATTCCATGACTAGAGATGGGAACAGCTGAAGGAGAGGTAATAATTTTTAAAAATGGGCATGATTTCACTAAAGGAAGGACAAATACTTGTATTTTTCCATGGTGAATTTATCCATTTAGTATTTTCTACTGTTTCAAATTTTATTAGTAAAGAAGGAAAAAATAACTCAGAGTGGCTACTCGTCTGGAACTCCAGCTGTTGGAACACATCCTGAAATCAGAGACTCGAGTAAAGAAGTCATCCAAGTTTACATTTATCTGCCAGGACAAAGAAAAGCTGTTTGAGGATGTAAGGGTATGCAGAGAACTGTCCATATTGTTCATGTGAGTCAAACTACTAAGAAAACAACCAATAACAAATCAAAATATTTTTCTAATAATGAGTGAAGGAGATGAGTAGAGCAGACAATTTTTAGTGATGGATTTTAAAATGTAGTTATGAATATAATTACATCTGCATGTTATATATTGGGAACTTAGTATGAAGATAAATAATGACCCTGAAATGGAAAAGGCACAGTGGCAGGAAAACTAATGTACTGTTCCAATAAAAAAAAAAAGTCAAAAGTGAGAAAAGGCAGCATTGGAGTTACTGGCATATAGCAAGCAGGAAGCAAAGAATATAGATAGAGTTTGTTAGATGGCAATGGGTAGATTTATTTATTTTTTGTTTCTTCTTCTCAAATGGTAGTCTCTGGTCACAAGACTAGAAAAGAAGCATGCATAAAAGTTTCAAACTAAATTAAATAGCCTTTAAAAGGACAAAAGAAAAAGAAAAGGCAATTCACAATCACATAGACTAGTAAAATTAAAGAAAAAATAACACAAGGAAGAGAAATAGAAAATAGAACCTGATGGAGAGAACGGAACCATTGCTCTGTGAACGGCACATGCAGGGCATGATGTGCATCTGGAACGCCTGCATCTGGGAGGCAGAGACAGGAGGATACTGGTCCAAGGTCAGTCGGGAATACATAGTGGCATCCTGTCTCAAACAGTAGCAGGAACAAAAGATAGGTAACTTAAGAACCAAAATTGACTTAACCGCTCTTTCACAGAAAACAAGATAAGTAATGAAGAGAAATCAAAAAAAGAATGGGACAGGCAAAAGAGTGACTGACACCCACAAATTAAAAAGAATAGGAATGATTATATCACAGTAAGAAAGGGTATAACCAGTAAAGGCAACCAGGAAGGGTAAAGGCAGATAACAGCCATAATTAAAGGTAAAGTTTATGAAAACAGAACACCAAAATTGGCAGAAGATAGAAACCAGAACGTTAATGTTTTTGCTTTTCTAGCATTTGATAGGATTAGTAGACAACAGTAAGGAGTCAGGAGATTAAAGTGTCTTTACAATAAATACACAATACTATATTTTTCCTATTTTCAGGAGTTAGTTAAAAGATAGCATTTCAAAGCATAGAGATTTTACAGGGTGCTAACTCGTCACATGCATCGAAAATTACAAATAAAAGACACTATAGAGATATTACTTTAAAGTCAATAATTAATTTCCTAATTAATCCTTAGATATGAAAGAATGTTACTTATGAAATCATAAAGTATGTTGCAAATAAGGAAAAGAAGAAAAAATCTTGCCCATCGAAGCCTAGGAAAGAAACTCATTTAACAATTACAGATTTGAAACACATATGTCTAGGAATGACATAAAAGCAAGTAGTTAATAAAGACGAAAACAGTGGCAGGAAACAGTTAATGAAGTAAAGCAGCAGAAATTAATAAAATAAAGAGTAAAGGGAGTAAAGAACAAAGAGTGAATGAATCCAATAGTTTATTATCATAGGAAGCCAATAAGTTACATAAACCTCTTAGAAAATTGAAAGAAAAGTGGAACAAAATAAACAGAAAATACAAGGCCAAACCAAAAAATCTGAAATAATTAAAGGGATTGAAGACATGATAGTACACTCATCTATGACAACAGACTTGAAAACCAGGAATCATCAATTTTGTGTTAGCAGGATAGAAACTAACAAAAATATTTAAAAACCTAAAATTCTTGGATAAGCCAATTCTCTTGACAGCTGGGAAACTGTTTGGTGGGGTTCACCACTAACCTCCAACTGGTAAGGCATCTGGAATTCCAATAGTATTTACATTACTTAAAAATCCTGAAAAAAAACTTCAGTTTTTCTGACTTATTTTACAAAGCTAACATATTTAAACACAAAAGCATTATTTATAGCATTAAAAATGAGAAACAGCCGGGTGGTGGTGGCGCACGCCTTTAATCCCAGCACTCGGGAGGCAGAGCCAGGCGGATCTCTGTGAGTTCGAGGCCAGCCTGGGCTACCAAGTGAGTTCCAGGAAAGGCGCAAAGCTACACAGAGAAACCCTTGTCTCGAAAAACCAAAAAAAAAAAAAAAAAAAAAAAAAAATGAGAAACAAAAATAAGTCCTTAAGAAGATACTAGGCCACTGAGTGATGAATCCATCCTTCTAGAGGTGTTTTTCAAGCTGAAGCCCAATCAACAAGAATCAATTATATGAAGCTCTGAAGGAGGAACTGCTTTGAAAAGGAACAGATTCTGCAAAGCTCTAGTGTGTGCACAAGAATAAGTTTAGTTTAACTGTGACACAAATAGTTCAGTTCAGATACAGGCAAATGAACAGACAAAAACAAACAAAATATTGGGAAGCATAAATAACTAAATTAAAATTACCCAGAAACTACATTATCGCTAGAACTTACGTATTGGAGCTTCAAATTGGAGTGTTCCACTCTAGCTCCAGGACTGAGGAGGCTGAGTCTCGATGATCATTTGAGCTTACTATTTGATGCAAATATAGTTATCATAGCAAGACCCTATATTAACACAAAATTATATTTGTGTGTATGTCCTTATTTATTTCTTTTTTTCCAAATTAATATAAGTCTTTTATTGTCCCAAAAGACACCCCAAATCATACTTAAATGAAGAATCTTGTTTCTGGAGCTGGGTAACTGAGGTCTTACTCATCAGCCTGCTGCACTGTTCCCTTTTCAGACACATAGATACCATCCAAAAACTTTGTGATATCCTTGTTTTTAACTGTTGTGGCTTGCTGAATCAGAGCCGCTGAATTTGAAACAAGTTCAATATCATTTTCTTCAAGGATTAATTCATCCTTCTGGGCTTGTACTGCGAGAATAAAGACCATTCTCAGCAATCAGACGGTCGACATTCCAGAAAATGTGGACATCACTCTGAATGGGCGCACAGTCATTGCATATTTATTTCTTATACTTGCTTATATCCATCAAACAGGTATTATAGGGTTCTAATATACTTTTAGTAAATACTGATTCAGTTATCAGGTCATGGACATTTGTACATACCATTTCAAAATATTCTAAGATATGATGTGTTACAAGTGCACAATGTTGTGTAGATTTTTTCTAAAAACTACGTCTCCAAGTGAAGTTTGGCTCATCAGAATTGTAGCAACTTAAAGAGTTTATTTAATGGTTTTTTTCCTAAGGATCCCCCATGGCCCTATCTGTTTAGGTTCTGTCCTTTACTAGAACTCATTTTCTTAGCTACTTCAAAGTGTTTCTGTGGGAGACAAAGACCACAAAAAAAGTCTGTCTGACAGAGTTTCTTGCCAGTTGTACTACTGACATTTCAAGAGTTTGGACTGAGCAAGTCTACTACAGAGGACTGTCTCCCACACATAAGGGCACAGCACTACTAGCCTCTACCTGTTAGACAACACTAGCCCATTCTCCCCATTTCCCAACAAAACTTACACAATAAGCTTAAAACCACTGTTCAAAATCAGGTATTGTGACCCTTTATACTGATAATGCCATGCAAGCTGTGTACATGAGCACATCTCTCAAGCTCATCCTTGAGTAGAAAATAAAAATAGGACCACTAATAATGAAATGAAGTCATATTTATAAGATCTGTTAGAGCTGTTTATTATTCTCCATGTTCATCATTACAGTCCGGCTATCCTATTCTATTCCAATGTGAATACTGCAAAGGTCAACTTCAAGGAGACTAAGAGCAATTTATGTCAGTCATCAAATATGAAAGCAGAACTCTGTGCCTGTATTCCCCTCACGGCAGCCAGTCTTATCTTTCAATAAAACATTCTATCTATTAGCTCTTCAAAACGGTAGACATGTTTTCATCTACGTCTTATAGCTTAATTTTCTGGTTAAAAAGGCATTCTGGGAGTTATGGATCATAATGACCAAAGCTGAGTTAGAAAGTCAGGTTCTCTAGATATACATGCGTATTACACAGTGTGCAATTCCAGGGCTAACATTCTAATGTTATGTTCAACGGAAGTTAGGCAACAGTCTACTGGATCCTTGTGACATTTACTTAATTTTTGTCTCCTTCCTTTTGACACAGTTGAATTGAAAAATCAGTATAACAGTGATTCAGTGGTTCTTTCTCCATGACCATACAAAACACCTGCTTAGTAACAGTGGTATGGCTTTTATATTTTGATGTGTAAGTTAATCAACATGCTTTATAGAATAGTCAGTTTAAACACTGTTTTCCTGCAGCAGTGTTTTTGGGATTTCATACATTTCACTTTAATAAGTCCCTATCAAGGTGTATGATACACTGTTGGAGGCCCATATTTGAAAGAAGACCACGTATTTCAGGAATCATTTGCCAAAAACCAGATCCAGAGAAGCAGGCAGAAATTTAACAAGTATAATACATTCAGTATTCAACTCAGTGACTTTATAAATAACAAAAGGACAAAGAGTTATGGGTGGGAAAGTTTCTGACAGATATGGTTAGGAAATAATTCTCATAACTGAATTTTTTTATTTCTTTATATTTTCTTGTTTTTTTGAGACAGAGTTTCTCTGTGTAGTTTTGTGCCTTTTCTGAAACTCACTCTTGCCCAGGCTGGCCTGGAACTCACAGAGATCTGCCTGCCTCTGCTTCCCGAGTGCTGGGATTAAAGGCGTGCGCCACCACCGCCCAGCTTCATAACTGATTGCAGGATGATTAGATTTTAAGAGGTTTTGACACTCTGACAGTTTAGAATGCTTCTACTCTGTAAGAACTGGGGAAAGATGAACACAAGCTAAGGAGATACAACGGTACTGGACAGTTGCTGTTTATTCCCAGTCACCACTCTTTTTTTGGAAACAGTGACTATTGGTGGGCCTCTGCCATGTCTCAGGATTAAAACATGAGAGACGAACTTAAAAATATCAATGTATTATATTTCCTTTGTTGCAAAATGTGTTGAGGAAACACAATCAAAATCATTGAGAGTTAATTGCTTACTTATGTGTTTTTCAAAAAGAGTATGACCTAGCAACTCCGAATATGATTTGTAAATGATGAGTTGAAAGGATAATGATTCACTGTAGATTGAAATAATTACATAGGTCCCCTGACGGTTATGAGTTCCTAGTGAATATAGTAAAGCAAAAGGGAATTTTAACAAGGAAAAGAAATTAGGAAGATTTTAGATTTCATCCCATCATTATAAGCAAAGTAAAAAGTGAGCAAATTAAATGTAGAAGGCAGTGCATCTGATTCTGCTTATTAGTCTTTCACTTGTAATCAAATAAATGATAGGGAGGATACCATTTGAAGAACATCTAATAAACTCTATTTAAGGGTCAGCAGGGGGAAATAAGGGAGTGTTAGTATCTAAGTTAGATGCCAGGAAGCTGAGACTTTACTACCTGACAATACTTCCCACACAATCATAAGGATGATAGTGCTGGCCACACATACCTAATAGACTTGTGGACAATGCAGTTATTGCATCGAGAAAATATTTCCAAAACTGAACTTTCCTGGTGAACATCAACATAAGAAAATTTCCTTAATAAAACTTCAAACTGAATGATATCAGTGAAATCTATTGGAAGAGGTCTGGTGAATAAAGGGTATGTAAGGCATAGTGGAAAGAGCCCATGTACATAAAATTTTATGCCACTAACAATACTAAATAGCCACTGTCATTTATTCCCAACGTGCATTAAAACATTAATCACAATCTGAAACACTAAACTGAGGAGGACATACTCATAAAGTTGGTTAAGAAATCCCCATTACACAAAATGATAACTATCATAAATATTTTTTTTTTGGTCAATAAAAGAAGCTAATTGAAGAGTTGTGAGAATCCATTATTGTAGAATATTATTTTAGGGTGTGTTACTTTTGTTTATGTTACATTTGTTTAACTCTGTGAAGCTGTGTTACTGTGCCTGTCTAAAACACCTGATGGTCTAATAAAGAGCTGAATGGCCAATAGCAAGGCAGGAGAAAGGATAGGTGGGGCTGGCAGGAAGAGAGAACAAATGGGAGGAGAAATCTGGGAGGAAAACAGAAGGAGCCAGAGAAGGAGGAGGACTCTAGGGACCAGCCACCCAGCCACACAGCAATCCATGGAGTAAGAGTAATATTTACAGAAGTAAGAAAACAGGAAAATCCCAGAGGCATAAGGCAGATGGGATAATTTAAAGTTAAGGAAAGCTGGCTAGCAACAAGTCAAGCTAAGGCCTGGCATTTATAATTAAGAATAAGCCTCCATGTGTGATTTATTTGGGAACTGGATGACAGCCACCCCAAAAAAGCAAAAACAAACAACAACAATCTATAGATTATGGATCATGGCAGTTTGGCATACTGATTATAAAACCAGGATTATTTTTTCTAGACTCTTCTCAGAGCCAGTTAAAGGGTATGTGGCCCATTTGTTTTCCGTTCCCATTTTATTTCATAGTGAAAACAGCTTAACTGTCAAACAACCAAAGCATGATGCTGACTCCAAGTGCCACTCTGCACTTTTCCAAGATAGAAATTGCCATTTGGTTGTAGAATCCCAACTCTGGAAGGAATTTCCTCTGTCGCTTTGTTAAAATTTTTTCAAATGAGGAAACAAAACAAAATAAAGCTTCCTGACTTGTTGATCCCTGCAGTATTCTTGATTTCTCCTTTGAGATTTTTTTAAACTATGAAATGTAAATAATCTATATTCTGAATTCATTGTCTACCAAGATTTAAGAGTCTTTTGGTTAAACTTCTGAGATAATGAGAATGCACAGAAATTGGTGACATTCAGGCATCATCTTAGATACATACACCATTTGAACAGAAATATTTTTACTACTTCAACTTTAGTCAATTATATTGTCACTGAGCTTTCAGGCTGGTGACATAATTCAGATGAAAAGTATTGAATGCTGCAGCATTTTGTGGGCAGCTGACATCAATCAGATTAATTAGTACAAGCGACAGTGTAACAGGCTATATATTAGGGCATTGGACTTGGGCAACCAAAGCTTTATTCTAACATTGTAATAATTTGCATCTACAACACAAAACAGTGTTTTATTGTTGGGCTATCAACCACAGATCTCTTAGAGGTGTCGAGAGTACTGTCAGCCAGCATAAGCAGAAAGACACTGTTTTCCATTGCTTAAAGAATATGGTTGATTATTTCCAATAAGGCCAAGTGTTGGAAATTTAGTGATGTAGACAACAGTAAGAGCTAAAGGGACTATAAGAAAGAAAGGAGCAAAACGAATGGAAAATGTCTTAATAAAAAGAAAAGGAAAAAAGAAGAAAAGGAGTAAATGAGGGAGAGAGGGAGGGAGGGGAGGAGAGGGGAGAGAGGGAGGGAGGGATGTAGATGTTGTTGGCATTCCTCCAGTATCTTTCCTTGATCAGGAAAAAATGGCCCAGCTGTGCAAGTGCTGTGCTGATCCTATTCTGTGCTTCACTGACCTCATGCTCCCAGACTACTTAGGTGATTGTGAAGTAGCCAGGGATTGAAGAATACAAAATCTAAAGACACAACTCCCAATTCAGTGGTTTTCACCTGGTGGGTCGGGACCCCCTTTGGGGTCAAATATTAGATAGCCTGCATATCACATATTTACCTTATGATTCATAACTAGCAAAATTACAGTTATGCAGTAGCAATGAAATAATTTTATGGTTGGAGGTCACCAAAACATGAAGACCTGTGTTAAAGGGTCGCAGCACTGGGAAGGCTGAGAACCACTGTTCTATTTCCAGGTGCAGTGACTGTGGTGTGGTTACACTACAGACTAGGTTACCTGACACTCCACGGCTGTGGGATCCTTTCCCTTCCTGCCTGATCCTGTTCATCTTTTTCCTCAGAGAACTTCCACAATAAATGGGACATGCCATGCCTGAACCTCTGCCCTAGGTCCTTCTTCTAGAGAATGCTATTTAGAGTAATGCAAGCGAAGATAGAACAAGGAAGCAAACCAAGTCACACCATGCTTTCAAATTTTTTCTGCTCTATTAACCCAGGCAAAGCACGCTACTTGCCTCTGCTTTTCTACTTTCATTTACTTGGGAAATTAGTCTCTTTACAACTAGCATTTTTATTTTTCACTGAAAACTCAATAGAGGTGTGTGCCTGCTTGTTCCAGACACACTGAGTGTAATCCTGCTGTCAAAAATATTTCATATGAAACTTGGAGAACAAGCTTGATTTCTTGGTTGAAGCATTGATTTCATTTTAAGGGATTAGTGTGAGAATAAATCAAGATGGTTTGTACTTTATCCAGTGATTCTGAGTAAATGAAACCTGTTATAATGCAACATTAAAAAGTAAACAAGAAGGGTTCAGAGTGCTTACATAGACAGCTGGTACTCACGTTAGTTAATGGAAGTCATAGGGTACATTTCTAACATGCTGGAGTGTTACCTGGCACTCTAAGGACATTACCATGCTTATACCACTCAAAAAGAGGACTAAAGTAATCTAATGGATGTGTGGGGGTGTGGCGGGATAATAACAGTGACAACAGGGTCATTGTCCTAATATCTAGAACCTATGGACATTTCAGCTTTCTGGCAAGAAAAAAACTAAACTTTCACAGTGTCCTTTCTGTGTTTCGTTCTGCTTTGGTTCTTTCTCTAAACTGAGAATAAGTAGCTCTACCCCAAAGTGGGATGCAGGAAGTCACCATGTATTACTTCTTTTGATCACAATGACAATCATCCTTTTGATCTTATTCAGATTCCCACCCCCAGTGTGCTGAAGCAGAAAGATCTTTCAGGTGTAGGATGAGAATGTGACAGGGTGGTTGGTTTTCTTTTCTTTTTTTCATTTCTTTTTTTTGTCTTTTTGTTATTCACAATTTTAAGAGAGGTGGAAAATTCTAAGATGTACCTGTCTCTCCCATTGCAAAAGCAATGTGATGATAATCACCTATGTTATCCTTTCACTTTGGTGACAGATACTATGAGCATACTGAAATAGTTTTCTTTTAGGCATCTGTCAGTTCCTAAGAATGAATGTATTACCCAAAATAAACAGTACAGTGGGAATATTTATAACCTATTTCTCTTACATAAAGAGACAAACACATGTATGTATTTGACAATGAGCTGAAGCAGTCTTTGCTTCAGATATTGTTTTTTGAAATGTTCTATATTTTCAAAGTAATTTGTACTCCTCATGATATGTTTAATAATCAGCAGAATGGAAAATATACCAGCATATTTTTTAAATTAGTTCTTTGTTTTTTTGAGATTATAATATAATTACATCATTTCCCCTTTTATTTCCTCCCTCCCAACTCCCATACACTTCTTGCTCTCTTTCAAATTCATAGCCTATTTTTGTTAATAGTGCATTGTATCTTTAAAATATAGAATCATTACTTGAAGCAGTTGCCATAATATCTTTTCGTCTCTGAAATTTATAATAATGGGCTGATTACATGAGCAAGCACTAGCTTTGCTATTAGGGAGTGTACTTGGCTTACAAAGAACCATGGAGAGCTCTCAGTTTTCTTGCTTATATCAAATTCTGCTCAAATAAAATTTGAAATTACAATATAAAGTAGGCTTTGGATTGACCATGATGCATTATGCATTTAATTCTGTTGGACATTAAGCTAGGGTTCAATATATATTAGTGGAGCAAACTGACTAAAATGAACATGATCAATATATTCATTCTATAATTCTTAATGATGAAATGAAAACTCAAATCAGCTATTAAATGCACTTCTTAATCACACATCAGCCCATTCAATTAAAAAAAGTTATTCAAACATATCAGTTGCAATAGAGCAGTGCTCAATTACTTTTTAGACATAACCACCAAAATATAAGAAACATAGATGAGGGTGCAACTTCTCCTGCCTTAGGGGAGGACTCAGATATGAACTAGGACTTAATAATGAGGCACAATTGGGGGGGGTGTTAAGAAATATAAATTGATGTTGAGGTTTATTTAAAGGAATAGGAAGGCATGAATTGGTTAAAGTTAAAAAAAAACTTGGGCTGTGTGTCAAGAACACATGATGGATTCATGGTGGAAAGGAAACTCCAAGTTCAAGGCATTAGCTTTTGTCAACTTGACACAAACCAGAGTCACCCTAGAAGAGGAAAACTCACCTGAGGAATTGCCTCCATCCATTTGTTCTGTGGGTATGACTGTGGAGGCATTTTCTTGAATAATTATTGGTGTGGGAGGACTCAGTCCACCAGGGTTTGGGGTACTCCTATGGAGGTGGTCTTGTGTTGTATATGAAAGCAAACAAAGGCCTAGACAGATGGCTCAGTGGTTAAGAGCACTTGTTGCTATTGCAGAGGACCTGGGTTTGGTTCTCAGCATCCACCTGGTGGCTCACAACCATCTGTAACTCCAATTCCAAAAGTCCAGTACCCTCTTCTGACATCCTAGGGTACCTAGCATGCATATGTTGCAAAACATACATGTGGGCAAAAACCTCATACAGAAAAAAGTGTAAAAAACAAAACCCAGAACTTTAAAAAAAAATAAAGCAGGCTGAGCAAGTAATGGAGAGCAAGCCAGTAAGCCATGTTTCCATAGCTTCAATTCTTGACTCCAGGTTCCTATCCTGAGTTCCTGCTCTGACTTCCTTGAATGATGGATTGTATGTGAAAGGGCAAGCCAAATAAAGCCATTCCTCCTCAAATCACTGTTGGTCGTATTGTTTATCAAAGTGACAGAAAGCAAACCAGGAAAATTAGATTGATTTCTATGTCAGACTGTAATATTTTAGGGATTAGACTTGGTCTATATAGTTTTATAGGAAGGCTGTTATATGAGTAAACCACTTTGAAACTTGACACTGCAAACATTTCAAGTTTTATTTGCTATTCCAGCCAAGAAATAAATTCTGAGAGTCTCAAATAATTGTTTAGCTAAATAACTAGCCCAAAAATATGTTAGGAGTCAGAACTCGTTGAGTAAAAATGGGTAAGTCATGGTATTTCTATCGTTCACCTGGAAATATTTCCACCTTTACTTTTTGTTAGTTTTTTTTTTTACATTTCTATGTTTGTCTTTAGTATGAATTTTCTAAAAGCCATTACATTTACACATTTGATATCCTTCTAGCATACTTGTTATACAAGTTCAAGGTGCCATGTCATGGAGAAATAGTATGCCAGTTCCACAGTGTGTGAGAAAGAATTAGTGAGGAAAGTATAAACCTTATCTTGTTTGTACTAAGGCTAAAGCTTAGGAGCCTGTTCAGTTTAAGAAAAGAGGGCATGTGGTACAAAGACATGGTATGAGTCAGGAAGGACAATTCATGTAATGGACCTGAAAAAAATAAAAGGGGTAGAATCAAGGCTTAGCATGTGTCAACTGATGTGTGCTTTGGATGAACAAAAGGGGACTTGGCTGAAATCCATAAATCACTTTTTGCACTTTGAGACTACATTTGGTCATGTGATCATCTATCTAGTGGTGAGGCTGCTGGTGTATGAAATAAGTAGCACACATTGGTCTGTGGAGCTGGATCAGCACCACTAATGATATTTTAAATGCTCTTTTTTTGACTCAGTACAGTGGCTGTCTTAAATGTTTTCCATTATCCAAAGGCTTACCTGATCTCTTATGAATTTGACTTTGAAGCAGAAACCATCTGACAAGCTATAACGAAACTCTCTGTCTCCTGGCTTTCTAGTGTGTCCTCTCCTTTCCTCTCTGACCATTCCTCATGTCTTCCTGGTCCATTACCCCATCAAATTACTCCTAGAGGAAAAGAATAAACTGCTGTTGCCATATTTTATTACCCACTCACTCTTTATCCCTCTCAATCCAAACTCTACTTATCTTTTGAAGTTAATACAGTTATATTTTTTTTTTTTTGGTTTTTTCGAGACAGGGTTTCTCTGTGTAGCTTTGTGCCTTTCCTGGGACTCACTTGGTAGCCCAGGCTGGCCTCGAACTCACAGAGATCCACCTGGCTCTGCCTCCCGAGTGCTGGGATTAAAGGTGTGCACCACCACCGCCCGGCTTACAGTTATACTTTCTTAATTCCAGAGTAAATCAACTTTCTAAAAATCATTCTAATTTTAAACTCTACCCTGTGAATCTTCTTTATTTACCCTTCTTGAGGAATGATCTCCTTACTCTTTGACTATTCTTTTTTTATATTTCATTTTTTTCTTTATTAATTTTTGCATAAGGTTTTTCCAGAACAACCAAAGCAGTATAACATAGCTGCAAAAAGGGTCTATTAGATTGATCCCACATGATCAGAGGCCAGATCATCCCACAATGGCTTTGGCCAAGCTGGCAAGCCATGCAAAGGGCAGCTGACCAGTGCAAGAGAAATAAATCCTCAGAGCAAGAAAGAGGTCAAAGGCACAACTTCAGTTGGTAATGGAAAATTAAAACTCCCTGGAGAGCTGCTGGAATAGATATACAAAGAGAAAGAACCTGGGGCATGTGTCTACACTTCACAGCAGTGCAAATCAAGAAGGTTGAATTCATTGAGATGGAGTGTCTACCTTTTACCGTTTTGGTCCATTTTGTCCCCGTAAGCTATTGGATGGTGCTGCCCAAGTTTAGGGTAGGTCTTCATAATTCCCCTCAGTATGGTGACCATATACCAATGGTCTTTGGAAATAACCTTAAAAACACATCCATAAGCACGTTTTGCTAGGTATTAATGACCCCTTAAAGGCTCTACTTCCCAACACTATCACAATGCTAGCCAAATTACAATAGGAGTCCCAGAGGGCAAAACCACATTTAATCCAGTACAAATAAAACTTTTGGAACTAATATTCATACAGAGATGAAAGAGACAGAGCTGGATTGGATAGCAGAAGGAGTTGAGTTTCCTTGCAGTCCACTGATAGCCTCAGCTGACTAAAATGGCAATTCTAAAACTATGAAGAGTCTTGAAGCTGTCTCATAGTAGGCTAGGATCAAAATCTTTCATAATCATACACTTTTTATTATTAGATGTGGGCTACATCAATCATGGAACCATTCTTAAAAATCCTTGATGAAAAATGATTCTTCTCATGACACAATTTCAAAAATTCTATCTAAGTGGATCAATTTCTCAATTAACTTAAACACAGCACTGGCTGAGACTCTGTAGAAGGCAGTACAAATGTATCTCAGGAATAGAATACTGCTCTCATCAGGTGAATTCATCAGATTTTCCATGGATAAGAAGGCCCATTGTTTTACTGCTTGTTACCAACTGTTCTACCCAGGGAATAATGACATATCATTAACTTCATTTTGGCTTATGTTCATTGGAAATTTGCATATTCTATGGAAGTGGTAAGTATAACATCTCAATAAGTTAGAGCACATGTTGTTGGGCCCATGTATAGTTTCCATCCTTACATGATACTTCACACATGGCCAGCACCATGGAGGCTGAGGACATATTCTGGGCAGATGCTTGTCTATAGAAGTGGGTTCACTCTTACACGATGTGGTTGTTATGAAGTAAGCCTGCTTCCCTTCTACATGCACCTTCTTTTCCCTCTTGTGTTTTCTGTATATTCTGATGTGTTACAAAAGCCTCAGCTCATGTACGTACTTTATTTTGTTTTTTTTTCAGACCCTAAATCAATAAGCTATATGCAATTTTCTTTATGAATTACCTACTCTCAGGTTTTCTGTTATAGTAGCAAAAATTGAGTAAGATTTAAACATTTTCTATGCTAAATTTCATCACAGAGTATGTTTCTAAGGGAAACAACTCTGACTGCCTAACTTGTAGCAAAGATCTTGTATTAAAAAATAGGTGTGACAGAGTCCATCTTAAACATAATGATTTAAGAAGTTCAAGGCAATGTTTTCATCATAAAATATCTTATGAATATGTTTATAAATAAAGATACTTATAAAATTATTATGTTATCATGTAATTATACTTCTAGAGTAGTCAAGTGAGACTTTATGGGATAAATAGGTAGGCTATTTGACTAATTTTCAGATAAGTTTTTAAGTTAAAATATCAGCGATAGTGATGTTTCAATCTAGAATTGACAGTAATTAGTTATCACTAGATTTATGTCTGACAAGACAATTACAAAACCTGACACTTTCACAATGTTGAAAACACACAGGCTTTGATATTTTAAAGTATATTATTTGTGAGGGCTTTATTGGTAAAATGTAAATGTATTCCACACAATCCGAAATAGCTTAAAATCTATTACTTACAGTCTTTTCACTTGTATTTGGCCTACCACCCCTATATTTTGAATGCTGACTTTTCTACTAGTTAAAAAAAAATCTCTTTATCTGCCCAATGCTAGGATATGGAAAAGATTGACAGTATTGACTCCATTGTATTCTTTCAGCTGAAATAAGAATTTCTTGTCACTCATGTTCTATGTCTATCAGATTCTCTGAATAAAAATCTTCAATCTTTCTAGCAAAGTCTCTTTGATTTATTTTAGTTACTTGTGAGTAGTGACTAGAGTTTAAGTGTGATTTGGAGAGAGGGGAGGATCTGTAAGGTGCTGTCTCCTGTTGTACATAGCTACACATGGCAACACATGTGTCTAATGTGGTGTGTCACACATGTTGTATGACTGCTGACTGCTGAATGAGTCACTTCAGTTCTCAGTGTAACTCTCCTTCCTTGGGAGTTTTCATCATTTGCTATTGTAGTCAGAGCTTCTTTTCAGGACGCCAATGGTAAACAGTGAAAGTCCACATGGAAGGTGTACC
Organism: Peromyscus californicus insignis; assembly: GCF_007827085.1. Lineage (NCBI taxonomy): Eukaryota > Metazoa > Chordata > Mammalia > Rodentia > Cricetidae > Peromyscus > Peromyscus californicus. The sequence goes on from NW_026294595.1 coordinate 60,831,093, forward strand.
TCTCCAATTTTCTGTGTGCATCACAGTGTCACACAGTTTCATGATGTAAGGGTGGACTAGGTAGCTTCTCACATTTGGTTTTGATTTTCAAGTGGGACAAAATGAAGATGAGCCATAGAAGTTTTTTTAAAAAATCACATTTTTAAGCCATAAAGAACAGTTGATATATGGAACCACAATGTTTAAGCTGGGCAAGGAAGGAAAGGGGGGAGGAGGGAAATAGAGTCTTTAAACGTGACAAGAGGGAAAGAGAAAACGTTCTCTTCTGCTCATGAACCAAGTGCTGAAGGTCTTAACAGAATAGAATATGCAAGTCTGTGAGACTATATGACTTCCAAATCCCTGGAGACACTCTTCGCAGGAGCCCTAGGGCATGAGAATACCCTGGCAGCAGAGACCCAAACTGCTGAAAGTCGTAGGAGTAAAAAGTGAGAGGTAGGCAGGAATAACTCCTTAACAAAGTCAACAAGTAAATATAAGATAACCAAGTCTGCCTTCCCTTGTAGCCCACCATTCCCTTGTGCTAGCCATCTATCCACAGAAACACTTTTCACCAGGGACCCCCAGAAATCACACTGGGCTGGGACACAGGTAGGCAACTTTCACTATGTGCCTGTCTCCATTCTGAATCATCAAGACTTACTCTTAGCTCTTTTCCAGGACTCCTCTTAGCCTTTTCTCCGAGTCCATCTCCATTCTTTGTGTCATCTGCATATCACCAGAAACACCGAAAACATGGGAGAGGGAATTTCAGGTCTACAAAGTAGAAGAAATGGATAGCTCAGTTAAAGAAATGTTAAATCTAAAAAAGTCTAGGCACAAAGCATCCAGGAAATTTGGCACATTGTGAAAAGACAAAATCTATGAATAATACGGATAGAAAAAGGAGAAGGAAAGGTCAAATACATAGAAAATATTTTTAACAAAATCATAGAAGAAAAATTCCACAACCTATAGAAGGTGATGCCTATCAAGTTACAAGAAGCATATGGAGGGTGAGTACCCTTCCTTGCCCCAGACCCCATCCCTGGGCACCAGCCACTCCAGGGAAGATCTGCCCAACTTGGCCCCAGGTTCTGGCCACCGGGCAGGTTCCCTGCTAGCCCCACCGGGAAGAATCCCCTTCTCCAAGACCCCTGGCAGACCCTGCAGTCTCCACGCCCTGCCCCCACGCCCATCCGCCTGAGCCCCAAGCCTCTTCCTGAGACTTAGAGGCCGGCCCCCAGCTCCCATCTTGCTCCGGACTTCCCTTTTGGAACACTGGTGAGTACCCTTCCTTGCCCCAGACCCCATCCCTGGGCACCAGTCACTCCAGGGAAGACCTGCCCAACTTGGCCCCAGGTTCTGGCCACCGGGCAGGTTCCCTGCTAGCCCCACCGGGAAGGATCCCCTTCTCCAAGACCCTTGGCAGACCCTGCAGTCTCCACGCCCTGCCCCCACGCCCATCCGCCTGAGCCCCAAGCCTCTTCCTGAGACTTAAAGGCCGGCCCCCAGCTCCCATCTTGCTCCGGACTTCCCTTTTGGAACACTGACTTCCCTTTTGGAACACTGGTCTGTCTGAACCAAGTGTGCGGATAAGGCCAAGAACGAACCACAAGGAGATGGGCAGACGTCAAGGCAGAAACATATACAACAAAATGAATAGCAATACAGCATCACCAGGCCCTAGCCCTCCTCCAACACCTAGACCTGAACATCAGAAATTGGAAGAAGCAGAAGAAAACAGCCTTATGAATGACATCATGAAGAAGCTAGAGGCTTGTGTAGAGGAAAAGACAAAAAAATGTGAAGAACGCTGTAAACAACTAGAGGAAAGGGCAAACAAATTAGAAGAAATCAATAAAGTCCTGGAAGAAAACAATAAAATACTGAGAGAAAATCAAGAAAAATCAATGAAACAAATGAAGGAAACAGTCCAAGACCTGAAAAGGGAAATAGAAAAAATGAAGAAGACACAAACAGAGGGAATGCTGGAAATAGAAAATCTGAGAAAACGATTGGGAACTTCAGATGCAAGTATAATCAACAGAATGCAAGAGATGGAAGAGAGGATCTCTAGCGTTGAAGATACAGTAGAAGAAATACATTCATCAGTCAAAGAAAACACTAAAGCCAACAAAGTCATGAACCAAAATGTCCAAGAAATTTGGGACACCATGAAAAGACCAAACCTAAGAATAATAGGGGTCGAAGAAGGAGAAGAATATCAACTCAAGGGCACAGAAAATATATTCAACAAGATCATAGAAGAAAACTTTCCCAACTTAAAGAAGGAAATGCCTATGAAGATACAAGAAGCTTATAGAACACCAAACAGACTAGACCCCCAAAAAAAGTCCCCTCGCCACATAATAGTTAAACAACTAAACGTACAGAATAAAGAAAGAATATTAAGAGCAGCAAAGGAAAAAGGCCAAGTGACATATAAAGGCAAACCCATCAGAATAACACCCGATTTCTCAATGGAGACTTTGAAAGCCAGAAGAACCTGGACAGATGTAATGCAGACACTAAGAGACCATGGATGTCAACCTAGACTAATATACCCAGCAAAACTTTCAATCACCATAGATGGAGTGAACAAGACATTCCATGACAAAGCCAGATTTAAACAATACTTATCCACAAACCCAGCCCTACAGAAAGCACTAGAAGGAAAATTCCAACCCAAGGAAGTCAGATACACCCTCGAAAACACAGGCAACAGATAAAGCCACAGCAGTAAACCCCATCGTATAGAAGTACACACACATCACCACCAAAAAACAACAGGAATGAACAATCACTGGTCATTAATTTCCCTCAATATCAATGGACTTAATTCACCTATAAAAAGACATAGGCTTACAGAATGGATACGAAAGCAGGACCCATCTTTCTGCTGCATACAAGAAACACATCTCAAATTCAAAGATAGACACTACCTAAAAATAAAAGGCTGGGAAAAGACTTTCCAATCAAACGGTCTTAAGAAACAAGCAGGTGTAGCCATCCTGATATCCAGCAAAATAGACTTCAAACTAAAATCAATCAAAAGAGATCAAGAAGGGCATTACATACTCATCACAGGAAAGATCCACCAAGATGAAGTCTCAATTCTGAATATTTATGCCCCAAACACAAGGGCACTCACATATGTAAAAGAAACATTACTAAAGCTTAAATCACATATAAAACCCCACACATTAATAGTGGGAGACCTCAACACCCCACTTTCACCACTGGACAGATCTCCCAAATTGAAACTTAACAGAGAAATAAAGGACTTAACTGATGTCATGACTCAAATGGACTTAATCGATATCTACAGAACATTCCATCCTAACAAAAAAGAATATACCTTCTTCTCAGCACCCCATGGAACCTTCTCTAAAATTGACCACATACTTGGCCACAAAACAAATCTAAACAGATACAAAACAATTGGAATAACCTCCTGTGTTCTATCAGACCACCATGGTCTAAAGTTGGATTTCAACAACAACAAAAACTACAGAAAACCTGCAATCTCATGGAAACTGAATAATACCCAACTGAATCACCAATGGGTTAAGGAAGAAATAAAGAAAGAAATTAAAGACTTCCTAGAGATCAATGAAAACGAAGACACCACATATCCAAATTTATGGAACACTATGAAAGCAGTACTAAGAGGGAAATTCATAGCACTAAATGCCCACATAAATAAGTTGGAGAAATCTCACACTAGAGACTTAACAGCATACCTGAAAGCTCTAGAACAAGAAGAAGCACAGTCTCCCAGGAAAAATAGACTCCAGGAAATTATCAAAGTGAGAGCTGAAATCAATAAAATAGAAACAAAGAGAACAATACAAAAAATTAATGAAACAAAGAGTTGGTTCTTTGAGAAAATCAACAAGATAGACAAGCCCTTATCCAAACTAACCAAAAGACAGAGAGAGAGCATCCAAATCAACAAAATCAGAAATGAAAAGGGGGACATAACAACAGACATTGAGGAAATCCAGAGAATCATCAGGTCATACTTCAAAAACCTCTATTCGACAAAACTGGAAAACCTAAAAGAAATGGATAACTTTCTGGATAGGTACCACATACCTAAGTTAAATCAAGACCAGATAAACTATTTAAATAGTCCAATAACCCCTAACGAAATAGAAACAGTCATTAAAAGTCTCCCAACCAAAAAAAGCCCAGGACCAGATGGTTTCAGCGCAGAATTCTACCAGATCTTCAAAGAAGAGTTAATACCAATACTCTCTAAATTGTTCCACACAATAGAAACAGAAGGAACATTACCAAACTCCTTCTACGAGGCTACAATTACCCTAATTCCTAAACCAAACAAGGATACAACAAAGAAAGAGAACTACAGACCGATCTCCCTCATGAACATTGATGCAAAAATACTCAATAAAATACTGGCAAACAGACTCCAAGAACACATCAAAACAATTATCCACCATGATCAAGTAGGATTCATTCCAGGGATGCAAGGGTGGTTCAACATACGAAAGTCCGTCAATGTAATACACCATATAAACAAACTCAAAGAAAAAAACCATATGATCATCTCACTGGATGCAGAAAAGGCATTTGACAAAATCCAACACCCCTTCATGATAAAGGTATTGGAGCGATCAGGAATACAGGGAACATACCTAAACATAATAAAGGCAATTTACAGCAAGCCAACAGCCAACATCAAATTAAATGGAGAGAAACTCAAAGCAATTCCACTAAAATCAGGAACGAGGCAAGGCTGTCCACTCTCCCCAATATAGTACTTGAAGTTCTAGCCAGAGCAATAAGACAACATAAGGAGATTAAGGGGATACAAATTGGAAAGGAAGAAGTCAAGCTTTCCCTATTTGCAGATGACATGATAGTATACTTGAGCGACCCCAAAGATTCCACCAAGGAACTGATACAGCTTATAAACACCTTCAGCAACATAGCAGGATACAAGATCAACTCAAAAAAATCAGTAGCCCTCCTATATACAATGGACAAAGAAGCGGAGAAGGAAATCAGAGATACATCACCCTTTACTATAGCCACAAATGACATAAAATACCTTGGGGTAACACTAACCAAGCAAGTGAAGGACCTATATGACAAGAACTTTAAGTCCCTGAAAAAAGAAATTGAAGAAGATGTCAGAAAATGGAAAGATCTCCCATGCTCATGGATAGGCAGGACTAACATAGTAAAAATGGCAATCTTACCAAAAGCAATCTACAGATTCAATGCAATCCCCATCAAAATACCAACACAATTCTTCACAGACCTGGAAAAAATAATACTCAACTTCATATGGAAAAACAAAAAACCCAGGATAGCCAAAGGAATCCTGTACAATAACACAACTTCTGGAGGCATCACGATCCCTGACTTCAAGCTCAACTACAGAGCTACAGTAATAAAAACAGCTTGGTACTGGCATAAAAACCGACATGTGGACCAATGGAATCGAATCGAAGACCCTGACATTAATCCGCACACCTATGAACATATAATTTTTGACAAAGAAGCCAAAAGTGCACAATGGAAAAAAGAAAGCATCTTCAACAAATGGTGCTGGCAAAACTGGATATCAACATGTAGAAGGCTGCAAATAGATCCATATCTATCACCGTGCACAAAACTTAAGTCCAAGTGGATCAAGAACCTCAACATAAATCCAGCTACTCTGAACCTGCTAGAAGAGAAAGTAGGAAGTAGTCTTGAACGCATTGGCATAGGAGATCACTTCCTAAATAGAACACCAGTAGCACAGACTCTGAGAGAAACAATCAATCAATGGGACCTCTTGAAACTGAGAAGCTTTTGTAGAGCAAAGGATACGGTCAACAAGGCAAAGCGACAGCCTACAGAATGGGAAAAGATCTTCACCAACCCCACATCTGACAGAGGACTGATATCCAGAATATATAAGGAATTCAAGAAATTAGACATCAAAATGCCCAATAGTCCTATTAAGAAATGGGCTATAGAACTAAACAGAGAATTCTCAACAGAGGAAACTCAAATGGCCGAAAGACATTTAAGGAACTGCTCAACATCCCTAATCATCAGGGAAATGCAAATCAAAACAACTCTGAGATACCACCTTACGCCTGTCAGAATGGCTAAGATCAAAAACACTGAAGACACCTTATGCTGGAGAGGATGTGGAGCTAGGGGAACTCTCCTCCACTGCTGGTGGGAATGCAAGCTTGTACAACCACTTTGGAAATCAATATGGAGCTTTCTTAGAAAATTGGGAATCAATCTCCCCCAAGATCCAGCTATACCACTCTTGGGCATATACCCAAGAAATGCTCAACCACACCATAAGAGCACTTGTTCAGCTATGTTCATATCAGCCTTGTTTGTAATAGCCAGAACATGGAAACAATCCAGATGCCCTTCAACTGAAGAATGGATAAACAAAATGTGGTACATATACACAATGGAATACTATTCAGCAGAGAAAAACAATGGCATCATGAGGTTTGCAGACAAATGGATGGATCTAGAAAAAAATCATCCTGAGTGAGGTAACCCAGACTCAGAAAGACAAACATGGTATGTACTCACTCATAGCAGGATACTAGACATGAAACAAGGATGACTTGTCTGCTACTCACATCACCAGGGAGGCTACCTGGAAAACAGGACCCTAAGAAAGACACAGGGATCACCCAATGACAGAGAAATGGAATGAGATCTACATGAACAGCCTGGACATGAGTGGGGGTTTTTGAAGGAGCTGAAGACTGATATAATTGGAGTGGACTTTGGCCATAGCACTGAGCAGGACACCATCTTTTTTGGTAACTATAACCAAGAAGAAGGTTTGAGAACATAGACTGGAAGAAGTCAAAGGACATCTAGGTTGTACAACCTTGCATTCCCAAAAGCAGTGGAGGAGAGTTCCCCTAGAATTGGAGACCATGGTAAATGAAGACCACATGAGAATGGGAAGAAGCAAAGTGCTAGAGAGGCCCACAGAAATCCACAAAGATACCCACACAACAGACTGCTGGCAATGGTCGAGAGACAGCCCGAACTGACCTACTCTGGTGATGGATGGCCAAACACCCTAATTATCGTGCTAGAAACCCCATCCAATGACTGAGGGAACTGGATGCAGAGATCCATGGCAAGGCCCCGGGTGGAGCTCCAGGAGTCCAATTAGTGAGAAAGAGGAGGGTTTATATGAGCAAGAATTGTTGAGATCAAGGTTGGATAAAGCACAGGGACAAATAGCCAAACGAATGGAAACACATGAACTATGAACCAATTGCTGAGGGACCCCCAACTGGATCAGGCCCTCTGAATGGGTGAGATAGTCGATTGGCTTGATCTGTTTGGGAGGCATCCAGGCACTGGGGCCGGGTCCTGTGCTCATTGCATGAGTTGGCTGTTTGAAACCTGGGCCTTATACAGGGTCACTTGGCTCGGCCTGGGAGGAGGGGACTGAACCTGCCTGGACTGAGTCTACCAGGTTGATCTTAGTCCACGGGGGAGGCTTTGCCCTGGAGGAGGTGGGAATAGGGAGTAGGCTGGGGGAAAGTGGAGGGGGGTGGGAGGGGGGAGAACAAAGGAATCCGTGGCTCATATGTAGAACTGAATTGTATTGTCAAATAAAATTTAATATATATATATTTTGTAGAAAAAAAAAAGAAGCATATGGAATACTTCATTCTGAAGAGGTTAACCACAGCTAATACAAAAGGAATAAATAATTATAGACAGTAAATCCCACATGATAACAACAACAACAAATTTTGCACCATAACATAACAACAAATCCCAGGGCCCTATAAACACTGATTATTGATAACTCCCCACATCAATAGTATCAATTCCCCCAATAAAAAGACACAGACTAACTGAACTAGAAAACAAGATCCATCCTTCTGCTGCAAGAAACACACCTTAACAGTGAAATGGACATCACCTCAGGATAAAAGGACAGGAAAAGGTATTTCAAACACAGGAACCCAAGAAGGAAGCAAATGTAGTTATTTAAATATCTGAAAAAATAGATTTGAAACCAAAACTAATGATAAGAGACAGAGAAGAACAGTATATACTCATCAAAGGAAAAACCCACTAAGATGATATTGCAATTTTTTTTTATTAAAAAACTCCACATCTGGGCTGGATAGATGGCTCAGAGGTTAAAAACACTGGCTGTTCTTCCAGAGGTCCTGAGTTCAATTCCCAGCACCCACATGGTGGCTCACAACCATCTGTAATGAGATCTGGCTCCCTCTTCTGGCCTGCAGGGATATGTGCAGACAGAACATTGTATACATAATAAATAAATAAATCTTTAAAAAAAAAACTCCACATCTGACAGAGGACTGATATCCAGAATATATAAGGAACTCAAGAAATTAAACATCAAAATGCCCAACAGTCCAATTAAGAAACGGGCTATAGAACTAAACAGAGAATTCTCAACAGAGGAAACTCAAATGGCTGAAAGACATTTAAGGAATTGCTCAACACCCCTAATTATCAGGGAAATGCAAATCAAAACAACTCTGAGATACCACCTTACACCTGTCAGAATGGCTAAGATCAAAAACACTGAAGACATCTTATGCTGGAGAGGATGTGGAGCTAGGGGAACTCTCCTCCACTGCTGGTGGTAATACAAGCTTGTACAACCACTTTGGAAATCAATATGGTGCTTTCTTAGAAAACTGGGAATCAATCTCCCCCAAGACCCAGCTGTACCACTCTTGAGCATATACCCAAGGAATGCTCAATCATATCACAAGGGCACTTGTTCAGCTATGTTCATATCAGCATTGTTTGTAATAGCCAGAACCTGGAAACAACCTAGATGCCCTTCAGCTGAAGAATGGATAAACAAAATGTGGTACATATACACAATGGAATACTACTCAGCAGGAAAAAACAATGACATCATGAGGTTTGCAGGCAAATGGATGGATCTAGAAAAAATCATCCTGAGTGAG